>NC_044331.1:34070624-34729606 GCF_007399415.2 Gopherus evgoodei | reverse complement strand
CAAAGGGAAATAATCCTTTTTCCCTTCCCCCCTCCAGGTGCTCCTGGAGAGATACACAGACACAAGCTCTGTGAAACTACACAGAGACTCCCCCCTCTCTGTTCCCAATCCTGGAAACAAAAAGTACTTTCCTTTTCCCCCCAGAGGGAATGTAAAATCAGGCTAGCAATCCAACACACAGATCTCCCCGATTTCTTCCTCCCACCAATTCCCTGGTGAGTATAGACTCAATTTCCCTGAAGTAAAGAAAACTTCAACAGGTCTTAAAAGAAAGCTTTATATAAAAAGAAAGAAAAATACATACAAATGTGCTCTCTGTATTAAGATGATACAACACAGGGTCAAATTGCTTAAAAGAATATTGAATAAACAGCCTTATTCAAAAAGAATACAAATCAAAGCACTCCAGCACTTATATTCATGCAAATACCAAAGAAAAGAAACCATATAACTTACTATCTGATCTCTTTGTCCTTACACTTAGAAACAGAAGACTAGAAAGTAGAACTACTTCTCCAAAGCTCAGAGAAAGCAGGCAGGCAGACAAAAGACTCAGACACACAATTCCCTCCACCCAAAGTTGAAAAAATCCGGTTTCCTGATTGGTTCTCTGGTCAGGTGTTTCAGGTGAAAGAGACATTAACCCTTAGCTATCTGTTTATGACACGCCCCCCAAATTGCAGACAGTGGGGAAGCTCACTGGCGGCAATTTCCTTCTAGAATTTGAAAATAAACAGATTAATACAACACATGCACCTGTACATATACTACTAAGTATATAACTAACAGACTTTTACATTTTAAGAACACTTTTTAACTACTGGATTCTGGAAACTCTCACGGGAGAGTGCATCAGCAACTTTGTTAGAAGCTCCTCTGATGTGTTGAATTTCAAAATCAAAATCTTGGAGAGCTAAACTCCAACGAAGAAGTTTCTTGTTGTTCCCCTTGGCAGTATGAAGCCACTTTAATGCAGCATGGTCAGTTTGTAGTTGGAACCGCCGTCCCCAAACATATGGGCGTAGCTTTTCCAGGGCGTACACAATGGCATAGCATTCCTTTTCACTGACTGACCAGTGACTTTCCCTCTCAGACAGTTTCTTGCTGAGAAACACAACAGGATGGAAGTTGTGATCTGTTGCTTCCTGCATGAGCACTGCTCCTATACCACGCTCAGATGCATCTGTGGTTACTAGGAATGGCTTGTCAAAGTCCGGGGCCCTGAGTACAGGGTCAGACATGAGTGTTGCCTTAAGTTGGGTAAAGGCCTTTTGACACTCATCAGTCCACTTAACTGCATTTGGCTGGGTCTTTTTGGTCAGGTCGGTCAATGGGGCAGCGATTTGGCTGTAGTGTGGTACAAATCGCCTGTAGTATCCGGCCAAGCCTAAGAAGGATTGGACCTGTTTCTTTGACCTTGGGACAGGCCACTTTTGGATAGCATCCACCTTGGCCTGTAGGGGGTTTATGGTTCCTCGACCCACCTGGTGCCCCAGGTAAGTCACTCTGTTTTGGCCTATTTGACACTTTTTGGCCTTAACAGTTAGTCCTGCCTGCCTGATGCGCTCAAAGACCTTTTCCAGGTGTAGTAGGTGTTCGGGCCAGGAGTCTGAAAAAATGGCCACATCATCGAGGTAGGCAACTGCAAATTCTCCCAGTCCAGCTAGTAGACCATCTACCAGCCTCTGGAAGGTGGCGGGTGCATTTCGAAGGCCGAAAGGAAGGACATTGAATTCATACACCCCCGCATGGGTGACGAATGCTGACCTCTCCTTGGCAGGTTCATCTAGCGGTACTTGCCAGTACCCCTTGGTTAAGTCTATTGTAGAGATGAACTGGGCACGTCCCAACTTCTCCAATAGCTCATCGGTGCGTGGCATTGGATAGTTGTCCGGACGAGTTACCGCATTTAGCTTACGGTAGTCCACGCAAAAGCGTATTTCTCCATCTGGTTTGGGTACCAGAACCACTGGAGATGCCCATGCACTGGTCGATGGGCGGATTATACCCATCTGTAGCATGTTCTGGATCTCCCGTTCTATAGCAGCTTGGGCATGAGGAGACACTCGGTAGGGTGGGGTTCTGATTGGGTGAGCATTACCTGTATCAATGGAGTGGTATGCCCGTTCAGTCCGTCCTGGGGTGGCTGAGAACAATGGGGCGAAGCTAGTGCACAGCTCCTTAATTTGTTGCCGCTGCAGACGTTCCAGGGTGGTTGAGAGGTTTACCTCTTCCACGCCACCGTCTTTTTTTCCGTCGTAGTAGACACCGTCAGGCCACTCAGCATCATCTCCCTGGACTGTAAACTGACAAACCTGTAAGTCTCTGGAATAGAAAGGCTTGAGAGAATTAACATGGTACACTTTAGGCTTTAGTGAGGAATTGGGAAATGCTATGAGGTAGTTTACAGCTCCCAGGCGCTCTTGGACCGTGAATGGCCCTTCCCATGATGCTTCCATCTTATGGGCCTGTTGCGCCTTCAAGACCATAACCTGGTCTCCTACCTTGAAGGAACGTTCTTTGGCATGTCTGTCATACCAGGCCTTTTGCTCTTCCTGAGCATCCTTTAGGTTCTCTCTAGCAAGGGCTAAAGAGTGTCGGAGGGTGCTTTGTAGGTTGCTTACAAAGTCCAGAATGTTAGTTCCTGGAGAAGGCGTAAACCCCTCCCATTGCTGCTTCACCAACTGTAATGGCCCCTTAACCTCGTGACCATACACAAGTTCAAATGGTGAAAACCCTAAACTGGGATGTGGTACAGCCCTGTAGGCAAACAGCAACTGCTGCAACACTAGGTCCCAATTATTGGAGAATTCGTTGATGAATTTTCGTATCATGGCCCCCAAAGTTCCATTGAACCTTTCCACCAGGCTATTGGTTTGATGGTGGTACGGGGTGGCAACCAAGTGATTCACCCCATGAGTTTCCCACAGTTTTTCCATGGTCCCTGCCAGGAAATTAGACCCTGAATCTGTAAGGATGTCGGAGGGCCAACCTACCCTGGCAAAGATGTCTGTTAGGGCCAGGCACACAGTGTTAGCCCTGGTGTTGCCTAGAGCTACTGCTTCTGGCCATCGGGTAGCAAAGTCCACTAAAGTCAGTACGTACTGCTTTCCTCTGGGCGTCTTTTTTGGAAAAGGGCCCAGAATATCCACAGCTACTCGCTGAAATGGGACCTCAATTATGGGGAGTGGCTGGAGAGGGACCTTGACCTGGTCTTGAGGCTTTCCCACTCTTTGGCATACCTCACAAGACCGGACATACTTGGCAACGTCCTTGCCCATCCCCTCCCAGTGGAAGGACTTCCCCAATCGGTCCTTGGTTCTGTTCACCCCAGCATGGCCACTGGGATGATCATGGGCTAAGCTTAAGAGCTTCCCCCGGTACTTAGTTGGAACCACCAACTGTTTTTGCGGCTGCCATTCTTCCCGGTGTCCACCAGAAAGAATTTCCTTGTATAAAAGTCCTTGGTCTATAACAAACCGGGATCGATTAGAAGAGCTGAGAGGCGGTGGGGTGCTCCGTGCCGCCGCCCACGCTTTCTGAAGGCTGTCATCTGCTTCCTGCTCAGCCTGGAACTGTTCCCTTGAGGCTGGGGTCACCAGTTCTTCCTCAGACTGTGGACTTGGGCTTGGTCCCTCTGGAAGCGATGTAGGTGATGGGGTTGTTTCCATTGCTGGTGAACCGCTCTCTGCTGGTGCACCTGAGGGTATTTCAGGCTCTGGCTGAGCCTTTTGGGTATGGCTGTCTTTTGCTTCTGCCAGTTCTGGCTCGCTGGCGCCCTCTGGCGTTGAGTTTGAAGATGTGGTTGCACTTGCTGGTTGCTGTTCCAGTTCCGGGCCTGGGACTGGAGATGCTGTGGCTGTTTCAGTGGTTGGCATGGAATCTGGATCCACTACCTCTGTCTGGGTCTCTGGTAACACAGACGGGGCGTCTGTGGACGGCTCAGGAACAGGAATGGGTCTGGAAGCTTGCCTGGTTTGGCTACGTGTAACCATTCCCACTCTCTTGGCCCGCCTCACCTGGTTGGCCAAGTCTTCCCCCAGTAGCATGGGGATAGGATAATTGTCATAGACTGCAAAAGTCCAGATTCCTGACCAGCCTTTGTACTGGACAGGCAGTTGAGCTGTAGGCAAGTCTACAGCTTGTGACATGAAGGGGTAAATTGTAACTTTGGCCTTTGGGTTGATGAATTTGGGGTCAACGAAGGATTGGTGGATAGCTGACACTTGTGCCCCCGTGTCTCTCCACGCAGTAACCTTCTTTCCGCCCACTCTCAAATTTTCCCTTCGCTCCAAGGGTATTTGAGAGGCATCCGGGCCTGGGGGATCTTTGGTGTGATGGTGGTGTAATGAATTGCACTCGCATGGTGTTCTTGGGACAGTTGGCCTTGATATGTCCCGGTTCATTACACTTAAAGCATCTTCCATCTGATGGGTCACTGGGCCGAGGTGAGTTACTGGAGACTGGTGAGGTTGAAGGGTAGGGTATCTGTGGCTTTACTTGGGTGGTATGTGGGGTCTTTGGCTGTCCTCGGTTGTAGGGTTTATGGTCTGTGTGCCCCCTGTGGTAATCGTTCCCCTTGACAGTAGCTTTCTTGCTTTCTGCCAGTTCCATCCATTTGGCTCCAATCTCCCCCGCCTCAGCGATATCTTTGGGATTTCTATCTTGTATGTACCGTGTGATGTCTTCAGGAACACCATCCAAGAACTGCTCCATTTGTATGAGGAGGTTCAGTTCTTCCAAGGTTTGAATGTTGTTTCCTGTTATCCAGGCCTCATAGTTTTTTGCAATGTAGTAGGCGTGTTTGGGAAATGACACCTCTGGTTTCCACTTTTGGGTTCTGAAGCGCCGACGGGCATGATCTGGGGTTATCCCCATCCTGTATCTGGCCTTGGTTTGAAAAAGTTTATAGTCATTCATTTGCAGCTTAGGCATTTCAGCTGCCACCTCTGCTAAAGGTCCACTGAGTTGTGGCCTTAATTCTACCATGTACTGGTCTTTGGGGATGCTGTACCCAAGACAGGCTCTTTCAAAATTTTCCAAGAAGGCCTCGGTGTCATCACCTGCCTTGTAGGTGGGAAATTTCCTGTGCTGTGGAGCAATAATTGGCGCCGGGTTGTTAGGGTTGGCTGGGACATGCAGCCCAGCTTTTGCCAAGTCCAGTTCATGCTTTCTCTGTTTTTCCTTCTCTTCATCTTCTTTTTGTTGTTTTTCCATTTCTCGGCGGTGGGCCAACTCTTCCTCTGCTTGTTTCCTTCGGTAGGCCACCTCTTCTTCTAGTTTTCTTTTATGTGCTGCCTCTAAGGCTGCCTGTTCTCTTTGGTAGGCTGCCTGTTCTCTTTGGTAGGCTGCCTCTCTGATCTGTTCTTCTCTTTCTTTCATTTCCATTTGTCGCCTGTGCTCAGCGTCTTTGAATTGCTCTTCGGCCTCAATTTTTGCCTTAGAAGTCATGATTCCTGTTTTCTTGTGTTGGGGTGCCCTCCGGTGTTTCTCTTCTGAACTGCAGGCTCTCTGTTGCCTCCTGAAGTCTGCCTAGCAACAGTGCCTTTAGCTAATCTTCAATGTTAAGTAAACCTGAAAAACCACTTTATTTGCATTCATATAGTGCTGGTATGACTCTCAATGGGAGTGCTATTGTGTGACAAAAGACCCGTGATAGTCCTTAACGACTTCTTGCTAAACATGCAAGCCACAAACTGCCAGAGAGAGCAGAAAAAAAAAATTCTCTCTGGTTCCCTTTTAAAACCAACTGTTTCTCTCTGCTAAAAAGCCCTTAGCAGAGAAAAGAAAAATATAATATTCCTACTGGCTTCTGGATTCTGTCTATCTCCCAACCGCTGCTACACCATGACATAACCTTAGTCCCAGATCTGGACATAGCGTCCAAAATATGGGGGTTAGCATGAAAACCTCCAAGCTTAGTCACCAGCTTGGACCTGGTACCTGCTGCCACCACCCAAAAAATTAGAGTGTTTTGGGGCACTCTGGTCCCACTGAAAAACCTTCCGTGGGGACCCCAAGTCCCAAATCCCTTGAGTCTCACAACAAAGGGAAATAATCCTTTTTCCCTTCCCCCCTCCAGGTGCTCCTGGAGAGATACACAGACACAAGCTCTGTGAAACTACACAGAGACTCCCCCCTCTCTGTTCCCAATCCTGGAAACAAAAAGTACTTTCCTATTCCCCCCAGAGGGAATGCAAAATCAGGCTAGCAATCCAACACACAGATCTCCCCGATTTCTTCCTCCCACCAATTCCCTGGTGAGTATAGACTCAATTTCCCTGAAGTAAAGAAAACTTCAACAGGTCTTAAAAGAAAGCTTTATATAAAAAGAAAGAAAAATACATACAAATGTGCTCTCTGTATTAAGATGATACAACACAGGGTCAATTGCTTAAAAGAATATTGAATAAACAGCCTTATTCAAAAAGAATACAAATCAAAGCACTCCAGCACTTATATTCATGCAAATACCAAAGAAAAGAAACCATATAACTTACTATCTGATCTCTTTGTCCTTACACTTAGAAACAGAAGACTAGAAAGTAGAACTACTTCTCCAAAGCTCAGAGAAAGCAGGCAGGCAGACAAAAGACTCAGACACACAATTCCCTCCACCCAAAGTTGAAAAAATCCGGCTTCCTGATTGGTTCTCTGGTCAGGTGTTTCAGGTGAAAGAGACATTAACCCTTAGCTATCTGTTTATGACAAGAGCTTATCAGGACCTCCTGAGGAGGGTAGCACTCAATATGAACCTCCAGGTGGAGGAGGTCCCGGAGGTAGAGGACCCGGTAGTGGACATTCTGTCAGCGAATGCCCCCACCAGAGTTGCCTTACTGTTTATTCGGACCATCCAGGCCAATGCCAATACTATATGGCAGTCTCCAGCCTCTATCCCTCCTGCGGCCAGGGGAGTCGAGCTTAAATACATGGTACCCTCTAAAGGGTACAAGTATTTGTATGTCCATCCTCCTCCCTGCTCACTGGTTGTCTAGTCTGTTAATGAGAGAGAACGCCATGGCCAGCAGGCGCCAGCCCCGAAATCGAAGGAGGCAGCCGCGGTTTCAGGCGATGGCAACAGTCATCCGAGGTCTACAGAATTTCCCGATGACCTCGGCTCGCACTTGTCTCCATCTCCTGGGTCACATGGCTGCCTGCACGTTCGTGACGAAATACGCCAGGCTGCGCCTCCGTCCTCTCCAAGCTTGGCTCAACTCGGTATACCGCCCGGGCAGGGACCCAATAGACACGATAGTCACCATTCCCCCAAGCACCCTAGGCTCCCTAGACTGGTGGCTGACTCCCTGCCTAGTGTGTACAGGGCTGCCATTCATCCGCCCCAACCCTCAATGTCCCTGACGATGGACGCGTCATCTCTTGGCTGGGGTGCTCACCTTGGTCACCTTCGTACTCAAGGCCTCTGGTCACCCCAGGAGCTGGCATTACACATAAATATCCGAGAACTGAGAGCAGTCCGCCTGGCGTGCCAGGCGTTCCAGCAACATTTACAAGGCCGTTGTGTCTCAGTGTTTACAGACAACGCAACGGCCATGTACTACATAAACAAGCAGGGAGGGACACAATCTTCCTCCCTTTGTCAGGAAGGCCATTCAACTCTGGGACTTTTGCATAACCCACTCGATAGACCTGGTAGCGTCCTTTCTCCCAGGGGTTCGGAACACTCTGGCGGATCGACTCAGAAGGTCCTTCCTGTCTCACGAGTGGTCGATCCGCCAGGACGTTATTCATTCTGTTTTCCAAAAGTGAGGATTTGCCCACATAAACCTGTTTGCTTCCCGCGCGAACAGGAAATGCCAGATGTTCTGCTCCTTCCAAGGTCTTTCCCCGGGATCGATCTTGGACACTTTCCTGATGCCTTGGAAGAGCCAGCTGCTTTATGCCTTCCCACCATTCCCGCTGGTTCACAAGGTCCTGCTAAAACTCCGCAGGGACAGAGCGCGTCTAATCATGATCGCTCCAGCGTGGTCCAGGCAGTGCTGGTACACCACGTTGCTCGACCTGTTGATAGCCAACCTGATTACCCTGCCACTCCACCCAGACCTCATAACTCAGGACCATGGCAGACTTGGCCACCCAGACCTGCAGGCCCTTCACCTCACGGCGTGGCTGCTGCAGTCAGAGTTATGTTGCTGTGCATCAGTTCGACAAGTTCTCCTGGGTAGCAGGAAACCTTCCACCCAGTCAACGTATCTGGCCAAGTGGAAGTGTTTCTCCTGCTGGTGTGAAACGCATAATCTTACTCCCACTGAGGTCCCGATTCCCTCTATTTTGGACTACCTCTGGTCTCTCAAACAGCAGGGCCTAGCAATATCATCACTGAGGATACACTTGGCAGCCATCTGTACCTACCACCCAGGGGAAGGCGGCCATTCTGTGTTCTCACACCCTATTGTTTCGAGATTCCTCAAGGGCTTGGAGCACTTATACCCCCAAGTACGTCACGCAGCCCTGACCTGGGACCTCAACCTGGTTTTAACCAGACTTACGTCTCCCCCATTCGAGCTGTTAGCAGCCTGCTCGCTACTCTACCTGTCTTAGAAGACAGCTTTCTTCGTAGCCAATACATCGGCCAGACGAGTCTCCGAGCTCAGGGCTCTTACGGTAGATCCGCCGTACACTGTGTTCCACAGGGACAAGGTGCAGTTGCAACCACACCCGGCATTCCTCCCTAAGGTGGTTTTGGCATTTCATGTTAACCAGGACATCTTTCTCCAGGTCTTCTTCCCAAAGCCACACTCAACGCGACGGGAGCAACAATTGCACTCCCTGGACGTCTGTAGAGCGCTTGCTTTTTATATTGAGCGGGCAAAACCCTTTCGTAAAACACCCCAACTCTTTGTCGCACTAGCAGACGGAATGAAAGGTCTACCTGTTTCCTCTCAGAGGATCTCATCTTGGGTGATGGCATGCATCCGTGCTTGTTATGATTTGGCTCATATTTCCCCAAGCCACATCACCGCGCATTCTACCAGAGCTCAGGCTTCATCTGCCGCCTTCCTGGCTCGTGTACCTATCCAGGAGATATGTCGTGCAGCTACCTGGTCTTCGGTCCACACCTTTGCTTCACATTATGCTCTGGTTCAACAGTCCAGAGATGATGCAACCTTTGGCTCAGCAGTTTTGCATTCTGCAACATCTCACTCCTACCCGACTGCCTAGGTAAGGCTTGGGAATCACCTAATTGGAATCGAGCAAGCACTTGAAGAAGAAAAGATGGTTACTCACCTTTGTAACTGTTCTTCTTCGAGATGTGTTGCTCATATCCATTCCAAACCTGCCCTCCTTCCCCACTGTCGGAGTCGCCGGCCAGAAGGAACTGAGGGGCGGTTGGGTCGGCAGGGGTATGTATCCAGCGCCATAGCGGCTCCACTCCAGGGTGTGCCCAACCGACCCACTGAGTGTTGCTAGGGTAAAAATCTTCCCACGAATGTGCACGCAGCGCGCACACACCTAATTGGAATGGATACGAGCAACACATCTCGAAGAACAACAGTTACAAAGGTGAGTAACCGTCTTTTTTGAACTGTAGTGTGGCCTTGTCTTTCCCTCTTCCACTCATCCGCCACCCCACCCAGTGCTTCCCTCCTCACCCACCCCTCTCAGGCTACCTGACGAGTTTTCCCCCTGTTTGTGTGATGATTTTATAAAGAATGCATGATTTGGATACAATAATGACTCTATTGCCTCTGAAATCGGTGATCGAAATAGGGATGTCATTTGGCTTACAGAGAAGTAGAGTGAACCAAGAGGGCAGGTTTTCATCAAGAAGAAACAAAGAGAACTGTCACACTGTAGCCTGGCCAGTCATGGAACTGGTTTTCAAAGCTTCTCTGATGTGCAGGGAGCCCAGCTGTGCTCTTCTAATTGCCCTGGTGTCTGGCTGCATGTAATCAGACATCAGACGATTTGCCTCAACCTCCCACCCTGCCGTAAACGTCTCCCCCTTACTCTCACAGATATTGTGGAGCACACAGCAAGCAGCAATAACAATGGGAATATTGGTTTCACTGAGGTCTAACCTAGTCAGTAAACTGCACCAGTGAGCTTTTAAATGTCCAATTACACATTCTACCACCATTCTGCACTTGCTCAGCCTATAGTTGAACTGCTCCTTACTGCTGTCCAGGGTACCTGTGTATGACTTCATGTACCATGGCATTAAGAGGTAGGCTGGGTCCCCAAGGATAACTATAGGCATTTCTACATCCCCAATGGTAATTTTCTGGTCTGGGAAGTAAGTTCCTTCCTGCAGCTATTCAAACAGACCAGAGTTCCTGAAAATGGGAGGATCATGCACCTTTCCCGGCCATCCCACATTGATGTCCATGAAATGTCCCTTTTGTGATCCACCAGTGCAGCATAATTGAAAAGTATCCCTTATGGTTTTACGTACTGGCTGCCAAGGTGGTCTGGTGCCAAGATAGGAATATGCGTTCCATCTATCACCCCACCAGTTAGGGAATCCCATTGCAGCAACGCTATCCACTATGATCTGCATATTTCCCAGAGTCACTACCCTTGATAGTAGCAGCACAGTAATTGCATTGGCTACTTGGATCACTGCAGCCCCCACAGTAGATTTGCCCACTCCAAATTGATTCCTGACTGACCAGTAGCATTTCAAGCTTCCAGAGGACTATCACCACTTGCTTCTCAGCTGTGAGGGCTGCTCTCGTCTTGGTATTCTGGCACTTCAGGGCATGGGAAAGCAAGTCACAAAGTTCCATGAAAGTGCCCTTACGCATGCGAAAGTTTCGCAGCCACTGGGAATCATCCCAGACCCGCAACACTTTGCGGTCCCAGCTGTCTGTGCTTGTTTCCCTGTCCAGAATCAGCATTCCACGGCATGAACCTGCCCCATTACCACCATAATGTCCAAATTGCCAGGGCCCGTGCTTTGACGGAAGTCTGTATCCATGTCCTCATCACTATCGTGATCGCGCTGTCGTCACCTCCTCGCCTGCTTTTGCAGGTTCTGCACATACTGCAGGATAATGCGCAAGGTGTTTACAATGCTCACTACAGCAGCGGTGAGCTTAGTGGGCTCCATGCTTGCCGTGGTATGGTGTCTGAAGGAGCGCAGGAAAGCAGAGTTGCAGCAAAATCGATGGATGACAACAGATGCCACAAGAATAGATATTTATACAGAACGACGAGAAGACCTGCAAGGTGGATTCGTGGTGCCAGGAGAAGAGAGTTGCAGCGAAAGCAGTGGAGGACGACGGTTAGTACCGCGCCGATTTCCCGAGGAAGAACACACATACCTGTGATCCCATGACAGACAACATGGAGAAATTTGCTATCGAGGCAATAGCTGCAGAGCAAAGTTGCAGCGGAAGCGGTGTATGACGACGGTTAGCAGTCCTACTGCACCATCTGCTGACAGCAGCACCTAGGACACAACGGCAGTGGTGTCGGTGAACTGAGCTGAGCGGGCTGCATGCTTGCTGTGGTATGGCGTCCGCGCAGAAAAAAGGCGTGAAATGATTGTCTGACGTTGCTTTCATGGAGGGAGGGGAGACTGACGACATGTACCCAAAACCACCCACAACAATGTTTTTGCTCCATCAGGCATTGGGAGCTTAACCCAGAATTCCAATGGGTGGTGGAGACTGCGGGAACTGTGGGATAGCTACCCACAGTGCACCACTTCGTAAGTCGATGATAACCACAGTAGTGAGGACATACGCCTCCAACTTATGCACTTAGTGTGGACATACACAATCGACTGTATAAAATTGATTTCTAAAAATTGACTTCTATAAAATCGACGTCATTTCGTAGTGTAGACATACCCTTATAGACTAACAAATTTATTAGGGCATAAGCTTTCGTGGGCTAAAACCCACTTCATCAGATGCATGCAGTGGAATACAGTAGGAAGATATTTACACACACACACACACACACACACACACACACACACACACACACACACACACAGAGAAAAGTGGGTGTTGCCCTACCAACTCTAGCAAGACTCATCATTTAAGGTGGGCTATTATCAGCAGGAAGGAAAAAAAAAACTTTTGTAGTGATAATCAGGATGGCCCGTTTCAAACAGTTGACAAGAAGGTGTGAGTAACAGTAGGGGAAAAATTAGCATGGGGAAATAGTTTTTAGTTTTGTGTAAAGACTCATCCACTTCCTGTATTTATTAAAGTCTAAATTAATGGTGTCCAGTTGGCAAATTTATTCCAGTTCTGCCGTTTCTCATTGGAGTCTGTTTTTGAAGATTTTTTGTTGAAGGATTACTACTTTTAGGTCTGTAATTGAGTGTCCAGGGAGGTTGAAGTGTTCTCCAACTGGTTTTTTAATGTTATAATTCTTGACGGTTGATTTTTGTCCATTTATTCTTTTGCATAGAGACTGTCTGGTTTGGCCAATGTACATGGCAGAGAGGCAGTGCTGGCACACGATGGCATATATCATATTGGTAGATGTGCAGGTGAACGAGCCCCTGATGATGTGGCTGATGTGATTAGGTCCTATGATGGTGTAGCCAATATGTCCATGTGCACATATGTGCTGTCGCTTGCCAGATTCCACTTGCTCTCTGTCCAAGTATGATACAAATGAACCACACTCCTGCCCCCATTCAAATGGTGACCTTGAACTTGAAAAAGGAGATACTCTTTTCAGTCTCTTTCCCAGCAACAAAGCTGGTCACAGATGCCTTAAGGACAGATTGAGGCACCTACCTGAACCACCTTCAGATGCAAGGAACATGGTCTCATAATCATCTGAAGCGCCATATGAACCTCTTGGAACTAAGAGCCATCCGTCTAGCCTGCACTGCTTTCCTACTTGCTCTTTGGAACTCTACTCTGCAGATCCTGATGGACAATGCTTCAGCTATGTACTGTGTAAACAAACGAAGTGCTCAATTATCCATTTGTCTGGAAGCAGTGAGTTATGGGAGTAGTTCCATCAGCACAGAGGGAGGCTGCTAGCTCTACACCTTCCAGTAGTCAGCAATGACCTGGTGCACTTACTGAGCAGAAACATAGTAACTAGCCATGAGTGGTCACTGCAGAAATCCATCTAGGCCCAATATTCTGCCAGTGGGGGACTCCCTCCATAGGTCTGTTTGCTAGAGCAGTCAATGCCATGTGCTGGGACTTCTGCTCTAGAGGCAGGGTGAGTCCAAACTCCCTTCCAGATGTCTTTTCTTCGATAGTCTCAAGGACTCCTATGTACCTTCCCACCTATCTCCCTGATTCCCTGTGATAATATCCAACATCAGATGAGACAAAATTACAGTAATTAAGATAGCTGCCTACTGGCCAAGTCAGTTTATCTGTTGCATTTCCTGCAGATGTCCAGACCACCACCTATATACCTTCCCATCTGCCAGACATAATATCATAAAACCAGGGTCAAATACTGCACTGAGATCCATAATTTTTAGAGATGATAGCCTGGATGTTGGCTGGATGAATAGGATTGAAAGCGACTGCTTCTAGCAGGTTCAGGAGATTTCTTTTACTAAGCTGGAAACCTTCTGCCAGGTAAACTTACTCCTCAGAGTGGAAAAGATTTCTATATGGGCAGCCCAAAACAATATGAATGCAGTAGAGGCCTCAATGCCAAAGGTTCTGGACTAGATGTTGCTCCTGAAGTAGGCAGGACTAGCATTTAGCTGTTTTAGGAAAAGTTTACACTGCAGCTTGGAGGTTTGATTCGCAGCACAGATGGACAAACTCACGCTAGCTCACGTTGAGCTAGCTTGCTAAAAATGGTAGTGTGGATGTTGTGGCCTCTGCTGGCTGCTTGAGCCAGCTGCTCGAGTTTGGACTCACAGGGTTGTGTGGACCTTGTGTTTAGTGGACTTTGACATGGGCGGTAGGCTGAACTGCTGCACACCTCAATGTCCACATAGCTGTATTTATCATGCTAGCTCAAGCTTAGCTAGCACAAGTCTGTCTACCCATGTTGGAATCACACTTGCCAGCTGCATTCTAGACATACCCTCAAAGTCCACCTGGCAGCAATATCGGTGGCTGTGTTCCAAAACGATCACATTTAATCTTCTGACAACCTTGGGGTTGAGATTTCTCAAAGGCCTTCTTCAGATCTGCCCTCCAAGTAGAGACCTAACTTTTGGATGGGACCTCGACATCTTCTTACAGATCATGGAGCCTCCTTTCAGAACATTATCAGATGCTCGATATACCATCTTACCACCAAGATAACTCAACACATCAGTGTTGAGAGTCAGTAAGCTCCTGGCTCTTACGTCTGTATACATCCTTCCAAAGGCAAAAGATGTTGATGAAATAACACACTAAGTTCTTCCCTAAAGTGGTTTCAGAATTCCATCAGAATCAGTCTGTCGTCTTACTAGTTTTCTTCCTGAAGTTGCACTCTTTGCAAGGAGAAAAGAAGCCTAATTATCTGGATATTTCCAGGGCCTTGCTCTGTTACCTCAACAGTACCAATCATTTAGGCTGTCTCCCTTTGTGGTCAGACCCAGCACGTCAAAGGCCAAGCTATTTCATACCTCAGAATCTTGAAATGAATCGCATGGCGTATTTCCACCTGCTGTCAATTGGCTGGCAAGCTTCTCTCTCCAAACATCAAGGCTTGCTCCACCATGGCACAAGCAACGTCCTCAGCATACTTCAGAAATGTGCCAATCTCTTAAATCTATAAGGCACCCACGAAAGCTCATGCTCCAAAATGTCTGTTAGTCTATAAGGCGCCACAGGTTTCTTTGCTGCTTTTAAGGATCCAGAATAACATGGCTGCCCCTCTGATACTTGATACCATGCAAGGCACTGCATTTAGCCGTATGGAGTGTAAATCCATCATCCTGATGAAGAAACTTGCACAAATACAGACAGATATCATCTTCCTTTTGAAATGCAAACGGATGGACATCATACCAAATGGACTAAAGGTAAAAAATCCACTGCTATCTACATACTACACAGACCACAGTGAGAGATTATGCCGTACTCTGTCAAAGAAACTGAGGAACCACCTGATCAGCATCCTATACAGCAAACAGGAAAACATCAAAAAAGAGCTCTCCAACCTGGAGACTCTCATTAATAACCAAACTTCCATACAAACGGACTTCACTAAAATAAGACAGGAGATCTACATTACTCACTTCACCTCTCTACAAAGAAAAAAGGACTGTAAGCTGTCTAAACTCCCACCTGCCACATGGGGCCACAACCATGGTACCCCTAACCCACCCAGCAATATCGTCAATCTATCCAACTACACACTCAGCCCAGAAGAAAAGTCTGTCCTATCTCGGGGACTCTCTTTCTGACCTGCCACCCCCACCAATATGATACAGTTCTGCGGAGATCTGGAAGCCTACTTTTGCCGTCTCTGACTCAAAGAATACTTTCAGGACAACACTGAACAGCGCACTGATACACAGGTACCCTCCCACCAACAGCACAAGAAGAACAACTCCACATGGACTCCTCCTGAGGGTCGAAATGACAGTCTGGACCTATACATTGAATGCTTTCGCCAACGTGCACAGGCAGAAATTGTGGAAAAACAACATCGCTTGCCTCGTAACCTAAGTCGTGCAGAATGCAATGCCATCCACAGCCTCAGAAACCACCCTGACATTATCATCAAAGAGGCTGATAAAGGAGGTACTGTTGTCATCATGAACAGGTCTGACTACCAAAAGGAGGCCGCCAGACAACTCTCCAATACCAGATTCTACAGGCCACTTCCCTCAGTTCCCACTAAGGAATACACTAAGAAACTGCACCATCTACTCAGGACACTCCCTACACTAACACTGGAACAAATCAACATACTCTTAGAGCCCCGACCAGGGTTATTCTATCTACTACCCAAGATCCGCAAACCCGGAAATCCTGGACTCCCCATCATCTCGGGCATTGGCACTCTCATTGAAGGACTGTCTGGATATGTGGACTCTCTACTCAGACCCTATGCCACCAGCACTCCCAGCTATCTCTATGACACCACTGATTTCCTGAGGAAACTACAATGCATTGGTGACCTTCCAGAAAACACCATCCTAGCCACCATGGATGTAGAGGCTTTCTACACAAACATCCCACACACAGATGGAATACAGGCTGTCAGGAACAGTATCCCTAATGATGCCACAGCACAACTGGCTGCTGAGCTCTGTGCCTTTATCCTCACACACAACTATTTCAAATTTAATGACAATATATATCTCCAGATCAGTGGCACCGCTATGGGCACCCGCATGGCCCCACAATATGCCAATATTTTTATGGCCGACCTGGAACAACGCTTCCTCAGCTCTCATCCACTCACGCCCCTTCTCTACCTACGCTACATTGATGACATCTTCATCATCTGGACCCATGGGAAGGAATCTCTGGAAAAATTCCACCACGATTTCAACAGCTTCCACCCCACCATCAACCTCAGCCTGGACCAATCTACACGGGAGGTCCACTTCCTAGACACCACGGTGCAAATAAGTGATGGTCACATTAACACCACCATATACCGAAAACCTACCGACCGCTATGCCCACCTTCATGCCTCCAGCTTCCATCCCGGGCACATCACACGATCCATTGTCTACAGCCAAGCACTGAGGTACAACCACATCTGCTCTAACCCCTCAGACAGAGACCAACACCTACAAAATCTCCACCAAGCATTCTCAAAACTACAATACCCGCACTAGGAAATAAGGAAACAGGTCAACAGAGCCAGATGTGTACCCAAAAGCCTCCTACTGCAAGACAAACCCAAGAAAGAAACCAACAGGACTCCACTGGCCATCGCATACAGTTCCCAGCTAAAACCCCTCCAACACATCATCAGGGATCTACAACCCATCCTGGACAATGATCCCACGCTTTCACGGGCCTTGGGTGGCAGGCCAGTCCTCGCCCACAGACAACCTGCCAACCTGAAACATATTCTCACCAGTAACTGCACACCGCACCATAGTAACTCTAGCTCAGGAACCAATCCATGCAACAAACCTTGATGCCAACTCTGCCCACATATCTACACCAGCGACACCATCACAGGACCTAACCAGATCAGCCATACCATCACCGGTTCATTCACCTGCACGTCCACCAATGTAATATACGCCATCATATGCCAGCAATGCCCCTCTGCTATGTACATCGGCCAAACTGGACCGTCTCTACGGAAAAGGATAAATGGACACAAATCAGATATTAGGAATGGCAATATACAAAAACCTGTAGGAGAACACTTCAGCCTCCCTGGCCACACTATAGCAGACCTTAAGGTGGCCATCCTGCAGCAAAAAAACTTCAGGACCAGACTTCAAAGAGAAACTGCTGAGCTTCAGTTCATCTGCAAATTTGACACCATCAGCTCAGGATTAAACAAAGACTGTGAATGGCTTGCCAACTACAAAACCAGTTTCTCCTCCCTTGGTTTTCACACCTCAACTACTAGAACAGGGCCTCATCCTCCCTGATTTGAACTAACCTTGTTATCTCTAGCTTGCCTGTATATATATATACCTGCCCCTGGAAATTTCCACTACATGCATCTGATGAAGTGGGTATTCACCCACGAAAGCTCATGCTCCAAAACATCTGTTAGTCTATAAGGTGCCACAGGATTCTTTGCTGCTTTTACAGATCCAGACTAACACAGCTACCCCTCTGATACTATAAAAAAGAGTTTGCCCTGCTTGGTGGTTCTGCAGGCAGGTATGGAAGGAAAGCTTTGCTTTTTCACTTGCATGAACCTCAAGTTCTTATTCGATCCAAAAATGCAAGCAGGGACTGAATGGCTAATTCTCCATTCCCTGTTTCTTCAGATGCTCCACCTGAGCAGTAGCATGACAAGAAGTCCCCTTCTTCTGCCTTTGGATCCTTTGGAGCTCTTAGACCCACCCATTACTCAATCAGATTCTAGAAAGCTGCCATCAGCTTCCACCCCAGCAAGGTAGAAATCCCTCCAGAAATCTTCCGTGAAATGTTTTTAGCCACTGGAGATGGAGAGGAGAGATTAGTATCTTCCCTGGGTGCCTCTCAGCCTTCTCTTCTCCTCTCCTCTCCTCTCTTTTGTCTATTATTGATTCATCATCTTCAGTCTTGCCAGACCAGAGAGAGCCCCCAGCACTGATGTAGCTCAGTAGGCAGCATCCTGTCTGCATTCTTTGTTTATATCCGTCAGATCTTTTTCCCAGTTCCTTTAGGGCAGGAAAGAGTGAGTATTAATGCATCTAAATGGTGGTTTGTGCAAATAAAACCCCAGATTCTGCATGTACATTTGTGGTAAATACACACACATTTAGACATGCAATCACACATACAATTTTGTGGGCAAACAAAACCACGAGTGTGTCTGTCTCAATCTGTTATGAGTTGGTATGTTGCACAAATGTCTGTGATGAGATGGTATATTGCTCATATGTTCTTTAGTACAGTTTCTTAAATTTCTAGTAACTTGAATTATAACCAGCAGGATACAATCGTGCAGATACCTTAAATCTAAATTATCTGCTGTTGCAGTAATAGAAATATTTTTCAGTACCTGTAGTAGTCAGTGTAATTCTGAATTTTTGAATTAAATAATTGTGTTTCTTAAGTATGGAATATAAATATATATAAGCACATGGATATAAATGCAACAGAAGAGGAAACACAAAATCAAAAATTATGATGCAGAGGACTTACAAGGTTTGTGCTGCCTAGATGATACAAACTAATGAATATTGTTACCAAGAAAATGCTTTCTTCAGAGTTTGCTTGTTGATGGTTTTCATGCATGGATGAAATGCAGATAGATCAATTAAATTTGAGCCAGGGTAATATTAAGAAAGAATTTTTTTAAATGTTGTCTTTTGTATCAAATGTCTCCTTTTGTCTTCTGATTCTTATATGGTAGTGTATTTACTCCTTTTTGGCCAGTTGAGCCCCAGAAAAAAGAAGAGCTTCAAGCAAGTACATGATGGCATGTTTATTTTTTTCCCCCCTCTTTAGCTTCCCTACATATTTTATGTTTTATAAAGTATGTATTGCAGCTGTGCCACATTCATTTTGAAAACTCCATTATTAAAAGCTAGCTTATAAGGACAAGTAAACATTCAATCGTTTTTCATGTAAGCTTCAAGGTTATTGCTCTGTGGAATTTTTTTATGCATAACTATATTCACATGATCCAAAATGCTCTATAAGAAATCCTTAGTGTAACTGTGTAGGTCCTAAGAGTTCCATGTCTATCTCGCAGCTAAGCTAATGCAGAGCCAAATATTTCATTGTTTGAATTTTTACTTTAAACATTTTTCTCAGAACATGTGATTTTTTTTTGTTTGTTTGTTCATTCTTGCTTTATATATGCTAACTTTTGAAAAATTTGTTTTGTACCAAACCCATCATATTTTAACATTGCATCCATTAAAAATAATCTGGCTATATTCAGCTGGAATCCTTCTTCATGTTCATTAATTTCATATTGCTTCTCAGAGCCCTTGATTTTTCTCATCCTCTTAAACACTATTTTTTTTGGCGCAATAATGTCAGTTAAATTTTTTAATTGGTTTTGAAACTTTTCCATCTATATCAACTTATTTATGTTATGGCTCAGTAATAGCAACTGTTTCTCTCAAATTCTTTTTCTATTAACAAAATTAAAAATTCACTTAATATTTTGTCAGACCTTGATGACAGGGTAGCATCATCCCGTACATGGTTTTAATAAACTATTTTTCTTCACTGCTTTTTCTGTACTAGCCCTTTGATGTTTGGAGCCATGGGGTGAGAGTCTGTCATGTGCTTTTAAAGGTTCAGTGCAGAATTCACCATCTGGGGTGAAGGGGAACTAAGGCCTTGTCTACACCACAAAGTTGCAGCGCTGGGGAGGGAGTTATAGCGCTGCAACTTAGGAGGTGTACACATCTGCAGGGCATCACCAGCGCTGCAACTCCCTGTTTGCAGCGCTGGCCGTACACCCGTTGAAGCTTGGGTGTAGAGGATCCAGCGCTGGTGATCCAGCGCTGGTCATCAGGTGTAAACACTCACCAGCGTTTTTCTTGACCTCCGTGGAATAAACAGGTATTCCAGCATACCAGAGGAAGCCTCTCTGGTAATCAAGCAGGTCTCCTTCCCCGCGGTTTGCAGGGGGGTTCGGGGAACGCGAGAGCAAACCGTGGGGAAGCAGGTCTCCTTCCCCGCGGTTTGCTCTCGCGTTCCCCTAGCCCCAGTGCAAGCAGATCTCCTTCCCCGCGGTTTGCAGGGGTGTTCGGGGAATGCGACAGCACACCGCGGGGAAGCAGGTCTCCTTCCCCGCGGTTTGCTCTCACGTTCCCCTAACCCCCGTGCAAGCAGATCTCCTTCCCCGCGGTTTGCAGGGGGGTTCGGGGAACGCGACAGCACACCGCGGGGAAGCAGGTCTCCTTCCCCGCGGTTTGCTCTCGCGTTCCCCTAACCCCCGTGCAAGCAGATCTCCTTCCCCGCGGTTTGCAGGGGGGTTCGGGGAACGCGACAGCACACCGCTGGGAAGGAGACCTGCTTGCAGGGGGGTTCAAAAAACACCGGAGCAAACCGCTGGGAAGGAGACCTGCTTGCACGGGGGTTCGGGGAACGCGATAACAAACCGCGGGGAAGGAGACCTGCTTGGGGGGGGGGGGGGATGTTCGGGGAACACTGGAGCAAACCGCGGGGAAGGAGACCTGCTTCCCCGCGGTTTGCTCTCGCGTTCCCCTAACCCCCCTTGAAGCCGCCCAACAGCGCTGCAGGGTGGCCACATCTAACACCACTTGCAGCGCTGGTTGCTGTAAGTGTGACCACTCTGCAGCGCTGGCCCTATACAGCTGTACTAATACAGCTGTAACAACCAGCGCTGCAAAATTGTAGATGTAGACATACCCTCAGATACCTTTAAGACAGCTTTCTGCCTTCCTGATCCTGGGTTGCTGCAGGAAGTTGGAGATGCCTTTAGTGTAACTTAGGCAGCTCAGGGGCGGCCTCTCGACATTAGAGTGGGGTACCCTGTGGGCCATAGCACTGTCTGGAATTTCTACAGTGCTGTGGCCTTGCCCCCAGCATGTCACCTCTTGGGTTTGCAAGGGAGGGCTCAAAAGGCAATCTCACGGTTGTTTTCAACAGTGTTTGTGCCAGCAGCATCCTTCCTGGGTCAGAATCAGGGATTTTAGAGTCTATTTACACCACTCTGGCACTTTTGCTTGTTGTAAAGGAGCTGGAGCAGAAGTGTGGGTCTCACCTGTAGTTTCCACATACAACTGAGATTAATACTCATCCTAATAGTGGTCACTTTTAGAGGTTCTGATAATCTACGAAGAATAATTATATCTGTCTATGCACCAGCCTGATGTCTCTTGTTCTCCTTACTTGTTTACACAACATGTCACCAGGTACCAAAAAGAAAATTAAAAATTGAGTTAGAAATTTCTGATAGTAGGCATCACAGAATAAATATCAGTAATTTTAATAATTGCATATAAGCCGTGTCTGCATTTAAATAATAAGGTTGTAACATACCCAGCAAAAGTTAAAACATTTAAAGATATCTTTTTAACTTTAAATGTTGCTGGTTTTCTCAAAGTGTTTCACAACCATAGTATTCCTGAAATTTAAAGCAACTTTTGATTATGATTTTATGTTGCCAACTATATTGGATGGCCAAGACATATGTCAAAGTTAGACTCAGGACTCACAGTTTGTCAGACCACTCTGTTTTATTAGCGTAGCGCTCCGCCAATAGCACCCAGATAATGTGAGTGGCCATGCAAGACCCAAACAGGCTTATTTATACAGATAAAAGAGCGTGAATTAGACAAAGGGACAAAGAAAGCAAAACTGTACAATTCACCTGGGGCACAGCATGCATATCCTACTTCCTTACTAAGGGCTTGTCTACATCAGAAAGTTGCAGCGCTGGTGAGGGAGTTACAGCGCTGCAACTTAGGAGGTGTACACATCTGCAGGGCACCACCAGCGCTGCAACTCCCTGTTTGCAGCGCTGGCCGTACTCCCGTTTTGTCTCGGGTGTAGAGGATCCAGCGCTGGTGATCCAGCGCTGGTAATCAAGTATAGACACTTACCAGCGCTTTTCTTGACCTCCGTGGAATAAGCAGGTATCCCAGCATACCTGAGGAAGCCTCTGGTAATCAAGCTGGTCTCCTTTCTCGGTTTGCTCTCTCGTTCCCTGAACCCCCGAGCAAGCAGGTCTCCTTCCCTGCGGTTTGCAGGGTGGTTCGGGGAACGCAAGAGCAAACCGCGGCGAAGCTGGTCTCCTTTCCCGGTTTGCTCTCTCGTTCCCCGAACCGCCGAGCAAGCGGTTCTCCTTCCCTGCAGTTTGCAGGGTGGTTCGGGGAACGCGAGAGCAAACCGCAGCGAAGCTGGTCTCCTTTCCCGGTTTGCTCTCTCGTTCCCCGAACCGCCGAGCAAGCGGTTCTCCTTCCCTGCGGTTTGCAGGGTGGTTCGGGGAACGCGAGAGCAAACCGCGGCGAAGCTGGTCTCCTTTCCCGGTTTGCTCTCTCGTTCCCCGAACCGCCGAGCAAGCGGTTCTCCTTCCCTGCGGTTTGCAGGGGGGTTCGGGGAACGCGAGAGCAAACCGCAGCGAAGCTGGTCTCCTTCCCCGGTTTGCTCTCGCGTTCCCCGAACCCCCCTTGAAGCCGCCCAACAGCGCTGCAGTGTGGCCACATCTAACACCACTTGCAGCGCTGGTTGCTGTAAGTGTGGCCACTCTGCAGCGCTGGCCCTATACAGCTGTACTAATACAGCTGTAACAACCAGCGCTGCAAAATTTTAGATGTAGACATGGCCTAACTCTTATCCATCTAAGGCTAATACTTCACCAATTGCCCTTAAACGGTGCAGTTGTTCTATGTTAATGTCTGTATTCCTGGCACCTGGATTGCAGCATTCCAACAATTTTGCTTAAAGGTACAGACAGCATTTCTTTAATCCTTTCTATTTTCACAATATAATTCATTCTACTTTCACACTAAGGGCTTGTCTACATCACAAAGTTGCAGCGCTGGTGAGGGGGTTACAGCGCTGCAACTTAGGAGGTGTACACATCTGCAGGGCATCACCAGCGCTGCAACTCCCTGTTTGCAGCGCTGGCCGTACTCCCGTTTTGTCTCAGGTGTAGAGGATCCAGCGCTGGTAATCAAGTGTAGACACTTACCAGCGCTTTTCTTGACCTCCGTGGAATAAGCAGGTATCCCAGCATACCTGAGGAAGCCTCTCTGGTAATCAAGCAGGTCTCCTTCCCCGCGGTTTGCTCCGGTGTTCTCCGAATCCCCCCCACAAGCGGGTCTCCTTCCCCGCGGTTTGCAGGGGGGTTCGGGGAACGCGAGAGCAAACTGCGGGGAAGCAGGTCTCCTTCCCCGGTTTGCTCTCGCGTTCCCCAAACCCCCGTGCAAGCAGGTCTCCTTCCCCGGTTTGCTCTCGCGTTCCCCGAACCCCTGAGCAAGCAGGTCTCCTTCCCTGCGGTTTGCAGGAGGGTTCGGGGAACGCGAGAGCAAACCGCGGGGAAGGAGACCTGCTTGCTCGGGGGTTCGGGGAACGCGAGAGCAAACCGCGGGGAAGCAGGTCTCCTTCCCCGGTTTGCTCTCGCGTTCTCCGAACCCCCCTTGAAGCCACCCAACAGCGCTGCAGTGTGGCCACATCTAACACCACTTGCAGCGCTGGTTGCTGTAAGTGTGGCCACTCTGCAGCGCTGGCCCTATACAGCTGTACTAATACAGCTGTAACAACCAGCGCTGCAAAATTTTAGATGTAGACATACCCATAGTAATGGTTCTTTTTGAAGCCATTTTGGTCTGTTATGTAAATAAGTATTTAGGCATGTCATGCAAATACTCATGAAAATTCTTTACAAAGGAGTAATTGGGACATATATAATAAATTCTCACAGTTCAATGCATTGGCCCATCAAATGTTTTCAAAATAAGTTGTGGCTAAACCATATTATGGACCACACTTGGAAAAGGAAATATTTGAAATCTAAGATGCAGTTGTGGTCAGTTGTGTATGTAAAAAATTGGATTGTTTTGAAAAGATTGAATTTTCTGATTTAGAATTTGTAGAACTGAGTTTTAAACCCCATCCCCTGCAAATAGCGTTTAAAACAGAAATGCTGGTGTGGTTTTGTCACAGTTGTGTTAATGCACAATTAACTTTATTTAGCAATAAGGTTATGACTGTTTAAATTATGCCTATGGTTCCAGGCCCACAAGAGACATTAATACTGTATGATGCCAAGGTAGCTTACTAAGTATAAACTAAACTTTTTAGACTTTTTAAAATAAGTGTATTAAATAAAATATAGGTTAGTAGCATTTTCTGGTTATCTCTCGTGTGTCTCCATTCATTGTCTGTCTGTATAGATTGTAAGCTCCTTGGAGTAGGAGCTGTTTTTTGTTTATATCTTGTATTGCACCAAGCTTACTAGTGACACAGCAAAAAAAGTAATAATAAAAAACTGACTACCAAAGCTAAAGTTATAGGGCTAAATGCCTGAGCAACTGTGACTTCATTTACTTAGTGGAATTGTACCCACTTTTGCCAGAGGGGCATTTCTCCCATAATCTTGTAAACTTTGTCTGCAATGGAAAATGGCACACTGCTGATGAGTACCAGGAACTTCTGCAAGACATATTTTAACTGCAAATGTAGACAAGGACCAGACAGCACTTTGCTGATCGTGGTTTGGTTTAAAATTAAATCATGTTTCACACTAACTCAGCTTTTTGCTGACACTTGTCTTCATTGGGTAAATATCCTAGTGTAAATGTAGTCGCACAGTTACTACAGGAAATATCAAGAAGTATTTCAAAGTGGATTTCATGAAATCAAAATTATAGTTTGGAGACATAACATATATGTAGTTATTTTATACATTTAAAATACACCACCCACTGACACACAATAATTCCAGAGTAAATGTTCTGTATAAGAGTGAAGTATTTTTGTTGGTTTACATGCCCTTCTTCACTCGTGTGTTTGGTAAATATTTAATCTGAAACAAGCTATAAACCACTGTGTAGTTTTGCCTATAGAAAAGATATAATAGTATGAGTAAAATAAAAGTCTTCTTTGAGAATCAGATCTTATAAGGAATATCTTAGGGTACAGTTTCTTTTGTTGCAGATCTTTCTTCACCACTGTTTGCCATTTAGCTGCATAGCGTTTTTATTCAGTGTTCTAGCTTTAAGCTAAATGGTTTGAGTGGCTTTGCCTTTTCTTTTTCTCCTGGGGCAGGGTGTTGCTGTAGTGCTTATAGGATATGTAGTAATAGAAACCTGGCCTTTCCTTTAGTTTATTATATTGCTGTCGTTTAACTGAGGTGCTTTGCTCTAATTTCTTAATGCATGGTATAATTAAACATAAATGCCCATTTACCACCTATTTGAACAGCAACAGCTCAGTCTTCACCTACTGTCAAAATGCAATTTTCTATTGAATTGGAATTTATGAAATTTTATATTTTATATTTAGGAGCAATGCACAGTCAAGTGGAACCTCTAAGTGACTCATGGGCTCGACTAAAACACAGCAGAGATTGGTTGTACAGCTCCTCTTGCTCATTTGTTGAATCTGATTTTGATCTTTCAAAATCCCTTGGAGTTCATACTTTGATTGAAAATGTTGTCAGTTTTGTAAGTGGAGATGTAGGAAACTCACCAGGTTTTAAGGAGCCAGAGGAGAGTATGTCCACTAGCCCCCAGGCTTCAATTATTGCAATGGAACAGCAGCAGCTGAGGGCCGAGGTAAGTTATAGTTACATTATTTTTATATTCCTTGTGTACTAAATCCATGTTATGGTTCTTTCCTTTAGAATGAATCAATGTGATGAGACTAACTCTTAAACTTCTGTTGGAAAATTTTTTGAACCACAAAGCATATTTTATTCATATTTCTTCCCTTCTTTGTTACAAACTTTAATTGAAACTGCTGCTTGTTTCAACATTTTTTAAATATATAATAGGCTGAACTTTAAGAGCATTCTTTTCACTTAACATGTTTGAGAGAAGAGAAAGATGTACTTTCTGGAATACATAAAAATATGTAAGAGCTTTTAAAATGCTGTTCTGTGAACTTGAAATATTTCAGACTTGAAGAAAATTATTTCAGGTGTGCTAAATTTATCAATGTTGAAAGTAGACAAGATATTTAAAACTTTCAGTGAAAGCCTGAAAACATTAAATCTTTGACTCTCTTTAAACTGTATCTGTCACTATACTGCTCCTGGAGTTCAAAACTTCTTAAGCATCATATTGGGCTGGTGGAGCTTAGGTTAGAAACATCTTAGCTATGACCTAGGGATCAGGAGGCATCAGGGTCAACAGCTCAGAATTTTTTCTTACAAAACCAACAAAAAAAAAATCCTACCTCAGGAAATTTAAATGTAAAAAACATAAGAGTTTTATCCCCATGATATATTATGCAAACAAAACTCTTCCATGATTTAATGGGCATGTTACTCACAGTTGACTACCTGCTATTTTATTTATGATTATCAATTCTTAAGATATTTTAATTATTAAATACTTCAATTAACAGTCCTTGTTATATAAAATCTATTAAGTGAAGTAAATCAGTTTTATTTCCTTTTTTTCTTTAAGCTTCGTTTGGAAGCACTTCATCAGATCCTAGTATTGCTGTCAGGGATGGAGGAGAAAGGTAGTGCCCCATTAATGGGAAGCCGTCAAGGGCCAGCATTTCAGTCTTCCTCACTGCTTACTTCTGTTAGACTACAGTTTCTAGCTGGATGCTTTGGCTTGAGCACTGTTGGACATGCAGGAGCCAAAGGGGAGAGTGTCCGATTGCATCACTATCAGGTATGAAAAGTACTTATACAGCTTGAAAAAATAGGTTCTTAAGCAAACTTTTTCATTTAATAAAGCTATTTTAATATACAGACACTTGTGATTCAGAAAGTTTTAATTTGAAAATGTTAATGACTCTTATTTTAGTCTGTATCGAAGCCAGTAGGAGAACAAACTAGAATTATGTTCACTTTAGGATATTCACTGTATATTTTATAACTTGAACAATATTTATTTGGAGCCCCAAGCTCTTCCTTATGTAGAAACCATTTTTAAGGAGGACAGTATTTTGTCTCCAATACAGTTTAAACCAATGACAAACATTAAGAGCACTCCTGTGAATTTTCGTATCTGATTGTCTCCAGCACCAAATACTAGAGGAAATTCGAACTTGGCCACAATGTTCTGTGGCTTGTCTGTATACCTTTTCCCCCTCCAGATTCTCTGTCTCCTGTGGTGCAAGCAGAAGTGTGGTTCAGCAATACCACCTTATTTCTTGCAATTCCAGATTTTAAAACTGATTTTTATTGCAGCAGCAAACAAGATTCCTTTCTTGTGCCCCCATCCTCACATTCTCTGCTGTTCCTTAGGGGGCTTAAATTTCCGGTACTTTGATCCCTGAATTGAGCCATTCATGAGGCTGCTCTGTTTGTTTCCCCTTTTCCAGTCATAGTAGAGCGGGCCAAATAAAGCAAGCCAAAAGGAAAGATGCTCTTCCTGTGAGGAGACCCCCAAAGGAACCACAGAAAGGGAGCTCTGCCATGATCACTTCCAGTTCAGTCTTTCGCTGTTCCAGGGGAAGGCACACAAAGTTTGGACAGCTTGTGGAGGGCTCTACTTTCCCCCCACATCACCCCCTCCCCATACACACCAGCTGAGACTCTTCTTGAGGTACATCTGCAAGGGTGGGTGAGTCTTTAGCTTTTGGGACTCAGAAAACCAGATCATCATCACTGATCAAAGATCTTCAGGGGTAAGCCTAAAATTGATCCCAAATCTCCCAGTGCAATCCATCACCTAAGAGGAAAACTCTAGAGCCATATTTCAGTTTCTTAAGTGGGTAGTTAAGTCATTTGGTAAGGAATCTAGAATGATGGCATCACTCTACTCTTCTCCTTCCCAAGAGAAAGATCTGGAATCTCTTAGGAATATCCCTGTACGCTTCCCCTCTAGATTGTATTTTATAGGATGAAGAGTGCTCTGATGGTATT
This sequence comes from Gopherus evgoodei, assembly GCF_007399415.2. Lineage (NCBI taxonomy): Eukaryota > Metazoa > Chordata > Testudines > Testudinidae > Gopherus > Gopherus evgoodei. Next base: position 34,701,589 of record NC_044331.1, on the reverse strand, counting down.
GATCACAGGAGGTAAGACAGCATAGATATTGTGGAGCTTCAAACTTCTGCACATGCCCTTACCAAGTGCAAGAGATGCCCAAAACATCAAACCATTCTGGAGGAGGTTTCCTTCCGAATCTCTTCAGGCAATAGAGCTCTCTCCCTCCATGTGAAAGATCAAACAAACCTAACCTTTCACTGAAATACATGTAGACCAGTTCCTTGAATTCAGGAGAAAATGCTATTGTCTTCAAATAACAAAAGTGAAATTAATCTGTTTTAAACTGCATCCATGAGAAACGCCTATTGAGGAAGGTGTAGTCTCCACATAGTCAAATGAAACAAGAGGCTGTGTCATACAATTGGAGTGGTCAGTGAAATTCAGTTTAATACTACTAGACCTTCTTCTTCCTTGTATTACAATAGTAATAATTTGCACTTACATATCATTCTGTATCTGAGGATGATAAAAGCACTTTGTAAATATTAATGATTCATTTTTGTAAGATAGAGGAAGTATTACTGCTGTTTTACAGGTGAGGAAACTGAGACAGAACTCCAGGTCTCCAGAGCCCTAGTTCTGTGTTTTAACCACTAGTCTATGCTTCCTTTTCCAATAGTCGAGAAATTAAAATATGTATGATTATTACAGTACTTATTTGTTTGACTCAGGATGGTATCCGAGCAGCCAAGAGAAATATTCAGATTGAAATCCAAGTGGCTGTGCACAAGATTTACCAGCAATTATCTGTTACGTTGGAGAGAGCTCTGCAAGCAAATAAGCACCACATAGGTAAGTGGAGAACACGTTTGGGGAGGGAAGAGTGAATCATGTGAAGGGGTCACAATGGAACACCAAAAGGACCTGTACATTACATACAGTGGGATTACAAAAAATAAATGAAAGTTTGAAAAAAAAAAATCTACCTTACTGCTCATGCTGAATTTGTTGAGGGGATAAATAGTGGGCTTTCATTCTGGCACATTCCTCAAGGACTACATTTTTGTTGTTAAAGACCTAGCATTGTTTCAGAGTGATTTAAGTACTTTGATCCTAAAGAGGTTTTTTTGTTTGTTTTTTGTTTTAATTTTAGAAGCACAACAACGTCTCCTGTTAGTAACTGTCTTTGCTCTAAGTGCACACTATCAGCCTGTTGATGTCTCCTTGGCTATTTCCACTGGTCTGCTAAATGTACTATCACAGTTGTGTGGCACAGACACCATGCTGGGACAACCACTGCAATTATTGCCCAAAACTGGTATTTCTCAACTCAGCACTGCTTTGAAAGTGGCTAGTACAAGGTTACTTCAAATCCTTGCCATTACCACAGGGTAAGAATTGAAGACTTTTTTTTCTAGATGATAATCCACCTGTAGCTCTTTCAACATTTTTTTTTAAAACAACAAAATATTTTTTTCAAAAGAATGTCTACTTGATGGAAGAACAGTGTTCAGAAGCACACTCGCTTAAAAAAAAAAGAAAGACTTGACAAAAGTATTAACAAGTATTAATCAAATCAATGTGTACCCTTCCGATAAAATAGCATAACTGGCTGCTATGCAGGGATTTGAGTTTGGATTCAGTGTCCTGTGCCTGCAGGGGCTGCAAGCATGATCATCTTGTATCCTCCTCATTTTTCCCTGCTTGTTCTTGTCATGGTTCTCCTCACTCCAGCAGATGAGGCTTTATGTAGCTCTATATGGAGGTCATTTTTGCATAATCTCCTCCATTATTATTAGCAAGAGGGAGAGTCTACGCTTCTTCACGGGGTTTAACAGATTTCCCTGAGCGAAGCTAACATTTGCTGCTGGACCAGGGAACAAGGGACAAGCCTTGCTCTTACTGAGTTAATTTTAGTGCAGAACTAATTTAAAAAAAAAAAAGGGGGGAAAATAAGGGTTTCTGATTTTGATCAAGAGTATTAATATTCAGTATGTATCATTTTTATTTAAATGTTTATAAAGTGTAAACATTCAGCTGCCAAGTGTAAACTCAGTCATTAAGAAGTGCTGTTGAGGGGTCGTGGTGGTGATGTGATTTGCTCTAAATCAGGTGATGCGCTAAAGGGTTGATCCAGCACCCATTGAAGTCAATGGAAAGGCTCCCACTATGTTTAATGGTTATATGATTGAACTGTAATCATCTTAATTTCTTTAAACTGGGGTTCAGATCCTGGTTTGTCATAAGTGACAATGATTTGGCTGGTCTCATCTAATCCTCATTTGCCACGGCATGAAACATCAAGTAGTTTAACATCAGTGGCAGTTTTTGCTAAAATGAGACTGAGGACTGGAATATCAGAGTGCTAAAGTTAGTGGTGAGGTGCACTGCCAGAATGTGTAGGAAAGCAATTTGGGAAGTGCCCAACTACACTAGAACTGATTACAGCCCATGCTACGTTAGTGCCTCATTTTCATGTGCACCGAATGTGTCTTAAAATGATTTCTACGCGGAATAGCTCTGAAATGTTTTAATCTTTATATTTTTCACAAAGAACTTATGCTGATAAATTGAGTCCCAAAGTGGTCCAGTCTTTGCTGGATCTGCTATGCAGTCAGTTGAAGAACCTGTTATCACAAGCTGGTGTGATGCTTATGGCTTCCTTTGGAGAAGGTGAAGGTGAGGAAGATGAGGAGGAGGAAGAAGAAGAAAAGAAGTTAGATTCAAATGGAGATAATGAGAAGAAAGACTTCAGAGGTGCCATTTTTACACCATTTTTGTTATATTAGAATTAATCTTTTCTTTAAAAAAAAAAGGGGGGGGGGAAGGGGGTAGAGGGGAGACAATAAGAGCCTAACTCTCCACTATCTTGCCTTTTACGTGGTCTTTTCCACTTGTGCAGAATAGAATAAAATGCTACTGAATAAGAGTTCTCCACTTACACAAGTGTTACACCCACTTAGCGCATATGTAAAGGACTAAACAAGGTGCAAGGTGGTGGAGAATCAGGCCCATTTCCTCCATTTCCATATTTAGGAAGAGAATGGAATTGTTCCCCTCCAGAAAATAAGATTGTTATAGTAGTTGTGTTTTGCACGACTGTAATTTAAGGAGCCAAATTGCCCATAATATAGGCAGAAATCTCCTCTGGGTTCCACTCTGATTATCGCTCTCGCATAGTCCATACTTATTCCACATTCAGAATTTTTCTATAGCTATCAACTTATTTCATATTCTGCAGAGAGCTGCAGAGTGATTTGATGTGAAAAAACTTAACCTAACCTTTATATTCAAGGGTCTATAGTTGATCTTTAAGAAAAAAGCTCCTCTAGTATGAAAGTTATCAAATAATGTCTTGTCCCTTAAGGAACCCGTTTTGTATAATATGATATAAAAATACTTAATCTCTAGGGAAATTGTTTGTTTAAAAAAAAGGTTATGGAATTTAACTTATTTTTAGATGTGTGTTAGGTCATTTGACTACTCACAGGAGTTTTTGTTTTTTAAGTAGTAGTTTTGTACCTTATAGATCCGATAACATGGACTAGTACTGTTAGATGTGTTTTTAACATAGAAAACAATTTTAATGTTTACATTTTTAAGAGTCACCAACTAGTTAAGATAGTAGTATCATCTTTGGTAAAAGACAGGAAACAAAGGAGGTCTTAGTGTTTTGGATCAAAAATTCATTTAAAAGGAAAAAGCCTCTAAGACAATTGGTTACATTTTATGTATGACTACATTTATAAATGGCTAATAATGGATAATCAATTATTACAGATTGTTATAGAGGCCAATAGGTCAATAGATTGCTAATAATCGTGTTAAAACCACTCATAACACCTTCTACTCAAGTGTCTAACATGCTTAAAACACTTATTAATCATTTATAAATGCTTTGTAAGTATACCCTTAATATAAAATATGTCCAAATAATTAAACTGCTATATACAACTTGTAAATACTAAAAGTTTTGTGCCTGATTTTTAAGTAAGGTAGGTGTGCCATTGTTTGCACATACAGAGATCTGATTATGGTCATCTGTATGCGAAATACTCTGTGCAGTTATGGTAAATGTGCATATAACTGTATACCTAATGTATTTTTAAAAATAGTCTCTGTGTTCCATAAGGCACGTGTGGCTGATTTTGAGTACAGTAGAACCTCAGAGTTAGGAACACCAGAATTACCAGCTGACCATTCAACCACGTACCTCATTTGGAACCAGAAGTACACAGCCAGCAGCAGAGACCAAACAAAAAAAAAAGAGCAAATACAGTACTGGGTTAAATGTAAACTACTACAAAAATAAAGGGAAAGCAGCATTTTTCTTCTGCATAGTAAAGTTCTAAAGCTGTTTTTAAGTCAATGTTCAGTTGTAAACTTTTGAAAGAACAACCATAATGTTTTGTTCAGAGTTGCAAACGTTTCAGTTCAGATGCATGCTGAGGCACATTTTACAGCCTTACAGAATAGCCTGGAAGCTGAAGTTGGTGGCATTCTGGTGTGGGCTCTCACTGTTCTCAAAAACAAAGTAAGCCTGCAGTCCCAACTTAGTGTCTGTGAATTTTCTGACATTTTTCATGACCTAAATATTGTGTATATGTAGGTTGTTTACTGCAGGTATATCGATCAATTCATTGCTCAGAATTTTTAGCAGTAACTTTATTTAAATCTTCAGCTGCGCTCCGGAAGCAACATGCAGCAGAATTGCACCTGGGAGACTTTTTAGTCTTTCTACGAAGAGTTGTTTCGTCAAAGGCCATTCAGTCAAAAATGGCTTCTCCAAAATGGACAGAGGTGCTTCTTAATATTGCATCTCAAAAGTGTTGTTCAGGTATGATCTATTCAAAATGGATTCTCTCTGTGTCTGTATTTATATGTATGCGTGTGGTATTTCTAACATGTATGTTACACTTATTCAGTGCTCGGCTAAAAAAATTAATTGATTTTTAGTAAATTTTTATTGTAGTTTTGCTCAGCATGTTTTAGTGGTTGTTAGTAACACACTTTTCCTCTTGAAGGAGTACCCCTAGTGGGCAACCTAAGGACCAGACTCCTTGCACTTCATGTACTAGAAGCTGTGTTGCCTGCTTGTGAATCTGGTGTTGAAGATGATCAGATGGCTCAGGTTTATATATTTTTAAATAAACTTTTTAAGTTGTTTTCTGCAGCAAATCTCATACAATAAACATTTAAATTAAGCAGTGCTTGTTAGAATTTTGGCCACCCAATTCTCACTGTATTTACTTATCTATGAATACTCACTACAGATCTTAAACTAGTTACAAAGTAAACCAAAATAGTTTAAACATATTATTTGTTTTCACAAGTTTGGGATTAAAATGATCTGAAGTATGCTCTAATACAACAGGTTGTTGAACGGTTGTTCTCACTTCTGTCTGACTGCATGTGGGAGACACCGATAGCTCAGGCTAAATATGCAATTCAGATAAAAGAGAGAGAACAAGAAATGAAGCTGCAGGTAATAGTCCTTTTTATAATTTTCATTAGATACTTCTGAGTTATATAATTATGAGGTGTTTATTTTGTTCCATTTCTGATAGAAGCAGGGAGAATCTGAAGAAGAGGATGAGAATCTTCCTATACAGGAAGTGTCCTTTGATCCTGAGAAAGCTCAGTGCTGCATTGTGGAGAGTGGGCAGATTTTAACTCATGGCAGTGGAGGTAAAGGATACGGACTAGCATCCGCAGGAGTCACTTCTGGGTGTTATCAGTGGAAGGTATATGGAATAAAATGCATTACTTTTATTCTGTCTTCAGTTTTCTTTCTTTGCTTCAGAAAAATACTGTTTTATAAATAAATATTCAAGAACATACTGTACTACAGAAGAAGCAAAACCTAGTGATTAAAGGACTATTCTCTATCCAAAATAAACTGCACAATGCTGTATTTTGAGTGCTCCTGTTTATGGTGTCACTGGAGCAGATCTCTTAGTTGCTGCGTCAAACCAAGAACTGATGGCTATGAAGTCCTCTGTTTTTTTCGTTGTTGATGGTGATTTCCTTTTAAATCCTCAGTCAGTATAAAAGTCATCAATTTAAAACAGCCTTGCAAACAGCCTGCTTCCCCACGGCAAGTAATTTTTTTAGTTCTTTTTGGGTGTGGGGGAGCAGTGGGGAAGGTTGAATTTTTCCTTTTTTTTTATTTATCATCAATCAATTATAGTAAAAGGGGGAGTAGATCTTGTACCTGGCCTAGTAAATTTTCATGGCTTTTTTGCAAAACTCTCTCTTATATAAATCCCATTTTTAGGGTAATTAGACCAAATGTCTTGAAATTGTATTTTGGAGTAAGGCTAGAATTTGGGGTTTCGAATGTGGCTCTATCCCCTTTCTCCCAGATTTATCTTCTTTGAAAGTCAAGACCTTTGTGGCAGCCACAGCAAAGTTGGATTATCCATTCTTTGCTCTTGCCAAAATCTTGTCCAAAAATCACCTGCTCAGAAAAGAAAATGGTCCGTTAAACCAGTCTGGGCCCATCAGTCAATTCACTCTCTCCAACATCCTTACCCCAGTCTCCGGTGTCATTCTTCTATTTGATAATGTGTCAGTGAATAGCATAAATTGTTCTTCATGCTCTTTATTTCAGAAGAACCTTTTTACTGCCATAGACATCTTAGGCCACAATTACCTCACTCAATATGAACTGACTTTAGCCTTGCATTTCAAAGGTCTGTTTCCAGGATCAAGTTCCTAATCAATCTAAAATTCACCCTTGTAGTTTTATGCTTAATTATCACTAACCTTTTGAAGTTTTCCCCTCCATGTTGTTCAAAAGACCTAGATTTAATTTGCATTCTGTTAATTGTGTGAATACACAGGATGATGCTAATCAATGGCATCCTGGTATCCAAAAAACTAAGATAGTATATGAAGTGCATCTGGTTTTGATTTCACTCTTCTGTCAGATTTCTTCAAAAATAGAGATTGCCAACTCAGAAGACATGCTGTTCCCAAACTGAGTTCCAGTGTTGTTAACTGCTCCCCGAAAACCCTTTCTTCCGATGAAGAGCCTATGAATTCTTCTGTTCTTCCTATCTGTTAACCAGCTGTATGCCACTTGCAGACTGTTGAATACTTTGTTGAATTTCTCTCATCTTAGTCTGAGATCCATCTCAAGATATTCAGAAGGGACTGATTTTGTACCAAAATACCTGCATAATGCCTTTCTTTTTACACATTGGGCCAGCTCATAGTAGCTTTGCTCATAATTAGCAGTACTTTAATCTGCAAATAGTCCATTTTGAAATCAATAGGACAACGCATACAGTGTAAGCAATCAGGTATCGGAATCTGGTCCTTTGGCTCTGGGCCCAATTAGTGGCTGTGCTAACCTGGACCATATGGCATTTTGGCTAAAATCCTGTCTCTGTACACTCCTCCCAATGAGCCTCTTTCAAGTGTCCCTCTGTTTTTAATCTTTATTATCACACATTCTCATGATAATTGTCAGATGTCTGAGATTAACAGCCCTTGTATACAGGCTCTCCAAACTTAGTTTATCACTAGGTTGTCTTCCATATTGTGCTACCTTCTGTTTATCAGTGCCCTACTGATTTTCACTATGGATAATTTTTCCTCTTCAACAAGGCTGACAGATGCCTCCTCTTTCTTAATATTGGATGAGCCATAAAGTCCTACGTAAATAGAACTAGCTTTAAAAAAAATCTGATTACTTTTCTCATTAATTTTGAATGGACAAAAAAAAGGCCAAAACATGCTGGCCAAAGATGATGAGTGTATTGCTCAAGGACTTCCCTGTCTTACCCAGATCAAGGTCTATGTCACAAGAAGCTCTGCCAGCTTCTGGATGAGACAGGCAATGCTTTACTAAATCAGTTACGAAAATTTATTGTGTAGGCCTCCCCACACACTTTCACTAGATAGATAGGCTAATGCAAATGCACTATGTAGCTTCTATTTTCAACAAATAAGACTGCACTGCCATCTGAAGGCAGTACTACACACCAGCCTATGTAGATGTGAATTTCTCCACTCAGAGAATGCATACATTTTCTTATGGGTATATGACATTTCTCAGTTAGACACGGTCATTCTGTAACAGATCAACCAGAATAGTTCTGTTACAAACCTAGTTATATATGGAGTTTTTTATATCTATCTATATATAGATATAGATATATTTCTTTCTTTCTTTCTTTCTTTCTTTCTTTCTTTCTTTCTTTCTTTCTTTCTTTCTTTCTTTCTTTCTTTCTTTCTTTCTTTCTTTCTGAGGATAGTATATTGTAGCTTGCACTTTTCTGCGTAAATTGTTCACTTTAAACATGAGTGAAACTCATTTATTTTGCTGACTAACATCACTTTGACTATTTCTTACCTTCTAACTTGTAAAGGTACATATATACTTCTTAAATTGAAAGTGCGCCGGTATTTGGTTTGCGTCTGGAAAAATTAACATGAACTTTTGAGACATCTGTTGGTGTCCAAATACTCAATACTAATTGTTGCTAGTAGACCAGGATAAATCACTTGTTAGAGTCTGACCTTGTCATTGGAAAAATATAATTTTAGAGGGAAGAAAAGTATGTTCAACCAATGTGTTAAAGGTTTTAATTTATGAAAATTTTGCTATCTTACATGTTACATATTTAAAACTCTTCTTAAATTCTTATACTAAGAGTATATTCTCCTCACTGCTTGAATATAATAATTCCTATGCTCAATATTATACTGTTATGTTGAATTATGCCATGATATTAATTTTTTTTAATCCTTCTAGTTCTATATTGTGAAGGAAAATCGAGGCAACGAAGGCACATGTGTAGGAGTGTCTCGCTGGCCAGTACATGACTTTAACCATCGCACTACCTCAGATATGTGGCTGTATAGAGCCTACAGTGGTAACCTGTATCATAATGGGGAACAGACTTTGACTCTGTCCAGTTTTACTCAAGGAGACTTCATCACATGTGTATTAGATATGGAAGCTAGAACTATTTCCTTTGGTAAAAATGGAGAGGTATTTAACTCTTTTCTGTGTATTTTTCTTTAATATTTTTCTGTAGTAACTTTGATTGTAAACATTTGGTAACTTACACATGATTCTAAAACCACAAAAAAAAAGTTAGTTTTATTACTTCTAAAGATTATAAAGAGGTAAAAATAATTATTTTAAATTGTCTAATTCTAAAAAACTGTTGTTTTAAAAGTTTCTATTCCTCATCTTATTTTTAACTAGGAGCCAAAACTAGCTTTTGAAGATGTGGATGCAGCAGAATTATACCCTTGTGTAATGTTCTATAGCAGTAACCCCGGAGAAAAGGTAACTGAAATTTATATCTGCATTACAGTAACAGGTCATATGGGATTATATTTTGCTTCCTGTCCTACTATATGGAAATGTTGACTGATTTTTAGCTGATTTAGGGAGAGAACTCCATTGATTGTTCATTATGCCATATTAATTTTGGGTCACTACTAGACTACCAGAAAAATACGTAGTAGACCTTAGTTAAATTCCTACATTTTGCAATCTATTGGTAGACCTGTACTGTGTCCTATAAGACTGAATCTTGTACCCAGTTGTCTGTCAGTAGAATTGGAACAAATTCCAGTATTAGGAATATTTTGGACTACTTACAGTTCTTTTCTTAGAAACCTTGAATTTACTTAGTTCTTGCATTTCACAGTTTTATTGGAGTTTGTTGTAAAGGTGCAGGTGAGTTTTCTCTTCAAAACCAAGAAAACATGATAGTGCATTTCACAGGGGACAGACACAAAAAGACAAAAATGTTAGAGCTTTCAGTTTGGCAGGAAAGACTATAGAATTAGAATAAGCTTTACAAACGTAAGTTGAGAGCATAACTTTTTTTGTTTTGTTTTAACACTAAGGTGAAAATTTGTGATATGCAGATGCGTGGCACGCCAAGAGACTTGCTACCTGGTGACCCTATCTGTAGTCCTGTTGCTGCAGTGCTGGCAGAGGCCACTATCCAACTTATCCGCATCCTCCATCGTGCAGACCGTTGGACGCACTGCATCAATAAAAAAATGATGGAACGTCTGCACAAAATCAAAATGTGCCTTAAAGAATCAGGTCAAAAACTGAAGAAAAGTCGCTCGGTCCAAAGCCGAGATGAGAATGACATGAGAGAGGAGAAAGAGAATAAAGAAGAGGAGAAAAATAAACATAGTAGACATGGTCTTGCTGACCTCTCAGAACTTCAGCTTAAGATTCTTTGTGTAGAAGTGTGGCCTGTGCTTGCAGTAATTGGTGGAGTTGATGCTGGTCTTAGAGTTGGAGGCCGATGTGTACACAAGCAAACTGGACGGCATGCCACTTTACTTGGAGTAGTCAAAGAGGGAAGTACGTCTGCTAAGGTCCAGTGGGATGAAGCAGAGATTACTATCAGGTATAGTGCGTTCAGTTATTCTTTGCACCAGTTAGCAATTTTTAGTGCTTAGAAAACTTTATAAGTAACGTACATTTTACATCTGAAACACAAATTTTCAGTCACTAGTAACATTTAAGTTTAAAGTAGATGCTTGGGCATTCAGTTTGTTAAAGCAATTTTCCAGAATTCTGATTTAAAAAACAACTCAGTTGAACTTTGAAATTAGAGAAATAAAGTATCTGTCTTGTATAGCCAGTATATAATTGTCGTTTGGAAAACTGGAATTCATCGACATGATTTGATAGTTTTTAAACTGAGTTTTGACTCTAAATTTCCTAATTTGAGGACATCCGCATGCTTGTGAGCTACATTTGACGTAAGTGTTGCTTATATTTGAAGTTTATGTATAGGCTTATTAATATGTTATCTTTCTGAATTTTTATTACAACTTCTTGTATACAAAGTTTTATTGACTAGCTTGTGCTTTTACATTTTTCATGGAGTCTTCTAGCTCCTCCTACATTTATCTTTATGTGGATTGGCTGAGTGTTTTCTGCAGAAAATTAGATTTCCCTATGTTCATAGTTTTTTGGAGATAGCTTGATTCCCAGTCTTCTAAAGAAATTAATCACCACTAATTTCTTTTGACTCTGAGCGTAATTAAATTTAAAAGTTTAATTCTTCTTTGAGATAATGGTGGCTGTTCACACCTCTTAGAACTGTTGCATTAGCCTGCCTGCAAACTAATGCCATGTGTATACACAAAAGTTGTGCCAGTTCAACTAAATCAATTCCACTTAATTCAATTACCAAATTAAATCAGGTGTAAGCAGATTTGAGTGAGTCCACAGAAGGGGATTGCACCAATTTTAAAATCTATTTAAGCAGATGTGATACTTGTCTATATATAGACAAGATCTCCATAACACAACATTCTAAACAATAACTATTACGTTTTCATCTCTAGAAGGGCTAGAAACTGAAGCCTGCTTTTTAAAAAAAAATTTTAAGAAAGTCTAAATGCTGAAGAAAATATTGAGGATATAAAAAACTATAGGGAAGATTCTGAATTTGTAAATCTGCTGCATGTGTGGAAAATATATGTCTGCAGGTTTTTTCTATTTGTCCTGTTTATGATGGAGGCAGTGACTCATATGGCAATATTTAATATACGTGTCTGTCACCAGGGGTTGGAGGTCTTACATACATGATATGCCTCCATTGAGTGGTCATTTTTAGGATGCAGGAATGGATTTTGATAACCTATTTAAAAAAGAAACTAATAGGCTCATATTCAGTGATGGAATTGCTCCCTGCATTACTAGTGACGCTTTTGCTTCTGGTTATCATTTTTGTGCATCTTGGCAATAAAAAGACAAGTAGTAGAGTGAAATTGATAAAAACTTAAAGCTGCTGCCAATGTAACATTGCAAAAGTTCAGAAGTTTTCATTGTTAAATCTTTGCCTGTGTGCCCTTCATAAACTAAAGATTAAATCTGGCTCAAACCAGTTACCAGGTGCTTAAGTGATAATTGTAATAAATTACATTGTAAATATCTTAAAACATTTAAAATAATGCAGCTGAAAATTGTCATTACCTAAGCAATGGATTATATGAAGTTTTTGGAAATTAACATTCCTTGTTGAAAATGTGTGCATGTCTCACTGCCTTTGCATTGAATATCATATCTCCCCATTTTCTGATCATAACCTCGTTTCTTTCCCTTGTTTACATTTAATTTTTAGACTGTCAGTTCATTTAAATTATTTTATTAAATATATTTTACGTCTTATTTTGCCTACATTATTTCCTGTACTTTCCTCTTGTCTATCCCTCACTTGCTTCTTCCTGTGTCATTCTGATCTTTATTAAAGCTTCCCAACTTTTTGGTCGCCTAGTGATACTCCATTGTATAATCTGGAGCCCTGTGAACCACTGCCTTTTGATGTTGGAAGATTCCGTGGACTGACAGCTACTGTGTTGCTGGACCTTACCTGTCTGACTGGTATTCATGAAGACATGGGGAAACAAAGTGCCAAGAGACATGAAAAAAAGCACAGACATGAGACTGAAGATAAAGGTGACATTGAACAGAAAACGGAAGGGGACACTGGATCAGATATGCGATCACTTCTGAGTGCTGATGATATCAGAGGACCTATCACCACATGTTCCAAGTCAGAAAATGAAATAGCTTCCTTCTCTTTAGAATCAACACCACTATGTATGGAGTCCCAGCATCAACCCATAGAAGGAAAAAGAAAGAATCATGAACACATACCAAGAAATCATGATGTAGTACAGTCAGAAATCAGAGCAGTACAGTTATCCTATCTTTACCTTGGTGCTATGAAATCACTGAGTGCTCTTCTTAGTTGTAGTAAATATGCTGAGTTACTACTGATACCAAAAGTCCTTGCAGAAAATGGTCACAATTCTGATTGTGCTAGTTCTCCAGTTGTTCATGAAGATGTTGAAATGCGTGCTGCATTGCAGTTTCTGATGCGACACATGGTGAAAAGGGCAGTCATGCGTTCACCAATAAAGAGAGCTCTAGGACTAGCAGATTTGGAACGAGCACAAGCCATGATCTACAAGTTAGTGGTTCATGGGCTGTTGGAGGACCAGTTTGGTGGCAAAATTAAACAAGGTACCTTTTTAAAGTTACGATAATGTACAGATTTGTTAAGTTAATTAGAGTTTATATAAAATTACCTAGAATATGGACATAGATAACGTATAGGCTTATATTTCTGCAGCAATTAACACTTGTGATAGTCTCAACCAACAAAATTAAGGAAGGTAGCAAATCCTATAAATTCTGTAGAATTTATGGACATTGGTGATTCCCCCCCACCCGCCATTTGCTTAGCTTATTAAAATAGAGATTGATATTTAGGGTACACTTTCAGAGCTGTGTGCAGGAGGAATGCACATCACTGTAGTCAGAAAAAAAGAGATTTATATTTTGTGTTTATACTCAACTTTGAAAGATAGATTCTCCCTTTCTGTATTATATTGTGACACAGGTCTACCTGATTTTAGCAGGCTGACCATGGTTGTGGTCAGTGTAGATGAAGAATAAATGTGTTGAACATAGTCCACCAATCATGTTTAAACCCTCAATGAGCTGAGTGTTTTTGGAATTAGCTGATGTGATGTTGACTTTGAAGAGACAAGGAGTTAATACAGATAGCGTTGCTCTTAGTCCTAGAATCTCTGTATGCATGTAGAATGACATTGTCGGAACTTCAGGAAAGCTACTTGTCACACTGTCCCAATCACAGCCAATTAAATAGCAGATTTTGAACCTCTTTATTTTTGTTTTCTTTAAAAATGAACAAATAAATTAAAAATGACGAAGAGCCAACTGGCTCAGATATAGAAACGTCTTAACTATTCTAGATTCTTTTGCTGCGGGAAGCTATATGGTTTATTTTACATAGTCATTTTTGTAAATAATTATGTTTTCATACCAGAGATTACATGTCTTAATCTCTTAAACCTGATCTCTCAGACAAAAGGGAACGTTAAAATCTAACTGCTGTAGTTTAGCATCTATAATAAGATCTAATGAAGAAAGGAGCTTTTGTTCTCTCTAACCATCTTTAAAAAAAAAATTGTTTGTCAACTACTTTTCATCTTTATGAGAATAACATGAGTTGACCAACCTATTTTCCTTAGTCAGCAAGATAGTGAGCAGAAATATTTTTGTAAACTGTCTGTGCATGTGGATGTGTGAATATTTATAAATACGACTACACAAAACTTAAGGCTAAGGAGAGCCACTCATTCATTCTGTAGCATTATCTAAATGTTCCTATAACGTCCTTTTTGTGTTGCAGAAGTAGACCAGCAAGCAGAAGAAAGTGAACAAGCTCAGCAGGCCCAAACACCAATTACTACCAGTCCTTCTGCTTCTAGTACTACATCTTTCATGAGCAGCTCTCTGGAGGATACTACCACTGCTACTACCCCAGTAACAGATACTGAAACAGTGCCAGCTTCAGAATCACCTGGTGTTATGCCTCTTAGTCTTCTTAGGTAAAGTGCTTGACTATGATAATAATAATAATAATAAAAGTACATTTGACTGTTTTTTCTGTACTAGCTCAAGTGAGTCTTATTGATACACTACTTTTTCAAATTTCTGATACTTTTATTCTGCATTATGAATTGCTTCTACCGAGATAGGCTATATGTCTCCCACCATATCTCAGAAGCCACTGGACTTTTAGTAATAGTAAAGCTGCTAAGGGGCACTTGTACACTTAGGATCTTAATGTTCCAGAACTGGAAGCTATTAAAAATACCTTCTCTATATTCTTCTTCATACCCTTCCTCATGTCCTGGTTTTTGTTTGTTGGGTTCTTTTTTAAAAGGCTGCCAACACTTAACGTTTTAATTAATGTTGATTCTGGAGCTAGATCAGGCTTTGGTTCAAGAGGGTTGTCCTTCAGACCATGTGTATTGAAACTCTCCTCAGTTATCATAGTGTGATACTGCTAGTTAATCTCCTGCAGTGTAGATCTGCTATTCATGATGAAGGAGGAACGCTTCTTTGCATTCAGTGGAATTCAGTTTTGAGTTATTGCTTCTGCAGATCCATATCGATCTTCCCTCTTCTTAGGACTCTTTAGGGGATGTTTTGAGCCAGATAGGAACTGAGGACTAGTACAGTAGGAGGCCTTGCATTCTGAAACATTCAGATCCTAAAGGACAAATCCTCTGGCCAGCATAGCTGGGCTGGACACTGAGCAGATGTTCTGGGAGGTTGGAAGGAAGAGTTCTTTTGATGGTGGATATCCTAGTCCAGCCCATACCCTGCCTCTGCCCACTCCAGTGTGCTGTTGTGCAGAGGCACACTGCAGAACTGAGCTGCCCTGTGAAACATAGCAATTATGTTGTCCCTGCAGGGCCCTTCAAACCAGAATAATGCCCCCTAACCTGATCTGAAACTGTACTGGGTTCTGCTGTCAAGATAGCATGGGCAATTACCTTTAAGTGCCCACCCTCTCTCTAACTAGGTTAGTACTAGCTGATGGTAGGCCTGGTGCAAGACTCCACAGTGTGATGGTGTAGTATAGTCTAAATAGATTTTTCCTTTTTTGAAAGGCAAATGTTTTCAAGTTACCCAACCACTACAGTACTTCCAACACGACGTGCACAAACACCTCCAGTATCCTCCTTACCAACATCTCCTTCTGATGAAGTGGGAAGGAGGCAAAGTCTGACCTCTCCTGATTCCCAGTCTGCAAGACCTGCCAATCGTACAGGTATACTTGTAAGCAACAAATAACTTAGTAGGAAACATAAGAGTTTCATAAATTTAAGTATGTTCAGAGTAGGCTTATAAGGCATCGTTAACTAATTAACTAATTTTACATTTTGATAAAATTAAGTATGCATATCATAACTAAAATCTTATGGTAGAGAATGTAGTACTAAAAGCCAGCAACTGACTGCTAGGAAAAAAAAAGTTAAAATTTGTGCTTGTAAGTAGCTGAATAGAATACATACTGATAGCCATGTACAAGAATGAACAGGTGGTGTTATTAACTATGATAAATAACTCTAGAATATTATTTTAGTTTATTTTTGGTCTTTGCTCACAGAGTTGCTTAACAGAACAAACTTCAAGAGTGGTCCATCACAAGCTAGAATATATCATTTATAACTCTAGAATGTATTGATTTGTTTCCTAATATCCATCATTGCTATATATTTCTGAAATATAGTCTCTCCAGTTAATCCTGCCTGTGAGTTACAGGGGCAAGCTTCTATTTTGAGTAATATATAAAAAGTTGAAACTGAATAGAGTAATTTAAATAGCACCATTTTTTCTGACTATTTCCCCCTTATCTGAGGAATGATGATATCCAGTTGGAAGTACCATTATTAGAATTTGTACATTGCATCAGTAAATCGCTACTCCTGCTGATGTCAGAGTTAACAAATTACATCACTCAGTAAAACGTTCACCTTATAATATAATAATAGTAATAATATTATAATAAGAAAAATCAGCTCATATGTTAGTCACTCAAACATAAAAACTAAATGAACTTCTCTAGATTTGATGTTCAGTGTTGAGGGGGAGAGAGGTTTTTCATATTCCAGAATGATGCAGGATAGAGGTATACAATTTACGTTTTCCTCCTTCATAACATCTTTATTAATCCATAGTTCTGGTTGTCTCCTTTCTGCAGTACACCCTTGAAAGAGACTTTAAAGTATCCTCAGCAGCTATGCAAGTGTGTCTAGCTGCTACCAATGGCAAAATATCTTGGTGTGATCTCTTTAAGGTCGTTGATCCTCTGAACCAAGTCCAACTAAGCTGAATTTAGTCAACCCAATCTAAGAGTAGCTTGGTAGGGTTTCAACTGGATGTAAATAAATAAATTAATTCAAAATGTTAAAATTGCATTGACCTTAATTGAGCAAGTCAATGTTTACATAGTCTTGGAAACTGTCATCTGGCCAATTAAAGGAAGAGGAACTCGCTCTGGTTTTATTATGGAAAGGAGATGATCCAGAGCTGCAGATTAGTAAAGATGTTAGAAAGAAAGTTTTCAGGGAACAAATTTTCTTTAATTCTTAATCCTCAACTAATAATGGAATAAATGATTAAAGAAGCCTAATAAAATGCAAAAGACCAAAGAAAGGCAAAAGCATATTGATAACTTATGCAAACATCAGTTAACTTTTTTCTTTTTCTCTTAGCTTTGTCAGATCCAAGTAGTCGACTCTCTACTTCTCCTCCTCCACCTGCCATTGCTGTTCCATTGTTAGAAATGGGATTCTCTCTCAGGCAAATTGCAAAAGCTATGGAAGCTACAGGTGATCTGTTTGTTGAATAATACCTGTTGCACTTGAAAACACAGTTTAATATGAAACAGGTTTTTTTAATGGAACACTGCATGCTATAAGCTTTGAACTCACAAATGCCATGACCAGTTATGGAAAGAGTAAATGGATTTTTTCATCAACAGTGATATAAAATTATAAGGTAAGATTTTCTTGCTTTTCAGGTGCAAGAGGAGAAGCGGATGCTCAGAATATCACAGTGCTGGCCATGTGGATGATAGAGCATCCTGGGAATGAAGAAGATGAAGAGCCCCAGTCAGAAGGAACTGCAGATTCACATCATGGGACAGTAGTTTCTGGAAGCAGTGGAAAATCTAGTGAACAATGTTATTTACAATCACCAGGAGATATCCCTTCAGCTGATGCCACTGAAATGGAGGAAGGTTTCAGTGAAAGGTAAAATATAGTTCTTTTCTTATTGTATGAACGCTGCTGATGATATTTCAGCAATTTTGGTAGTTGTAAGAAGAAGACTCCAAAATACCACTTTGAATTAATTTTGTACAATGGTATATGCGTAGAAGTGTTGTTGTCAGTAAATTAGTTTTTGTTTATGTTTAGTTACAGTATTATGTTTATTAAGAAAAAAAATAAACTGAATATATCCCCCTCCAAGATAATTAAACCATATGATATTAATGGTCTGACTACAATGAAAAGAGAAATTTCACTGGATGTTTAATTTATTCATTTTTTAAAATGTAGTGCTCATGCATGTTTTCTCACTAAGCTTTATAATGTGACTGCATTCCTTAATTTCACTTCCTTTTTAAGTTTTGGCCCACTCCTGAGGAGAGGGATAATGTTAATACCTGTCAGTCAAAAGCACTTTCAGTTGTGCTGGTTATGCTAAATTAGATGGTGACACTATGATGAAGAGATACATCAATCAGGAACTAAACTAAAGCCAACAATCTTAATCACACTCTTGACCTCAGGCAGATTTAAACTCTGTTTTCTAGAAAGGAAAGAATAGTGTTTTATTTTATATTGATATTTATCTCATAAGAATGATTCTGTCCTTTAGAGAGTAGATATTGCAAATTGTGAGGGGAAAAACATTTTATGTAAAAACAGTTGTGCCTGTGTCATAATTCTTATGCCTATTTATAAGTCCATTCAGATTTTTATTAGTAGGAAGTATTATTTGTGTGAAAAACATGTCATTTTGTCTTCTGAGTTTATCTTGTTTGGTTGCTTAATCCTGATTCGCTATTTGGTCCTGGGTGTCACAATTACTGGCTCTAGAGATAATTATAATGTCACAGAGACTTAACTTCAGGTGAAGAATAAATATTAGGGGTCACACATTTAAAGATTACTTTTCCATACAAATATCCTTACGTTTGTCAAAAAGGGAGAGTGACTGAGGAGATAAACAGATGTAGATATTTCTGTTGTTTCCCAGTTTATGCTATATTAGTGTGCAGAATGTAAAATGAATACTTTTCTGAGGTTCCTGCAATATCTAGGCCCCACAGAGTAAGTCAAGGATGGCACGTCAGCCTTCTTGTGTTCTTTTGCTGATGTGACACATGCATGCAACTCCTTCTCACTATTAATGGGGGTTATAGTATAAATATGCATAAACACAAGATGATAAATTTCTGAAGTTCATTTTTTGGAGGGAGAAAATTGAATTTACTGCCATCAGTGTTTTCACTTTTTTTTTTTTTTGTAAGATCCATGCAAAATGTTTTTTGGCTTACCTGTTGAATATTCAAACTGTTCTCCCAGTCCTGATAATATGGATCATGCAGAGAATGCAGCTTCTGGAAGTGGACCCCCCTCAAGAGGTCGGTCAACAGTAACAAGGAGACACAAATTTGATTTAGCTGCCCGGACATTGTTAGCGCGTGCTGGTAAGTGCACTAAAATGGTTCGAACATCTTTGTTCATTTGGTAAATTTGGGAGAAGAGAGTATTTAGCATCTAATATGGAACTTTACAAATATAAATCCTTCTTATACATATTTCAGTATATATTTAGCTTAATTTCTTTTATACAGTGATGAATAAAAATATATTAATTTTACTAGTAGTATTTTTAAAAAGCTTTTGAATGGGCTATCATTTTGATTACATGCAAAGTAAAGAATGTTTTCTCTTTGATTTGAGCGGGATTATACCGCTCTGTACAGGCTCACAGAAATCAGAGTCGGAGAGAGGGAATATCTTTGCAGCAAGATCCAGGAGCCTTATATGACTTCAACTTGGATGAAGAGTTAGAAATTGACCTTGATGATGAAGCAATGGAAGCAATGTTTGGACAGGATCTGGCCAGTGATAATGATATTCTGGGAATGTGGATCCCAGAGGTATTGGATTGGCCTACTTGGGTGTGTGTGACTGCAGCTGGGGCTGCTTTTACTTATTTACTGCTTTTTGCAAAATCATATTTTATAAATAAAATAACACATTGCATTGATAGCTTTCTGCTTGGACATAATGAGTTTCTAAACCATAATAGTGCTTAAAGCTACTTTGATGTCTGTAGCATCACTTTAATGAGAAGAGAGCTGTACATAACTAATTTATTCTGTTGATTCTTGTTGTGTTCATCTGCACATACTTCATTAGTTTCTTCCCTAAGAAAAAGAATAAGTGGTACATTAGCTAATTTATTTTGATCATGACATCCAATTTTAGAAAACAAATGCCTGTACTAGATTGCTAAATTTATGTGGGATAAAGCAGTAGAAGGATAAAACAATTGCTAACCATTCTTCAGTTAGAACAAACGAAGCAAACAAACGAAACTGACAGGAGACAATGTCCAGTGAAATGGAATAAAGTGCCCGTTCATCATTCAGTTATATCATAATTATAGCAGTGAAAGTTTGTTTTCTGTATTTAGAGGGAACCATTAGTCCAGATTAGCTTTTTTCCCCTTCACTGTAGTCATATAAAGAGGATTGAGAGGCTTTGTTGTTTTTATGACAGTGTCCTATAATAATATTACTACCTCTATGTTTTGCAAAAGTTGATATAGTTGGCTCTATTCTCCTATCACCTGTGTAACTCCATTGACTTCAGTGGAGTTAGTCCTAATTTACAGCAGTGTAATTTACAGGCGAATTAGACTTGCCATCTTAGTGTGACTGTGTTCAGTGTTGCTATGCATATTACAGTAGGTTCTGTTAAAACGTTACTATTACTATCTCACATATGGTATTTCCCTTTATTGTGGTATTTTCAGTGTTCCCTATAATAAGAATGGGATTGATGAATTTAATAACTGCAGCCTCTTTAGCTGTTGTGTATGCAGCTTTGTTGGCTGATTTCACAAATTAGTACGCTCAGTCGAAACTTGTGGGTTATTTTGTAACGCGCAGTTACCTGATTTGCAGAGTCAGATGATATGAACATATTTGCATGTGCAGTTTCAAAGGCAGAATTTGAAAATTTGGCCATGTGTATTTAAGTTCCTAGTAAGTCTGTTTAAATTGAGATTCTTGACAATACTACCAGGTTTTGGTAGAATTGCCATCTTCAATCAGTGAGTTCCAAATTCAGACACTTTGGTGTACGGTATGTGTAGACTTGAGCAGTAATCAGTGTCACTCACTGCCAACAGTCTGAAAAATTATTACATTTTTTCCCTGTTCTGTATCCAGACTCTGCCAATAAATGAATAACTCATACAGTCTTTGGTGGGCGGAAGCAGAATGATTCTTGAGGACTAGATTGTAAGGAATTTAGAGGCAGAAGATCTGATAATATGACATATTGGGACATTTCTCCCCTCCTTTTTTTAAATCATCCTTTCTGTACTTTGTGGAAGCATAAATTGAAAGATCAACTACTTATACTTGTTTTGAAGAACAAGTTATTACACATCGGGCTAGCTAAACTGGGCTTGATCAAGGTGAGAGAGTGCACAGGTATAAGATTTTTTTTAATGGAAATGTACTACAATCAAAAAGGGAAAGACACCTGCCACCTTCCCCCACCCACAATAACTTAGCCACCTTCGGTCTGCTTCTAAGTAAAACCTACAGCACAAATACTGTCATGCATGCTTAACAGACATAAATAGAAAAACCCACTTAAAAATAGAAGTACTCTTATTTCTAATATGAGCATAATTATTCTATATCTAGTAATTTTGTATGAAAATTATATTATACAGCATGTTTGTGAGTCTGAAGACAGAGAAGAAGTGGTAGTTTGTGAATTGTGTGAATCCAGTGTTGTCAGCTTCAATCAACACATGAAAAGAAATCACCCTGGTTGTGGCCGTAGTGCAAATCGACAAGGCTATCGTAGCAATGGTTCCTATGTCGATGGATGGTTCGGTGGTGAATGTGGAAGTGGAAATCCATACTACTTATTATGTGGCAGCTGCAGAGAGAAATATTTGGCCTTGAAAAGTAAATCCAAGACATCAACATCAGAAAGGTATAAAAGAAAATTGTGGTGGGAGATTTCGTTAGGTTTGGGAAATTTCATCAAGAGGGAAAATTGAAAACATCCATCAAAGTATGCATCTTAAGAAGAGTTTGGTTTGCAGGCTTTACAGTTTGTACCAGTGTTGTTGGTGGTAACTGAGATTAAAAATCTTTCTAAAATCACACCTTTTGTGGAAAGGGAAATTTAAATCCTTTCATCTTTTAATAATTTTCCAAAATACATGTAATAAACAAGTCTTGGAGCCTAGATTCAAGCCCTGTTAAATCCATTTTACTAAGAAACAAATAAGTAGTTTGATTGGCCCAGCAGCTTTAAAAATGAAGCTATTACAATATTTTTTAGGAGTACTAGCACTGGATCCTTCTTTCAGTATCACAAAATGGATTTTTTTTTTTTGAAGGATGTATGCTATAAGACTCCCACTCTTAACAGGCCTTTTATTAAATATAGACTATTGCTCCAGAGCAGCAATCCTCAGAAAACATTTTACATATTGCCTAACTGTAATATAGTTCTATTTTTAAATATATATGTGTATATCATTGCTCTTTTGAGACATTTTGTTACTTAGTATGCTGTTAATAAAATATTCTTGTTGTTTGGTGCAGGTACAAAGGCCAGGCTCCTGACTTAATAGGCAAGCAAGACAGTGTATATGAAGGTATTTCTTTACTCTGAGTTTTTAAAGATACGTATTACTTTTATGAAACTTTTGTTACATGATTTTTCAATACTTCATAAATATACTACTTTGTAACATGTTACAACTACTTTCTAACTTGGAACACCCCTGCGGACACTACTCCAAGTATGCAGACAGTAACAAGTCCGTGCCTACCTCACATCCCAATATTGGTGCCACTGAGGTTCCCATTTCCTCTAGGACTGCATCCAGGGTGCCAGCTAAGAAGACTATTTGCATACTGAAAAGCCGTCTAGACGGCACGAACACTGGGCTTAGTGCCTCCCAAGTTCAGAGCTAAGGTGCAGTCCTCATTGTTACTGTCTTCTGTAGCCAGAAGCAAAAGCTGTACTGATCACACTTTGGTACAGTCTTCAGTACGACCTGACATTCTGATGCCGGAGGAACCCAATCCAGAGTCCCTGGTACAGTCCAGGCTCCTATCTCATGAAGACCTGCAAATCCTTAAAGAGCCCAAATCATTGGTACCAGCTTACCTCCAAGAGCCTACTTGCCCTCCGTATTCATCTTTGGTGACTGGCGTACTGCTACCAACATGGTCTCCATGCAGCCTCTTTGAGGGTACTGAGGTTTATTTCTGGCTGGTAGTGGTACAACATTATCTGGCACTGCCTCACCATCTTTTTCAAACCTCTGTACCGATGCAAGTATAGGTTTCTTACAGGGGCCTGGTGCCAATCTGACAACTGGGTACTGGCACTACTCCACACTCGTCCTACTCCCTTCCCCATCCCCCAACGTGTGGATGCAGGAGGTGCTCCCTCATTTGACTCAGAGTTGGCTGTACAATGTTCCTCTCCCTTCCAGCCTTTTTCTTTTGAGGTTACCACTGAAGCGGGAGGCTGTTAGCAAGAAGCATACCTGGCTATTCTGGCAAGGTCAGCCTTGGAGTCCTGCCTGTTTTCCTTATGCTTAGTGGAATCCATGGGCTCTTTATGGCAACTCTTTTTACAGGTTACGCTCTCAAAAGAGGACTTGTCAGGAGCATTAACTGATGCCCCAAGGCCCTGCTCCACAGATACATCTCTCAGAGGAGGAACCAACAGAAGAGTAATAAATTACACCTTGTTTCAAGTCCTCATCCGTACCATCTGAGGCTGCCAGAACTCTCCAATTTTCTTATACTGATGACTTTTAAGGCTTTCCAAGACCTTATAAAAAGGGTAGCAGACCTTTCCTATCAACGATGCTCTGCTTAACCTAGCATGCAGAATATAGCGCTCCCCAGCTACTGTCCCATCCATGTGTAAACGAGCTGACAAAAGGTACTACATCCCATCCCATCCCATCCCATCAAGAGGCTTGGAGTATATTTTTCCTTCTGCTCTCCTCTCCTCTCTGGTTGTTGCAGTTGTTAACAAATGGAAAAGGTAACACTGATCCCATTCAATACCATCTGATAAGGAGCTAAAGCAGTTGGACCTTCTGGACCACAAGAGCTACTCCTCAGCCTCCTTGCAGTTCAGAGTAGCTATTTATCAAGCCCTGGTTGCAAAATATGACTTCACAGTCTATTCAGAACTCTCATCTTTTATTGAACATCTGCCTCAGGAGCAGAGAGAACAATTTCAGGCCCTCATTACAGAAGGCCAGAGAGTTGTGAGGGGGTCTCTCCAGGCCTTACTTGATGCTGCCGACAGGCTTCACATTCCATGGCTATGACAGTATTTATCCATCGAGCTTCCTGGCTGCAGTATTCTGACCTCCTCAGGGAAGCACAGAAAACTGTCAAGGATCTTCCCTTTGAGGGGCCTAAGTTGTTTAGTGATTTTGTGGATGGGTCCCTTCATTCTCTTACAGACTCCCGGGTAACACTACAGTCTTTGGACATCTGTACAGCTGCAACAAAAAGAAAAGATATCAAATTGCAGACATCTCAACAGTCTTGCTCAGTCCACTATCAGACCAGCCAAACCTCTCCCCACTATCCGAGCCAAAAGCCCAAATTTACACCCTCTTCTTAGCAACCTCTCAGTCAGTGACATCCTCAAAATGCCTGTTTTGACCGATTAGTTGAAAGTCACAAACTGTCTATCCCAGATCATACACTGCACCTGTCCCCCCCTCACCTGTATGGAGATCATCCCTCCCATTTCCTTCCTTCCTAGCAGCTCATCACTTCAGATCCTAGAAGTGATTTCTACAGATTATTCCATCCTATTCAGCTCCATACACTTCCTTCCCCGTCCCTCTCCAGGGACCTCTCTCACAAAGACTACTTAAGACCGAAGGTATAATCCATCCTAGCTCTGGGAGCTATCAAAACTGTTCCACCGGACTTCATTGAAAGAGGATTCTATTCTTGGTACTTTCTTGTCCCAAAGAAAAACAGGGCTGAGTGGGAGGTGGAGACCAACAAGCATGCTGTTACTTAAAATGCATCCCATTATTGCACAGTTGATAGCACTAGTTTAGATTTTGTGCCTCATCCTTGTTTATTTCTCCAATCTTAGAAGACTGGGATATGTTGGATGTTGATGAAGATGAAAAGCTGACAGGAGAAGAGGAATTTGAGTTACTGGCTGGCCCCCTAGGGTTAAATGATCGCCGTATTGTACCTGAGGCAGTTCAGTTCCCTGACAGTGATCCACTAGGAGCATCAGTTGCAATGGTCACAGCCACCAACAGTATGGAGGAGACTTTGATGCAGATAGGTAAATTTGAGCGAAGGAGGTATATTTCAAGTCTAATTTAAAGTATAGACATTTTGTTTTCTTTGGTGTGTGCTTATAGGGGCAGTTATGATATCATGGATCAGTCAGTCTGCCCAGCCTTCTAACATCAGGAAATGTGGTCAGGTCTTAATTTTTCCTGTTTTTTAGAGAAGCTGTAGTGATGGAGGGACAAGACGCTTTATATTGACAAAAGAACTTCTACCTGTGATTTTCTGTTAACCCTATGGCCCCAGTCCTGCAATGGCCTTCACTATCATGGACCACTGAGCCCCTGGGGGAGTTAAGTAACTTAAATGGACTTCTCACAGGGGGCCATGCTTGGAGATCAGATTGTAGTAGTGAGGTCTGTCTAGCCCACTGTTTTGAAGGGTTTTTGTAATGCATTTTGGCTATTGTCAAATTGTTCCCAATCTGCTGAAAATTAAAAGAGGCTAAATTAGGTGTAGAACTTTAGGAGTATACAAACAGTGCTTAGTTTTTATAAGGACTCACAAACTGAAATCTGCAAATTTTGTATTAATTTGTATACAGTAGTTTTTGTGTTTAATAGCACAGTAAAATTGTCCCTTTTTGTTTAACTCTAATTCAAATCATTATTATCTTTAAGGCTGTCACGGCTCAATAGAAAAAAGTTCTTCTGGCAGGATAACCCTGGGGGAACAAGCTGCTGCTCTAGTAAATCCACATGACCGTGTTATGGCACTAAGAAGAGTGACAGCAGCAGCCCAAGTGCTTCTTGCAAGAACCATGGTTATGAGAGCACTCTCGCTATTGTCTGTCAGGTTTGTGACATTCTTTATTTCCTCTGGATTTAATTATCAGCTTGTATTTGCTAGGGCTTCAGTGTTGTTATCCGGTGGGGTCAGTGTTACTTATTTTAAATAATTTGATGCTGCTTTTATGAGGAGGGCTTTCTTTTGAGTGCCATCTCTTACCCCAGTCTGCCATGCCTCTTCACTTTCCTTCCCTAAAAGACACTTCTTCCTTTATATATCATGGTTAATGCTTAGAGGACCCAACTGAGATTAGTGCCCAATTGTGCTGCACATTGTAGAAACACATAGTGTAAGAAGGTCCCTTCCCTGGAATGCTTACAGTCTTCACAGTCTAATAGACAAGACAGATGTTAGAATTTCTAAAGCTAGATCAGTAAAGGAAGGGTGGTCTTGTGGTTATGGCACTTGATATGGAGTGAAGAGATCAGGGTTAAATTCTTGCCTCTGTACAGGAGTCTTTTATGCCCTCATACCACAGCATGGGGGTATTTAGGACGCAGATGTGGATGTGAAGAAGTTACTTAGTCCCCAGGATTGT
This sequence comes from Gopherus evgoodei, assembly GCF_007399415.2. Lineage (NCBI taxonomy): Eukaryota > Metazoa > Chordata > Testudines > Testudinidae > Gopherus > Gopherus evgoodei. The sequence continues at coordinate 34,675,315 of NC_044331.1, read as the reverse complement.
GCATAGTTATCTCTGTGGTTAACTGTAAGCATGCGTAGTCCCTTCTTCTGAAGTTCAACTGCACACATTATTAAAATTTAGCACATTGGTATTTGCAAGATCAGGACTCTTTCTCAGTTCCCCATCTGTAAACTAGGGGTAATACTTTCTTTCTCCTACCCTTTTCTAGGGAAATACTTTCCCACTAATCAAGCAAGCAGTATTCTATTCATTAATCGCACTTAGTCATAGTTACATTGTATGCAAAATGAAATTTCCTATTATGTACTGTGACAAAGTTCCTCCTCTACCTCGGTGGGTCCTGCGCTTATTGGCAGATTTGCTGACCTCTGTGATCTTCCCCACAGTCTGGATCAACTCCTCCTGTGTCTGATCAGGAGTTGGGAGGTTTTGGGGGAACCCGGGCCCGCCCTCTACTCCGGGTTCTAGCCCAGGGCCCTGTGGATTGCAGCTGTTTATAGTGCCTCTTGTAACAGCCACATGACAGCTGCAACTCCCTGGGCTACTTCCCCATGGCCTCCTCCTAACACTTTCTTTATCCTCACCACAGGACCTTCCTCCTGCTGTCTGATAACGGTTGTACTCCTTAGTCCTCCAGTAGCACACCCTCTCACTCTCAGCTCATTGTGCCTCTTGCTCCCAGCTCCTCACATACACTTCCTCTCCTCTGGCTCCTCCCCGCCCGACTGGAGTCAGCTCCTTTTTAAACCCAGGTGCCCTGATTAGCCTGCCTTGATTGGCTGCAGGTGTGCTAATCAGCTTGTCTGCCTGAATTGTTTCTAGCAGGTTCCTGATTACACTAGTGCAGCTCCTGCTCTGGTCACTCAGGGAACAGAAAACTACTCATCCAGTGACCAGTATATTTGCCCTCTACCAGACTCGTGTACCCCACTGGCCTGAGTCTGTCACATAACCTAACATTAAAAAAAACCAACCACCTAAACTAAAGCTTTTTTTTTTTTGACAGTGGGTCCAGTTGTAGTCTTGCGGCTGGTCTTGAGTCCTTGGGTTTAACAGATATCCGAACTTTGGTACGACTAATGTGCCTGGCTGCCGCAGGGAGAGCAGGCCTTTCAACAAGTCCATCCACTATGTCCAGTTCTACAGAGCGTTCTAGAGGAGTACATAGTAAAACAAGCAAGCCTATATCTTGCCTGGCGTACCTGAGTACAGCTGTAGGCTGTTTGGCATCAAATACTCCTAGTGCTGCAAAACTGCTGGTACAGTTGTGTACACAGGTAGGATTGTTATTTCTATACAAACATTTGCCTAAAACTCTGGAATTTTACCCTTGAAATTTTTATATGAGAGTTGAAGTGGTAAATTTTGTGAAAAATGGTTTACATTCAAAAGGCACTAACATGCCAAGGATATTGTATGCTCCACCATGCAATGTGCAACTGGATGTGAAAAGTTATTTCCATGACAAAGGACTGGTTGAAAAATGTAGCTGAAACTTATTCATGTTTATCAACTTTCTTTTTATAAAAGAATCAATATGAAAGTAAAATGGAAGAGATTATTCCCTTTTTGGAGTTTTCCCTCATGTTTCAGCACAAGTCTGTTTTATTGTTGGTAACTTTGTGTATCTTTATTTGGATGCTAGGGATGTATATCTGCCAAGGAAAATATGAATCTGTTGGGTTTTTTTTTAAATTGTTACTGCTTAAACAGGTCACTCTAAAAGGGAACAATCTTTGGTTACACAACTTACTTACATTTTATTGAGTCAACTATACTCAATGCTGTACATTCAGATTTGAAAAACAGTAAAAAAGCGGATATATGTAGCAACGTGTCATGTATATCTATAATCTCTGTAACACACAATCTCATTGATTTGCTTTTACTGACTGTGAAGTGTATGCAAGTGAAGGAATTATAACTACTCTGAGATGAAGTAATTGATTTTATTACATATCTTGTTTTGGCTTCTCCTACCCACAACTTTCTAAGCTTTCAAAATTCTCCAATAGATTAAATTCCCTAGCTGACATGAATGACAATAACAACATATTAAACTCTTTGTCCCTGAACCAGCAAGCAACAAATAACCTGTTTCACACTGGCACAGGAGTCCATTCAGTCCAATTAGCTTGTGGGATACAGGTCTTAAATTCTGTTTTGTATGTAATATTTGCATAATTAGAGAATGTTGATTAGCAAATGACAGTCTCTACAAATAAACTGCAGTTCTTGAAAAATCTGTACATTTTAGATTTTATTTTTGTTTGACTAAAAACATTTGGATAAATTTAATTTTTTCACGTGATTGTCTTTCTCTTAGAACTTGATTTCTGCTGCGACTGGTGTAAATTTGACTACAGTTGATGATCCAATTCAAAGAAAATTTTTACCAAGCTTTCTGCGAGGAATTGCAGAAGAAAACAAGCTTGTAACATCACCCAACTTTGTGGTAACTCAGGCACTTGTAGCATTGTTGGCAGACAAAGGGGCCAAATTGAGGCCGAATTATGATAAAGCAGAAATTGAAAAGAAAGGTATTTTTTGTATTTAAAACATAGTTTGTCAGTATAATTCACAAAAATCTGCACTTTCTCATTTATAGTCCCAGATAGATTTGTTAAAACTGGAGTTAAACTTGAGAGCACATAAGAGAAATATGTTTTTTTTTAAAAACCCTGCAAGAGTTTTGTAATTGTCATTAAAAAATCACCATTATAAACCAAGGAAATTCAGTCAGATTGGGACTTGAATTTACATTGTCATCTTAATTTTTAAAAAATACTGTTTTAGACAGAGCACCCTTTAAAAATAGTATGTCCTGAATTTTTAAATTATTTTAAGAGGTTTCTGCTCCCTGTTGATGTTTACAAGAGTAAAACTGTTTATACACAGGGCACTGCGAAACTGCCTATACATAAATTGCTGTCACATTCACAAAATAAATGAAAGATTAGATTTTTTCACTAATTGATTTCAAATGAGAGTAATCTTAGGTGTTACTTAACTATAGGTACAACTATAGTTGCAACTAGAGGTGCAAAATTTTCAGGCAGAAATGTGACTTTCAAGTTGCTGGTTGTTCCTTGGAAAGAAACCCAAATATTTGAAAGTATAAAAATCCACAGCTTAGGCATTCAGTTCTAACTCTGCCCCTATAGTGAGGCAGTGGAGCAGGGAGAAAATCCCTCAGGAGATTTTATTCATGTCAAAACTTCATCTCTTTAGGGACTACAGAAAGTAAAATGCTTCACTGTTAATCACAGTGATTGCTCCAGCTCTACCCATTTTTATGGGCATACACAGTCCACAGTAAAAGATGTACTTTACTAATTCCTGATTAGACAGATAGCATACTCAAAGCAATCGTTACCCACTTTTCATTACTATTCCACATGCCACCAAACACAGAAATGTCATTAGGCACAGAACTAAGGATCTAACCCTCCTAAATATAGATGCATAACATTATAGCATTTACATGAAAGAACAAAAGTTAATGTGGTTGTTGCATCATACCTTAATAATCATCAGAGACATTTATATACCAATTTGTTATAAAACCAGTGGTGTAGGGTTCATATTCTTATGGAGTCTCATTGACTGCCAATGAGGCTCCACATAGGTGCAGACGTTCACGCTAATAGATCCCAATGCAGGATTGGGGCCTTAAAAAGCATGATGTTTTAGGATGAAATCCCGGCCCAGTGGTGTAAATTGGAGTTTCCCTATTGACTTTAATGGGGACAATATTTTGCCCTTAATCTAAAGGGTTTCTGAAGGGCTTTGTGGAAAAAAGAAGATTAGAGGATGGCTGGTTTTCAGTCTTTATCAGGACAGTTTTTCCAAATTTAAGATGGCTCTGTGGTATTTTTAGTTTAAAAAAAACAAAAACTTTTTGCAGCAATTTTGTTCTTTCTGGCAATTGTGGGGAATGTTTTATTGGCTTGTTTAATACTATCAATATTCATTTGGACATCATCTCATTGTTTTGTTTAAGCAGGTTTAATTGCCCATTTGTATGCCCATCCTCCCTATGATCCTTCTGCTGTAGGCCCTCTGGAGCTGGCTAACGCATTAGCAGCTTGCTGCCTTTCCTCAAGGTTGTCTTCACAACATAGGCAGTGGGCTGCACAGCAGCTTGTGCGAACTCTTGCAGCACATGACCGAGACAACCAAATTAGCCCTCAGACCCTTGCTGATATGGGTGGAGATCTACGAAAATGCTCCTTCATAAAACTGGAGGCTCATCAGAACAGGGTAAGCATTATTCTTCCCAAAATAGATCTTTTTAATGTATAATTTATTCTGTATTGGCCTTTTTCTTTAGAACCCAGAAAAAGTGCAAGTAATTAAATAACTGTATAAGCTAAGCAAGCAACAGACTTCTGGTATTTTATAGAAAAAGTCTTTTCCCACAAAAGATAAATAACATTTTGTAGTGATAAATACTGTTTGGGACATCTTATGCCATAAAACATTTAACCTGTTGCTGCTGAGCAGCTTACTTTTATCAAAGATTTTGACCTTCTGCTACTAATTTTGTTGTTGTAGCTACAAATGTGTTAAAATTAAGATTTAACATTGCTTAATCTCTATTTTTACAAAAGAAACGAATGGGAGGAGGATCACAGTAAGTTATAGCCCAAAATATGACAAATTAAATGAGTTGGAAGATGGGTGGGGAATGAGGGTAACTACATTTCAAATTCCTTATTCTAGTGTCAGCTTCAGTAATTAAGGCACTGATCTTGCAAAAATGGCTTTGCATGAGCTGCATCTTGTTGACATCACTAGATTTCCATGCAGGGGGATCTGCCAGCATAGAGCCTGTTGCAGAATTGAGACCTTTTGAAATCTGTAGGATTCATGAAACTAGTTAAAAAAATATAAACACACAAAGTCAATTGAATTATTACAAGTCTTTTCTTAAACATTTGTTTTAAAAGCACATGTATTAATTTATTTTGACATAATAGATAATCTGTCTCGTTGACTATTTTGTTTGACAGTGGCCTATGGAAGATGATTCACAGCAGTGTGCAGTGCTCCTAATAATGCACCTAATTATGCAATACTGTATGATGAAAGGAAATTTATTCTTGGGCACTGTTGGATTCTGTTTAGTATAATTGATTTAAATAATACAGCTAATGCTTTGTCCATATCAGGCAAACTTAATGAGTTACATGAAATGAATGTGTCTCCCCTTAAATTTTAAACTCTGGTTTAACGCTTGTTAATTTAATTTCTGCAGGTGATGACATGTGTTTGGTGCAATAAAAAGGGACTTTTGGCAACTAGTGGGAATGATGGGACTATAAGAGTGTGGAATGTAACAAAGAAGCAATATTCATTGCAGCAAACATGTGTATTCAACAAACTGTAAGTTGTTTCTTTATGGAAGTCAGTTATTAATTGCTCCACAATGGCAATCCTTTGGGTATTCCCATGAGCACGAAACTGCCTGAGCATAGGATGCTCTTACTCTTCTTTGGGATGTTTACTGTATTTAAAATAACAAAAATGAGCCAAAGTAAATGATTTAAAACTGAAAAGAGATCCTAAAATTTAAGGTGGAGGTAGTAGTCCAGGTAAGGGGATTAAAAAATATTTTGTTAACCTGAGAATGTAAATTTATTATGAAATAATACATAAAAAAACAAAGAACAAACAAAGATTAGCAAGAAAAATATAAGTTTAAAGAGGGACTGTCATACTGAGGGTAACTTACAAATACATTGACTTAAATGTACTTTTGAATGAATTTAATCTTGTTTTCCTAATTGCTGTGACATCTCAGGCAAGTCCCTGAGCTTCTTAAAATGCTTATTCTTCCTTATTTGTAAAGTTGGGGTATATCAAATTATATTTACCTGTTTCATAGAGATGTTAAGAAGCCTAACGAAGGGCCTGATTCCCATTCAATCAGTGGGAGCCTTTCCTTTGATTTCAAAGAGCAATAGATATGGCCCGAAAAAATGTTTATAATGTACTAAGTATTAAGGTAATTTTTGGTTAATTGTGGGAATAGAATTCAGGACTTGTGGGCTTGCATTCCACTGCTTATTTCTTTAGGCCATTTGGCCTTGCAGGGAGTGGTACTCCCTTCTCCTCATGGCATTTATGTATTTTAGGTATCTGTATGTACTGGTTGCAAGTTTCTTGAAGTATGTATTGGGTTTTGCAAACTTGCATTAGAGCTGTCTTCTGGGGAGTTTTTTTTACACACACACACACACACACACACACACACACACACACACACACACACACACACACACACACACACACTTTTGTACAGTTCAAAAATTTCATCTCTCTCTAGGATGGACTTCTTAAGCTCTGTGAAGGATGGCTTGCAGAATTAAGAATTTTGCCTAATACACACATGAACTGTTTTTCAAAAACTAAATAATTCACCAAGCAACTCTCCAAACTGGTAAATGAAACCAGTTCCAGACAAGAGGTTAAAACAAACTGGATGTTTTGTGGCCAAGCTTTTTGGCATTGTGATGAGCCAAAAAAAAAATGAAGTGGCTACAATTGCCAATTCCAGCCAAGGAGTGACTAATAGAAGTTAGTGGGGAGCAGGGCTGGCTTTAGGGCGATTCACCCTATTCCCAAAATTGGGCCTTGCTCCCATAAGAGGGCCCCGCAACATCCCTAAGGACCCTCTGCCGCTGTGCCGCCGAAGGCACCGGCAGCCAATAGAGCTGCCGCCGAAGTCCCGCTGGTGTCTTCGACAGCAGCTCAATCTCTGCTGTGAAAGAAGGACCCTCCACCAATGTGGCACTGAAGGCACCAGCAGCCAGTTGAGCTGCCACCAAAGTCCTGCCACTGTCTTTGGCAGCAGCTCTTTCAAATTGGGCTCCACAGTGCCTAAAGCTGGCCTGGTGGGGAGGGTCAGTGATGGCTTTAAGCCATCATTTCACTGCCTTATCTTGGTGGTGTTGTGCTACTGAGCTGTTCCTTCAGCATAAATTAGAACAGCTTGAGGAGTACTACAACTTGCATTGGCTGCCAGTGGCCCCAGCGGGTTGATAGTATATGTGAGGTGTGGGGATACCCTGATCACACCCTCTGCACTAGTCACAGAGAAGTGGAGGTCACAAGAGCTGCTGTAGCAGCTCTGCACTCTAAAAAATCCTGTTACGCTAAGGTGATCATAGGACTAGAAGGGACCTTGAGAGTTCATCTAGTCCAATCCCCTGCACTCATGGCAGGACTAAGTATTATTTAGACCAGTGTTTCCCGAGTGGGAAGCCGCTTGTGTAGGGAAAGCCCCTGACGGGCCAGTCTGGTTTGTTTACGTGCCGTGTCCGCAGGTCCGGCCGATCGTGGCTCCCACTGTCCACAGTTCACTGCTCCCGGCCAATAGGAGCTGCTGCGATTTGTTTACCTGCCGCGATTGGCTGGACCTGCAGATGTGGCAGGTAAACAAACCGGTCCGTCCCACAAGGGGCTTTCCCTACACAAGCGGCATCCCAAGTTTGGGAAACACTGATCTAGACCATCCCTGACAGGTGTTTGTATAACCTTCTCTTAAAAATCTCCAATAATGGAGATTTCACAACCTCCCTGGGCAGTTTATTCCATTTCTTAACTATCCTGACAGGAAATTTTTCCTAATGTCCAACCTAAACTGCCATCGCTGCAGTTGAAGCCCATTGCTTCTTATCTATCCTCAGGGGTTAAGGAAAACAATTTTCCTCCCTCCTTTTAAGAACCTTTCATGTAGTTGAAAACTGTTATCATGTTTCCTCTGTCATCTCTTCTCCATACTAAAGAAATCCAATTTTTTCAATCTTCTCTCATAGGTCATGTTTTCTAGACCTTTAATCAGTGATCCTACTGTGGTTGGCTAAATCGGCTTTAAAATAGCTTTACTCTAGTTGAGCCGTGCAAAGCTGCCCCAGTGTGGGGTAGAATTGGGGCTAGAAATTGAGAAGAGAGAGTACCTCTTCTAATTTTAGTTCTTAGACCTCATCTTCCCTGTTGGTTTTCCTGAGACTTCCCAGAAAACTCTACTTTGGCATAAGATAAAGTTTGTGATGTTTCAGGCAGGTTGGTTTAGTTTGGCAATGTCAGAGGTAGTCAGAATTAGGACTATTATAGAAAGCTAGCTGCAAAATTTAACTACAGAGTCTCTCTGATAACTTTATTAGGGGATGAAGTGGAATGAAAAATTGAGAAAAAATGCTTTGGTTGTATGTCTGCAATAACAGCAAGGGGAGTACAGAAAATGACACAAATCTTTAATAAATTAAACTTTTTCTCATTTTCTTCTGTTGGAAATACCTACTTTAAGTGCACTGTTTTGTTTTATTGTAGAGAAGATGATTCAGAAGAAAGTCTGGGGTCACCCAGTGACCCTAGCTTGTCTCTTATCTGTTGGAGCATCAGTGGCAAGTATATGGCTGGAGCTTTGGAAAAAATGGTGAACATATGGCAAGTCAATGGTATGATGCACGTGCTATTTATTTATTTATTTATTGTATAACCTGTGTCTATGACAGAATGACACTTTTGTATAGGTAGATGTTTTAGCAGATTTACTTGCCAGTTAATATGCCAGCCATCCTTCATTAGCTGCTCTGAACCTAGCTAATTCACTAGCACCTTAGTGCCTTTTTTCAACATTTTGTTACAACATAGGCATTGGAAACTCAGTAGTTAACATGAATCCTTCTAGCCTATCATTGAACCAGAAAAGAGTCAATGAAATTTTTGCTGGGCTTTAGACTTTCCTACTGCAATAGCTGTTCCTATGTGCATGACACATGCTTGGTTCAGTGTATTGTTTCATTTATATGGTTACTGGCATTCCATAGGAGAAAGCATCGTTGTCTGAATGCTGCAGTCTTTCATAAAATTTAACTTCCTTCTTCTCTGAATTATTTTTTCTGGAGTAATTTGTTTGAAGATTAGTTCAATATGTGATGCTGTTAGAGACATTATATTGATCTTTGTTTCATGGCACGTTTGTAACCAGTTACTTTGTAATCATATACCATATGTCTATTTAAAAGATTTTAAGGATCATCAGTAGTATATGTCCCAGTTGTATACATAGTTTTTCAACATTGTCCTCTGAAAGGTACTCTTTGGTCTTTTAATGTGTAGTAAAATGAAATATTATAACAACAGATTTTTGGGGGTTTTAGGAGGAAAAGGATTATTAGACCTTCAGCCACACTGGGTATCTGCTCTAGCTTGGCCAGAAGAAGGGCCATCTGCAACATGGACAGGAGACACTCCAGAAGTATTATTAGTAGGTCGAATGGATGGATCTCTTGGGCTTATTGAAGTTGTAGATGTTTCAACCATGCATCGATTAGAACTGGAACACTGCTACAGAAAGGATGGTAGGTGATCATGCTGATACTTCTAAAGAAAACTTGTAAGTTGCAAACTTAGAATTTTTTGTCATCTATATTTAAAATGCAGAGTGTACTTCAGTTTTATGAAGAATTGTCCTCACAGATTCCAGTTCTAGTGCACATATGCCCCATAAACACAAGATTGGATTCTTTTTGTCCAGCAGTGTCTGTTAGAGCTGTGTCTACACCCTGGATACTCTAGCCTTATCCCCAACTCCCCACCTCAAGGGCATAAGAGGTGTAGCAGGCTCAGCTGTCCCTTGGTTCCTTCTTATTGTCCATGGTATCAAGATGGTAGCCCTGAAGTGTCCACTTTGGTCAGGCAATATCCAGCCAAAGATTGTCTAAATGGGTATCTAATTATATTAAATACAGCACCCATACAGATTAGAGCCCATTCCACCAGGGTTCAGAATGGTGTACGCCATAGTATCTTGTGTGTGATGTTGGACAGTACTTCATAATGCACTACCTTACCATGGGGAAAGAGACTTCTTGACCTCAGCTGGTGACCAGTTAATGCCTTAAAGCATGATGATTGATATTATTGATGTACACGGTGCAGGGAGCCTGGACTCCTGATTTCTGTTCTGAACTCTGACACTGACTCTGTATGATGTTTGGCAAGTCACTTAACCTCTGCATGCTTCAGTTTATCTCTGTTTTTAATATACACCACACAGGAAATTGTGTGGCTTAGTCAATTAACATATAAAGTGCAAGAATATCCTTCCATATAGGGTGCAGCATTAAAGTCCAAAGTCTAATGTTGCCCAGCTGTGTTGAAGGAAGTATGTGACTTCTCTAAGAAGCATCCCTGTCAGAAATGTGCAGGGCAACTGCATGGGGATTAGTCCACCTTTTATCCAGCATTATTCATCAGTTGAGGCCTCAAGAGCTGACGCTCTCTTGGGCAGTGATATTCTGCAGTCATTATTTAAATAGGACTCCTAGCATCCACCATCTGATGTGATCAGAGCTTGCAAGTCATCAGAAGTGAAATCCATGTGAACAATCACTCACAGAAAAAACAGCAACTGTCATTTTTCAAGATGTGCTGTACACATATATTCTATGCCTAACTCTCCTTTCCCTGCTACTCTGGAGTCTTAGGCCATCTGGGCTCCATATTGGCAAAGGAACTGAGGTATAGTTGGCCCATTCTGTTCTTGTGCCCTTGAGAGGAAGGACATGCAGGCATCCAGAGTGCAGGCACAGCACCAGTATACAGTACTGGTCGAAAGAATATCATCTTGTGTGCGTGGGAAGCATGCACACTAGAAGTGGAACCTATGTGGACTGCACATCTTGAAGATCTGCAGTTGCTGTAGAATAGGTAACCATTTTCATTCTTTTAATGCCTAAACTTCCAACAGGGATATTTTTACAACTTCAAATGCTGCTGCTTCGAAAGGGCACTTAAAAAATGTGTAATTGTTATTGTTAAATTGCTGTGTGTGCAACGTAGGATTCAAGACTCCCTTTCCTAACAGTTACAGTTTGGATGTGTGAAAAAAGACATACATACCCTCTCTGATCTTATCTACATTAGCGATTTGGGTGGGGGTGGGAGGGTGGGTGCGGAACCAGTGTTACTGTAACTGGTGCACTTCCATTAGTGACAATAAAATCGTAAGAGACTTCCCAAAAGAAAACACAAACTTTGTAAGGAAAAGCATAGAAGTAATTAGGGCTAGAACAGGAAAGCTATTTGCCTCTCTCTTTAGGATAGACCGTTAGCAAAATCGTATGAGTAGTGACTTGAATAAAAGGCGTGCAGTGGGAAGTTCATGGTTTCTGGCCGTAAGTACTGTGGCATGACTTGTGACTGCAATTTTTTGGTCATTAACTTTTTCAAAGTTGACAAGGACTGTCCATTTTGAATCCCACTTAAAATGTAGAAGAAGAAAAAAAGTGGCAATACTATATTAAATAAAACTTGAAGGGTAGCTGGGTAAATACATAGGTTATGCTCATTCTATTGAAATGTATATTTAGAATTGCATTTATATCTAAACTACTACAAAAAGCTTTTACCAATACTGTCTCCTATAAAATAGCTGTGTTGTTAGAAATGTATGACTACAGTGGTACCTAAATATCTAAGGCAATAGGCATAGAATAAAAACTTAAACAGCTATATTAACTTTCATTAAGCTATATTTTTTCATGTCATTTTTGTTTTCTGAAAGTAATTACAATACAAAAAGTTCTTCGAGTGCTTGCTCATGTCGATTCCATTCTAGGTGTGTGCACGCCCTCGTGCACAATTGTCGGAGATTTTTACCTTAGTGGTATCCATAGAGTCCCCTTGGAGTTCTGCTGGCCCTATGCCCTCTCAGGTCCTTCTTACTGCCAGTGGTGGTTATCGGAGCGCTTTTCCTTGCATAGCAAAATCTAACAGTTTCATCTCTTCTGACTTCAAGCCTTAGGACCTTGTAAATTGTTTATAGTAGTTAGTGTTAAGTGTAGTTAGAGTTAGAGTCCCATCAGGGTCTTTGCCCCAGGCAGGGCATGCCCTGGTCTCCCAGGTTTAAGCCCTGCTCAGACTGCAACTGGCCTATGCCTGTTAGTGACCCACACAGCAGCTGCCTCAAATGCTTGGGGGAATCATATGTGAAGGACAAGTGTTGTATCTGTGAAATCTTTTGACCCGGGACCCAGAGAGAGTGCAATATCCGTTTGAGGGCTCTTCTCATGGAGGCTGCCCTCCCAGCTGGCTTCCGAGACATCCTGGCCAGACTCTACCTCTTGTACCTTGGCCTCTGTGCATAGTGCACCCCTGGCACCGGGTTCCGCCCAGCACCGCTCTCCGTCGCCAGTGCCCAAAAAGAAGACCAAGAAATACGACTACCCAGCAGCAGGCAAGAAAGGCCATGAGCTATTAGGCAAAGGACCCAGTTCGGGCTGCCCATCCACTCCGGAGCCACATGGATGTGACTCCTCATTTGGGGCCGTGAGCCCCCTAAAGGATCCACTGCTGACTCCTAGGAGCAGTAGGGGACCCAGACTTGTGGCAGACCCAGCCAGTATGAAAAGCAGGGCTGCTGGTTGCAGGATGATCTGGCCCTCTATATCAATGTCAGGGAGCTCAGAGAGATTCACCTGGCCTTCCAAACTTCCTTGCCCCACCTGAAGGGCAAGGTGGTGCAGGTCGTGATGGACAATATTGGCGCAATGTATTACATCAACAGGCAGGGCAGAGCCAGGTTGTTGGCCATTTGCCAAGAACCTCTCCGCCTTTGGGACTTTCGTGTGTGGCATGCCATTCATCTGGTAGCCGTGCACCTGCCCAGGACCTGGAACATATTAGCAGATCACCTCAACAGGACCTTCTCGTCTGGCCAAGAGTGGTCACTCCAGCTGGAGGTAGTTAGTACAATCTTCCAGAGATGGGGAACTCCCTAGTTGGACCTGTTAGTGTCCAGGCAGAACAGGAAATACCACCTGTTCTGTTCGTTTCGGGGGATGGACAGGGGCTCAGTGTCAGATGTGTTTCTCCTCCCGTAGTCGGGGGCTGTAATGTACACCTTTCCACCAGTGGCATTGATTCACTGAGTCTGCGTGAAGATCAAACAGGACAGGATGAAGATTATCCTAGTAGCCCCCACATGGCCTCGCCAGTACTGGTTCAGTACGCTGCTGGACCTTTTGGTAGCCGCCTCGCTGCAGCTACCCCTTTGGCCAGATCTGCTGTCCCAGAACAATGGCAGTCTTTTGCACCCAAACCTAGCAGTGCTGACACTTGACTTCATAGCTAATCGCCAACGAACAGGAATGCATGGCCTGGGTTCAGCTGGTCTTGTTGGGTAGCAGAAACCCCCCCACCAGAGTGACTTAGTCGGCCAAGTGGAAAAGGTTCATGTGCTGGGCCTCAGAACGGCGTATCCAAGCCTCTCAGGCCTCGATGGAGATCCTGGATTATCTTCAGCACCTCAAACTCCAAGGTTTGTCCCTGTTGTTGATCAGGGTCCACCTGGCCACTATTTCAGCTTTCCACCCTCTGTTGCAAGGCAGGTCAGTCTTAGTTCATGACATGACAGCCCAGTTTTTGTAAGGTCTGGAGCATCTCTACCTGCACATCCTGGATCCCATCCCTCCCTGAGACCTGAATCTCGTGCTGTCAAGGCTTATAGGGCCTCCCTTCGTGCCTCTGGCTTCTTCCTCTCCCCAGGTTTTGTTCTTGGTTGCGATAATGTCAGCCCAGAGGGTGTCTGAGATCAGGGCGCTTACTTCGGAACCTCTCTATATGTTATTCTACAAGAATAAGGTCCTCCCTATAGGGTATTCTACAAGGATAAGGTCCGGCTGTGACCACACATGGCATTTCTGCCCAAGGTAGTTTCCCAGTTTAATACTGGCTGGGACATATACTTACCTGTCTTCCTTCCAAAGCCTCATATGTCCGATGAGGAACGCAGGCCGCGTACCCTGGATGTTAGGAGGGCCCTGGCCTTCTACATAGATAGGACAAAGCTGTCCCATAAATCAACGCAGTTGTTCATTGCGATGGCAGACAGAATGGGATGTCGCCCAGTGTCTGCTCAAAGAATTTTGTCCTGGATCATTGTTTGCATCCATTACTGCTGTGAGCTGGCAAAAGTGCCTCCACTGACAGTCGTGACGGCACACTCGACTAGCGCACAAGAGTTATCAGCAGCCTTCCTGGCGCAGGCATCAGTCCAAGAGATCTGTAGGGCCGCTATCTGGTCATCTATCCACATGTTCGCATCTCATTATACACTTACCCAGCAGGCTCGAGATTACGCTGGTTTTGGCAGAGCAGTGCTGCAAGCTGCACAACCGTGAACTCCAAGCCCACCTCCAAGGACATTGCTTGTGAGTCACCTAGAATGGAATCAACAGGAGCAAGCACTCGAAGAAGAAAAAACGGTTACCTACCTTTTTGTAACTTGTTCTTCGAGATGAGTTGCTCATGTCCTTTCCATTACTGCATCCTCCTCCCCTGTGTCGGAGTTGCCGGCAAGAAGGAACTGAGAGGGCATAAAGTCGGCAATGCCTGATATACCAATGCATGAGTGCGGCACTCAAGGGGGTGCCACAGCTGACCCTACGGATACTGCTAAGGCAAAAATCTCTGACAACCATGCACGTGGGTGCGCGCATGCCTAGAATGGAATGTATATGAGCAACACATCTCAAAGAACAACAGTTACGAAAAGGTAAGTACCTTTTTTTTCTGATGAGCTAAATGCAATGGGAATTGAACAATTTAGCTTGTAATTTAATATATTTTATGTGTGCTTATTGTTCCAATAGTTTCTGTCACATCCCTTGCATGGTTCAGTGAAGACAGACCATTTGCAGTTGGCTATTCAGATGGAAAATTGCTGATAGGTACGAAGGAGCCACTTGAAAAAGGAGGAATTGTTCTAGTTGATGCACATAAGGTAGAGTTTTAATTTTCTTGAAAACTAATTCATACTCTCCTAGTTTCCCAAAGATAATTCAGGATTTAAACTATAGTCTTCTTTTCAGAATTTTGTATAAAAGTGACTTAAAAGATAATAGCCCATTTTTTAAAGAAAGCCACAGGAAAACAAGAGTTCTTCCAGGAGGATTCTTCAAATGTATGTTGTTTATACTGTAGCTGAAGTGCATTTCCAGATTTGCTGATCTAAAAAAGATGTAGTTCTCTATGAACAATTTGATAAATTATACTAGCCTGTTATTAAATTTTCTTACTTAAAATGTATCATTTATGTGATATTTTTTTTTCCTGAACTAAAAAGTTATTGTGAAGTGTAAAAGATGTTTCTCAAAATACTCAAGCATTGCCGATGTATGCCAGTCCAGTGGCCAATAAAGTTCATAAACAATTTGCAAAGAGACTTTCCCCCCAGTGAAGGGCTGATGTAAGCAGACCTTGTGCTGTTCCACTCACAAGTCCCATTGTACGGAGCATGCCAAGCACAGGAGGGGGCAAGTTGGAAGCAGAAGGGGAAATATCTGCAGTGCAACCCATAAACAGCCTGGAAATGGCTGCCATAAATTACAGAACTTCCTGGGCTGTTCTAACTTATGCAATGATCCATTTTGGCCCTGTCACAAGGCTGGAATCCAAGAATGAAAAGGTGGCATAAAGTCTCCTTTGCTCTGTCTTCTGGGCTGCATCTTTTGTGCTGCATCTTTCAGGAGGCACAGCGCAGAGTGTGGCCCGTTATCTACAGATTCAGGTAAGTACTTTCAGTGTCTCATAGACTCTAGGACTGGAAGGGACCTCGAGAGGTCATCGAGTCCAGTCCCCTGCCCTCATGGCAGGACCAAATACTGTCTAGACCATCCCTAATAGACATTTATCTAACCTACTCTTAAATATCTCCAGAGATGGAGATTCCACAACTTCCCTAGGCAATCTATTCCAGTGTTTAACTACCCTGACAATTAGGAACTTTTTCCTAATGTCCAACCTAAATCTCCCTTGCTGCAGTTTAAGCCCGTTGCTTCTTGTTCTATCATTGGAGGCTAAGGCGAACAAGTTTTCTCCCTCCTCCTGATGACACCCTTTTAGATACCTGAAAACTGCTATCATGTCCCCTCTCAGTCTTCTCTTTTCCAAACTAAACAAACCCAATTCCTTCAGCCTTCCTTCATAGGTCATGTTCTCAAGACCTTTAATCATTCTCGTTGCTCTTCTCTGGACCCTCTCCAATTTCTCCACATCTTTCTTGAAATGCGGTGCCCAGAACTGGACACAATACTCCAATTGAGGCCTAACCAGCGCAGAGTAAAGCGGAAGAATGACTTCTCGTGTCTTGTTTACAACACATCTGTTAATGCATCCCAGAATCACATTTGCTTTTTTTGCAACAGTATCACACTGTTGACTCATATTAAGCTTGTGGTCCACTATGACCCCTAGATCTCTTTCTGCCATACTCCTTCCTAGGCAGTCTCCTCCCATTCTGTATGTGTGAAACTGATTGTTCCTTCCTAAGTGGAGCACTTTGCATTTATCTTTATTGAACTTCATCCTGTTTACCTCAGACCATTTCTCCAATTTGTCCAGATCATTTTGAATTTTGACCCTGTCCTCCAAAGCAGTTGCAATCCCTCCCAGTTTGGTATCGTCCGCAAACTTAATAAGCGTACTTTCTATGCCAACATCTAAATTGTTGATGAAGATATTGAACAGAGCCGGTCCCAAAACAGACCCCTGCGGAACCCCACTTGTTATACCTTTCCAGCAGGATTGGGAGCCATTAATAACTACTCTCTGAGTACGGTTATCCAGCCAGTTATGCACCCATCTTATAGTAGCCCCATCTAAATTGTACTTTCCTAGTTTATCTATAAGAATATCATGCGAGACCGTATCAAATGCCTTACTAAAGTCTAGGTATATCACATCCACCGCTTCTCCCTTATCCACAAGGCTCGTTATCCTATCAAAGAATGCTATCAGATTAGTTTGACACGATTTGTTCTTTACAAATCCATGCTGGCTATTCCCTATCACCTTACCACCTTCCCTGGAGTAATTCCATATTACAACTCCATAACTAAAAAGTTGCATCAAGCCTCGCAGGATACTTTGAAAAACATTTTGTAGAAAGAGAATTTTGCTTATCATGTACTTTCTATGACTCTTTCCCCATATTCCATTCTCCAGTTAGGTATGCTTGTGCACATGTGCTCAGTAGCCAGAAGAGTTTTCCCCTAGAAGCATCTGTGGGGTTGGCCAGGGTGCCCCCTGGGGAGTCATGCCTTCATGGCGCCCAATGAAGGACCCTGCCAACCAAGCACCCCCTCAGTTCCTTACCACCAGTGAGGTTAACTGGAACTTCCCCTTGTTCTTGCTTCGCCAAGCAGCTTAGCAGTACTTTCAGTTTTTGCTGTAGATAGTTCTAGTTGGTTAGTACAGAGTAGTTAGTTCATGTAAAAGTTTCGGTTATGGGAGGGTCCCCCCGTTTTCTGTCCCCCCACCTTTATTTGTCACCGGGGCATGCCATGATCCCCGGGCTTCACGACTTGCCAGGACTGCATGAAGTGCATGCATAAAAGTAACCCCCCACACACACTTCTTCTTTACGGTGGCTGGGCGAGGGTCACCAAAAAGACTGCTGCAAAATCTGTCAGGAATTCTGACACAGAACTCTTACAGAGAGGGAGCGGTGGCTTAAAGTCCTCCTCCCAGTGTGTCGTATTCGGCACAGAGCGCTCCAGCACCGTCTTCGGTCAAAGAGAGACACCGCCAAGGAGGCTCAGCACCATCATGGAGCCTCTTGGGGGCACTCCAGCCTTCAGCACTGGTCCCAATCACCGGCGCAGAAGAAGAAGATGGAAAGAGGCCAATCCCCATCGGCAAAATCCAGGGACCAGCCATCAGTGGCCCTTCGGTTGGGCCACGGCTCCGAGGCTCAGAGTGGAGCTACATTGATTCCTGCCCAAGTGAGGCAGTTGAGTCCAGGCCCACAGCGCTTGCCGAATCCTTTGAAGCATTTTCCACTCCTGTCCACCCCAGAGGCTTTTGAGGCAGTGCAGGACCTCATGAGGGTATGTCTACACTACCCACTGAATCGGTGGGCAGCGATCGATCCAGCGGGGGTCAATTTATCACGTCTAGTCTATACACGATAAATCAATCCCCGAGGACTCTCCCATCGACTCCTGTACTCCACCGCTGCGAGAGGTGCAGGCGGAGTCAATGGGGGAACTGCAGCAGTCGACTCACCGAGTGAAGACACCGCCCTAAGTCTGTCTAATTACGTCAACTTCAGCTACGTTGTTCACGTAGTTGAAGTTGCGTAACTTAGATCAATTTCTTCCCCTCCCCCACCACCCTCCCTCAGTGTAGACCAGGCCTGAGACTCACGGCGCCGTTCTCATCCCGAAGGCAGGAAAATGCACCAGCATTGCAGGCTCCATCCTGGCACCTCGTTCAGTCAAAGGGAAAGCTGGCGATGATGTCATGCCGATCCCTGTCACCTCGGCACCCTTTCCCCCCCGAAGCCAGCGCCTCCATCCAGGGAGAGCAGTCAGTCCCTAGGCTTCCAATGCTCTGTCAAGAGGTGCAGCGCTAACCTGGTCATCCTATTCTGAAACATCAGAGTCACACTTCAACTCGTACCGCTCTGACTATAGCAGGAGCAGAAGGTCCAGCTCAAGATGCCGTAGAGGGTCCCACCCAATGCAGTGGCCCTCACAATGGCAGAACCCAGCTCAGTGGCCCTTTTGGACTCTGTGGGCTTTCCATCAAGCCCAGAGTTGGAGCCAAGGATCCCACTCGAGAGCTGCATCAATGGCATGCACATTTCTTCCGCCACGACCAGCGACTGAGCCATTACCTCCGGAGTCAATGCCAGTGGCCATGGCACCATCACAGCATCAGCACCAACCGTCGCGCCACCGCCAACACCACCTTCAGCACTGGAGGCGTCAGTGGCTCATATTGCTGCTATGGTGCCAGCTGCATCTTCGGCACCGATGGTGGCACTGGCACCGACATCGTCATTGACACCAGCTGTGACTGCATCCATGAAGACCCTGATGCAGATGCTATGCTAGATGTCTATACCAGCGCTGCCGTGGGACCCAATGTTAGCACCAATACCCGCGCCCTTCACGGAACTGGGCCAACCGACCACAGTCTCTCCCAGGGTTACAAGATCCCTCAGGTGGGGAGGGTAGAGGGTGGCCTCCTCCTCCTCTTCACCAGATGAGGCGCAGGTGGTCACTTCCATAGCCCCAGCTCTGGAAGACTCCAAGGTGTTGCAGCAGTTGCTGTGTCGGTTTACCCAGTTTCTGGGCATTAAGGCAGAGGAAGTGGTAGATGATGCAGGCTCTATGGCTGACATCCTGGCTCCCTCGCACCCTTCCTGTATTGCCTTACCATTTATAAAGACAATTATGGACATGACTAAGACCCTGTGGCAGACCCTGGCCTCGCTGCCACCCACTGTCAAGTGTAACAAACTCCGGTACTTTGTGCCCTCTAGGGGTTATGAACATCTATATACCCACCCCCAGCCTGACTCTTCGGTGGTGGACGCTGCTAATCAGTAGGAGAGGCAAGGCTTTGATGGCCTTTCTCCCAGGAATAGGTATGCTAAAAAATTAGACCTATTCGGGCGAAAGGTGTACTCAGCGGGGGGACTACAACTCCTAATATCTAACCAGCAGGCCATCGTCAGCAGATACTCCTACAATGCCTGCTTGGCGATGGCTAAATTCACGGAGTTCCTCCCCTCGGATTCCCCTGCCAAATTTTCAGCTTTGGTTGAGGAGGTAAGACTGATCTCCAGGGCGTCCCTGCAGATGGCACTTGACGAGGTGTGCTGCCACCAGGGTTATGGCCACAGGAGTAGCCATGAGAAGGGGTTCATGGCTCCAGGTTTCTGGTCTCCCCTATAAGGTCCAGCAAATCATACAAGACCCGCCTTTTGAGGGTCAGACTCCTTTTTTTCAGAGAAAATGGACAAGAGGCTAAACAGCCTAAAGGACTCCAGAACCACCCTTGGGTCCCTCGGCCTCTATACACTGTCAGTGCAGCAGAGACACTTCCATCCACAGCCTTCTCGGTTCTGTCACCAGAACCACCAGGATGAGTCCTGAAGGAGAAACAGAACCAGCAGGAGAAGGTCGTGTCAACCCTCTGGCTGGGCTCGGGACAACCCAAGCCGCCTTCAGGGCCCAAACTGGTATTTTGAAGGCATGGATGAGGACAGTATATTACACCAAAGACTGGATCCACCCCGCCTTGCCTTCTCATCCCGACTATCCCCTTTCTACCGTGCATAGTCTCATATCAGCTTGGACCGCTAGGCGCTCCTCACGGTTGAGAAGGGCTACTCCGTCCAATTTTGTGACCTCCTGCCCTTCCACTCCCCTTCCCCATCTCTCTTCAGGGACCCTTCTCAGGAGCAACTCTTTATCCAGGAATTGCAGTTGCTCCTATCGTTAGGGGCTGTGGAGGAGATTCCTCAGGAGCATAGGGGTGAGGACTTTTATTCCCGGTGTTTCCTAATACCAAAAGGCAAAGGCGGCCTCAGGCCCATCCTGAACCTGCGAGAACTCAACAAGTTTGTAAAGAAACTCAGGTTCCACATGGCTTCATTGGCCTCCGTCATCCCCTCACTGGATCCAGCAGACTGGTATGCCACCCTCGACTTGAAGTATGCTTACATTAATATTCCAGTCACTCAGCCCCACAGGAAGTACCTCAGGTTTGTGGTGAACAGTGCCCACTATCAATTTACAGTTCTTTCATTCAGCTTGTCAGCAGCATCTCGAGTCTTCACCAAGTGCATGGCAGTCATCGCTGTGTTCCTGCACAGGCACCAGGTATAGGTGTTTCCATACCTCAATGACTGGCTGATCAAGGGTTGCTTCAGGACCCAAGTGGAAGCTCAAGTCAAATTCATCAGGGCCACCTTTGACAACCTGGGTCTCCTTCTAAATGAAGCAAAATCGACTCTGTGCCCTGTTCAGAGGATAGTTTATAGGGGCAGTACTGGACTCATCCCAAGCCAGGGCATACCTGCCAGAAGCGAGGTTCCAGGCCCTGGCCGGTATCATTCGAGGTCTCAGACAATTTCCCACCACCACAGCTAAAAACTGCCTGAAGCTTCTGGGATACATGGCTGCCTGTACCTATGTGGTGCAGCATGCCAGACTCAGGCTTTGACTGCTCCAGTCATGATCAGTATCGACTACCCCAAGACAGCTTGGACAGGATCGTGACCCTGCCTCGCCCGGTCTTTGACTCCCTCCTTTGGTGGCTCAACCCTCAGGAGGTGTGCTCAGAGGTCTCCTTCGCCAGTCCACAGCCATCTCTTTCACTAGTGGCAGATGCATCAGACTTGGGCTGAAGAACACATCTAGGAGACCGCAGGACTCAGGGTCTCTGGTCTCAGACAGATCTGGCTCTCCACCTCAATGTCAGAGAGATGAGAGCGGTGTGTCTGGTGTGCCAGACCTTCCAGGCATGCTTAATGGGACAATGTGTATCAGTTATGACAGACAACACCACAGCAATGTTCTATATCAATAAACAAGGGGGTTCACACTCCTGTGCCAGGAAGCCCTCATGCTGTGGAACTTTTATGTTGAACATTCAGTGCACCTACAAGCATTGTGCCTGCCTGGGGTATAGAGCAAGTTGGCAAACCACCTCAACAGGTCCTTTCAGGGCCACGAGTGGTCCCTTCCTCCGGATGTCACACATTCAGTCTTCCAGAGGTGGGGATTTCCCCAGATAGACCTATTTGCCACATGACGCAACAGGATGTGCCAGCAGTTCTGCTCCTTCAAAAATCACAGCCTGGGTATGGGTGGGCTCCAGCGTGGATGCCTTCCTCCTCCCATGGGGAGGTTGTCTCCTGTACGCCTTGCTGCCCATGCTGCTCATTCACAAGGTACTCCTCAAGATCCAGAGGGAACGAGCTCAGGTCATATTGATAGCTCCAGCCTGGCCCCGCCTGATACACATCTCTCCTAGACGTGTCTGTGGAAGCTCAGGTCACCCTGCCACTCTTCCCGGACCTTCTGACACAAGATCACGGTCGTCTCCAACATCTGAACCTCGGGTTGCTGCACCTTGCCACGTGGAAGCTCCGTGGTTGAACCCTGTGGAGCTTTCCTGTTCTGACCAGGTTAGACAAGTCCTCTTTGGCAGCAGGAAACCTTCTCTGAATGCTACCTACCTTGCTAAGTGGAAGAGATTTTCAGTCTGGTCGGCACAGTGCCATTTGTTCCCAATGCTAGCCTCAGTTCTGTTTATTCTGGACTACCTCCTCCATTTCAAGCAGCAGGGGCTTTCAGTGTTGTCAATAAGGGTTCACTTGGCCACCATCTTAGCCTTTCACCCAGGCGCGGAGGGCCGCTCTGTCTTTGCTAACCCTATGGTCAGCTGGTCTCTAAAAGGTCTCTGGCAGCCTGTCCTGACTTGGGACCTCAGCCTGGTCCTTCCTAGATTCGTGGGACCCCCCTTTGAGCCTTGGTGTCGTGCTCCCTGCTCTAGCTCTCTTACAAGATGGCGTTCCTGGTGGCAATAACCTTGGCCAGGAGGGTGTCTGAACGTAAAGCCCTAACATCAGAGCCCCCTTACACCGTGTTTTATGAGGACAAGGTTTAGCTCAGACCTCATCTTGATTCCCTACCAAAGATTGTATCGCAGTTTCACATTAACCACGACATCTTCCTCCCGATATTCTACCTTAAGCCGCATTCCAGCAGCAGGGAACAGAGACTTCACTCACTGGATATCCGTAGGGCGCTAGCCTTCTATGTCGAGAGAACGAAGCCATTCAGAAAGTTGGTCCAGTTATTCATGGCAGTGGCAGACAGAATGAAAGGTCTGCCTGTGTCGTCACAATGCATTTCGTCATGGATCATGTGTTGCATTCATGAATGCCACAACCTGGTGGGGGTTCCTGCACCTCCAATCACTGCGCACTCCACCAGGGTGCAAGCTTCATCAGCAGCGTTCCTGGCTCAGGTTCCCACTTAGGAAATCTGCAGAGCGGCTACGTGGTCCTCCATTCATACACTCACAACGCACTATGCAATTACCCAGCAGGCCAGAGATGATGTGGCCTTCGGACGAGCAGTACTCCAGTTAGTGGACAACTCCGACTCCACCTCCTGAACTTGGGCTTGTCAGTCACCTGATTGGAATTGACATGATGTCAAAGAAGAAGAAAAAACAGTTACTCACCTTCTTGCAACTGTTGTTCTTCCAGATGTGGTGTTCATGTCCATTCCGATACCCACCCTCCTACCCCTCTGTTGCAGTAGCCGGCAAGAAGGAACAGGGGGTAGCAGGTTGGCAGGGCCCTTTATTGGGCTCCATGAAGGTGCAACTAGAGGGGACAGCACGGATGCTGCTGTGGGGGGAAATCTTCCAGCTACTGTGGATGTGCGCTCACACACCTGATTGGAATGGACATGAATAACACATCTCAAAGAACAACAGTTACAAGAAGGTAAGTAACCATTCTTTTTCTCACACTCGTAGAACTGTGGTAACCACCAGATCTGACTTCATTTGTGTTATAAATTGCTGCATCAAATCATCAACATAGTTCTTTTTTTTTGTGGTTTATATGACGATGTACATGAAGTTCAAGTGCTTAATACTTTTGTGCTGGAAGGAAGTTTAGTTTTATTTGTGTGATGTTCATATTCGTAAGTCACATTATGAAGACAATGAATGTTGTAATCTTTTTGTTTGTTTGTTTGAATTCTTTAGGACACCATTGTTAGTGTGAAGTGGGATCCAACTGGTAAGATTCTCATGACATGTGCCAAAGAGGAAATAGTGAAACTCTGGAGATATGTAGGGGGATGCTGGAGACGTTTGCATTCACTCTCCCATCCAGCTATTGTGAATAGTATTACCTGGTGCAGCCTTCCAGGGAAAGGACCCAAGCTGCAGCTGTTACTGGCTACGTACGTTAACATTTTTGCTTTAATACTTCCTGTGTAGTCTTTGTACTGGTTATTAATACTTATGGTAACTTATACGTAGCATCTTTCATTCTAAACAAAAAACAAACAAGCAAAATTCAACACGCTGTTCATTGTGGGCATTGTAGAACACTGGTTCAGCACTGACATAAATACAAAAAGCGCCCATTACTGAATCACCAACAGCTTTCCCCCTCCACCTAGGCTTTTCTCTGGAGGGTTCTACGCCAAGTACTGATCAGGGCTGATCTTAGTTAATTAACTTGAATTAGTCACAGTGAAAACGTAATATGGTATGTTTGCATGTTATTGGAAATATCAACTAATCATTGTGAAATGTGCCCATTATGTCCATAGTTGCAAATACTTCCTGTGCTGATAAATATACCTGGGACCTATACATTATGATGGCACAATGATTGCAAGGGGGTATTAGGTTAAATATGAAAATATTTAATGTGAAAAATAGGATGAAAACCTATGGAGAATATTCCTAAATATTTTGAGTAGGAATAGAAAAAATCACTGTCACATATGCATATTTTATTTTAAAATAAGCGAATTAAAGAATATAGTAAAATTTCAAACAGTACAATGAAAAATAAGTTTTTCCTTTTTCCAGTCTGCCTCAGCTTTCCTTTTATGTTGGAGATGCTACTTCACTAACTTCCTTTTAAATGTAGTGGTACTGACAAAATAGTTTTGGCAAAATTTAGTATTAAGAAAGAGGTAAAGAAAAAATACACTTTTTAAGTGAGTATTACTCCTAAATCTGTATACAACTTTTAAAAAATTATCTGCTGCCCTTGGACTTTGTTTTTAAGCAGATTATCTTTCTTAATCACCTTGCTCTAAATGTATATCATAACAGGCTGACCTACTTTTAGAACGTTTGTTGATTGGTGCTGTATGTTAATAACTTTACTTTGTTTTCATGTGATTTATTCTAACTTTCTTCAGAGGATGCCAGAATGGCTTAGTGTGTGTTTGGAGTGTTCCCCAGGATATGCTGATCATGTTGCAGTCCAGCTCAAGTAGTTCAGAAGGATGGTGGGAACAGGAAACAAGTGGCAAGGTAAAGACAGTTGAGCAAATGTTAGGAAATCTTAACCCAATTGTATCCATGGCTTTTTCTATGATTATAGGAAAGGATGGGAGCAAAATATTTAAGTATCTACATGGGTGGAGATGGAGAAGAGGGAAATATTTGAAAACCATTTAGTTTTAAAAAGTTACATTTATTTTAATTTGTCTGTGCTTACACACAGACAAATTAAAATAACACACATGTGTTTCCAAGGCAGGAAATGGTTCTTGCTCACATGCTCAGGAATTTTCCCCCAAGTTCATTGGCAGTGACCTGGGGTGGGTTCGCCCTCCTCTGTAGCCTTAGTGTACAGGTAACTTGCCAGGATTATCTGAGTTTACTTCCCTTAATCAGTTCCTTGCCATTGCAGGTACTTCGGGCATGGTTGCACCTCAGTCCCTCCTATTCTGTACCTAATAGTATTATTTCCTGTGGGTTGTAATTCTTGGTCTAATTTTGGATGTTGAATTTAGTGTGTGGGTGCTGGGTGCTGTCCGTGGCCTGTTGTTACATACAGGAAGTCAGACTAGATGATCTGGTGGTCCATTATGGTCTTAAGGTCTATGATTCTAAATGGGAGGTCAAGGTTTCAAAACAACTTATTTGCAAGAGCTAGTAATCTTGGCTAAAACTTGGTAATGCTATCTAGTTCTTTTAAAATTATGCAGTTATTTCCAAAAGAGAAAACTACAATAATATTGGAAATTTCTTAGCATACAAATTTGCCTTGACTTAATTTTAACTAAAATGTTCTTTACAAAGGTAAGATCCAGCCGTAATGTGGTCTTGAATGCGTATGGTATTTTGAAGAGGAAAATATAGATGGTAGTAAGTTAACAGCATCCTTATAAAACATGACTAAAATAATTACAAATAAAACTAAGTTTATTAAGTAAATATGAATTTAGATATATTTACTTAGAGAGCATCGTCACTGTAGGTGCTTATAGTCTGTATCAGCTTGAATGCTTCCATAAGGCCTTTTTTTTATGGTGCCTTATTCTTCTTTCCTTGATGAAATAAAAGTAGTTGTACCAAGAAAATCTATACACTGGTTGCAAAGAAGTCTAAATCTGAAACACTTTTCTATTCACAATTTTCTATGTATGTAGTCCAGGGTATGTCATAATGATGAAATAATTTGCAGGATGGATACAGAAAAGCAGTAGATGCCAAGTGCATTTATCAGCTCAGAGGACATATTACTCCTGTTCGAACTGTGGCCTTCAGCTCTGATGGACTGGTATTAGTGTCTGGTGGGCTCGGTGGGCTCATGAACATTTGGTCTTTACGGGTAAGGTTGTCTTTGAGTTATATTAAAGATTACCCAAAGATTATGTCATGGATGTCACAGAATTCGTGGATTCTAGAGTGGCAGCGGCAACCGGAGATCCCCGCCGCCACAGGCGGCAGGAGCACCCAGAACAGTTAGGCCTTGCAGCTTGGGCTCTCCTCTCCCCCACTTAGTCTTTAGTCATCCCCCCAGCAGCTCTTACCCCCACATTATTTTTAGTAAAAGTCATGGATGGTCAAGGGCTTCTCTGAATTTTTGTTTATTACCTGTCCGTGACTTTTACTACGAATAACCGTGATAAAATCTTAGTTATATTTCTTAGTTTGTTAAAACAGGTACATTTAAGATCAAAAGCTGAAGGATAATTTTATGTCTTCATAGTTTTCTTTGATAAATATTTTATAAAATTTAGAGGAGACGTAGTCGAGAATAATGAATACAAGATTTGGGAAAAAATACCTGAATTCTAATCCTGGCTCTGCAACTGATTAATTATGTGCCTGGTTAAGTCATTTATGGCCTCAGGTCCTTAGCCAGGTTATGCTTTTGTTTTTCCCCTCTGAAAAAAGGGAGTAATACTTGCCTTCTTCACAGGCTGTTGAGACTGTGTAAAACACTTTGAAGATGTTATATCAGTGCTAATTTTAACTTTTAATAATATCTTTTGGAAAATGCATATGCCTTTCTGACTATTGTGTAGGAATTTTAGTTCAAGGGGTTTAAAATACTTTAAACAACCATTAATTGAAATGTTTGGAGGGTGTTTACAGTACTACAGGATGATAAATTCACATGTTTAAATAACTAAATATGTGTATTGATTAAAAGATTTCTGATTTTAGGATGGCTCTGTATTACAAAGTGTTGTGATCGGTTCTGGAGCTATTCAAACTGCAGTATGGATCCCTGATGTTGGAGTAGCTGCTTGCTCGAATAGATCAAAGGTATTATTGTATATTAAAGTGCTGTTCTTTTGAATTAAATTTGTCAGTAGTAAGGGAAGGTTCTTATTACAAAAAGAAGCCCATTTACCCAAACCTTTCTTTCTAACAAACTGCTAGCATATTTCTCTCCCTGTTCTGCTTAGTCCATGTTATCCACACACATTTACTGTCAGTTAAAGGAGCTTGAGTAATGAAAATTCTGCTGTACATAGTTTGTCTATTTACATGCAGAATACACTGACTCTCAGCTGCCATCTTATCTTTAAAAAAGAGTTTAAAAACTTAGTTTAGTTTTCAGACTTTGTGTATGAGAGAGAGAAATGGGGAATTCATTTAAAAAATATGCACCCAGGTGACTGCTTTGCTTTGTCATTTTGAAATTTATTGTGTGTGAGAAATGTCACCCCTCTTTATGGGAGAGATGTGAAATGTGTCTGTCTTAGAAGAAATATCTGCTGCAGAAGGTTAAAATAGTCTCTGTGTTCAGATTGAAAATGTAGAATTTAACATTGTACAGTACCTTTCTTCACTGTCCTATTGCAAATAGAACTGTGTGATTTTTTTTCTTTTTGACCTATCATGAAATTTGAAAAATGCATTTTTAAGTTAGCCAAAACTATTTGTGAATTTGACATGAATTTGCCAAATAGTTTTTATCTAAAAGGCACCAGTCACAAAATGAGGAGGTAGTGGTTCCTCCCTTTTGATCTTTTGCCCAGTGGTTAGAACACTCACCTGGGATGTGGACACCTGAAGTAAATTCCCCCCTCTGCCTAATGTGGATTTGAACTAGGGTCTTCCACATTGCAGGAGAGTGCCCTACCCACTGGACTATGAGATGATATGGGTGGGGGGGCTCTCTCTCTCTTGTTGAAGTTGTTCCGCTATTTATAAATAATTAAATAGTAATTGTAACAGGAACATGAACTTGAGTCTTCCACTTCCCAAGTGAGTCCTCTAATCACCAGTCTATAGAGTCATTCTTTCTTGCTCTCTCTGGCCTAATGACTAATTACTTATGCAAAATAGAACAGCTTCAAAGGAGAGTCTGAGAAAGATCCACCCCAGAATATTTTAGAGACCAGGGCTTAGCTCTAGTGAACATCTATCCATCAGTCAAAGATACACCTTCATCATGGGACCTTTACCTAGTCCTTACACAGTTTATGAAGATTTCCTTTGATCATCTGAATAAATGTTCATGGTTTTACCTGTTAATCTAAACAACATTTGTTATAGCCATAACATCTGCCAGAAGACTGAGTAAACAAACTTCAGGCCATGATGGCTGATCCCACTTCTCATTATTTTCTACAAGGACAAAGTGACTTTTCCACCCCAACCTGTAATTCTTATTCTAAGTGGTAACCGATTTCCATCTCATCCAATCAGTTAATCTGCCAGTATTCTTTCCTAGATCCTGCTCATTGAGGCAAAGCAAAGATTCACACACTAGATGCTAAAAGGGCTTTAGCTTTCTGTCTAAATATAACTAAAGAGTTTAGAAAGTTACCAGATATTTTTTCTTATGCACAAAATAGTAAAGAACAGGCATTTACTTCAGAAAGACTATCTAAGTGTATGGCTACATTTGGAATTTCAAAGCGCTGCCCCGGCAGCGCTTTGAAGTGTGAGTGTAGTCGGAGCACCCTTAGTAGCATGCAGCGCTGGGAGCCGCGCTCCCAGCGCTGCTGCCCTGATTACACTGACGCTTTACTATCTTGCAGCGCTCAGGGGGGTGTTTTTTCACACCCCAGTTGCAGCACCTCAGTGGCTTAGACAATGCATTGAAGAGAGCTGCAAATTAGTCTCTGTCCTTGTCCCAGTAGGGATTAGATCCCATTCCACAAGGGCAAAGGCGGCCTCTGTGGCATACTGCTTTAGGCATATTCCCATTGCAGAAATTTGCAGAGCTGCTACTGGAGCTTTATTCTTACATTAACAAAACAATATGTATCTTGGTCAGATGCTCAGTTTGGTACAGTGGTACTTCAGTCACTGTTTAATTAGAAAACCACATCCCACCTTCCTTGGAAGACAGTTCTGTTTATCAAATTATCGAACGTGCTGAGGTGATTTGAAGAAGAAATGAAGGTTACCTGTAAGTGGTACTGCTGAGTAACCTTCATTTTTCATTGGCTTATAATTTTACTAAATTTTAACCATTTGGGCTGAAATTTTATATTCTGGGTGTTTTTATATACTTCTAGTTACACCCTCTCAGTCTGACAGTGAACTGTTGAAACTACTTTCAGTATAGTATTTCATCCAGTTGTGCACCCGCTTCATACTAATTTCACCTAGACCACATTTCCCTAGTTTGCATATGAAAATATCATGTGAGACAGAGTCAAAAACCTTACTAAAATCAATATATACAGCTTTCCCCCAGCCACGAGGCCCGGTAACCCTGTCAAAGAAGGAAATTAGTTTGGTTTGGCATGATTTGTTCTTGATGTATTTTTCCCTAGCCTTGTTTTTGGAAAATGGCTGAACCATTTTGGTTGAAATTTTTTTTAAAAATTGAGCTTGAGGATGACACCTCAAACATCTAAAGTTTAGCAAAGTTATAAGAAACTGAAAATGGTTTTTAATGAGAAATATCAGGCAACCTCAATAATTATAGGTGCTACCAGCCCATTTTATAATGCTGTCTAAGAAGAATCATTTTAAGTGTTATATAAATACAGAGATGATAAAGGTACACCTCTACCCCAATAAACGCGGTCCTCCAGAGCCAAAAAATCTCATCACCTTATAGGTGAGACTGCATTATATCGGGTTTGGTCCAGTATAGCATACCGGCAAGAGCCGATACGCCGTGCCGGACTGGACTGGCTTCCCCAACGGTGATTTAAAGGGCCCGGTGCTCCAACCGCTGCAGGGAGCCCCGGTCCCTTTAAATCACTGCCGGAGCTCTGGCAGCGGGGCTCGGGAGATGATTTAAAGGGCCTGGGGCTCCACACGTATTTGGATATAACGTGGTATAAAGCAGCGGGGCTCAGGTGGTGCTTTAAAGGGTCCGGGGCTCCCCGCTGCTTTACTGCGTTATGTCCGAATTTGTGTTATATCATGTCATGTTCTATCAGGGTAGGGGTGTACATAATTTTTCTTTCCACTCAGCATTGTTACGTACTCACACTGATACTTTTAGGTGTTGAGCAGTGGGACGAAGACAATTAGTGAGAGTAGTCAGATTGATCTGAATAAGCATGTTTCCTGTGTTTAATTTCTGGTATATAAAATGTATCTGGTGATTGTATTGTTGAACAGGATGTGTTGGTGGTGAATTGCACATCAGAGTGGATATCTTCCAATCATGTCCTTGCAACATGTAGGACTGCACTGAAACAGCAGGGAGTTTTCGGATTAAATATGGCCCCTTGCATGAGGGCTTTCTTGGAACGTTTGCCAATAATGCTTCAGGAACAGTATGCCTATGAAAAGGTAAGAATAGTTGAATGCAGAACGTCAAATACTGACATATGTAACATGAGATGTCTGTCTTGAATTACAACTGTCTTAAACTTTTGACAGTCAATCCAAGAAACCTTTGTTGAGGTTCAGTCCCACTTTGGACATCAGATTTACAGTTACTCTTTTGAGTACTCTAGCAGAACTACAGTTTCCTGATGTCAGGCTGTTTCTGATCTTTCTCTTGTTTTGTCACCGACTGCAAGATCCTGGTCTCTTGTGGCCTTATATAGGTGTTTTGGCTATCCTAGAAGTTTCTGCTTTGTTAACTCACTTTGACCTCACCGCTACACACGCACTGATGTATTGCTTTAACTACAGCACTCAGATAAAGCAGCCTCAAACCACTCCCTCCCCACCCCCGGTCCCTTAAAACCAACCAACCAACCAAAAAAAAAACCCAGGAAGTTAGGCTTTTTTCTCTCGTTTGTTTTAATTTCTGTGGTATCCACATGTTTTTTCAAAATGGTTGTTTTGAGGCCTAATTTGAATGATCTTAAACGTGGTGTTAAACTTGTCCCCATTACTTTGCATCCTCCTCCAGAATAAGAAATGATAAGGCTAGGAGACTGTTCTCATGTCTCAGAAAACAATTCGTTGCATATATATATATAATGTTTCCTTTGTGCAAAATCCACGCAGAATCTCATTCTTTTAGCTTCTTTATGACTGTAAGGGGTGGTATACAAATAATCTTCACAAAATCTCTTGCAGGTCCTTGCTATGAATTATAGCCAGTGTTTCCTTTTTAATACAGGAACATACAGATTTCTCTGGAAGTGTTTATTCAGATCCTCAGTTCTGGTGCTGGTATTAATATCTGCATCTCTTCAGTGGAATTAACATATGGTCCTAATGCGAATAATGTGATTTTGCCTACTGAACTACTCCATTAGTACTTTCCATGCCCTTACTCACTCTCTCTCAAATTTATTCAGTTGTATAGCTGAAGTTAATTCACAGAAATCGCTGTGTGCCTTAACGCTACTGAGCAGTCAATAGAATGTCCTAAAGAATTTCAGAAATTACAAAAATTGTGAACTAACCTTCCTGAATTGGGGACTGATATACCAAGAAGGATATAGGATCCTGTGTATACTTCTCAGAAAACCAGTTATGAGGAAAGAAAGTATATCTACTCAAACAAATAGAAGAGAAAGACACTATTCTGCTCCGTCTCTTTAAAAATAAGAAACCAACTGCCTTAACTAAAAACCAAAGATTCTGATCCTATTGCTATTACCAGTCCTGTGTCATGTCCCTCCCATCAGTGTGAATATATATGATGGGGGCAGTGCAGATAGAATTTATTGTTACACACTGAAATCTAGATCTATTCTACCCATGACATCTGTTGTTGACACAAAACAGTGTCTGGATTGTTATTGAATTATGAGACTAATTGGTTACTGGATTCAGGCTATTTTGATTTCCTGAACTTCAACCAGACATTATCCTACAAGACATCCATCACTTACTTTAATCGCCTTTTCTCTGGCTTGATTCTAATATAGTTCTTAACAACGGCTAACTGAGACACTCTATCTTTAGAACATGTGGACTTTGAAAAAAACGTATTTGATTAGATGTCTGAATCATATTTATGAAGTCCTTTTTCTGTCTACTACAGAATCTCTGCGAGAATATTTATAGGAAACTCTGCAAAACTTGTCTGACTTTTTTTTATCACTTAGTCACCTTTTGTAATGACCTTTAATAACAAAACCTATTCGCAGATTTCCATACAAACTAGGATGCTGCTCTTCTTTTAGCAGTAAGCAATTTGGAATAAGGATGTAAAAACAATAACCGTGTAACTAATTAAAATTCTATCAGTTACACAGTTAAACGTTTAACCGGGGAGTTAGTGGTGCAGGGGGGTGCTGAAGCACCCCCACATTTTGATGGGGCCCCACTGCCATATCCACCCCTGGGGCTCTGCTTAGGTAGAGTTTAATAGTTAACAGAAACTGATAAGCATCAAGCTTATCTGTTAACCAGTTAAACTTTTACATCTCTAATTTGAAGTCCAAGGTACATTTTTTCCATTTAGACCTATCCAGTTCTCTTTAGCTGGGTACATTACAGCACTCCATGCAGCGGGCAGCTGAGTCTGCTACATATCCTTTTCCTGAACACATCTTCAAATTTTGTCCACTCGTTTGAGGCCTTTAAGCCTAGGAGCACAGAGATATGTCACAAGTACTTTATTTTGCTGGTAGTCTGATACGTTTCCTCATCTGTTTATGGCTACAGCATGCGTCACCATCAGTAGATTTCTCAATCACTGTTCATCATATGTTGTAATGCCATAGTAACCTCTTTCCTTCAGGTTATTTTTGTTCAGGCATGTAATAATGCTCACTTCCCCACTTCTGCTTTTCATTCTTCAGAACTTCCCAACCAAAGAGAAACAAAATCATGTCTGAAAGCTGCGTTTTGTGTCTTCGTTAACATGCAAAAGAAAATGAAGAAAAAATTATTGTATGCTTTTCAGAGAGTTATTTAAACTGTTTATAAATGACATCAAATTATTGTGAATTTGCTGTTTAGGTTAAAGAATTATTCCAGTATGTATTGTATTCTACTTAAAAAGAAGAAAGGGGGGAAAAGAAAGAAAGAAAAACCAAATTAAAAAAAAAACAAATTTTGTTTTATACTGTAATATATTGAGTGGTACTCCTTGTTTAAAAAATGATAATTTTTGATAATATGCTGAAGTGCATTTGCTAGTGAAATCATGTTAATATGTTTCATTCAGTATTTGAAACAGTAATACTGCAGAGTGAAGTCTGGTACTTTGACAAATGGTCTTGGCTCATTGTGAGGGAAATTAATGAAAATTATTGGAAATTATTGGGTTT
This sequence comes from Gopherus evgoodei, assembly GCF_007399415.2. Classification (NCBI taxonomy): domain Eukaryota; kingdom Metazoa; phylum Chordata; order Testudines; family Testudinidae; genus Gopherus; species Gopherus evgoodei. Next base: position 34,641,875 of record NC_044331.1, on the reverse strand, counting down.
TTCTGGGAAATTTTTTTCTACAGAAAGAGCTTTGAAGAATTACTGTTTCTGAAGCAATGAAAGCATGCCTCTAGCTTCATATGTTGACCTTCCATTTTTTCCCTCTAGCCCCATGTGGTGTGTGGAGATCAGCTTGTTCATAGCCCTTATATGCAGTGCCTGGCTTCACTTGCTGTGGGGCTTCACCTCGATCAGCTTTTGTGCAATCCACCAATACCGCCTCATCACCAGAACTGCCTCCTTGATCCCTCAGCTTGGAATCCTACAGAGTGGGCCTGGTTAGAGTGTTTTTCAACTACTATAAAAGCTGCTGAAGCTCTAACCAAAGGAGCACAGTTTCCAGAATCCTTTACTGTTCCAGATCTGGAGCCTGTGCCAGAGGATGAGCTTACACTTCTAATGGTAATATGCACTGCATTCTACCTATTATTAAGTATATGTATAGAATGCTCTGTATTGTGCAGATAACATCTGTAATAATTAGCTGAAAAAATTGAAAAGCGTGTAAAGAGTAAATTGTTATGCTTTACTTAATGGAAATACCAAGAGAGTACAGAGATTTTATTTTAATTGATATAAAATGTGGCAATTGATGCCATATAAATGTTTGTAATAGAAGTAATAGTGTGAAAGTGGCATCTTCCTGTTTAGCAGATCTGCTCCCTCTGTGTATATTCAGAGTCCTATCTACTTGCTTTACTAACTACAGTAAGTTTTTGTTATATTGTCTTAGCCTGCAGAGTTGACACAGGAAGAAGTGAGCTGGACTAATTCTCATTTACAAATCAACAGAATTAACAAAGTTCCATTTGCAGACCCTCTATTGTTGTTACATAAACCAGTGAGAATTTGTCTTGACTATGACATTCCAAGGGAAGCTTGCTTGGCTGACAATTAATTCATTTTTTTTAACATGCAGACAGAGTAAATTCTATATGGAGTCATTGAAAGGCAATGGACCCTATTATGCCATCTTTAAAGTAGTTTTTCAGAGTAGTCCTATACTTCAACTATATTGGCACTACCAAATGCCAATATAATGGGTTGTGATAGGTGAACCTAAAGTGGAAACTTTGTATTTATTGGATTTTATCTGTATAATTCTGTATAGTCTGTATAATTTTGCAAATAAATACTTTCACTTGTATTCTCCTAAAATTAAGGCTTCATGGGGAAAACATAACTATGGCTCTTCCTAGTTGCTTTCCTTGCTATATACCTATTGACCTCACATATACCATAGTCCTTTATTTTTAAATACTCACATAGGTTATCACAGTGATCAGGAAGGATTCCCTTCTGTGTACAAGAGCACTGTGGGGTTTTGCCTTTTTCTGAAGCATTGGTCATATGCCAGTGCAAGATGCATGCTGTTAGACTTGGCAGGTTGTTGGTCCAAATCTGCATGGCAGATTTTATGTTTCTATACATCTCTTGAATCCATTGTCACATCTTCTTCTACTAGCCTATTTTAAGTGGCACACTTTGCTTGTTTTCCACTGCAACAGTTAAAAGCAACCCTTTTTACCATAAGTAGTTTTAGACACTCATGAGTCAGAATTTTTTCTTATGGTAACAATATTAAATGTTAGATTCCAATATTAAGAAAAATAGGTCTACACCAAGCACAAAAATGATGCATTCAAGTTTACATGACTGATATTGACTATGAATTAATTTAAAAAAAGTAATTTGTACATAAATTTTGCTTTAGTCACAGTTAAAACTATTTTACATTTATGTTCAAAAGCAGTTTGTTGTTCAGTAGTAGACCCATGTAACAGTTTTTCAGCTAGGAAAAGGCTTGCCACTTCCAAGTGACTATTTGAAGGGAAATCAAGATTATTAACTGAAAGAATAATGTACAAGTGGTGGGCTGACCGTAATATATCTGTTTTTAATCATTCAGGATAACAGTAAATGGATTAATGGTATGGATGAGCAGATTATGTCCTGGGCAACATCAAGGCCTGAGGTTAGTAAAATTGATTATTTTAAATTTAAAATACTAAAATTATCAATATAATGTCTCAAGTGCTCCTTTATGCTGTTTCATAGGATTGGCATCTTGGTGGCAAATGTGATGTGTATCTATGGGGAGCAGGGCGCCATGGGCAGCTAGCAGAAGCTGGTAGAAATGTCATGATACCGGTAGCAGCACCTTCATTCTCACAGGCTCAACAGGTAACAGTGTTAGGAGAGATTTACATTTTATTCTTCACACATTGCCTTATTTTCAGTTGTTAGTTACAAAATGTCTATCAATATCTCTTTTGGACTTGGTGCTAATTTTCCAAAAAACAAAAGAACCACAGAACGTGTAAGGTACATTCCCCAGTTATAGAATTTTTATTAGGTTTGCTCTAGTTTTTGCCAAATTCACACAAAGAAACTGTTCAAAACTGGCAAAATCATTTCTTAGGGTTAGAGTGAGTACAGTGTAAAAAAATATCTGCACGGTTTTGATATAATCCATATTGCAAGATTGCTTTCTGAAATAATGTGATGCTGGAGTATAGAGTGAAATAATGACAGCCAAATTGCTTCAAGAAATACATTGAGAATCTCACTGAAGAACATGCTACCAGACCAAATAGTTTTGCAGAAAAAGGGAAAGTCTTTATATCTAGATCATGAAGAGAGCTCTTTGTGTGTGGTGCCATTTTTAGATCTCCAGGGGCCAGCTTCACGCAAAACACTGAATGAAGAAATTTTATTGTGATGTGAGTACGTGGTAAAACCCCCTTAGTTTAATACATATTTTTCTGCTAAATTCAGAATAAGTTAAGTAACAGTGAAGTGATTAAACCAAGAAATATGTTGGTAGTTGTCCCAAACCTGTTGTTTTCAGCTTTGTAGTCTCAATTCAGGTTATGCATAAAGACATTTTGGTTCATTGTTTATGATGTAATGGCATTAAAAAAAAACTAATTTCTTTCTTTAACCAGGTTATTTGTGGTCAGAACTGCACTTTTGTCATTCAAGCTAATGGTACAGTTTTGGCTTGTGGAGAAGGGAGTTATGGTCGATTGGGACAAGGAAATTCTGATGACCTTCATGTGTTAACTGTTATTTCAGCACTTCAAGGTAGAATTGTCTTAATTTTTTTGAGTTGTTCTATTAGGAGGCAGAAGTTCGCATTTCAAAAACTAAAAGGACAATTGTCTAAGTCTTTACACAGATTTACTGAATAAAATAATTTACTCTTTTTAATAAAGATCTTATATTCATGTTAATTTGAACAAATAAACCATATGTTGTTAGTCTCTTTTGGTGCATTTATTCAAGCTATGCTTAATGTTTTTAAACTATTATTTATCATTTTAAGTAGGACTGAAAAAGGAAATACATTTATGTAACTGAACACCTAAACAAACTTAATAGACTGTCACAGTAGAATTAGATAATTAGTAATAACATATTTGTTACTGCAGCAGTTCAAGCATAAGTTATATCTTAAAGGAAAAGGAAGACTATATACAGATTTATATATACAGAGCTGATTCCATTCACAAGCTTGTAATTGTTATTATTATGGACTATTTTGTACAATGCAGAATAATTGTATTTATATTTCTAACTTACTCTGATTTTGTTCTTCATTTTGTTAAAGGTTTTGTTGTAACACAGCTAGTGACCTCTTGTGGATCTGATGGACATTCCATGGCTTTGACAGAAAGTGGTGAGGTCTTTAGCTGGGGAGACGGAGATTATGGTAAACTGGGCCATGGGAACAGTGACAGACAGCGCAGACCCAGGCAAATAGAGGCCTTACAAGGAGAAGAAGTGGCACAGGTTCAAGAACAAATTTTTTATTCACCTATTAAATGCAGACATGATAGTTGCTGCTGGGAACATTAGCTAGGGTTCATTAATAAATGCAGGTGAGCAAACAGGTGGCTGACACAGGGACTGTGGGATGTGGAGCCTTTCTCTTCAATGTCACAAAATTGAATTCAGCATAGGTAAGTAATGAATAAAAGTCATCATCAGCTCATGGTTCTCTGGCCATTGTGAAATGAGTCTGTGGTTTCAGTAAAGTTCCCAGCTAAGAGTGTCAACAGCACAAAACTCACCATTGCATTTCACGCTAATTGGCTTTCTTGTTTGAGCTGTTGATAGTCTCAGGAAGACTGAAAATCTGAAAGAGAATGGAAACTGAAATATCTTTTCAATACTTAGGTGTGTGTGTCAAAGTTTAGGTGGACTAGTAGAGTAGTGTTGGTGAAGCTTCCATTGCTACTGTATAAATCCATGTTATGTCCGCACCTGGAATACTGCGTGGAAAAAGTACAGAAAAGTGCTACCAAAATGATTAGGGATACGGAACAGCTTCCATGTAATGAAAAATGTAAAAGACTACTACTCTTCACTTTGGAAAAAAGATAACTGAGGGGGGGGATATGATCATGGTCTATAAAATTATGAGAAAGTACATGGAAAAAGTGAATAGGGCAAGTTATTTACTCCTTCTCACAAGACCCAAGGGTCACCAGATTAAATTAATAGGCAGAAGGTTTAATACAAACAGAAGGAAGCACTGCATCACACAACACAGTCAACCTGTGAAACTCATTGCTCCGACTGTTGTGAAGGCCAAAAGTATAAAGGGGTTAGATAAATTCATGGAGTATAGGTCCATCAATGTCTGTAAGCCAAGACAGTCAGGGATGCAGTCCCATGCCTTGGGTGTCCATGAACCTGTTACCACTAGAATCTGGGCTAAACGACAAGGGATGAATCACTTTATAAATTGCCCTGTTCTGTTCACTCTCTCTGAAGAATCTGGCATTTACCACTCTGGTAAGACAGGATACTGTACTAGGTAGATCGTTGGTCCGATCCAGTATGGCCATTCTTATGTCAAACTAGCCTTTTTCACTAGCTCTAAATTCGCTTAAATAGTGAAAGACAGTACTGGTACTGACGTGTATTGTAACGCTGTATAAAAAAGTGCCTGTCTTTGGCTGTTGGTGTCTTTAACCAAAATTAAAACTATAATTAAATTAAAAGCAGAGCCAGCAGCTAGTCTGCACCCACACACAAACAATAACAAATGTAATAAAATCAATCCCAATAATATTTTTATTGCCATACAAATATCAGCCCCTTTTGATGACCTTCACTCCTGAAAACCCTGGGTAGATAAGCAAGATTGCAGCATGCCCTGGGGGTCAAGAAATTCAGGCTGTTTCAGACCAAGTTGGGGAGTTGGTTCCAAAATTGAGGGCACTTTGTGGAGAATGCACTGAGGCAACTCCCTCTTCTATACTAAGGAGCTGCAGCCCAAGCATTTATACTGATGGCAACTGTGCAATATATCTATATTGGCTTGAATAGTTGACAGTACATAATTTTAATCTCAATTACCATTATATGTGCTATCATTTGGTTCAGTTTCACTTTGAAGATGTCAGTAAATATGACTGACATACTGTGTTGATTGTCGTAAGGCAACCACTGTATCTTCATGCTTAGCTGCATCTATGTTCAAATATTAGAACACTACAAATTTGTTTTTGTCTGCATTCTCCGTGGACAAATAGGACACCATTGATTTTTCCATATACTTGCAATATAAAATAATTTTGTGCATCTATGTGCTAGTGACTGGCTAATGATTACTACTGCAGTTTTACATCACTAAAATAAGGACTGTTTTGCTGAAGATACCATTAGAAAAATACTGTCTTTTTAACATTATGCTTAGTTTTGGAAAAACTATAAATTTCCTGTAGTTAATATTGCACATTTTACGAATTTAAAATAAAAGTTTAAAACATTCTGCATTCAAACATGCTGTAATATGTAGGCAGTTATTATTAATTTTTAAGTCATTGATACTTATATGAGCAGGAATAATATTGTAAACGGAGGGGGAGGCATTTTATCTTTCATAGTGTGGTTCATTAGAAAACTTCTCTATCTTTATATTTTTTGGTGTAACCAGGGAATGAGCTGACTTATCAGACATAGTGTATCTGGTGATCTCATATTCTATGCACTGTATTGTGACATTATTTGAGAAACATGGGATAACGGAGTCTAAATTCTTTACTAAGAGAGAGAATTCTTTTCTTCTCTGTTGATACGGCCCTTCATTTTAAGTTTTTACTTATTTTCACTAAAAAAATTCTTGAGTTTTACAAAAGCAATTATTTGGTTTTTACTAGTTTTCATCCAAATTTTGGGCCACTGAAAATACTGATTATATTAAGAAAATCCGGTACATTACACCAGGTAAATCTGTGCTTTTTATCTGTCCCATCATCCAACAATATTTACCCAGAAAACTCTGAAGTTAATTTTTTCCTCCGATTTTCACCCTTTAAAAAAAAATATATAATTAACACTGATAAATTCCTGGGAAATTTTAAAATAAAAACTGAAAAAAAGGTCTTTGCTATAAATAATTCTTTTGAGACGAAGATGGGAAACCACAAACAGATGAAAAAGAAGACAAGAGGTGGGGAATTTGCACAGTGTATAATTGACCTGGTAATGTAATACTGGAAAGCAAGGCAAATCGTTTAGCATGCTTTTTTAAAGAATTCAGTATTCACAGAAATATGAATAAGAATCCCAGCTAGATGTGCTGGTACAAATTGAAACAAGTGAACTCAAACTCCTTCCTTTACTGTGTAAACTGATTATTGAGAGGGTTGGGGGGGAGAACTCTTTTGTCTGTCTTTGGTTGTGATTTGGTTCCCCATGTCATCCTGTATTCAGACTTTTTAATTGTTTTATAACATTGTTATTGAAATACAAGAAGAGTCTAAAACAGTTAATTTATTCAGCTAGTCTAGTTTTTAATTATCCTCTTAAACTGTAAGGAATGACTAGGTCTGCATTCAGAAAGTTCTGTTCTCCTCTTTCTTGAATTGTATGGTGCTAATATTCCATTTTAAAATTAATATTAATTCTGGCTTCTAGATGTCATGTGGCTTTAAACACTCAGCAGTGGTGACCGCAGATGGCAAACTGTTCACATTTGGAAATGGTGACTATGGTCGACTGGGTCTAGGAAACACTTCCAACAAGAAACTTCCTGAAAGAGTGACAGCACTGGAGGGTTATCAGATTGGACAGGCATGGTTTATCTACTTACATGCAATTATGTAACAAAATGTATTTTGTTAGTAACTGTTCTGAGGATCAGTTGCTATATGATTTTTAGTAGTGTCAGTTTAAGAATTCTCTTTATAATTTTTGTTAATGGTTTTTACTGCCTCTGCATTTTTAATACACTCAGAAATCTCAAATATCTAACCATAATAATCTCTCATTATTTTTTAATTGAATAATCTGATCCTTTTGCTGCAATGATGTGTCTCCATTTTACAACATTTATAAACATTGAATTGTGAAAAAGAGTGATAAAATTAGCCTTTGTTGTTTTAACCCTAACCACTACTGAATTAATGTTTAAAGAGCTTCAATGAGGATATATAATTTGAAAGCTGTTCTACAGTTTAGGTAAGGGAAGAACTGTCTAAAGAATGTTATTTAAGAGTGTTAGTGTATAAACGCTGCTGTATTCCATCAGTATAAAATTTTAAACAAAAGTATTTAACATTTTTTTCTAAATATTTAGAAAAGGTTTTCAGTTTTTTTTATTTTGTTTTTCAGAATATGGCTTTTTATTTTTTGTATCAGTATGTTGATGAAAAACTAATTAAAACTGTATTGCACTTACCAGGTGGCCTGTGGACTAAACCATACTATAGTTATGTCCACAGATGGCTCAATGGTGTGGGCTTTTGGAGATGGAGATTATGGAAAACTTGGTCTGGGAAATTCCACAGCAAAATCCTCACCACAGGTTAGAATTCATACTGAAATGATCCTTTGAATAATTGTTTAGTGTCTGTAAATGTGTGTTTGCAAATTTTCAACTTCTTATTTTAATTTTTTATATGATGTAAATTTTCAAAAAGATATAAGTAATTTTCAGTGGGACATAGCTGCTTTTGAAAATTTTACTAAGGCAATATATTGACTAGTATAGTTACATAAATCACTAGCTGGTATTTTTACAAAACTGGTATCTGAGGGTTGGGTTTTCAAAGAAGCCTGTGGGAATTAAGCCCCCAGTTTATGTTGAAAATTCCTACCTGAGTGCTTAGCGTGCAAACAATTATCAATTGTTCTGTTAAACTGAGACTAATAATTGCCACAATGGTCTCTATAAACCCTAGTAATCACCCTTCTACAACTCTAGAAATAGTAGAAACCTGAAGGCTAGCTTGAAGGAAAGAGGTTTTTACCTCAGTATAGAGATGCAGTCAGACTCATTTAATGTGGAATAATATGTTAATATAATTAAATTTTACAAGAAATTAGTGTCTTTTTTAATACATTCAAGTTTAATATAAGAACCACACTAAAGCTATAACATATAAATGGTCTTTCTGAAATTATAAACCACTTTTGGAGGGAAGGGGGAAATGGAGGAGTTTTTTGTCTACTTTCCATATGTATACTCATAGAACAGTATTTAGCTCTTTCTTTCTTATTCTCAGAAAGTAGATATTCTTTGTGGAATTGGAATAAAGAAAGTTGCCTGTGGAACGCAGTTTTCTGTTGCATTAACAAAAGACGGTCATGTATATACTTTTGGACAAGGTAAGTTGCCCATATAGAGGGATATCTATATTGTAGGCTTTTGTACATTTTAAAGATATATCGAAGCCAATAATGTTTTAGATAATTGACCCCAGCATATGATACTCGTCCAACCATACAGTACATAAGCGATCATTTATAGGCTTGGCAATTATTACTGTATAATTCCAACCACTGTAGCATAACCACTAATATAATAATTAAAAGTAAAAAGGAACAATATTAGATATAAAATATATGAAATCACAATACAGTGTTACTCTACGGATTGTGCTTGAGCCTCATGCAAATGTGACCTTCTGAAGCAAATTACTTTTTGATGCATTCTTAAAGTCCAAATTAATAGTTGTGTCTTTATTTTTCAAGGAAGACAAACTTAATATAAACACTAACCTCATTTACCTGTAACCTTATAGATTTTTTTCCTGAATCTCGATTAAATTTGATATGAACAGAGGTAATAGATGGTACCCATGTTCAATTACTGTCATTAACCATGGACTTACAGAGGTTGTGTAGAAATCTATAGAACTGAGACTCCAAGTGAAATTAGTTGAATGTTTTTTTCATTTACCTCTTTGTGGACATCAACCCTAATCACAAAATCACTGTACAGTCTAGCACCAAAAGGTGTGATTGGTGAATCAGGCTTAAAACACAAATAGCAGGAACTTCAGATCAGTACTGAGGGATACTGAGACAGCTTTTCAGGGAAATAAGCGCCCACTAGATCTGTCTCAAGCCAATGCCATTAATGTCCACTTACATGAATACTGTCTCTCTCTCTCCCCATAATAAAATTAACCCTTAGAAAGGATTGTGGTGTATATGTACTACATGAGAATTTTTTGTGCAATTTTAGATCGACTGATTGGCTTGCCTGAGGGCCGAGCTCGAAATCACAACAGACCACAGCAAGTTCCAGTGCTGTCAGGAATCTTCATTGAAGATATAGCTGTAGGAGCAGAGCATACACTAGCTTTATCATCATCTGGTGATGTGTATGCCTGGGGTAGTAACTCAGAAGGGCAGGTGTGTACAATATCATGTTTATTTCAGGTGTTCATGAGAATAAGTATAGCTTCCTAGATGCACTTAGAATCTTTTTATGAAGAGTAAGTAAAGAAAAATATGATGCAGTATTAGCACTTTTCCACTCTCCCTCAAATTAAAAATGTTATAATAGAGATTATTGAAAACATGGTGAAAATGTCACAAATTTTTTGAAACTTTTTTACTAATTTCTCAAAATTTCATCTAATTTTTTTAAACAAAAAACTTTTACAGCGCATTTGAAACTTGAAAACAAACTGTACAAATTTAATCAATTTTTTTTCCATTTGGAAAAATCTAAATTCCAACAAAAAATGTCAAATTTGAACATTTTGACCAGCTGTAGTTATTATCAGCAAGTCTTCATGGTCTGTTGCAATAGTTATTGACCTGTTTTGGTCCATGACCCAAAAAATGTCCCATGACCCAATGGTACCTGTCAAACCATTGCAGATTCCTGGATTGTTGGATTTGGATTGTGGGATGGTATTTTGACCATTTTGTGGGTTGCAGATTTAAGCAGAAGGCTCAAAGTGTGTGAAACTAGTGTTCCGAGGGTAGTGGAGGGTTTGGTACATCAGCATTTTTGGGGTGAGCAGGCTATTTTGAATTAATCCCTAAAGGAAAAGCCTTGGACTTTCTCTGTAGTGAAAGTATTGTATTTTTATGGCAGGGTAAACATTTGTTTGGTTTAAAAAAATAGATAGTCTGGATTCTAAAAGACTGTTAGTTTTATATGTCCTCCACTGCAATGTCAATGATTTATAACTTTTATATAATTATTTATATCTTTCGGTTTTAGAATATGAAATTCAAATGGGATTTAGCAGGAAAAACTAATTCATGTAATAAATGTTTTTCTTTTACAGAGGATACATTTTAAAAGCCTATTGTGGGAGTTTATATATTAGAACAAAAAAAAAACCCAACTTTAAATGGCAAACACAGAAATAATAACACACTAATAATAATCATTATTAAACAGTAATTATGAGCCATTGAGTCACAAAATATATATATATATTTTTATTCTGCAAAACACTAGATACAAAGTTGGTTCAAATCACAAACCATTAGTCGGTCTAAAAGTTATCAGATTGTAGGTCACAATTATGTGGAATAGCTTATGCATTTTGTATTTAAATGTCATTTTATTCATTAAATGTGATTTAGCTGATGTAGGCAGCTATTTTCTTTAATCATAGGTGTAATATATTAGAGGAATATGCTAATAAATGCTATATCATGTTCTCTAGTAAAAGTTTTCTCCCCCAGCGTATGCTGAGAGTGACATCTTACCAGTTTTCATCTCCTATTCCTTTTGAACTTCTGCTTAGAGAATTTTGCAAATAATAAAGCTAATTTTTGGTCCTGTTAATAGAACTTCATGATGCATCCTTTTTTAAATCTGTTGTAAATTGCTAGCTTGGACTGGGCCATACCAACCATGTCAGAGAACCAACCTTAATAACTGTCCTACAAGGAAAGAATATTCGACAGATCTCAGCAGGACGTTGTCACAGTGCTGCCTGGACTGCCCCACCCGTCCCACCGAGAGCTCCAGGTGAAGAATAGATGATTGCTTGTACTATAATTTTATTCAGCTTTTGTGAGCTTTTAGTGCATGTCATTGTACGCAGTATAATACAGCAAGAACCTATTAAAATTTGTATGCAGTGTTGTTATAGCTGTGTCAGTCCCAGGATATTATTAGAGAGATAAGATTGGTGAGGTGATATCTTTTATTGTCTATTAAAATTTGTTTCACTATAGGCCCAAAGTTACTTCCACTGTAGCCCACAGAAATTTTGCCATTAGCTTAAAGAGGAGCAAGATCAGGCACTTTATGAAATAATTTCTTGTTTTCTATGGTAGGTGTGTCAGTGCCTTTACAGCTTGGTTTACCTGATGCCATTCCACCACAGTATGGGGCACTGAAGGAAGTGAGCATTCATACAGTGAGAGCGAGACTCAGACTGCTGTACCATTTTTCAGACCTCATGTACTCTTCGTGGAGATTACTTAATCTCAGCCCCAATAACCAGGTAAAACATTATTTTGAAATGAGTTAACAAATTTATGTTTGTGCCTTGTCACCAAAGTGTACTCCCACAAAATCCAGTTCTGGTAATAGTGCTCTCTTGTCTTTGTGTCTGTAGAATAAAAACTTCATTAAATCAATCTCTCCCCAAAATAGTTTAATTAAATTCTGATTTATGTGACTCTTGACATTTCAGTATCTTAATGTCATAAAGCCATTAGCATACCATCTATAATTGTTGAGAAACATTTTGTAAGATTCTGGTAAGACTAAAATCCCTTTTTATGTAGTTCTTTTTCTATATTTTCATCAATTTCGGAACTATTATGAGGAAAGTTCAGGAAATATTTAATTATGGAGATTCTTATTCCAGAAATATTGGAATTAATATGAATAAACTAAAGCATTTTATGTTTATGCATGCTGCTGTATTACAGAACAGCACATCTCATTACAATGCTGGAACATGGGGAATAGTCCAAGGACAACTAAGACCATTATTGGCACCAAGAGTCTACACACTTCCCATGGTACGCTCCATTGGAAAAACCATGGTTCAGGGGAAAAACTACGGGCCTCAAATTACTGTAAAAAGAATATCAACCAGGTCAGTATTGGCTCCTTTGTGTTTGTGAAAGATTTGATGTCAAGCCCTAAGTCAACCCACCCAGTGGGTTAATACATGGTATGGGGGTGTAATTTCTAAAGCATGCTAATATATTGTGCATTCAGGGCCAGCTGTAGGCACCAGCATCCCAAGCATGTGCTCGGGGTGGCACTCTGGATTTTTTTTTTTTTTTGCTTGGAGTGGCAAAAAACCTGAAGCCGACCGTGTGTGCATTAATTCGTCTATGTAGACCCTGCTATAATGTACCAAACGCGCTCTCTCATGCGCTTTCCATTAAAGTGCACTTTGGGGCCTCTAGTGCCCACCACGAAGGCTCTATTTGGACCAGTTAACACACAACATTTTAGCATGCTTTAGAAATCACCCCTGTAATGCACGTTACACTACTGTGTAGACAAGCCTTTAGAGTATACAAAAGTGATCTTTCTGTGAATTACATTGGCTGTCACTTTCTTTTTCATTGAAGAGGTCGGAAATGTAAGCCTATTTTTGTACAAATAGCAAGACAAGTGGTAAAGCTGAATGCTTCAGATCTTCGCCTACCTTCCCGTGCCTGGAAGGTGAAATTGGTTGGAGAAGGGGCTGATGACGCTGGGGGGGTGTTTGATGACACTATTACAGAAATGTGCCAGGTATGACAAATATTTTAAATATCTCAAAGCACGCAATTTTTTTTCAATTCCTATGATCGCTTCCTGTTGTGCAGCACTTTGGCCCAAATCTTCTCATCTGATTCCCAGCCTGTGTACTAGTGTGTGCACTGGGTGCCTGCATGAAGGAAAGAAATCTTTCTCCTTGGCCGTGCCTTCGAGTGGCCGCAGTTCTCAGGCTACACTAGGGCCACTGTGCATCTTCCACAACGTGGGAGGAGGACAGCAGGTCTTACATACCATGTTAACTCTTGATGATGGTGCCATTAAATGCTGTTACTATAGTATGTACATGGCTATTCTGTGCTAGCCTCAGAAATGCAGCAAAATCAATTTAAATAAAATACCATCAAAAATCAGATACAGATTTCTGGTTCTTAGATTATTCTGTTACTTTCTTCCAGTTTTATCATGGTAAAAATATATACCGTGTGCTAATTTCCTAAAAAAAAAAAAATTCAAAATGCTTCTTCCAGCAAAATTATCATTAAGATAATACAATGTGCTGAACTATAATGTTTAAGAAGTACTTTTCTTTTTATTTTTAAGGAACTTGAAACTGGTGTGGTAGACCTGCTTATTCCTTCTCCAAATGCTACTGCTGAAGTAGGCTACAATAGGGATAGGTAAGTTGGATGGCATTTCATCTTATTTCATCTTATTAGCTGACAAAATGGAAGAAAAAATTTCCTGTAACAGCTGTTTTGACAAATGTTAAGGCTTCTTGATAGCTTCATCCTGAGCAATCTTCTTTCTCACCCTTGTAGTGTAGGGGTTATTTCAAGGTGAGGGAGGGGCAAGGCCAGAGCATGATGCACTGCAGATAATGGTTCCCAAGGAGCAGCTCTAGCAGCTAGGTTTGCTGGAGAATAAATTAAAGCAACGCTGAAGGTGCTCTAGCTCAGTGGCCTTCAACCAGGGGTCCAGGTTTCGGGGTCCTCGAAGCAGGGCCAGCATTAGTCACATGGGACTGAAGGCTGGGGCCCTGATCCCTACCACTCTGGGGCTGAAGCCAAAGCCTGAGCAACTTAGCTTTTCAGGGGCTCCTGTGGCATGGGGCTGCAGGCAGTTGCCCTTCTTGCTACCCCCTAACACCAGCCTGGGCTTTTATATGCAGAAACCAGTTGTTGTGGCACAGGTGGGCCACGGAGTTCTTATATTATGCAGGGGGGCCTCAGAAAGAAAAAGATTGAGCATCCCTGATCTAGCTTGTGGCTGGAGCCAGTTGGCTCTGGTAACTTCTGGATTTGGGAAGAGAGGGCAGAAAGATAACATCAATCTACCTATTCTCCCCTTCTCCAGATTTGCTGAATACTGCTATGGTAAACTTGGGGATCTTGCCCTGCATATAGCTGTCTTTTAACTTGTAGCCATATAAAGAAGTGAGAGGTTGCTTTTATTGAAGCCGTTACATTGTTTCTGTTTTCTTTTAGGTTTCTTTTTAATTCTTCAGCCTGTTTAGATGAACATCTGATGCAGTTTAAGTTCTTAGGCATTCTGATGGGCGTGGCGATTCGTACCAAGAAGCCTTTAGATCTTCATTTGGCCCCAATGGTTTGGAAGCAACTTTGTTGTATCCCACTTACTTTGGAAGATTTAGAGGAGGTGGACTTGCTGTATGTGCAGACCCTCAACAGCATTCTTCACATTGAAGACAGTGGGATTACTGAAGAGAATTTCCATGAGGTAAAATATGGAAATGTGCTTCCTCCCTCTCCCCCACAAATATTCTGAATCCAGTTGTTTTAGTAGATTGACCTTAATTACAATGCAGTAATCTAAAAAAAATTGAGGTAGCATTTATACTTTAAGGTAACAGACACCTCATAACTGCCTCAGATGGATATAATCTGATATTCATAGTTATTACTAAGTGATTTATGGTAATTTGTAATTCAATACTTTACCCAAATATCTTATCCTGCACAATACTTTTTCTTTTCTGTTAATAGATGATTCCTCTAGATTCCTTTGTCGGACAAAGTGCTGATGGTAAAATGGTTCCCATAATTCCTGGTGGGAACAGTATCCCACTTACCTTTTCAAACAGGAAAGAATATGTGGAGAGGGCAATTGAGTACAGACTTCATGAAATTGACCGTCAGGTGAGAATCTCACTGAACTCTACCTATTTTGTTAACTGGATGGTGACGATTAGAATATGCCAAAAATAACAAAGATTTTGGTTTACACGTTTATTGGATTTTTCCTCTCTGTTTTTTCAAATAATTTGTGAATCGTGTTTTAAATTAAATCTGATTCACAGCTCAGTTGTTACCCATCTGTCTAGAATGTTAAGAAAGAAGAGTACTGAAAAACTGAGGACTTGCTTTATATTCATCAGAATTGCCCCACTGAGATCATTAAACTGACTGGGAAACAAAACGGGATTCACACAGAAAGCTAAGCACCTTTAACCCTGCATTTACAGCAGCACATAATCTGGTACATGTCATTGGGAAGCAATTATATTTGTTTCAGAGTAGCAGCCATGTTAGTCTGTAGCCGCAAAAATAACGGTACTTGTGGCACCTTAGAGACTAACAAATTTATTTGAGCATAAGCTTTCGTGGATATATTTTTACTTAATATTTACCTTTTTTTTTTACTTAATATTTACCTTTACCTTACAGTTACTTTTGAATAGTAACTATAACCACTTTAATAAGTGGATTGAAAAAGTGTGTAGTAATCTATGTAAATACCTTTGTATCATCTGCTGAAATGCTATTTTGTCACTTATACAATAGCATTATACAAATCAAATGAGAGCCTTGTATCTTAATACATTAACATTACACTAGGGAACTAATTTTCCTCTTTCTCCAAAGGTAGATGGACACAAGGTCACATGGCTGTTCCACTTTAGGGCAGTAGCCCTCTCAGTACTGACCCCAAGACCTTAAGTCTTTCAGATCAGAGATAGACCCATTTTATAACATGGTTTCATCCCAGTCCTAGCAGTATTCTGGCAGCAAAGTTTTTGATTTAGCAGACGCTTATTTGTGTTGATAACTCTTCCACTTTTTTTAGATGGTTTTATTGAGGTTTTTTCTTAGCATGAAAGTACTATAAAATCATTTTGGTGAAAGATAATTCTCTGCAACCAGTCAACAATTTTTGAGGGGGAATGTTATCCTTTGATGGGAGCCATGTGCATTACTATGCGTTTTTTTGTATTTAGGTGATGACTTAAACTGTACCCTTAGCCCAGGGATCGGCAACCTTTCAGAAGTGGTGTGCCAAGTCTTCATTTATTCACTGTAATTTAAGGTTTCGCGTGCCAGTAATACATTTTACATTTACAAGCGCCAGTGGACAGAACCCCAGACTGGCAGCAAGCTGAGCTGTTCAGCCCGCTGCTGGTCTGGGGTTCTGTCCGCCGACCCCTGCCAGCTGGGGTCCCGGCTGCTGGCCCCGCTTAGCCCGCAGCCGACCTGGGGTTTCATCCATCCAGGTCAGCCAGGCTGAGCAGGGCCGGCTGCCGGGACCCCGGCTGGCAAGGGGCTTATGGCCGGAACCCCAGACCAGCAGTGGGCTGAGCGGGGCTGGCAGCCAGGACCCTAGCTGGCAGGGGGCCGGTGGACAGAACCCCAGACCAGCAGCGGGTGAGCGGGGCTGGCAGCCGGGACCCCAGCTGGCAGGGGGCCGGTGGACAGAACCCCAGACCAGCAGCGGGTGAGCGGGGCTGGCAGCCGGGACCCCAGCTGGCAGGGGGCCGGTGGACAGAACCCCAGACAGGCAGTAGGCTGAGTGAGGCCGGCAGCCAGTACCCCAGGCCAGCCGCAGAGCCCCCCAGACTGGCAGCAGCGTGCTACTGAAAATCAGCTCATGTGCCGCCTTTGGCACGTGTGCCATAGGTTGCTGATCCCTGTCTTAGCTTGTTCATCCACATGTGTATTCATTCTCAAAGTCTTATCTTTGCATACAGGTTGTGTGCTAAGGGTCCAAAATAAGTGACTCTTTTAATAACTATTCTTTTTGGGTTAAAGGTGGCTGCTGTGAGAGAAGGAATGTCTTGGATTGTTCCAGTTCCCTTGTTGTCACTTCTGACGGCTAAGCAATTGGAACAGATGGTTTGTGGAATGCCAGAAATCTCAGTTGAGGTCCTGAAGAAAGTTGTGCGGTACCGAGAGGTTGATGAACAGCATCAGTTAGTTCAGTGGTTCTGGCACACCCTTGAAGAGTTTTCAAATGAGGAAAGAGTCCTTTTCATGAGGTTTGTGTCAGGAAGATCTCGATTGCCAGCAAACACTGCTGATATCTCTCAGCGATTCCAAATAATGAAGGTTGATAGGGTAAGATGCTATTTTCTTAATATGTTGTTCATTTCTGTCCACTTTAATCAATCCTTTGGCAAAAAGCGCTAAATTTCACTAACATTAAGCCCAGAGGCACTGTGCATTATGGAATGAACTTCTGACTGCTAGAGCCATAGGATTTAATTATATAATAGTGCCTAACATTGCATAAATTATAGTGTAATTCACTCAGCATTTTGAACATATAACGTGTAAATGTAATTATTAGGTGGCGTTCAGGCTGGTATCTAAACAACAGTGTGAATTATTGCACCATATTTAATCTACAGTAATTTCCTACTACAATACATTTTCTGATTTAGTATTTTGAAGATTTAAAAAAAACCAAAAACTAATGAAGTCTTGTTCCGTCTCTATGACAGAGGTCTCAATATACTACATTATAGAATGACTTGGGAAAATGGAAAATAGAAATGGAGCTGCTGAAACTATTGGCATGTCAGTTGCCACCAAATATCACCCTCTTACCCATGTGGAAACCCACTAGATTCAGACACTACCCCAGGAAATACAGTTGCAGCTCACTGGCTTCTAATGCATTGGTTGAAAACTGACTGCCGCTATTTCGGAAGATTTAGAACAAATTTAACTGTGTTTAAAGCTACCTTATGGATATAGCTTCATGAAAATTAAGCATTCACATTACAGTTGGAACATTTCTCCTCCGTATTATCATAATATGAAAAGAAGCTTAAAAGGGATATTCATGATATTTTGAAAGCTAGATAGCAAGTAGAAACTGATAATATTTTGCTGCTCCTAATAATTAAGCTCTGCACTTTAAGAAGTTATTTTCTAAACAGAAATTAATTGTACATTTTAAAAGTATTTTTTTTACTTTTTTAATTTTGGATAATTGTAATATGTCTACCTGCATGCTTCCTGTAGTTTCAATTGGATACAAACTTTTTACTGCTTGGTCTAAATTATTATTTAATATATTGCAGTAGACAAACACCTGGAAGTTCCACTCTTAAAATAGATGCATGTCATTGGTGGTTGAAAACATTTATTGGGTGGACGGTAGTGATGGTGTTTTAATTATTTTGGGCTGAAAATTTTTATAAAAATGTAAGATGGTACTAGTCTTGTCTTTTTGTTGAGAGGAATTCTTTACTCTTGTTGGCTTGATTAATGAGACCTTATTGTGGATGAGAGAGGGGTGCTGTTTTTAAAGTTATTTTTTGGGCAGGGAAAAATAGTGAATTTGCTACACCTTTTAATGTCCTTTGCAGTTTTATCCATGTCCTACTTTTTGTCTGTTTCCACAGCCTTATGACAGCTTGCCTACCTCACAGACTTGTTTCTTTCAACTGAGGCTTCCACCATACTCCAGTCAGCTAATCATGGCAGAGCGTTTGCGGTATGCAATCAATAATTGCAGGTCTATAGATATGGACAATTACATGCTCTCGCGCAATGTGGACAATGCGGAGGGCTCGGACACAGATTATTAACTTTCTGTGAACAAAATCATCTTCCTTTTATTACAAATAGTGCCCTAAGTCCAATTCAATGTTGACACAATTTTATAGTAACCATAGATGTTTTAGGAGCATAAACAGACATTAATAAGCAATGGCCACATTTTAGTTACTCTAAATGTAACAACAAATTAGATGTTTTTATTTTTTGGTGATTGTTTAAAAAAAAAAAGGGCAAAAACCCCCAAAAAGTGCAGTCAGTAAGTTGTTTTTTTTTCCATATTTTGGTCACTTTTGATGATTTTGCATGGATCCATTTTGGTGCATTTTTGGTTGGGAATGGTACATTTGTAAGCCCTCCCAGTGAACATGAAGAGTTGTACATTGTGTATAATTGTTCATTAGCAAGGACAGTTTTACATGAATAGTCCTATATTTATTTTGTTTTAATTTGAATTGCCTGTGCAGGGTTCCTTATGCAGAGAAAATAAAGCAAATACAAGAATGAGTAGGGGGGATTTTGTGTGTGTTTTCAACTATTGACAGGGTTTATTCAACATTTATAAATTTAGACTTTTAAACTTCTCAGCAAATCTGTTAAGATGTTTGAAACAGTGTCAGATAGCTTATTTGCAGATGAATAGCCATTGTATATGTGGTTGCTGTGCATTGCATGTTGAACAGTATACCAGCATTTTAATAACATTGCAACATTGACTTACATCTTGTCTAATACACACTTTTGTCAACAAAAGTCAGCTTTTGTCGACAAAAGAGTGGAGGTGCACACACTGAAGTGCTCCTCACGCCGATACAACTCCCCTGCTATAGTGATATAATTAAACCACCCCACAAGTGGCATAGAGCTTTTTGCGACGTAGTTAGAGTGACGCAGCGTCAGTGTAGATACCTCACTTGGTTATGTTGTCCTAATTGGCTTCCAGGAGGTGTCCCATAATGCTTATCATGACTGCTCTGGTCAGCAGTTTGAACTCTGCTGCCCTGCAGGGACACAAGTGTGCGCCCCTCTCCCCTTTTAAAGCCCAGGAATTTTTGAAATTCCTCTTCCTGTTTGCTCAGCATGCACAATTCACACAGCCTGTTCCCAGCTGATCACGCCAGCTTTACGCAGCAGACACGCTCCTGCGTGGAGCACACCGAAGCTGTTGGATCTGCTAAATATATGGGGAGAGGAGGCTGTGCAGTTGGACCTTCGCACTAGCCATAGGAATTTCGATACCTACTAGCTGATTGCTAGTGGCATGCAGGAGAAGAGGCATGGAAGGGACATGCAGTAGCGTCGTGCTAAAATCAAGAAGCTGAGGCAGGCATATCAGAAGGCAAAGGAGGCCAACCATTGCTTTGGTGTGGCGCTGAAAACATGCTGCTTCTATAAAGAGCTACATGCCATCCTCGGCTGTAACCCCACCTCCACCACCAAGAGCCCCATCGATACTTCTGGGGAAGTGGAGGCAGCGGCCACCAGACTCAACCCCAGTGAGGAAGTGCTGGAGAGGAGATGGAGCTGGATGATGATGTGGAGCACATGGCAGGGTTGTCTGGTGGTGCGGCGAGTCAGGACCTCATTACCACTCCTGAGGGGTCTAGCCAGTCCAGCACTCCAGCTCTGGCACACACGATGCAGGAGAGGGGAGCTCCGGTAAGTGCTCGTTTTGTTTTGATACTACACGGTAAGAGGAGACTGAGTTCTCATGTACTTTATTATATGATAGAGGAGGGATAAGGGACAGAAAATTAACAACAGAGCCTGTCCAGCTACGCAGTGGGGCCACAGCAAAAACGTTTGTTAATGTGCACAGGGATGTCTCTGGAATCCTCCATAATGGTCTCTAGGAAACTTTCCTGTAGGTATTCTGCAATCCTCTGCCGAAGGTTCCTTTGGAGAGCTGCCTTGTTTCTTCCTCCACTGTAGGAAACTTTGCTGCACCACCTGGCAATTATTTCTGCAGGGACCAGAGCAGCACACAGACAAGCAGCATACGGACCCGGTCTGAAGCCCACATGCATGCCGGAGATGCTCCCTTGCGTTTTGGGTTACCTTTAGGAGTGAGATGTTGGGTTCGATTACTCTAGCATATGGAAAAGAGTACCAGTATTCAGAATGAGCTCCCTAGTCACTTATAGCAACCACCCTTTGTCCTTTACCCACCCCAGCGAACTCCCCATAATTGGGACTCTCGGCAACCTGTGTGCTAGCCCAGGGACAGTGAGAGAGAGGTGTGTATAACTTTTGTGATTCATGACTGAGCTCACTCCTTGTTTCTTTGTTCTGCAGATGTGCCTTTGAGAACATACTCCTCCACACCAGCAGTGCACCTCCATCAGATAAGGGAGCAACCCAGGAGGAGTAAGGAGGATATGTTTTACTAAGTATTGCAGTCAACAGATGCAGCACGTAGCGAAACAAGAGTGTGGAGGGCGACAGTTAATAAAAGCCTGAGGCTGGATAGCCAGGAAAGGACACAGGTGCAGGAGCAGATGATAAAACTCCTGGAGGACCAGACAGATGTTGACGTCTGTCATTAGCCTGCAATGAGAACTAATCCATGCTCGACTCCCCTTCCAGCCAGTACAGAACTCCAGTCCATGCCCTCCCCAAACTCCCGCACCACATTCATCGCGTGTTCTTGGTCCCTAAGAGTACCCCGGGCACTCCACGCCTGGGGACTGGTTTTCCAGTGAAAACTGGAATTGCACCCAGCTGTGAAAGCCCTAACCATGAGACCGTTCCTCATTTTCATGTTCCTTTTGTCCAAAGTTTGTTTTACCCCATTATTAAACTTGAATCTTTGTTTATGACCAAATACATCGCTCAGTGCTAACATGGACACACAGTGACTATAGGTGGGAATATTAGCTCCTTTCAAATAACCTGCTCATGAAGCAAGTATAACAGGGCATGGCAGGAAGCAGGGTCATCCTTACACATACGCAACCAAATCGCCCCAAATTTCCTGGTGCCCTACGCAGCTGCGTGCTGCTCCAGCGACCAGCCCAATCCCCTGAATGGCTGAGCTGGCCAGGAAAGCTGCCCCAGCTGCCACTCCACCCCCACGCCAACCCTTCCCCATAACCTCCGCCTCGCCCCTCTTCTTCTCATCCCTGCTGGAGTCACCTGTGTTGAATGGCGTTAGCCCACTGTCCCTGAGCTAGCACACAGGTTGCTAAGAGTCCCAATTATTGTGAGTTCACAGGGGGGTGTGGGGGAGCCAGCAGTGCCCTATATACCACGGCATGTGCATGCCACTCCAGGGGGCGCTGGAGCTGGTCCCTTACAGATACTGCTGCAGGAAAAATTTCCGGCACCGGGGCATGTGGCAAGCAAACACATCCAAGTTGAATGGATGAGCAAAACATCTCAAAGAACACCAGTCCTGGAAAAAGGTAACTGTTTTTCTCATGTCTTGCTTACAACACTTCTCCTAATACATCCCAGAATGATGTTTGCTTTTTTTTTTGCAACATTGTTGACTCATATTTAGCTTGTGTTCCACTATGACCCCCAGATCCCTTTGCACAGTACTCCTTCCTAGGCAGTCATTTCCCATTTTGTATGTGGGCAACTGATTGTTCCTTCCTGATTGGAGTACTTTGCATTAGTCTTCATTGATTTTCATCCTATTTACTTGAGACCATTTCTCCAGTTTGTCCAGATCATTTTGAATTATAATCCTATCTTCCAAAGCACTTGCAACCCCTCCCAGCTTGGCACCATCTGCAAACTTTACCATCTACTTTACTTTTGAAGAAAGCTCAGGCATTCCTACTTGACATAAGCTTTTAAAGGAAAGTCTTGCAATAGATATATTTCATAATATATTAGGTGGGAGATCCAATTGTTCACTTGGTGTTTGGTGTACTGATGACATTCAAACTAATTTTTGCAATTTTATTGTTTGTCAGTGTTTTGAGATGCATTTTGTATTAAATGGAAATGAAAGGCAAGCGTGTGTGTGTATACGTATATGGAATCATAGAATATTAGAGTTGGAAGAGACCTCATCTAGTCCAATCCCCAGCTAAATCATCCCAGCCAGGGCTTTGTCAAGTTGGGCCTTAAAACCCCTAAGGATGGAGATTCCACCACCTCCCTAGGTAATCCATTCCAGTGCTTCACCACCCTCCTAGTGAAATAGTGTTTCCTAATATCCAACCTAGACCTTCCCCACT
This sequence comes from Gopherus evgoodei, assembly GCF_007399415.2. Lineage (NCBI taxonomy): Eukaryota > Metazoa > Chordata > Testudines > Testudinidae > Gopherus > Gopherus evgoodei. The sequence goes on along the minus strand of NC_044331.1, from coordinate 34,618,941 downwards.
GCAGCTTGAGACCATTGCTTCTTGTTTTGTCATCTGCCATCACTGAGAACAGCCTAGCTCCATCCTCTTTGGAACCCCCCCTTGAGGTAGTTGAAGGCTGTTATCAAATCCCCCCTCACTCTTCTGCAGACTAAATAACGCCAGTTCCCTTGGCCTCTCTCTGTAAGTCATGTGCCGCAGCCCCCAGTCATTTTAGTTGCCCTCCGCTGGACTCTCTCCAATTTGTCCACATCCCTTCTGTAGTGGGGGGGGGGGCGTGCAAAACTGGATGCAGTACTCCAGATGAGGCCTCAACAGTGCCGAATAGAGGGGAATAATCACTTCCCTCGATCTGCTGGCAATGTTCCTACTAATACAGTACACAATATAATACAATATGCCGTTGGCCTTCTTGGCAACAAGGGCACACTGCTGACTCGTATCCAGCTTCTCATCTACTGTAATCCTCAGGTCCTTTTTTGCAGAACTGCTGCTTAGCCAGTTGGTCCCCAGCCTGTAGCGGTGCATGGGAGTCTTCCTTCCTAAGTGCAGGACTCTGCGCTTGTCTTTGTTGAACCTCATCTGATTTCTTTTGGCCCAATCCTCCAATTTGTCAAGGTCACTCTGGACCCTATCCCTACCCTCCAGCGTATCTACCTCTCCTCACAGCTCTGCGAACTTGCTGAGGGTGCAATTCATCCCATCATCCAGATCACTAATAAAGATGTTGAACAAAACAGGCCCCAGGACCGACCCCTGGGGCACTCTGCTTGATACTGGCTGCCAACTAGACATCGAGCCATTGATCACTACCTGTTAAGCCCGACAATCTAGCCAGCTTTCTATCCAGCTTATAGTCCATTCATCCAATCCATACTTCTTTAACTTGCTGGCATGAATACTGTGGGAGACCGTATCAAAAGCTTTGCTAAAGTCAAGGTATATCATGTCCATCGCTTTCCCCATACTCACAGAGCCAGTTATCTCATCATAGAAGGCAATTAGGTTAGTCAGGCATGACTTGCCCTTGGTGAATCAATGCTGACTGTTCCTGATCACCTTCTTCTCCTCCAAGTGCTTCAAAATTGATTCCTTGAGGACCTGCTCCATGATTTTGCTGAAGACTGAAGTGAGGCTGACCGGTCTGTAGTTCCCCAGGTTCTCTTTCTTCACATTTTTTAAATATGAGCACTGTATTTGCCTTTTTCCAATCGTCCAGGACCTCCCCTGATCACTACAAATTTTCAAAGATAATGGCCAATGGCTCTGCAATCACATCAGCCAACTCCCTCAAGCACCCTTGGATGCATTAGATCTGGACCCATGGACTTGTGCATGTCCAGCTTTTCTAAATAGTCCTTAATCTGTTCTTTCACCACTGAGGGCTGCTCACTTCCCCATACTGTGTTGCCCAGTGCAGCAGTCTGGGAGCTGACCTAGTCTGTGAAGACCGAGGCAAAAAAAAGCATTAAGTACTTCAGCTTTTTCCACATCGTCTATCTCTAGGTTGCCTCCCCCATTCACTAAGGGTCCCACATTTTCCCTGACCACTTCCTTGTTGCTGACATACCTGTAGAAACACTTCTTGTTACCCTTCACATCCCCTGCTAGTTGCAACTTGAGTTGTACCTTGGCCTTCCTGATTACACCCTTGGATGCTCTAGCAATATTTTTATACTCCTCCCTAGTCATCTGTCCAAATTTCCACTTCTTGTAAGCTTCCTTCTTTAGTTTAAGCTTACTGAAGATTTCACTGTTAAGCCAAGCTGGTTACCTGCCATATTTGCTATTCTTTCTGCACATCGGGATAGTTTGTTCCTGCGTCCTCAATAAGGCTTCTTTAAAATACAGCCAGCAATCCTGGACTCCTTGCCCCCTCATATTAGCCGCCCAGGGGATGCCCATCACTTCCCTAAGGGAGTCTTAAGCCTGCTTTTCTGAAATCCAGGATCCGTATTTTGCTACTCTTCTTTCTTCCTTTTGTCAGGATCCTGAACTCAACCATCTCATGGTCACTGCTGCCTAGGTTGCCAGTCACTTCTACTTCCCCTACCAATTCTTCCCTGTTTGTGAGCAGCAGGTCAAGAGGAACACAGCCCCTAGTTGGTTCCTCCGGGACTTATACCAGGAAGTTGTCCCCAACACTCTCCAGAAACTTCCTGGATTGTCTGTGCACTGCTTTATTGCTCTCCGAGCAGATGTCAGGGTGATTGAAGTCCCCCATTAGAACCAGGGCTTGTGATCTGGAAACTTCAGTTGTCCAAAGAAAGCCTCGTCTACCTCATCCTAATATAGGCTGCTAGCTTCTCATCTTTGAATAAGTGTGCATTTTGAATTAGTTTGTGATATCCTGGTTTTCATTTGTACAAATCACTGTGTCTATGCAGTTTACTGGACTAATCTTTGCAGTCTTGAGATAATCAGGATGTTGAAAGGAGACTTGAGGTTCATTGGCAGAGCTGTGCTAGGGAATCTTGGACAGACCTGCACCACTACAGTTGAGACAAGACCAGACTTGTCATTTGCCAAGGAAGATGTTAGACTCCCCATTCAGGAACATGGAACTAGCACCTTGGCTAAGCTAAGCTTTTACACCAAAAGCTACTAGCACTGTTTTACAGCTTTTGGGAGAGAGTTCTGCTTTTATTCTGCAGCATATTCAATATCCCAAGGAAAAACCCTGGGGTACACGTTAGAACCTGCCAAAGCTGTTTTTATCCACCTGGCAAGAACTCTGGAATCCAGGCTCTTTGTTCTGACTCTCCCAAGAGCAAGAGAGTGGCTAAAGTATAGCATTAAATAGGAGCATAAAGCTATTTGTAAGCAATGATTTACTTCAGCACCTAGAACAGTGGGGCCCAACCTTTAAACAGTACTGCAATATAAATGTAAATAATAGAATGCTCTTCCCTGTAAGATTTTTCTCTATCCGATGGGCAGAAAAGCTGATCATATCCTAAAAAATAATCTGCAAAGCAGCAGCTTGCTCATCTTGTCACTCATTTGCTAGACACTAGGTGAAGTAGATGGACACTGCTTTTGGTAGGAGGGTCTCTGATACTGTGGTAGCACTGTGAGCCTTTGAAAGATATTGCACACCTGGATTTGGGAGGATGGGGAAGAGGAAGAGATCATTTTGCTATCCGAAGGATTTCTCTTCTGTGATTACACAATGCTCTTCATTCTAACCCACAGTATACTTAAAAGGACAAAGTTACTATGCTCTGCAGATTGCTTTAATCAGGAGAAGCTAATGATTAGTTAATTATCTGATAAAGTAAAGCTATTTTTTCCAACTTTAAAGCATACAGACTGGATTATGTTTCCAAGTGAGCAGTCCAGCCTCCTTTCTCATCATTGAGAAGTCTAGTTTTGTAGAAAAAGATAAATGATGAGATATTAATTTTATCCATCCATCATTATCATAAGCACAAAGTTCTTAAGAGGCTTATGATGGGTGAGGAGAGAAAATTTGAGGCAAACAGGTAGAGATGTGGGATTAGTCGCAACTGGTGTATGTTATTGATATAATTCTTTTGGAATATAACATTTCTTGACAAATTTAAAGTTTCATTTGCCTTACATAAGTTACCTCCAGTATTGTCGTGTTCCTGGATATGTTCAATATGAAGTATAACAATAATTACAAGTTCTGAGGTAATGTTACCTGAAGCAAAAGTTGAAGGCTTTTAATGGCAACCAGTGTATGCTGGTCTTGTGCAATAAACTGAGCATCAGGAGGATTAAGGTTGGTTCATCTGTAACCAAATGTACAGAGAAGTGGACATAAGTCTTGAAAGCTGGCAAGATACAAACCTCAGTTATTTATGAATCTGACCTATATTACAGTGTATTTTGTCTAAGGCAATGGTTCTCAAACTTTTTTTTTCAAGGACCGCTTAATGATCTTTCCATATGTTGTTTGTACCATTAGCTAACTATTATAAAGCACTTCAGATAAAAGTGCCATATAAAATAATAATTAATAATAATTATTTTTTGTTCTACAAATAAAAGTACACAACTCATATATTAGTAGTCTTACCTTTCTAATGCAATGGATGTGCCCTTTCTCCCCCACCACGGCAGCCCCTGAGCTGGGGCTGGGAAGGAGTGGGGTCTCCCCTGCTACAGTAACCCCTGAGCTGGGGCTGGGAAAGCAGGGGGGTCTCCCCTGCCACAGCAGTCACAGAGCTGAGGCTGGGAAGGAGGGCTGTCTCTCTCCAGCAGCCGCAGCCCTGGAGCTGGGGAAAGTGGCCTCTTTTTCTGGCCACTACAGCCCTGCACGTCCCAAATTCCCCACACCCCCTCTTCTCATCCCACTGCCCTCTCCCACCTACCCCTTATTCCCCCGAAGGCCACCACCTAACCTTACATGTGCATCTTCTCAAGGGTCCAGGCACCTAATTAGTGGAGCCACGCCTGCACAGCTCCATTAATTAGGTAGGTGGCCCTTCATTCTCTTGTGTGCAGCCACCCAGGTGCACGTCTTAGAGGGAACTATCTGCGAACCACCTGCATGGAGCTCGCAAACCGCTGGTGGTCCATGGACCACAGTTTGAGAACCTCTGGTCTAAGGCCAATTTTAGACATGAGATAAAGTAGTGTTGGCCACTTCAGTGTAATCTTTCAGTATAATACAATATGTGGCAGCAGAACCACATACGGTGGTACTGTGCTCTATATGTGTTACTGTAACTGTCTGATTGCTGCACACTGCCCTCCATGTGTTGCATTACTGCACATGGGTGGGGTTGAGTGTATAAAAATCCTGCTCCGATTTAGACAAATATATTGTTGCTGTAGAAGGCTTCCGAAAAGAGGGTTTATGGGCACTTTTTGTAAATTGTGCCTTCTCAGCTCGGACAGTCATGTAAACAAGCTTGTGTTAATGTTAAACTTACATTACTATTTACAGTGATGTAAACTGAAGCGTAAATTGTCAGTGTACATTATGTAAATAATGTTAAAGGCTTGGTTTGCACATATTTTCATAGCACTTATGGTTTAAATAAAGTGCACTAAAAGATCAGGTGTAAAGTACAGTAAGTGACATTTATCAGGAGTGAGATCTGCCTTAGCAGAAAAGGTGAACATGTGACAGAAAGAGGCTAGTTACCTACTTAGAATTCATGATCCTTCTCTGAGAGAACAGGCACATGCATATTTCCTTGGGAATAAAAAGTTCGTTATCCATCCCCTTGGGCCCTGAGATTTGGATACATCATCATAAATGTTAGACAAGCAAAATATACCACAGACTTCCCCACAAGACTCTCAGCAGGGTCATCATCAGCTAGTCAGGATTTACCATCTCCTGTGTGCTAGCACAGGGAATTTTCCAGTATGAAGGACCAGTGGTGCCAGACCATCGCCATCAAGGTAAACTCCTTACCCAGTAACACAAGAGTATTTGTGAAATTTATAAAATATTCTTTTATAAACAAAGCCAATATGAATATAGATAGGCTGAATTGCAAACTGGGTGGAACCTCAAAATGTCAGTCTCTCTTCACATATATTGAATTTCTGGAATCGGTCCCTCTTAGTGCAGTACCAGTTTTCTCACTGCTCTTTCAAGCATCAATTTTTCCCCTGGTTCGTTGTCTGGAATCATGTGTGCACTTCTCTCTGCTTTCAGCATTACTGAAGGACATTTTTCCTGGACTGTCTCCAGACCAGCCTGAGTTATGTTCCGGCAGAAATCCACATGGAGGGTTTGTAAAGAGCCCCCATAGAGGGTCACAGCTTCCAGAGTCCGGTCAGTGATCCGCACGCAGTTTTCCAGTTTCAGTATCTTGAGGTTTGGGCAGCTCTTGAGAAGCAACAACAGGTAATCATCTGTGACATGGCCACATCCAGAAAGGGTCAGGGACAGCAAGTTTGGGCACCTGAAAACATGGTCATTGTATATGAGACAGAAGAATAATGTGTAGAATCTGCAAAAGCAATTCCCACTTAGAGATTCCCAAGTTCAAGTTCTGAAAAGCAGTGCAAAGAAAGCTCTTCCAGCCATGGTCTGGGAATCAAGACATTTGGGTTATAAAGCCTGAATCTCGCACTGACTTGCTGTGCAACCTCACAGAAGTCACTTGACTTCTCTCTGCCTCAGCCAATCTATTCAGGTCAACAACAACCTCTGAACCCTGCTCCTAGTGCCCTGGCACATTAGGGAATTCCAGCATCAGGTCCTGAGCAGAGATTTTAATGGATACCTGCTCTGAAAGGACTTTGGTTGGCTGATACAGCAAGACTGAAGGAGCCTGCTTGGCCCATCCTGCAAGATAAGTATTGTGACTGCACCTCAGAGAGAGAAATGGTCATCCCCCAGGATTAAGGAGCAGGGATAAATATGTACTGATATTAAGTTGGGGCCAATTAACTGAGTTAGTCATTGGATTTGATCAAAACTGTTTGGTTTTACTTAATATGTACACATCAGTTATCCTCCCCAATAGCCACAATTTTGAACCACCTGCAAATATTAACACACTCCGCAAAGGGAGGAAAGGAGCACAGAGTAGTTTTTGCTTTTATACTGCATAACAGATAAAAGTCAAGGTCTAATAACTAGATGTATGGACTCCACTCTCCTAATAAGCTTCATTTAAACCCTGCCCAGAGGCAAATGCAGAGTCTTATGAGGACAGTTGTGCCAAATGCTAACCAAAAGGATCAGTGTCATTTTTCCTGTTTCCTTTCTACTAGCTCAAGAGTGACTTGTGCTAAATGTATGTAAAAATGGGCAGGACTGGCAGCTTCAGGATCAGAAGTTGGTGGGAGATCTGGCCTCTTGGCAGACGTACAACCCTTCCATCCGAACTGATTTTTGTCTTTCTGACAGCTTCCTTGGGGAAGCAGTTTTAAAAGCAGTGGTTCTACTATCTAATTTATTCAACTAAATCAGTTCTGAGATAGAGCTCCTATAGGCTTGTTTGTGTGAAATCTGACTACAGCAGTGCTTAATGCAACCTCTGATAGGGTTGATATGCAATTCTGCAGCTAGAGTGGATGCTGTTGGAATCTGTAGAATTGAAGAATACACACCCGCACCATTTCCCACTCCCATTCTCAACAATCATTTAAAACAAAATTAACTGGAAAAACTTTTCTTTAAAACTAGTTCTATCAACAGTCACTTTTGTGATACAGGTACAGCCTTAGATATACATGGCTTGAAGAGACCCACCATTTCCAACTCTGCCTGCGTCTGCAAAGAAAAAAAAAGTTATCAGTCTGAGCCTGTACCTTCATCCATTTGATTCCCTGTTGCTCTGACCATCTTTTGCACCTGGCCAACAGGTGTTTATGTACAAGTTCAGAGCTAGTGCAAGCTAAAAGGCTGCAAATATTAAAGTATTTCTAGCACTCACACTGTCTTTCTTGTCCCACTGGACACCTAGAACTGCAGGCTCTGCAGCATAAGCATGCAGTTTAAGGAGCAGGTGGTGGAAATCTTAGTTTTTAATCTAGCAGCAGCAATTTTCTGTTGTTGCCAAATTGTACAAGAAATGGCTGTGCCTCTGCATTGTTTGCTGTTTTTATTGGTGTTAGCTTTTGTGTTTGTAACTTACTTTAGCTAGCACAGCTGAAAGCTGCTGATGTTGGTTTGCACTGAGGTCTGCTTTTCCTCACTATACTGTCTCCTTGTCTGTGTGACCCCCCCCCCAAGTAGTTTATATAAAGCTCAGAAATATATTTATAATCACTCAACCTCAGCATAGATAACATAGGCATTATCAATTTACAGAGAAATAAATTTAGGCTGCTCTAACACAGAATAAAATGATGTAAACCTTAGATCCAGTCTACCTTCACATGTGTCTGCCTGTTACTTGGGAGGAAAAGTGGAATTTGAGCTTACCAACATGTTTAGGGAGATGCCAGTTTTATAGATAAAGAATCTCTTGCTCCACTTCTGAGGATATTTTTGTCCTGCGCAGAATGGTGCTATTAAATAGTTCCTTAGTGACAATGCATGCTAAAAAAAAAGTGACTAATACCTTGGGAATGTCACATGCATTTGTCAAGCAAATGAGGGCTGAGGGAAGCCCTGTGAAATTCAACAGAGTGATGCACTACATTTTCGTTAAAACTAAATAAATGTGCTCCAAAGCCAAAATGTTTTGGTATTCAGTGTTCTGATCCAGAAAGGATGTGTAAACAGTTAAAAGCTTCAATGCTTTCAATTTAATGACCTTAAGCTTTACATTAGATGTAAAATTTCACACCCCAAGAACATACCTTTTGCAGACTTGTATTAAAAAATGATTGACAGCATTTTCATGCTTACGACAGATGTCTTTCTGGAATGTGTTTTTCATCCAGTCCTCAATGTTACACACCTTGACTCTGCTTGAATGCCAGCAGATGGAGAGGTACCTTAAAGCTGGTCCCAAGAGAAAATTATCCTTCTTTAGTTCCACAGGAGAATGGAAATTCAGTACAGGCCACAGAAAAGGCTCCTGAAACACTTCTAGCAATTTGTGACATGTCTGGGCTAAACTCTTTCTACTGTTTTTGTCCAGGAAAGAAAATAGGTGCAACAGGCATTCCCGATTGAGCTGGGTTATATGCATAGCCCATGCAGAGCCGTGCTCTTAGGAAAGAGGATCCTATATTCTGGCAGAGTGGACTAACAGCAATACTGGAGGGGCCTGACCAGCCTCAGAATCACCACTGGGCTGTTGAACATATATGGTTGTGGAATGGTGTTTATTTTTGGCCAACAACTGGTGCAGGAGTTAAAAAAAGGAAGCAGCTCAGAGTCCCACGTGCACCAGGCTGTTGCTCCATTTCTTGTCCAGGGGAATAGCCTGGCCAAGCAGAAAAGTAGCAATTGAGTTAAATCAAATGTTTCCTTAAAAGGAATTATTTTCCTTTTGTCAATCCTGATGTTTAGCAAAGGGCTTGAGGCAGTTTAAATGAACTTGTAGTAGCCACAGCTGCAAAGGAAAAGCTGTGCAGGCCTCTGCTTTGGGTGAAAACCATGATAGTCTCAATGGTAGTATTTTAGCCTTGTTAGAAAATACTGACTATTCTAAGGGGCCTTGCTTATATCCTAACAGGGCCAAGGATCAAATCATGTATTATTGATGATGGGCTTTAAAAATGTGGTGTTCAATAAGCATCTAGTAAAACCCACTTGAGCAAAGCAAATCTTAAAATGATTGGAAGCATGTATTTAGTGTGACTCTCTAAGCCAAACAGGCACATTAAAAGCTTTAAATACATCAGAGGGTTTTATAGGTTCCATTTACCTGAATTGAACACCAGTGTAATTCCCTGCTTGCTGCCACTTTAATTATAACAATTACAACAGGCAATGGCACTTCATAGCTCAGCAATTCTCAAAAGTGGGCTTTTAGTGAGGGAGTCCACATGAAGTATCCTACATGGATGTATCCATGACTGATCAGAAATACAGAAAATGTCTGCAGTTCTCTCTCAGGTTCATGCCTGTCCTGCTGGCCAGTCTCAAGCTGGTGCATTAGCCACTTTCCTGCTGAGTCATTGCATTTTAAGATACAGAATTTGTGATTTAGCCATGTTATATAGTAAGTAAGTAAATTGTTCTGAACACCTCCAGGCACTCTTTATTAGTCTCCATTAAATTAAGTTAAGAAGTTTTACAATCTATATAACCATGACAGAAAGCAATTTTTTCCAAGCCCTTTTCAGACACTGTAGCAATTTTTGCCTGAGTTAATGAAGCTAGTGTCTAGATTGTTTTCCATCTCATTAATGGAATACCTTCTTGCTAATTTCATGCTTTTTGTCTTTGGTTTGTATGTGGCAATTACCAGATAAATATTAATGTACCTTGTGAGGTAATGGGATAAATTACTCAGCATGGCTGAAGCAGTTCAGTGGTGTTGAGCGTAGGCTGAAGCTGTTGCTAGTGCCCTTGATCTAGGCATGGGAGAGGCAGACTGTTTGAAAGTGGAGAAAAGTACTGTAAAGTGGCAGTTAGGTGATGTCTAATCTCCGACAACAAAAAGGCTAGGGTTGGGTTTGCAGCTGGTACTAGGCAGCAATAGCACCCTCGCTCTAAGGTGTGACCCAGCCTTTACTTAAGTAGATTTTAAACAAGATCTTTTTCACTTGTATAGCACAAAAAGTCTTTTAAAAGGTGTGGGGCAGGGGGAGGAACAGAGGGAATCAGTGTGATTACACACAACTGTAGCTGTTAGGATTTTTTCTTCTATGTCTATCTCAATGCAGGATTGTTTCTTTCAGTGTATTTATAAGTACATAGGCCAGTTGGCTTTTAAAGACATCCAGCATTGGCGCCTCTTCCCACTTCATTTAGGAGACTTTCCCAGCACAAAATGAATGAGGCTGTGTTAAGGTTTTCCTGCTAGTCATCAGAAATGTCCTTACAATACTTCTGCTAATTAAGTTTTTTGCCTCCTTGGAGTTTGCCCACAAATACTTGGAGGCCATTATGTCAGTTATCAAGCCTTTTTGTTCCAAAAGCACTATCTACTGAACCAATGGAGAAAAGGCCTAAGCATCATATCATTGTTCATGCATTATCCCCCATAAGGTTCTACATGCAGGGTAGAAAGTGGTGCATAAAAATAACAGCTCTGCCCTCAGAAGGGGCTTAAGTCTGCACATCTCTGATAGCAGAGGGGGCTGAAGCAAAGGGACAGAGCAGCAAAAATGGTCTCGCTGATTAGTGCACCATTGCTAACCCTGGTGGTAATTAAGCAGGCACTAGCTCCAAGCTCCTGTTGGCTTGTGGGACGATATCTATGGTTGGATTTGGAAAGGAATATGCTGAACAGAGACACAGTCACTAAATGGGAGGCCCTGTAGTGCCATGTCCATTTACAATATTTTTCCAGCAACAATTTGTTAGCAAAGGCACTTTGTGCCTCTTGTGGAGACCAATCTAACACGATTCTGTAAAGCAGCGTCCTGAAGTACTGCAGCACTCACAGGAGAGAAGTGACATTTGAAAACAGGTAGCTGGTAAGACAGTCCTTTTCTATGGCCTTGCCACTGAAAACAAAGTTATAGGCTACAATAAATATATTGTGGAGTTTGATACTAAAGATGGCAATTTTGGATAGCTAGCTGAATCTCAATCCATTATAAATTACTTATTCTCCTCTTAACACAGCTCTGCTAAACCTAAAATGTCAGTTTGCACAGAGTTTAATCGGCACTGATTGTACTCAAATCCCAGAAGTTAAGTGATATGGCTACAGTTAGTTACACTTTGGATTGAGCTTAGTTTACCAGTGAAAGTGAAGCTACTGAAGTTGCATTTAACACTTTCCCTAGAGGCACCTTGAAATTGTCGCTTTCTGTCAGGATCTTTCATGACTTGGCCTAAGAACAGATTGAAATCCATAGCCTTTGTCTACATCTGACTAGTGCTGTCTACAGCTGGGGTGAAGTTGCCATGGAGGGGTGTGGAATTTTCACAAGTGCTGTGGGAGGGTGAAAACTTTTAGCATAGGCCAGGCCTCAAAGTTACTGTGCCTCATGCACTGGGCTGTTTTGTTGTGTGTATATTAAAGACAATAGCTTGATGAAGGGGCAACTAGTGGCCTCTTCGCAAGGAATTGTTAATTTCTATTGTAAAGATAAAGTATTTGCATATAGGCCTGTATATACTTCCTGTTTCTTAACATGAGCCAGGTGCTCAGGGTGGATGAGAAGGGGTCTTTCCCCCAGCAGCTGGTAAGAAGAGGCTATGACTGTAAAACCACAGAATAAGTGGCAAAGATGTAACAGTAGTTAAGGAAAGGAGGAGAGGAATGTTGCCCCCCACACTGCTTTTACTTGTGAACAAATAGCACCTGCTGATAAAGCATTTTTGCTTGTGTGATAACTGTGTACGGTCAGGGACATGCACATGGTGTATTACTTTTGGTGTAAATGTATATGCCCAGTGGAAGTTAAGAGCACTGTAAACATGACATATCCCAAGTTAGTTAGAGGCTAAATAGCAAATAGACCTAGCTAAAGAAGTTCTGAAAAAATGCTTTTGTCATCAGCTATTTCTCAGAAGGTAAAGAAGCTGATTCTACTGCCTCTGCACAAAAGTCTAAAAAGCAGTTTTACTCACACAGAGTAATAATATGCTGAGAAGCTGGGACAGGATAGGAAGTTTTTCACATTCTAAAGAGAGCCTTTAATGGCACATATGCCATAAAAACATTTTATGATTGTTACTTGCATTCACCCCATTAATGCACAGTCAATGGTCCTCATAGAAACTTACACATTAGATTTTAATGGTAAACAATTCCATCTATGGCACTACAGTACTTCAGGATATTCTAAAGCACAACGGAATGAGAGTTTTCAAGGTGCTGATTACCTCCTCATTAGTAAGAGACAGACATCAGAAATGAAACAGCATTAGGCAAACTTTTGAACAAGTGTCATGCTTTCCATCCATTCAGCAAGTCTTACAAATGGCTTTCTGCCTTTGATACAGGTCCACACTGCCTTGCACCATCAAGAAAAAGATGTAAACCCACTCCACATGACATCGATGATCACTGGGAAAAGCACCTTTGACTGTACTCCTTGTAGGCGCTCACCCCCATACTGTATGGGATCAATCACCATGCAGTCTGCTGAAGCAGGGATGAACAACTGGGAATTCCCCCATTGTTTCACATAAACTGCATTTCCAGTTGTAGATGCAGCTTTAAACAACGAGCGACACGACACCCCAAGGACCACCTTTTTCTTTTGGTGTAGAATACCGGCCAAGTTCTTGAACTGCAAAAACCACGTGCTTGCAGAAAGCAAATCAGACCAGCAGTGAATAACAGAAAAGAAACAGATTGGGCTTAAAATGTCCTTTTCCCCACCCTGCTCAAAAAAAGTAGATAAATATAGGATATACATGTAAGGTTAAAAATTTAATACTAAGCTAGGTGCAGTATAGGTTACTGGGTCAGTGCTCAGTTGCCTTTTTTGGGGGGGGGAGGGAGGGCACTGACTAGAATACAGTGGATAAGGAAAGTTCTCCACCTGGAAGAGAAATACTTGTGTTGCCACAAAAAATTGTTTATACTGTCCATCTGTGTTTGCAGTGGGAGTAAGCTACATTAGGAAAGGATTTACAGTGTACTTGTCCCATAGATGCATATGGCTGAGTTGTAGCAAACTGCTTCAAGAACAAACTATGACAACTGCATGATGTTCTGATAGCCAATGGCATACATCATATTCTGTTTAGCACATGGCCAAGACAATTCTCTTATGATACGTGAAAAGTGGTATTGAGAGGAAATGTGTAAGACAATATTTGGGCAAAAAAAGCTGAGAGAGAAATAATCACCTTTAAAATAGAGGGAATAATGTTGATGAAGTTTATGAACTTAAGTTCCTAAAAATACAGAAAGGCACATTTACATCACTGGGTGTCTGAACAATATGCACTAAATTCACTGCAAGTTAAATAAATCGACCAGATCATGTCATGATTGTTATTCTCAACACATATATTAAACAAATTCTAGAGCAATTTTAGTGCTGGCTCAAGTGCCTGTGGCCTAAGGTTTAATCCCCAAAATTACATCCTGAATTGCCATCAGTGGTGAAATGAACTCTGCCAATTACTTTTTTATTGTGTTTAAATGTGATAACAGCTGCTGGTTCTGATCAGAACATAAGCTCTAGCTGCAGAGGTCCAAAAACAGTAGTTAACAAGCTGATGGCTACAGTTTGAAGCAATGAATAATCTATTTATTGTTCAACAACAAAATAAAGACATCCTGGTATATCTGCCACTTAACATATCAAGTGATAGTCACTATTAGGTTTAGGTAAGTGTATAGTTTACATATTTTCATACACAATTTAGCAATACTGAACATTTCTGCAGTTTTATATAAAGCCAATTTCTTTTTAAACAACATCTGAGATGGATCAAACAGGTAATTAAAACTTTTTTTGTTTGTTTGTTTTGCAATTGTCAGGCTTCCCCAGTCAGGAGCGCTGGTGCTTAGTCAACTAATACTGAAATGCATTCTACATCTACCTGCTGACAAATGTGGCCCTTCAAGGAGATACAACCAGGGGAAGGCAAATGTTTTTACTCAGCTAAATATAAACACACCTGTTTGTAAACTCTTGGGAATATATCACTAGTAAGAGGGGTCTGGTGGGATAGCTGTCTTGGCAGGCAGAGAGCTCCAGCCTTCCCACAAAAACTTTTGAGATTATGGGAGTGTGGTGAAAGGCAGTAGGCAAACAGAAGAGGAGGGAAAGGGGAGTTCAGTGTCATTCAATCTATACTGGGCTCTTCTCTCTCAGCAGTACCAGAACAGCCGAAATTCCAGCTGCTAACACTGAATTCTTCCACTAAGCTGATAAGAGGTTTAATATAAACAGATGTCTTACATTTCAACTTCAGAAATATCATCTTGCCTCTTCTTTTGGTCAAGAGACCATGAAGAATGGTGCACTACTAATTAAATACTGCAGTTAGTGAGGGTATATGCTCACCTAAAGGGGCAGCGTTAGCTCCACAATTTGCATGAACTGTAATATCCCTGCATATAGACTTAAATGCATCTTCCCTACCAGTTTGAGCCTAAGTCTGGATTAGGTATAACAACATACCATGCAAAGTCTATCTCCAAACCCGCCTTTCAGTCCTAAACAGAGACTGGTGGTTTTTAATCACGCTGAAAGGGGATGTGGGCAAATGGGAGTTATATTGAGACAAAAACCTCTCCTGTGTGAAGCCCCCACATTCACAGTGGCCCAACCCCATGGAGCCTGCTAGCTTCAGAAGCAAGTGCTTGCTATCAAACTTTGGGATAAATGCTAAAAATTGAGATATCACTCTAGCAATTCCATTTCAGTTTTTAAAAAGTAAATTAAAATCCCAAGACACGTATATGATTAGGGTAATAATTTAAATGTCTCTTTTGTAGGGGAAAAAGTACAAATGAGAAACACTTGAATTTGCAGTACAAATACAACTGAATCAACTATTTATTTACAAGGAGTCCTGAAAGACAGCAGCCTTGATACACACTGATAGCAGCAATTACCCAGTCTACTTAATGATGCCACATCTCATCTCTTCTGCAGGCAAAGAGTGATTGTTCAGAGGTCACTGTTAAGTTTCTTGCACTGGGGCAAACAGTATGTGCAAGCAATTGCTTGATTTAAAAGTGATTCAATCTTATCTACATAACAGCTGTGAGAGCAGCATGAAATTCTATTGCTCTTCATAATCAGGAACACGTTTCTCTTGCTTATAAAGAGGATACAAAGCTTCTCTGATGTAAATGTGCCTTTAGAAAGTGAGAACTGAAAACATTAATATAAAAATCAAATAACTAAGTAGTTCATGAAACTATATATATAAAAATTGAGTTATCACAACTAAAGCAGCAAATCAAAATATCTGCTGAGGTTTTCTGGTAGAACTTAAAAAAAAAAAAAAAAGGTTAGTTTGTGTCCAAGTTCAATAAGTCAATGTCCAAACCACCATTGACACAACAAAACTAAAACCCACACGAGGAAGTTGAAAAGTGCACAATGAAATTAATAGTCTTGGATCAAGTATTTATGGAGAATTGGAAATGTTTTGTCTGAAGGACTTGATAAGTGAGGATTAAAAGGAGGTATTAAAGTTTATCAGATCCAGATTTGGCCTGCCGATCCACATAGAAGAGGATGTAGGCCTTTGCCTTTACCACGGTCTCTTCATCGGTCAGAGTTACAGTACTGTCATTGAAATGGAACCAGCGACCTTCATGAGTTGCATAGGCTGTGTAATGTCCAGAGCCAACGCTGAAAGCAATGAGACACACAAAGTGGGATCAATAAAAGGAAATTTACCACCTCATTCTGCGCTATACAGGACAACAACAGGGCAAGCACTAATTGACTATATTCTATCATAAGGCTTCTCCCAGGTTAGAGGGTGGGAAACTGAACAGCCTCCATAATTGGTCAGCTTAAACCCAAAGGCATTAAAAGGGTAAGAAAGATTTTCCATGCAAAAGCATCTTTAATAGTGTCAAGATTTGATACGAACCACATGCAGACAATTGCTTCCTTTTTGGGACTTCATAAAAAGTATCTAAGTTTTAGCATAATCCAAGCCCCCAAGTCCTTTTGCAAGCAAAACTCCCAGTGAACTTAAATACAAGTTTTACCTCTGTAAGATTAGATTCAGTAGCATTTAAGATAAAAGTAATCATCAGCTTACAAACAGAAATAAAATTTGAGTTTTACCATGTTCTGTCATTTAATTTTATATTCAGAATTCCTTCCAACTAGTTCTAGCTGAATCCTGCTTGAGTTACCATGATTTCAAACCAAGTGCACAGGGAAAGTGTCATCACAACGAACATAGGTTGGAAACTAACTGAAGTTTTTATACAGATCACATGCCATGTCTTGGATCCTTGTACATATAATTAAGAACCAGAAAACAGCCAAGTTTCATTACTCATGCTGCCTCAAGACAAGGCCATCTCACACTTGCATGGCTAACAGCTGTATCTTATATATCATCATAGTTCACACCCACCTAATTCATTCCAATCATGTCCAGTTTACACTGATGTCCACTACAACTATGTTTTGTATTCTCTGAGCTTTCAAGCAGCTGCCATGGGCGTTCTGTGGTAGTGCTAATGAAGACTCCATTTGAAAGTCAGACCGTTTGATTTAGTCCTACTTCAGATATCAGACCACTCATCTTTGGAAGAACGCAACAAGGGCAGCCTGCTAGAGTGAACGTTTTCAAATACATGTTTGCTGAAAACACCCTCAATTCAACTGAGATAGAACAGTGAGTTCTAGTGACAACAGCAAGAATTCCCACTATTAGAAAACAGCATAGTTTCTTCTAAAGAATTGTCCTACCATCCCTCAATCTTGGGACTTAATTACACAATATCCTGGAAGAAGAAAGTCATCATGTCACTACTACTGACTCTCAAAGGATCAAAGACTGCAAAATATCTTTAATTCAAAATACAACTACTATCCAACTCCAGAGCATCCCAGTTGGCTCTCAGTTTGAAGCTTCACTCCTGTGGGAGAGGACCACTGCTGTCAGTCTGCCAGTCCAAAGTCTACATTGTTCTAGATGAGCACTTTCCCTTTGCATAAACCTGCATGTGCTTTCAAGTTGAACAAACAAAGAAGAAACATTGAAATTTAGTTGTTAGTGGCTAAGTGAAATGTCAGTTTTTATGGCCACCGGACCTCTCTCTCAGCTTAAATACTTTCCAGAAGGACTTTACTTTCCAATTTGAAAGAAGCAAAGGGACAATCCTCATTTTTAATAAGTTTCAGATTTCCATCTGTTACTCAGGGGACAAGAGTGGAGACTCACAGCAGGAGACCTCTGATAGACTGAACAATTAACATTTTTGGTAAAAGTCCCCACTGGAATATAAAGCTGCTTTTTATTTCCATGTTAGCACAGCTGCTAACAGAACCAACATGCACATTATGGGTGAAATTCTGACCCCAATGAAGTCAACAGGAATTTGGCCATTGCCTTCAATAAGGCTAGTACTTCACCCCAGGTACTCACTGAGCATACTTACCCTGAACCATGATGTACGACAACAGCTGCAAGATCATATCGACAGCTTTCTGGGCCACTGTTCTCCGGCTGCAGTTCAAAGTAGAGAAAACAGCTTTTAAGAAGTCAACTGACACCTTCTATGTTCCATAACATATGATAAAAACAGAACAAATTTCCAGTGTATACATCAGTAAGAGTCTCTGTACCTCTAACAAGTAGCATTTCATGTCTAGGTCCCGGAGGGGAAATTCTACATATGTATCAACCTTGTTTCTCAGATATTCTGTCCAGTGAAATCGTTTCAAGTGTAAGCATAGCACCTATAGTATTAAACATGAAAGACAGAGTTCATTAGGTTAAGTCTTTGATTATGGTTACATATGTTTATTGGTCAAGTTATTAATTCCCTTTAAAGTTTCACCAGACACTCATATTTGCACTTACCTTTGGTAGTTTCTGAATCCAGAATTTTTTGGTGGATTTCTGTTTCTTTTTACATTTGTGGCACATATAGAGCTCTGTCTCATCAAGTTCTTCCAAGTCTGTAAAACTGCGAAGACAATCTAAAAGGAAGAGAATTCAGAAGCACTAATAAGAGACCAAGAGATGACTTCTGGCTGGTTTTTAGTGGGCAGTTACTCTTTGTAGGCAGTCTCTTCATAAAGGCCAAGGACTGAACAGACATGGACCCACTAACCCTTACAGATCATTTCTGAAGCACACTGATGAGGTGGTGGGTGATGCTTGCACTGCTGGTGCTAGACAGAGGAATTCAGGAGCCAGGGCTTGTAATCCAGCCATTTTATAGTACAGTAATAGTTTCAGTGAAAGTCAGGCAGAAATATAAGGTTGAAAGAGAAGAAATCAATCTTAAACTGGATCCATGTAATTCTGAAAATAGTTACTTTTGGGCTCTAACTCAAGAAATAAAATCTCCGTCTCCCCAAAGGTGCTATCATGTTCCAGATAAAGAACTGAGTGGGATATGGTTGCAGTAATCACATTTACAAACACTCTGGGTGAAATCCTGGCTCCACTGAAGTCAGCTGAAAGCCTATTGATTTCAGTGGGGCCAAGATTTCACTCACCACGAACTCTTACCCCGTAGTGTGCACATTGGTCCATTTTCTTGATTCTTAGTACGTTTATTTCTGAACTGACTTGGAATATCTAGTGAAAGGTCTAGGAAAGAAAAAAATACAATTGAATTTCTTAGATCAAAATAAAAAGTTAGTTCTTACTGAAGTTTTACATTGTAAAATCTCAGCTCCATCACAGATTTGTCAGCTACATGAAGATTCAGAGCTTTAATGTGGTAGCCAATACTTTGAAAGAGAAAGATACCTTACCTAGGAATGGATCAAACTTTCTAGATTCAGTTCCACATATTAAGCAGTTTACTTCATTTTGAAGAATGCCTCCAAATATAGCTGTGACAACAGTAGAGGCTCCATTTCTAAACAAACCACCATGAAGGAAAGAAACTCATCAGAATTTCTGTTTTACGCTGCATTTTAGCATGTGAAATATTTTATTGCTTATAACATGTCAAAAACAATCAGGCAGTTTGGTCTGGGTGTAACAAACAAGGATTGGGTTCATTTACATGGTCCTTTCACTCATCACTAGATTCCATGGAGCAAATGTTAATACAGCAAAGATATTGGAACCCCAGACGGAACAGGAATCTATACTCTATGCAAGTACTCATAAACAGATCTTCAATGGAAAAACTAGATAAGCATCCCAAATCTTTTTAAAGGCTATGCTTATATACAGTTCATTTTCTTCAGAGCGCATACGATTTTAACATTATGCGGATGTTATTTTTAAGAGCAGTTTTCTATGTGACAGCTCTCTCTCAAGCTAGGTGAACTAGGGTGTATTTTCTCTTTGAACCTGCTCCCTACTTTTTACTTCACATCTTTAGGGCTTTTTAAAGCAGGTCACTTCCAAAAAGACATTTTCATTGCAAAAACATGCTAAACATTGTGTCATTGTTTCTTTGTTCATTCATAAGGCACTTATAATCTTTTTGTTTTAAAAGCTTCAAAATAGAAGGAGATTCTTAGCTAGAGTGCTAAGTCAACCAGCCAAAGCAGCTCTACTATATGCACCATGAGATGTGTTTCCATCACGTAGTACTATATGAAGAGGCAAGGGAAAAACCCACCCGATCAACTTGTGCTTGTCTGATACAAAACATCAGGCTAACTGCCAGGAGCACTGCTTTCTCCTGATCTTAGCCCTGGAAGCCATCACAATGGCAGAGGTGGTGAGAAAGATGAAGGACAACAGAAATAAGTAACAACTGGGGACACTGACCTTTTAAAACATTCAAGTGTAAATGCCTAACACTGCCACATTTTGTCAGGTTCTTAATGCTTAATGAAAACAAATATTTCAAAGTAATTAACATTACAAGAAACCAGAATAATTTGCTAGTTTATATTGTCAGGTTTCCAACCACGTGCCGGGCTGCAGAAAACCTGCGCTGTGAGATTACAAGCCACCTCCTTCAGCCCTGATTAATAAACTCTCAATATTTCATATAAGGCAAGTTTATAGCACTATCTGTACACTGCTCTCATTGGAGCAAATCTTTTTTTTCAGGCAAAGCTGCCGTTCAAGTCTCAGTTCCAGGCTCAGATCAGCTGAGGATTGCAAGATTTTCAGCCAGATATCTAAAACCAACCTTGCAACATTCTGTATTCAAGTCTAACAGGGTTTTTAGATACAGTTGATTGCGGTGCATGTGTTTTGCATGAACCAAGAAATTTAATGACTAATGTTATTTAATACGAAAGATCATACTACTAGTGCTGTAAGACCAGTGACTTCAGGCACAACAGTTATAATTACAGAGTTAATTAAAAGTGGGTCGTAGAACACTTGTAACATACTGTAATCAAGCCTATGCAGTACTCACCTGCCCTGCTCAGGCCTGTTTAACTTGTAATCCCTTTTCCTGCATAGATCAGGACAGACATAACTCTCAGATAATCCTAACACAGGGAGTCTGCCCAGTGACCAAAATCCAGGCTGAACTGACTGTTAACATTCCTGCCTAAAGCAAAATAAATGTTTTGGTCTCAGTGCTGTTTTCAATCTAGCAGAGCACACTTAGAAAAAATAATTCAGGAAGTGTCAGCATTTCCAGACCAAAAGATTTGAAAGGCACCCAAATGTGCTTCACTTTCAAAACGGAATGATAGGAAAACTGAAGGCAAACCCTACATTATCAAAGGCAAATTAAAGCAGCAGCTGCTTCAAGGGTATCTCTTAGCTGAGATACAAATACAGAATGTTGTATTGCTAGAAAAAAATCCAGTTATGGCAAATCTTGAATGTACTGCCACTTCCTGTTCCACTCATGTAAAAAACCTGTTGCCCATTTATAATTAACATGCCACTGATCAGTGTGTAATTTTGTCTAGCCTGAACTCAAGACAGTTGTATACAAAAACTACACAACTACTATGAAAAAAAAAAATCGATCCAAGACACACTAAGACTTTGGTGCTTTGACAAAGTGGCTCCACAGTGTGATGCTACTTTAGCTTATTTCTTTAGATATTTGTTTAAATATACAAAATAATGATGTCATAGGGTAGTTCACTCCCCTGGGATACTGTGATTCATGCATGGAGCCCCATCATGATGGTAAGTTGTTGAAGTAATTAAAACAATATCTTACATGCAACATTTGTTGCTTGCAGAGAGACCTGAATTTTCTTGCAAAATTACCGAGCGAGAAACACCATTAAAGCCTCCTTGGAGTTCCAAATGTAGATGGTCCAACAGGTAACGCATGAACTCATGGGCATCTTGTTGCTGGTATCCCCTTAACACAAAAATATTCAGACAATTTAAAGAAACTGCATCTTTATTTCTGACATATTGGCTCAAAGTAGTTCCAACATTCAAACCAAAAGAATAGCCTGTTACTTAATATCTTGTAGGATACACGTGTTTGTGCAATTTCTATTACTTTGGCTGTACTCGCCACACATCTCTGGAAACCTGGAGTGAACTGGTCTAGACAAGCTAAGCAATTAGTTTAGATCAGACTGCAATATGATCTCAAAGACACAGCTTGTATTATGCTCATGTGTACAACTGGCAGAATTCTAAATTTCCCACTCCTCTTGTCCAATTTTTTTTTTAAAAACTTTATATTTAAAAACAAAATTCCTTGTTTTTTAAAACAATACAAAGGAATGCTGGACACCGAGCAATAATTGTACATGTACTTGATTCTTGCCTCTTGAGCAGTTCTGACACGGGACAGGCAGTAACTCTCACTATTGTGCAGCAAGGAGGGTTGGACCTTCATGGCTAGCCCATATTGCAGGTGGGGCAGAGTCACACATGTGCCAAGCCACTGCAACTGCTGACCAGTTGTGAACCTATGTGGTTAAGGCCAAGCACTTCTTTCAAGTGCCTGAAGTGGTGCAACCTAAAAGGGAACAGTAGCAGACGGAGGTGGCTCTCTCTTAATCCTTCCCTCAGGGTTGCACAATCACTCCCGCCCTTCCCCTTTGGGGTTATTGGTTATCAGTCTGTCACTCCATTTGTATAGGTTTGTTTGTTGCATGGTATATTAAGAAGGGATGTGGCATTCATATCCATAGGGGGGAGAGGCATATTTGGACTTGGAAGTAACTGTGGTTTGCATTGAGCAGGTTTGCAGTTTGAACTGATCATCATAAATGATGCACAACATACTAGAATCTTGGACTGGGAAAACCTGGTTTTACATCACACTTTTTTGGCATCTAAGAGATTCAGTAGTTTTTGGACAAAAGTTCTGAGCAGATTTTCTTCAGACACCAGACCCATCATTTCTTTTAACACTGTCAACTGGCTCTCTTCTCTCAGGTAAAGGGTTTCATTCCCAGGCTGTGTTCTCCACAAGCCTCCTGCAGTAATAGCACGAGCTCTTTGAAATGACAGGAATGTATCCCCCATCCCTTGGCTGGGCTACGGAACGGTGTTTAGAATTGTATGGAGGGGTTTCAACCTCCACTCTGGGTAATCTTGCAACATCTGAGTGAAGAAATGCATTTGAGGCACAATTCTTCTCATTACATTTGGACTCAGACACCCAACTGACTATGGAAGTTTGTAGAGTCTCTGAAGTACAATGGATGCAGTAGCAGAAAGATGTTGCTCACACAAGAAGCAATCAGTACTTCACTGCTAGCTAGGCTGTAGGAAGCCAACAGCAGTCAGGTAAGCAAGTTTTTATAAGTTACCAGTAAGCTAAAGGATGTAATAATTCAAGGAAAGTCAGCAGGAATCTCTATGAATACATCGTAAGACTCAAAGCACCCAGCCCCAAATGAAGTGGGGGGACACATCATCACAGTAACAGATAGCTACACAACCCTTCATAGGATTAGTACAGAAGTTCCCAAACCATGGGCTGCAGAGAGCTGCATTCTCTGCAGTTCTGGTCCTTTAAGTTTCACTAATAAACTAAAAATCCATCACATATTATTCTCCTATTCCATGTAAGCAACTGATGCAGTTACCACCAGGATATGTGACTGAGTGGGATGGGTGGTGGTTTCTAAAGTCATGAACAGAAGGGGCAGTGTCTATACAAAACTCTCAACAGTACGGAACACATCACAGAGTTGGAGAACCTGTGGTTAGCTGAGTGAGCACAGAATGCATACGCTGGCACATGCCCATAGGAAAGGTGACATGCCTAATACAGAATGCAGTCACTGCACACCAAGCTTCCTACAAAATCTCAGCCAAGGTTAAAGTGAACATACACTAAAACCTTAAATAAGCATCCCTCCTTTATCCCCGAACAAGCATAACAAGAGCCATTTCCTCCAAACCAGAGTCACAACAAGCATCACTGAGAAACTGCCTAGCTTTGCCACAACAGCAGTGAAAGCAGAGCTGTGAAATCAAACACAGGAAAATGAAGGCAGGTGTGACTCAGAACATTTAGAGCAGTCTATTGCTGTGCTGCATCAAGCTGAAGACAGTCTATGAACTCTTAAGATGATCAGCTTGGTTCCCCCTCCAATTCCTTTTACATCATCCCTGGTAAAATTAAGTGCTTTATCTAAATGTTTAGAATATTTTTTGTTACAGTACAATAATTATTGTACAACAACTATGCACACAAGATGTAAGCAGAGGCAAGGAACCTTCAATCCATTACTGTTACAATAGTGGTTCCAAATTGTTACCCTAGAGAGAGAGTTAGATTTATTAAAACTAACATCAAGTAAATATTTTGGAAGTAAAATTATTAATACTCCAAAATCTAAAATTTCTAATGCGTCGTTTTCTTGATTGGTATTTATCTTCATCAGGTCACTAGAGATGGAATTCAGAATTAAAAAGATTATCTGGTAAAGGATGCGATATCTGCAAGTTAACTTTGCATAGATACTAAACAGAAGATGTTTAATGTTTATACAAACTGGACTATGACTCCAGAACAAATGAATGAGGCAGAATTCTTTCTGAGCTGCGTGATCAATGTAAGAAAGACTGGGGTTTAAATGCAGTCATTAGAAGATACTGAATTAATGAAGGAATTGCTTAGGTTGTTTAATAGATATATCCACATTTTATATAGCTTAGCAGAGTTACAACAGAAGAAAGAAAATTTATGGGAACAGCATTATCAGCAAGAATGTGTTACAGACAACATTACTTAAGCCAAAGGACAGATATTTTAAATGAAATGGGACATATATTTGATCTGAAATGTGATGTAATTTGATTTGTAAATGTTTTATTGTTATTTACATTTATACTATAGCACTTTGTAAGGTTTGTATTCCGTTCACCCAAGTACAAATATCTTTGGAATGTTAACTGAACAATCTAAAATAAAATGACCAAAGTTCCTGTGGTGGGGAATACAGCTTCTCACACAGACCTCAGATCCCAGCAGCACCTAAACAGCAGGTCCCAATGCACTTAAACAATTCAATCCAGCCCATCCACATATTGGCAAAAAGTGATACAAAAGGAACAGTCATCACGGGAAAAAAACCTCAGAATTCATGAACAATAATAAACATACTTCACCCCACCAAGAGGCTATGGAACTCTCTCTGTGCAGCCGATCTGCCATATTAAACTGCTCAAAGACCAAGCTTTCGTAACAGATACAGCCTGCAGAAACACACTACAGTTTGCCATCATTCCACAACTGTACTGAATGTATAATATGCAATTCCTAGCCATGTGCTATACTCCCTATTCCCACACAGATTTGGAGAGATCTACACTGCAATATCAGCAATTTCCAGTTGTTTTCCACTATGCTACACTTTTCTATTAGGGAGATGGGGCCTATAGTGGCGAGGGAGGGCAGAAGATGCCACAGTTAGCTAAAACCTCTTAAAAGCTAACCAACCAGATCTCAGCTCCAAGGCCCCTCCATCACTCCACTCTGCACAAATACAAGTAGAATAGCTGGCTCGTAGCTGTCATGCCACCAGCTCCAACCCTGTCCATCTATCCTAAGCCCACCCTGCATGTAGCCCCTTTGAGCTGGTTAACACTGCAGAAGGAGATTTGGGATTCTAAATGGAGCACCAGTAACTTATACAGCATGATGCAATTCAACACAGAACATCTATTTTCCCCCTCCAGCAAAGGCTGCTGCCCCCTCCCCTCCTCCAAATGCAGGGGAAAACACAGCGAGTGTCTGACTTTTCTTTCCATGTGGTTTACCGCATTATTTTGGCTTCACTCAATAGAGGGACAGATATGGCCGAAGGAAGGCAGAGTGCACAACTAGTACCTTTCATTAATGAAGAGTTCCTAGACAGCTGGTGTTACCAGTGGGTCACAAATTCTCCCTCTCCCGAGAGTGCCAAGTTCCCAGAAGAGGGCAGCACTTTATGTTAAAAGCCATGATAGAACCCACAGTGCTGAAAATTTGCTAGAGAACAGATTTCCCTGCTCAGTCACACAAGATCTGTAGGGTAGGTTTATTACGGATAATGGGGTAACTCATCAAGCTTATTAGAGATAATATTCTTATGCCTAGAACGTTTTGGCCATTGCTTGAAGCCTCTGGTATTAAACTTCCTTGATTCTCATAAGCCAGTAAAACACATGTTAGGCAGTGTGAAGAATACTAAAGATGGACTTTTATTTTCTGGGTTATTCAGGTAAGCATGTGCGTTCACAGCATCTTTTCAGCACTGCTGGAGATGTAACAGATAACAGAACATCTTTACTACCTGAGAACATGGAGCAACTTACCTTCACAAATCCTAACAGGTTTCAGTGCTCCTTTGAAAGAGGTTCAGGGGCCAGGACAGGGAGACCTTGGAGAGGAATGATACTTTGATTTACTTGGGTAACTTTTTTTTGACAGTGTGCGTAACACCCAGTGTCTTATAGCCCTTACTTAGAGTTACATTAGCAGTAGCTAGACTGTTTTGAGAATCAAGGAAGTTTTGCCCAGTATGTGTTACTTAGAGCTACGACAACTGGTTTTTTTTTTAAATATCATTCCTATCATAGCCAAAAGTTTAGGTTCTGTAAATTGCTTATTCTCAGTGATGAATAATTATTATCTTGGCTCTCCTGCCCCTAGAAGCAAGCCATTACTCATCAGAATTATGTACTCTAGTCCTTGTATACAAGAGATTTGTCTTCTCTGACTCTACTATATGCAGTGTGGGTACTGGCAACAAGCAATTATCCCGATGAATGAAAGTCTCTAGATCAAAGTGAAGTCGCATTTGAAAGCTACATTTGTGGGCACGGGGAGGTTGCATGGAATATTTTCCAGGAGCCAGATTAGGGCACAGGCGTAAGGTTACATTCAAGAACACTGTTCTTTGTCTTACAGAACTTACCTAAAATTTGGCATGATTTTCCAAACGACGTAAAATAAAGATTCTGGGCTAAATGCAGTTTGGCTCCCTTGCCATAAAGCACAAAGTGTCTTTCTAAACTCTTCAACCAATGAACTGGGGAGAGAAAGTAAAAATGAATTAGTGTGGATTCATACTCTAATCTACATTTTGCTGCTCTTCAGGACTTCAGTGGTATGAATGTCAAAGAATTTCCTTTGATGAAAATGGTTCACTTGGTAAATCATTTCAGCTTCTTATACAAAGACATATTCCAAGTCCCTAAAAATTTTATAATCTAAATCTAATCCACAGAATTGAAGGGGCAGAGAAGGCAGACTAGCAACACTGTGAAATCACATATATTAAGGATGGAAGTGGGACAGATTTTCTAAGTTTTCATCACTGTAGTATCTGAGCACCTCTAAAATTGTACTTGTAAATCTTGTGCACACAATTATTTGCATGTTGGTGAAGATTCAGTCCACTTGTTCACCTTAAAATTCTCTCAAGGTTGTTGCCTATACTATAATTTAGTGCTAAAATGTTTAATAAACCAAGCCCAAAACTACCCCCTCTGGTATTATAGCAGCTATTTTTTCTCCTCTCCCACAACTCAATACAGTATTTATTATTCTTGCTTAAGGTCCTTCAGCCAATTTTTTTAAATTTTGAGCACACTGGAAAGAGTTTTTCGAGTAAGATTAAGACACACTAGGTGACATCTAGTCCAGTTAAGTTAATAATTCCAGCTCTAAATATATTTAACTTCACTCCAGCACTGTTTGATGGATGCTAGTCTTCTCTCCTGTGACAGCTACAAGAACAGTGGAAATTATGTAAACATCTCCACTTGTACAATACACCCAAATAGCACCTGGCTCTACCTCTTTCAGTTTCTAATACTGCTTCTTGAAGTTCAGTGCTAGCAAGAAATGTGTTAAAACTTACACGTTGTTATCCCCTTGGCTCCTGGTATGGTAAGTTCGCCTGCCAGCTGTTTTCCCATTCCGCAACTCCACAGCTGGCAACTCTTTGAAGTAACAGCAAAACTGCTGAATGTTACTGTAGGAAAAAGAAATGAGAGTGAGAAACATATATAATAGATAATAGGAAGGACACGTGTGTGCTTTGTACAATATTCTTCGGATATGCTCACTTGGCTTCTTGAACTAGTTCTTATAACACTGAATAGGTCAAGTTTCCCATCAAGAGAACTAGTCAACTTGCATCTGGTGTTACAATATAATTATCTGCTCAGCACATGTACAGTGGGCACCACTAAATGGCATTCACTGGCCCAGTTACCTGCAACAATTATATCTTTTCTCTTTTCTGATTAGGAGATACCAAGGTTCCACAATTACTGAGTGTTGAGTTCTTACATCATGCTCACTGTAAACAAATCCATGTCTATAAGTGGCATTAATATTAATGTATCATTAGACTTTAATATAGTTCATACCATCTAGAAAGAACTTAAAGCATTAGAAATTTATTTACAGACTACATATAAAAATCATTTTCCCATAACTGTTATGCCACCATACCTCAGTGAACACAAAAATTGTAACTACACAGTACAGTCATAATATTCAACAGTTAAGGGCAGGAACTGCATACAGTAATACAGTATCTAGCTGGAACTACAGAGGGATAGGGAAGGTAGATGGATGGCAAGTACCTAGATCATTAGAAGGGTGAAAAACAATAGGTCTGACAAGATTAAAAAGACCAGGGCCTGATCCTCAGCTGGTTTAAATCTGAGTATTACCAATGTAATCAACAGAGCGATGCCAGTTTACACTAGCTGAGAATTTGGCCCTGGTTTTCGGAAGGCCAGCAATCTACTGGCTGAAGAGTACACATGACTCCTGCCAGTGCACATGTAATTGCATGCTCAGATGTAGGTACACAACTGTCTCTACCCAGTGACAATTTGGCCCTGAGGATGCACCATCTGATGCATTTTTACTGTGAATATGTGCAAAATACTCGTACAAAGTTAAATTTTGAAATTACTTTTTGTGAGCAATACAATGATGATTCAATTACACATGTGAACTTTGGGATGAGGAGGACAGGGGCTGCTGCTGTTGCACAGAACAGCGTGCACTTATGGAGTGAAGAAAGGGCCCCTAAGGTCACAAAAATTTCAGTGCAGCTCTCAGCCAGGCTGCATGACATTTTCTAACTTGAATTTTAAATAGATTCACTAGTACATTAAAGGGGGAGGGGAGCAAGAGGATGACATAATGGAGACCAAGCAGAACTCCACAAGAGGCCCAGTCTCCAAAGGCTTGGACAACAAGGATCAAGAATCAGGTTTGCCTGTCTGGTCAGAGTTCCAGTGACACCATGCCACTAGAGCATCTACAGATCTGTTAGTGAGAAACCAGGCCCAGTAACCAGACACTCAAATTTTGTTACCATTTCCCAGTGATAATGGTCCGCCCCTCTCTCTGGAGATACTGCATCCCTCAGAACACAGACAATTCCTTCCCCTGCAGATGCCCTAACTGATCCCTCATCCACAAGGGGCATCATGTCAGACTCATTACTCTTCAAGCTGAACACATAGATAGGGGCTTCCTCTGAACATTATTGCTACTCCTGATTCAATCACAGGGATCACTTTGGAGAGCTCCTCCCGGATGAGAGAGGATGTTGCCAAGGCAGCACCCCCAATTGCGACAGGTCTACAGGGCAAGAGTGGAAGAGAAGTAGCTGGCCTTTCTTGCCTAGCACTGCAGAACAGATACCACCAAATCAACATCAAGCTCAGGGTGGGAATTTGATTTGATGATTGCATATAAAACATGACTGATACCTGAGAGATTGAAGGATCGCATTCATGAAACACGTGTTCCCCAGATTGCGAAGGCCTGTAGCACAAAGGGCATTGGTGCTCCCCTGGGAAGCAGAAGAAAGAGGTAAGTCAAAAGAGACAGACAGCTACCCCCTAAGCACAAAGTCAACTGTGCAGCAGTGTACATTCAAACAGAACTAACAACAGACTGAGCCAGCGGGGAGCCAAGCCTACAACATGACCAGCTCAAAGGATTTATCTACACAGGTATTAAAGGGGTACCTTAATTGGATTGAAAAATTCCCTTTTTTACAACCTAAATAAACCTTCAGAGGACATTTGGGGATCTTCGTTGTTTTGAGAGAATGTTTTACTTACCCTTTATAACAATCCACTCTAGGCTGTTGGGTGGATTTTCAAAAGCATCCGAGGGTATGTCTACACTACGAAATTAGGTTGATTTTATAGAAGTCAATTTTTAGAAATCAATTTTATGCAGTCGATTGCGTATGTCCACACTAAGAACATTAAGTCAGAGGAGTGCGTCCTCACTACCATGGCCAGCATCGACTTATGGAGTGGTGCACTATGGGTAGCTATCCCACGATTGCTGCAGTCTCTGCCACCCATTGGAATTCTGGGTTAAGCTTACAATGCCTGATGGGGCAAAAACATTGTTGCGGGTGGTTTTGAGTACATGTCATCAGTCGCTCCTCCCTCTGTGAAAGCAACAGCAGACAATCGTTTTGCGCCAGACACCAGGGCGATTAGAAGAGCACAGCACGGCGCACTGCGCATCAGAGAGGCTTTGAAAACCAGTTTCATGATTGGCCAGGCTTCAGTGTGACAGTTGTGTGTGTGTCTTCTTGATGCAAACCCACCCCCTTTGATGATTTTATTTCCCTGTAAGCCAAGCACCCTCCCCACTTTGAAATAAAGTAACTATTATTTTGAAACCATGCATTCTCTTTATTAATTAAAAAAAAAAGAGATAACAGACAAGGCAGCCCAGGTGGAGTGGGGAGGAGGGAAGGACAAGGCCACATTGTTTATTGTAGCCACACTAAAAATCAAACTGTTTAAATGACTACCTTCTGTTGCTTAGGCCATCCTCTGGAATGGAGGGGCTGGGTGCCCAGTGCCTCCCACCCGTGTTCTTGGGCATCTGGGTGAGGAGGCTGTGGAACATGGGGGGGAGGATAGGCGGTTATACAGTGGATATGGCGGGGGTCTGTGCTCTTGTTGGCTTTCCTACAGCTCCAACAGATGCTTCATCATGTCTGTTTGCTCCCCCATTAGCCTCAGCATTGCATCCTGCCTTCACTCTTTGCGCTCACTTAGTTCTTTCCTGGCCTCTGCCACTGAATGCCTCCATGCATTAAGCTGTGCCCTATCAGTGCGGGAGGACTGCATGAGCTCGGAAAACATGTCATCATGAGTGCGGTTTTTTTTGCCTTCTAATCTGCAATAATCTCAGGGACGGAGATGACAGGGGAGCATAGAAACATTCTACGCTCCATAATTCTGGGGGGACTGCATGGTCACCTGTGCTGCTAAGTTTGCCACGCTGACCAAACAGGAAATGAAATTCAAAAGTTTCCGGGGCTTTTCCTGTGTACCTGGCTAGTGCATAGGAGTTCAAAGTGCTTCCACAGTGGTCACAATGGAGCACTCTGGGATAGCTCCCAGAGACCAATACTGTCGATTTGCAGCCGCACTACCCCAAATTTGATCCAGCAAAGTCGATTTTAGCGCTACTCCCCTCACTGGGTTGTGTGGACGCATTCATTTTTAAATTGAGCTGATGCAGCTAAATTCGACCTAATCCCTCAGTGTGTAGACCAGGCCTGAGTTAGGTATCCAATTCCCAAGGCTTTTCAATGGGAGCTGCATGCCAATCTCCCTAAGGCACTATTGAAAATCATCTCACCCTGGAAATGAGATCTAATTCCTTGCCAATTACCCATTGACTCCCCCAACTTCATGTGGTATGGGTTTGCTCTTTTAGGACTCCTCAGGAGGCCCCAGCACTGGGCTGCTGGCTTTTTTGTTTTGAAGAAAAACAAATCACATTTTGGGGAAAACTACTGAAATTAAACAGACTGTACAAGCTGAAGGGGTTGGGGGCAGGAGGGCTGGAGAGAGCAGGCATGTGACATCGTTGGCCTACCAACTGTTGACAGTTTAGAGGAATACAGCACACAGGCTAATTTGGTTCTGTTGCTACTTTTATTTCTAAGTCTTTTGCACTTGTGTTTTAGTTGCCAGTCAAAATTTACACATTACATAAGAATTGCATGATGAACTTTTAACCTTACAGTCTCCAGAATGGTATGTTAACCAATCTTCTAACAACAGGAGTTCAAAAATCAACTCTAGCCCTGACAACAAGAGCAGTGTGCTTTCAAGTAGGGACAATGGGAGAAAGTTTCTGTAATTCAGATACTGTCCACTGGTTTGTGTCTTGATATCATTAGAGAAATTAAACACTACCACAAACAATATACAAAACTTAAGCCTCAAGTAAAGCCTAAAGAGCAAACAGCATAAGAATATTTTATAATATTTAGATAGAAAAGTCAGCATTAGATAGAAAACAGCATTTTAGCAGTTGAAGAATTGCAAGAGCCTATTTTTAAAGAAGGTGTTGTTTCCAACATACAAACCCCTCCCCCCCCAATGCCTTTTAGTACCCTTCTCACCCCACCTCTGGTTAGACAGCATGGCATTATTGCAAACACTCCGTGCCCTGCTTTTTTTAAGACACTGATCCAATGTGCCAGCACAGAAAAGACCACCAGTTGCCTTGGGCAACATTCATGTATTAATAAAACAGAGAAAACAAAGATGGCTCGGACTCGAAAATGGATATAATCTCCATTCAGTTAGTATAGCAAAGAGTCCTGTGGCACCTTATTCAGTTAGTATTTTCTAAGTCAGTCTTCTCAATTGCTATACATCAGTTGTAGTTTTACTTCTGATCTTCCAGACACTGAGAATTCATGTGATTCTGTAGCCAAAAAAAAAAAAAAAAAGCCTGTACAGTATTGCAAATGCTTCCTCAGTCATCCTGAGAAATGTTCTTATAAATTGAAAAAGGACACTAACTAGGCCTGCCATTTTTGAAAGTAACTAAAACCATAGACGTTCCAAGACAGCAACTCACTGCCAGTTGCTTGTAACTCTGGGAATGCAAAGGGAGCCAATTAGGAGCATGTCCACACTGCAATTAGATACCTGTGGTTGGCCTGTGCCATTTGGATATTTGGGCTTGGACTGCAGCCTGAGCTCTGGGATCCTCCTCACCTTGCAGGGTCCTGGAGTCTGGGCTCCAGCCCAAGCCCAAATATCTACACTGCAATTCAACAGCCCTGAGTTCAAGTCAGCTGGCACTGGCCAACCATAGGTTTTTAATTGCAGTGTAGACATAGGAGAGCAGCTGTACCGCTGCCCTACCAACCACACCCATCCCTACCTCCATGCACCCTCTGGAGAATTCCTGCCTCTCCAAGTAAGCTATCTGTGTGGAGAGGCAAGTTTATGCATCAACAATGCAGCACCAGCAGCTGAGAGCTACTACTGCAGGTTCCATTCCTGCATTGCATTCTTGCCCTTCATTTAATTTTTTATACATGCAGCCCCATCAAGCTGAGAGAGGGCAGAGGGGACACCCTCCCTAGTGCTCCATGAAACTGAAGGTGAAAGCGGTGTGTCCTGAATCCAACATCAGGAGATAGGTACCTGTAAAGTGGGAGCAGCAGGCAAGATAAGAGAGACAAAGGGTAACATTTTCAAAAGCACATAAAGACACTTCTGAAAAATGGGACAAACCCTTTTGAAAATTTTACTCAAACGTTTATAAAGAACCTGAGAATGGCCATACTGAGTCAGACCAAAGGTCCATCTGGCTCAGTATCTTATCTTCCAACAGTGGCCAGTGATAGATGCTTCAAAGGGAATGAACGGAACAGGGCAATTTATTGAGTGATTCATCCCATTATCCAGTTTCAGCTTCCAGCAGACTGAGGGTTAGGAACACTCAGAGCATGGGGCTGCACCCCAGATCATCTTAGCTAGTAGCCATTCTTGAACCTAAGCTCACAGAGGATATCTAATACTTTTTTTGAACCCAGTTTTATTTTTGGCCTTCACGTCATCCCCTGGAAATTAGTTCCGCAGGTTGACTGAGCAGTGTGTGAAGAAGCACTTCCTTATGTTTTAAACCTGCTGTCTATTCATCTAATTGGGTGATTCCTGGTTCCTGTGTTATGAGAAGGGGTAAATAACACTTCCTTATTTACTTTCTTCACACACATGATTTTTATAGCCATCTATCATACCCACCTCCCAAGTCATCTCTTTTCTAAGCTGACTAATCCTAATCTTTTTAAATTTCTCCTTGTATGGAAGCTGTACCATGCCCCTAATCATTTTTGTTGCCTTCTCTCTAACTTTTCCAGTTCTAATATATCTTTTTTAAGATGGGACAACCAGAGCTGCATGCAGTATTCAAGTTGTGAACATACTATGAATTTATAGAACAGCATTATGATATTTTCTGTCTTATCGGTTTGTCCCTTTCCTATTGGTACCTAACATACTTTTAAGGCTTTTTGACTGCTACTGCTGCACATTTAACAGATGTTTTCATAGAACTATTCACGATGACTCCAAGATCTCTTTCTTAAGTGGCTACAGCTAATTTATAACCAATCATTTTGTATGTATAGCTGTGACTTCCCTCCTCTGTGAGCATTACTGTGCCCTTATTATCATCACTGAATTTCATCTGCCATTTTGTTGACAAGTCACTTGGTTTAATGAGATCCCTTTGGAACTCTTCACAGTCAGCTTTGGACTTCCCTATTTTGACTAACTTTGTGTCATCTACAAACTTTGCCACCTCGTTGATTACCCCCTTTTCTTAATTTGCAATTACCTCCTTAGCTACTAGGGAGGAATGGTTTGTGCTGCAA
Organism: Gopherus evgoodei; assembly: GCF_007399415.2. NCBI lineage: Eukaryota > Metazoa > Chordata > Testudines > Testudinidae > Gopherus > Gopherus evgoodei. The sequence continues at coordinate 34,584,780 of NC_044331.1, read as the reverse complement.
TGGTTTTCTTCTGCAATTGACAAATTTGACAGCAATACTCATCTGCCAGACAAGAGACTGCCTCTTACCTACCTCTGTTTTTCAGTCCAATTGGCACTAGCTGTTTCCTAGTTAGTGGATGCTGCTAAGCAACAGGGAAGCTCAAGCAATAGGCTAGTGTGATTACAAGAGGACACCAGCAATTTAAAAAAAACAAGTCACCTCTCCATTAGAGGAAGGCAGAGAGATACAACTAATACATGACATTTAGAATTTGAAGCCAGATTATAACCATTTTAAAACTAGGTCAACATTAGGCCCATTTTGAGCCTTGGTAAGTTGACGAAGCCCCTTCAAGCACTGAAAGTGTTGTACTTACATTTACTTTCAATAACTTGCTGTTCAGAGATGAATTTTCCAATAGTTTTCTTTTCCTATGTCTGTCTGCTGTAAAAGCTGAACTATAGTAAAGGAATAAATTAGTTAAAACATGTTATTATAAAAAACAATATAAAATGGACAAAGTGAGTGTGCATTCACCTCAATGTCTAATAGTTACAGATCAGATCATTAACATTCAAGAGCGGAAAGGCCTTCCCCTGGTTTCAACGTATGCTTTTACAGAGATACAATAAACATTTAATGTGTGTCTTATAATCGATTGTATCTTTTCCAGAGCACTGACTCAAAACAAACTCTTCTTTTAATAGTGTCTAGTACAGGGGTTCTCAAACTGGGGGTCAGGATCCCTCAGGGGATCGCGAGGTTATTACATGGGGAGTTGCGAGCTGCCAGCCTCCACCCCAAACCCCGCTTTGCTTCCAGCATTTATAACAGTGTTAAATTAAAACCACTATTTTATATATTTATGGAGAGGGGGGAGGTCACACTCAGAGGCTTGCTACGTGAAAGGGGTCACCAGTACAAAAGTTTGAGAACCACTGGTCTAGTATCTGAATTAATGTAATTATGTTATGCTATAGTAGGTACCCTGAAGCATGTCCTAATCATCATGCAACTTCTGATCTGAAAACATACTTAGTATTTTTTTTAATCAAATGGACACTTCATACTGAATTTCTCCAGTGGCACTTCTTGTCTTCTGAAGTCTCTCTCCAGAGCTTTAGAAAGTCACTTTAAAATACGTGCAGAGCCAAACAATTTAAGGCAGAAAACAACTTGAGCCACAAGCTTTGCAGTTTCTCTCAGACAAACACTAACAACATTATATCAAAAAAGTCCATTCTTAGAAAATTATTGGGTGTAATGCACTAAGGGCTTCATATGTTGCTAATCAATGACAGTCACTTACACTAAACATACTTTTATAGCCTTTAAGATAAGCTTTTAGAAGACCAAGTGAACTTATAGTTATTTGAAACAGCTGGAAAACTGTAAGAAGCACACGATAAACTGTTGAGGTGCTACTGGTCCATGAGAAATTATGCAGTGCACCACTGCAGTGTGCTCTAACGTATCTAGATCCTCCACTGCTGTGTGCAAAAGATATCAGTGTTTGTCAGGCCAGGGTAACAGGAGACTCCCAGACAACAAGTCTCTTCATAGAAATGTGCATCACAGGATAACGGTGTTCCTCCAAGAGTGCTCTGGTACCAGCCAAGAGGCAAAATTTAAAACATTAAAACCCTAAAGACAAGTAGCATGCTATAGCAATGTTCTTCAATATTTCCTTTGCCATTTCAAGTCTACAGTTTAAATACTTTTGATCGTGAAGTCACTGCATTGGGCTTTCACCTTGGGACATGGCTACTAGCCATGTGTTGGCCTTGACAGTGACAACCTTCACCTCTGAAAAACTAAGTTGCAGATTTTCTCCAAGGCTTCCCCAAATATTAAATACATCCCTCATCTACGTGTTGTACACTTGTTATCAACCCAGCAAAAAACGGAATGGAAAAACAATGAGTGTTAGTATTTCCTAGCCATATTCAAATGAGAGAGCAGCTGGAAGTGGAGAGGGCCTCAGATTAGGACAATGCCAAACAGAGGAGATTCTGATGCCAAAGTGACACATTTAGCGTACCAGTATCAGAAGATTTTCCAACATCACAGCCACTTAGTGGTGTTGGTGTCTGAACTCTGGGGCAGCCAAACAATATTTGATATTGATATCTGATATTAGACTTCTACAAGATACTTTGCAAAGTTTCCAAGCAAACTGTGAAAGCCCTAATATTTTGCTCTTCTGAACTGGCTGCAGCATCTGCATGATAAGTCACAATAAAGCACCACTCTTCTGTAACTCAGTATACAATTACTGTAAGTTCATGAGCTTTCCTCACCTTCAGATGTTCAGAAACCAGGCCACGCAGTTAGCATTTATCAGGATATTTCCCTCTTCCATTTCCACTTTAAGTGCTCTGCTCCAGCAACCAATCTTAATTTTGGGAACCCATGCCTGCTTCTTGGAAAGACGTTTCCCAAGATATTCTTGACAAGGACAAGTCCAAATGCCTCAGTCAGCACACAGACCAGGGGTTCTCAAACTGGGGGTCAGGACCCCTCAGGGGGTCATGTGATTATTACATGGGGGGTCATGAGCTGTCAGCCTCCACCCCAAACCCCACTTTGCATCCAGCGTTTATAATGGGCTTAAATATATAAAAAACTGTTTTTTAATTTGGGGGGGGGGGTTGCACTCAGAGGCTTGCTATGTGAAAGGGGTCACCAGTAAAAAAAGTTTGACAACTACTGACATAGACAAAGTTGCTTGTTAATCCATTTCCACGAGTTTCAATGCAGAAGTCATCCCAACCCCGTAATCCTGGTATCTCTTTTAGATGATGAAAAGGCTTGTACAAAGACAATGTACAAAAAGAAAATCCATTCAAATTAAGCAATATCCAAGTCCACCCAAAGCGGGGAGGGGAGTGGTAAGCAGGTTACTTACTTTTCCAAGTTCTGTAGGTGCTCCCTGACTTTCTGTACCAGGCCCAGCTTGGTATCATTGACTACAAAATCATCACAGCGATAACTGCAAGGAAAACAATCAGCAAGTGTAAAGGGTTTCAGTGACGCATTGCACTTCAAAGGCTAGTTATAGCAGACAAGCTCACGTGACTATGGGAGCAAGTAGTGGAGGCAATAGGTATTTAGTGTAAGAGATGGAGGGATCTGAAACAAGGAGGCAAAACAATTAATTTAACCCACTTCTCAAAACTATTTTTCTCTTTACAGGAGGTGCAGGCAGCTTCTGACTCCTGTGCTCTCTTTTCTCTACTGCAGCTCTATCCCCAGACCACATCAAACAACAGTTTATAAAATTAAAGCCAGGACTCCAGCCAGCATCTTCTCACCAAAAAGTAAAACTAAAAGCATCAAGTCTCATTGGTCCTACTTCAGGTTTCAGAGTAGCAGCCATGTTAGTCTGTATCCGCAAAAAGAACAGGAGTACTTGTGGCACCTTGCAGACTAACACATTTATTTGAGCATACTTCAGAACTCCAAGGCTCCAAAATGGAAACATGCCCTGTGGAACTGATATTGGCATTAGAGGCTCTGGTTCAAAGAAAAGCCACACCACTCAGACGGAAACTATAGTGTATGCAGAACAGGCAAATGAAATCTGTGATTGTATGTTACCTCAATACAAATAATTAAACTGATTGTGAAATATTGTTATTACAGTCGTGTAATGAACCCCATTGTCCTGGGTGCTGTACGCATTCAAAAAGAGAGAAAGCTCCTGCCCTGAATAGCCTGCACTCCAAACAGAAGAGACACAAAAGAGTGGGGAATCATGGCACAGACTGGTTATGTGATATGACCTAAGTCGCACAAGAAGTCTGTGGAAAAGCTGGGAGATCTTGGTTAAGGGCTTGGCTACACTTGTGAGTTACAGTGCAATAAAGGAGCCCCAGGCGAACTAGCTCACTATCCGTCCACACTGGCAAGGCACGTAGAGCGCTCTGACTCCACGGCTACAGTGCTGCTGGTACTCCACCTCGGCGAGTAGAATAACGTTTGATACACCCCCGCTGGAGCGCCCCAGCATCAGTGTAAACAAGGTGTTGCATTACTGCGCTCTGATCAGCCTCTGGAAATGTCCCATAATCCCCTTACGTCAAGTGGCCACTCTTGTCATTGTTTTCGATATGCTTTTGAAAGCTCCGTTTGACAGTCAGCATGCTTATCTGCTCCGAGACAAAGCAACCATTACTGTGGAATGCTGGGGGGTGGGGGGACGAGAGAGGTCTGCTGCTGTCTGAACTTACAAGACAGCATGCTGACATGCTCTCAGCCCCCCGAAAACCCACTCTCTCTCCTCCCACATACGCACAACACACTCCCTGTCACACTCCACCCCACCCTATTTGAAAAGCATGTTGCAGTCACTTGCATGTTGGGAAAGCTAACATAATGCACTGCTCTCTGTGGCCTGTTGCAGAAGCTGCTAATGTGGCCACACCAGTGTGCTGGCAGCTGGTGGTGTGGACAGACTGCAGCGCTTTCCCTACTGCACTCTACGAAGGCTGGTTTAACTCAAAGCGCTCTACATCGGCAAGTGTAGCCATGCTCTAAATATCCAAGTCCCGGTCCAGTGCCTTAACCACAACCTCATCCAATAGGTTTTTGTAAGATGTATTTCCGCTACAAGTTATTTGTCTAAGAAGGTTTTATGTATGTGCTATACAATGGGGCGAGCAGCATGGAAATGTATAGAAATCAAGTAAGCACTTGGAAGGTATCAGGAGAAGCAGCAGCAGGGAGACTGCTATTAACAGAAACTATTAACTGTGTTGTGTAAAGAAAGAGCCTGATTCCCCAACTGCCTTCATACCTCATGCAAAGTGAGCATAAAAGTCTACCAAATCAAAATGGCAGCATTTTCACCCCCTCTGCAGAAGCGACATTACACAAGTTGCATGGTAGCAGAGAATCAGGCCCCAAGGCATTTGTAACACAGCCAATGAACAAATGCTAACAGAGAATCCTTACAACATATAACAACTTCAACGCATGTTTCACAGCAGTCTACATCTTCATCCCAGGGGAAGAATCTCTTAATGAGGGCAGATATCTCATGCTGCTTTCCTGATTAAGCAGAGTCCACTATCAAAATCTACACTTCTGGAGAAGCTATATTCTACTTCTACGGAACAGCTAGCTATACTTTAAACCTGTAATTTGACATGCAGTTAAGACTACCAGCTTCCCAATACTGTGCATCAAAACAACTGCAAGATCCACTCTTCAGGCAGCTCAAGCTTTCCAAAGGCCTCCCCCTAAAGAACTCTTCATTGCAAGAGCCTGCTCTAAGAAAATACAGAAGCTGTAACTAAGGAAAACAATTCTAGTCTAGAAAGGGTGAACCAGAACCAGAGAGGAAACCTGCACACATGAGGAGGGGAGGAGAAATGCCGTTGTTTAACATTTCTATTGCAGTATTGCTGAGGCCTCACCCAGATTACGACCCACTGTTTAGGCACCATATAAACATGTAGTGACAGTCACATCAAGAATTTTGCAACGAATTCTTTAAAGATACATGCACCACTAGCAGCCTCTTTCTAAAGGGAGACTAGGCCTTCAGGGAATGCTTGCAAAAACTGAAAAAAAAAAACATGCTCCACTCTGTCTTTTGTCTTGAGGTACAAGTAAATGTGTGCGCGCATTTGGGGAGTGGGAGAGGAGGATAGGAAAAAGATTTATGTCCTATGGAGAAGTCTGCTTCAAGAGGATATCCCCAACTGCTCTCAGCGAAGCCTCTCATATTCCCCTCCTACATATGCACACAGAACAAAGGAGACAAAACCTTCCCTTCCATGGGTTTGATGCGGAGCCACTCAGCTCATCCCCTTTGCTGCTTGTTGGGCCAGAGACGATGCAAGTAGGCAGGGGGTGTTGCTTCAAAAAGATGCAGCAGCCAGGGATCTGAGCAGGGCCGGTGCAATCATTTAGGCGACCTAGGAGGCCGCCCAGGGCGCTGGGAGTTGGGGGGAGCCATTTTCTTCAGAAGCGACTGCAGTGGCCGGATCTTCGGCCCCCCAGGTCACCCCTGGCATTTAGGCAGAGGGAGCTGGGGCAGAGGAGCATGGGGAGGGCCGCCTGCAGCAAGTAAGGGAGGGGGTGGCACGCAGGGGAAGTCCCTGCCCCACCTCACCCCTGCCCCGCCTTCTCCCCAAGCACTCCATGGCTGCTTCACTTCTCCCGCCTCCCAGGCTTGTGGCGCCTAAGCTGATTGGCACCGCAAGCCTAGGAGGTGGGAGAAGTGAAGCAGCCATGGCGTGCTCGGGGTGCTCGTGCGTGGAGCAGGAGTGAGTTGAGGCAGGGGGGGTGCCTTAGGGTGTGGGGTGGGGAGCTGCTGCAAGGGGGGTGCCTCAGGGCAGAGCGGGGGAGCTGCCGCAGGGGGGGGGGTGCCTCAGGGCCGGGGGGCAAGGTGGAAGTTTCACCTAGGGCACGAAACATCCTTGCACCGGCCCTGGATCTGAGAGAAACCCAGACTCCAGCCCTGAACAAACCCCAGCCACATGGATGCTGAGCCAGGCTGTATTTCAGCCCCCAACACCTCTCAGCAATGGAGGCAGAGTCAGTGCAGATGCAATGCAACTTTGAGGCACCAGAATGCAAGGACTGCACCCTGATGCTTCCCATAGGAGAACCAGTAAAGAACAGGGGCTGGAGGGAAGAAAGGGGAAAGGTGCAGTCTAACTGCCCTATGTAGAGCCTATTGACACATGCCAGAAGGTTCCTAGTGCACATTAGTGTAGTACTGAATCAGACGAGACTACATGCCAGCCTTTACAGTGTGTCAGCAGGGTCAACACAGGGCATTTAGGGCACTCTACAGTTTACAACCGTCTGGTACGCACTGCCACCCCTGTACACTAGCCCTTAGTTACTGAATGAAAATGCACCCCTCATTTTATCTCCTATGCAGAGCTAAAGGAAGAGCACCTTCTATATTTTAAGTTTTTCCTTGAAAATATTTACTTTCTGAACTATAGCCATTTCTCTCCTTTTCCCTCTAGTACAAGACTTGCTTTGTTTTTTTTTTTAAAAAGTGTGACTACATAATAATCATCAGCTCAAGTTACTCCCCTGCTTGTCTAAATCAGTGCTTTGTCAGTTAATCAAAGTGTCTACATGAGACACTTCAACAATTCACAATATTTTCACTGCATTAATCTTTGAGATAGTTCAAAAAGTCAGCAATATTACTAGCCTTAATTCAAATATAAATAATTTGCCCTGTTGTACTTTAAGAACGTTTGGAGCTGAAAAATGAAGGGAGCAGAACACCTTTTTTGCAGAAAGTGATATCCACAAAATCAGCGTGCACGGGATTTCTGCAAATGCTGTATGCAAGAGAAGAAAGTCACTCAGATTTCTTAAAACTATTAAGATTTCCATACACTGAAAATGACCCAATTATTACTTCCAAGTATGAAATATACAACCACAGAATGGCCATTGTCAACATAAGGAAACCGATAAAGGAACAGGTTTTCTCCATTTACGTTACTGGTGACACCCTATTATGAAAAAGGAAGGGAGCTGTTAAGTTTGCTTTACCTTTCATTCATTTGCGCTTTTTTAAGTAAAAGTACTTTGCTTATATTGGTCAGTTTCACTTCCCTGCTCACAGTAACGGCGCTGCTGTGTTTGTTTCTTTCCAACAGAGCCCACCACTTTAGGGCAAGCTACACACAGCCCAACTCTGAATCACTGGAAAGGATGGAGTGGATGGATGGTGGGTGGCTTGTGCTGTTCCTAGCACCAACATGCCCATACTTCTGCCTGAATGGGCACATTAGTTACCTTGATTGCGTAACAGCCCACATCTGTAAACAGGTAATGAAAGCCAACCTAAATGAAACAGCAACAGAACATTTCATCTCAGATGAAAGAACTACAACGCCACTAATATATGGATATAACAGGCTGCCTGCCACTAAATATAAAATTAAATGTTCCTTTAGCTCTCAGGTTCCTGTAAGTCCAAACCCTGATTTTGAGACTCAGACACAAACAATTTTTTGTTTGTTTTTAAAGAGACTTACAAAGTCTGTTTTCAATACAAATGCTTTCATGGTACTTCAGAATTAAATGGACAGTTCTTTTAAGCCATTGTGAACTCAAGCACTACTGTACTACAGAAAGAGTGGAAAATAAAACTGACTAGAAACAAAAAAGTGAAACATATGTTTAGAGTCAAACCAGTAACAAAAAAAAAGGAGCAACAGTACATTGGAACAACAGCACAATGGAAACATCAAAATAGAAATCATGTTTAAAATCCAATCTACAATATTTTAGTTTAAGGAATTTTAAAATAATGAGATTTCTACCTAAATGCCGGGTGAATATTGACATGTTCTTATAATGTGATCATTAGGATTACCACAGATTGAACTGTGTGCCACTTGGCATATTGCAGATCTGCAGCATGCTTTTAACAAAGGTTGTATGGGATAGTGTGTGTAGTTCAGGGAGGGGGCTATAAGGAATACTTCCTTATATGGTTTAGCATGGCATTTTCCCCTCTTATATACTTTCTATTTTTAGCATCTCAGCTTTAAGTCCCAAGCCTAGTCCCTCCTGGCCCCCATAGCTGCTAAAAATGGCCTTAAGCCATAAATGTACTGCTCCAGGGAACTGTTAAATTTAATGCTGGACAAAACCACTAGGTCGCAGATCCTCAAGGTGCTTTACAAATCTTTAATGAAGTTGAGAGACATATAGCTAAGGTTAAGAATAATTAAAATAATCCCATTTCCTTGATTATATTAACACCTTAAATTCCTAAATTGAATTAACCCCCCCTCCCCCAAACGTAACTTACTTTTCATCAGTAATGCCACCTGCTTTTTAAATTCCACTCACAGTGGACTATGACAGTTTATACTTCAGTTTCACTTACTGATTTTCATGCACTAGCATGAGCAAGACAGCAGCCATCACAAAGTAATGTGTAATTTTTGGTTTTATTCATTCATTCATTCATTCAATCTTCAAATGTAAAAAAGCTTCATTTTTACAAAACCTACGTTTTGAGCCTTAATCAACAGAATCATATCCCTTTAAGATGGGGTTCTCAAACAGGGACCTCTCAGGGGGTCACGAGGTTATTATGTGGGGGGTCACAAGCTGTCAGCTTCCACCCCAAACCCCACTTCATCTCCAACATTTATAATAGTGTTAAATATAAAAAATTAAGTGTTTTAATTTATACGGGGGGTCGTACTCAGAGGCATGCTGTGTGAAAGGGGTCACCAGTACAACAGTTTGAGAACCACTGCTTGAAGACAGAACAATAAGACAAAGTCAGAAATTTGACCTACCAATTACATCTGGAGATAACACGCACACAAGAAGCATATTATGCAAATATATGCATAGGATTCTTTCTCCTGCTGTGCTAGTCATCTGTATGCATGTTAAAACAGAGCAGATTTACAAGAATCCTCCTTCAGGAAATCTTATACTTCACGAAGCAGGCTTCTTATAAATATCATTTTGCTGCTAGTGCACAGGAAAAGAGCAGAAGAGCATAGCGGGGGAAATATTTTGTGCTAGCCTGAGAAGCAAAACTTCTACTCCTTGTAAGCAAAGCACATAATGGCTGATTAGAGTAACTGAAAAGCCATTTACCTGTTAAGAACTGAAATTCAGGAGTCTACACATTTCCTGAAACTCATGCTCTCATCCCCAATAGAGGGAGCTGCACTCTATCTACTGCTTCAGGAGTTTAGCAGAGGCTCAAAATACAGAACCCTAAACATACAAGGAAAGGAAGATTTGATTTTCAAATATCTTTGTAAATTTATTCAAGAGTGTATTTCTTACACACAGCCCCCTCTCTGTACATATGGTGAGAGAAGGAAGGCACATCTACTGGCTTGGGAAATTCCCCTTTAACAAGCTGCTCTTACCAGAAAGAGGACGGAACATTACAGCAGAAAGTCACTGCTTTCTAGCGTCCTAAACTGCAGCTAGAACACATACTAGGAATAAGAGGAGATTTAATCCCATTTCATTTTTCAGTGTGTGGAGACTGATGTCTTGGGGGAAAAAACAGAATCTGCTGGAAAACAAAATCGTTTACACCCAAATATTTACTATAATGTTCCTTCTAAGTATTTTTCTATGTTCTCCAAAATGTGGGATATTTATGAAATGTCTAATCTCTCAGGCTGCAAAGGTAGCTTCTATTATGGCACTGCTATTTTTTCAGCTATCACAGTCCTACCAGCGTATAAACAGCCGAGAGTCTGAGACTAATTGCAGGAAGCTATTTGATATAGTTTTAAACAAGGACAAGTGTAGAGTTCTGCACTTAGGATGGAAGAATCCCATGCACTACGACAGACTAGGGACAGAGTGGCTAGGCAGCAGTTCTGCAGAAAAGGACTCAGGGTTACAGTGGACGAGAAGCTGGATATGAGTTGACAGTGTGCCCTTGTTGCCAAGAAGGCCAACGGCATTTTGGGCTGTGTAAGTAGGAGCATTGCTAGCAGATCGAGGGACGTGATCATTCCCCTCTATTCAGCATTGGTGAGGCCTCATCTGGAGCACCGTGTCCAGTTTGGGGACCACATACAAGAAAGATGTGGAAAAACTGGAAAAAGTCCAGCAGAGGGTAACAAAAATGATTAGGGGGCTGGAGCACATGACTTATGAGGAGAGGCTGAGGGAACTGGGATTGCTTAGACTGAAGAAGAGATGAATGAGGGGGGATTTGATAGCTGCTTTCAACTACCTGAAAGGGGGTTCCAAAGAGGATGGATCTAGACTGTTCTCAGTGGTAGCAGATGACAGAACAAGGAGTAATGGTCTCAAGTTGCAGTGGGGGAGGTTTAGGTTGGATAACAGGAAAAACTTTTTCACTAGGAGGGTGGTGAAGCACTGGAATGGGTTACCTAGGGAGGTGGTGGAATCTCCATCCTTAGAGGTTTTTAAGGCCCAACACACTCCCAGTCCAAAATTTTCCCCCAGAATGGGTATTCTGCACTGTCCAGACCTCTCCTGGACAGCTCAAATATTTCTGGTCCATTGCCCCTCTAAGGGGATCAACATCCAATCGTTTGCTACTTTACATGGAGTTACCCATACAATTCAATTTAAAAAAACACAACATGGGGTTAATTTTGATTAAAGACAAAAACAAGTTTATTTAACTGCAAAGGTTTTAAGTGAGTACAAGTATAAGCCATTAAAGTCAGAAGTGGTTACAAGAAAAATATGTTTCCTTAGTACTAAAACTTAAACTAGACTTGGTTCAAGGTGAAATCCCTTACCCCATGTTTCCAGTAACACTGCTGAACAAAGTCTCAGGCCTTGTCTACACTACAGAGTTGCAGCGCTGGTGAGGGGGTTACAGCGCTGCAACCTAGGTGGTGTACACACTTGCACAGCACGGCCAGCGCTGCAACTCCCTGGTTGCAGCGCTGGCCGTACACCCGGTCGAGCCTCAGGTGTAGAGGATCCAGCGCTGGATCACCAGCGCTGGTCATCAAGTGTAGACACTCACCAGCGTTTTTACTGACCTCTGTGGCATAAGCAGGTATCCCAGCATACCTGAGAAGCCTCTCTGGTAATCATGCAAACTCCACTGCCCTGGGCTCACCTGACCCCTCCTTTAAATGCCCCGGGAATTTTAAAAATCCCCTTCCTGTTTGCTCAGCCAGACGTGGAGTGCAATCAATCAATCACTCACTCAGCGACCATGCCTCCACGCACCAAACGAGCCCCAGCATGGACCAATGCAGAGCTGCAGAACTTCATTAGTGTTTGGGGAGAGGAGGCTGTGCAGGCACAGCTGCGCTCCAGAAGGAGAAAATTACCTATGGGCAGATATCGCAGTCCTTGATGAGAAGGGGCCATGAACGGGACGCGTTGCAGTGCAGGGTAAAAATTAAAGAGCTGAGGAGTGCTTACTGCAAAGCCCGTGAGGGAAATCGCCGCTCAGGAGCTGCCCCCACAACCTGCCGTTTTTACAAGGAGCTGGATGCCATACTTGGATGTGACCCCACTGCCAATCCTAGGAGCACGATGGAGAGTTCTTCTTCGAGTGATTGCTCATATCCATTCCAGTTAGGTGTACGCGCCGCGCGTGCACATTCGTCGGAAAACTTTTACCCTAGCAACTCAGTGGGCCGGCAGGTCGCCCCCTAGAGTGGCGCCACCATGGCGCTCCATATATACTCCTGCCGGCCCACCCGCTCCTCAGTTCCTTCTTACCGCCCGTGTCGGTCGTTGGAACAGTGGAGCGCGGCTTAGCTGACCTCCACTTCCCTAGCTACTCGTTTTCTCGTATATAATTATGCAGTTATAACACTTTTATATATATATTTGTATAGTTATACGTGTTTCCTTTGCTAACATGGTTAGTTTGGTTAGCGGGGTTCAGGAAGTAGCCCCTTCCATGAGCCCAGTGCCGGAGCCATGCATGGCTCACCGGGTTTTAAGAGGGGCCCGGCTTGCCAGAAGCCGCGGCCGAAGAGAGATCTACATGACTCCTGTTTGAAGTGCCTCAGGGAATCACACTTGACAGATAAGTGCCCCATTTGCAAGGCTTTTAAGCCGGGAACACAAAGGTGCGGGACTTTCACTTACCCCTCCACCTTGGGCGCGGAGTGATGTTCAAGCGGCGGGCAGAAGCGCCTCCTCGGCACCGGACCCCGCCGGTACCGCCAAGGCCTTTCGGCACCGACCGATCGCCGGCACCGATGTCGACTCGGCACCGCTCCCTTCTTCCGAGGTCGAGAGAGTCTACGATTCCTGCTGGTGCCTGGCGGCTCCCCGGCACGCGCCGCGGTTGAGCCCCCTGCTCCCGCTACTTCCGTGCCACCTGCATCGCAGCCAGAGAGCTCGCCTAAGTTGCGTATCCGGCACCGTCACCTGCAGAGGCACCGATGACTTCGGCTCCGTCGATTCCAGTCCCCCAGGACCATGGAATCCGGTGCCTGGCAGCTCCCCGGCTCGCGCCGTGGTAGAGCTTACTGCTCCTGCTGCTTCTGTGCCAGCTGCACCACAGCTAGACAGCTCGTCTAAGATGGCTCGCCCGGCACCGACGACGTCGGCACCGTCGATCCCGGTCCCACGAGGGCCGTAGGATCCGGTGCCTGACGGCTCCCCGGCGCGCGCCGTGGTTGAGCTACTGCTCCTGCTGCTTCCGTGCCAGCGGCACCGCAGCCAGAGAGCTCGTCTAAGTCGGATCGCCCGGCGCCGACACCTGCTACGGCACCGATGACGTCGTCACCGTCGATCCCGGTCCCACAAGGGCCGTAGAATCCGGTGCCTGACGGCTCCCCGGCACGCGCCGTGGTTGAGCGTATTGCTCCTGCTGCTTCCGTGCCAGCGGCACCGCAGCCAGAGAGCTCGTCTAAGTCGGATCGCCCGGCGCCGACACCTGCTACGGCACCGATGACGTCGTCACCGTCGATCCCGGTCCCACAAGGGCCGTAGAATCCGGTGCCTGACGGCTCCCCGGCACGCGCCGTGGTTGAGCGTATTGCTCCTGCTGCTTCCGTGCCAGCGGCACCGCAGCCAGAGAGCTCGTCTAAGTCGGATCGCCCGGCGCCGACACCTGTTACGGCACCGATGACGTCGTCACCGTCGATCCCGGTCCCACAAGGGCTGTAGAATCCGGTGCCTGACGGCTCCCCGGCACGCGCCGTGGTTGAGCGTATTGCTCCTGCTGCTTCCGTGCCAGCGGCACCGCAGCCAGAGGGCTCGTCTATGTCGGATCGCCCGGCACCGACACCTGCTGCGGCACCGATGACGTCGGCACCGTCGATCCCCGGTCCCGCAAGGGCCGTAGGATCCGGTGCCTGGCGGCTCCCCGGCACGCGCCATGGTCGAGCTAAGGCTCCGGCTGCTTCCGTGCCAACGGCACCGCAGCCAGAGGGCTAGTCTAAATCGGAGCGCCCGGCACCGACACCTGCTGCGGCACCGATGACGTCGGCACCGTCGATCCCGGTCCCGTAAGGGCCGTAGAATCCGGTGCCTGACGGCTCCCCGGCACGCGCCGTGGTTGAGCTCCTGCTCCGGCTGCTTCCATGCCAACCGAAGCCTCTGAGGCACCGACAACATCGGCACCGTCGATTCCAGTCCCACAAGGGCTATCGAATCCGGTGCCCGACGGCTCCCCGGCACGCGCCGTGGTTGAGCGTATTACTCCCGCTGCTTCAGTGCTGACGGCACCGCAGCCAGACAGCTTATCTAACTCGGTTCGCCCGGCACCGACACCTACCGAAGCTCTGACGACCTCGGTACCGTGGATCCCGGCCCCACGAGGGCCGTCGAATCCGGTGCCTGACAGCTCCCCAGTACGCACTGTGGTTGAGCCTGCTGTTCCCTGCACGCCGGAGATGTTACCAACGGCGAGGGCTCTCAGTGCCATGACAGAGTCAGTGCTGCCTGACCCGGGCACCGCCGGTACGGGTAATACAGTCTCTTCAAGGGACTGTCCCCTGTCAGTATAGCAAAGCGGCACCGTTCATGATCACGGTCCCGCAGACACTCCAAGTCCTGTCGGCACGCCGGACACCACTGGCAGTCCCGGTGCTGTTTTCCTCGGTACTGGTCACACTCGCTGCACCGGTCGGTATCCCGTTCGCCGACCCGCTATCGGCACCGTTCCGACATCTGGCACCGGGGCAGGTACCTTGACTCCTGTAGCTCTTCTCCGAGCCTCGAGATCTCGGTCGACCTCCCGACACCGTTCTGGTTGCGGGTCTGGATCTCGTTCCAGGTACCGATACGCCTCCCGATGCCGGTCCCCGGTGCCGAGTTGGGCAAGGTCCGAGTGAGTCAGAGACTCGGCCCGTGCCTTCTTTTAGTACCTCCATGGCCGTCCGGACGCGCATCCGTGTCATCCCATATGCGCAGATTTTATGCTCAGGACCACGATCCTGATATGATGGCCAGCGGGCGCCAGCCCCGGCGCAGAAAGAGCCTTGGCGAATGCAAGGTGTACTCTGCAGGGGCCCTGCAGCTCTGGGTAGCAAAGCAACAAGCCTTGCTTAGCTGTGATAATTATAGCCCCTGGGTGAAGGAGTTTCTCCCTCAAACCTCCCACCTGGAGTTCGCTGCTGTCTTGGGGGACGGGGGAAAGAATTTACCCCTTGTTGGTAAAGGCATCTTCGCGGCAGAGACAGCCCCAGACTGCGAAGCCTGCTGGACAATAGGGTCCTAATGCGTCTTAGCATGTATACGCCGGCGACCAAACGTAGGCCTTTATGGCCCCAGCTGCCATACTCTGTGCCTAGCCAGAGACAGAACTCTGGAAAACGGCAAGGCCAAGGTGGTCGCAGACAAACGTCAGGCCCCCTAAAAAGCCAAAGTCAAGGTCCCTCGCAATTACCACTGGGACCAAAGACGGACCTTCCAAGGTTCGCCGGAGGGCGGCGTACCAGTCGCAGGACGGGATCCCGATCCCGCTTTCTCCTGGCATGGCCCCAGTTACTTTTAGATCGCTGGGCCCTGCGCACGATGGAGCATAGGTATCACCTTTAAATTGCTCCAGCCCTGTCCCCCTTCAGCGGACGAAAGGGGCTAGGGGTTTTACTCCCGTTATGCCCTAGTCCCCCACTCGAACAGGTCTCAGACCTCCCTGGTTCTGCATGGACTCAACCGGTTTGGGATAAGGTTGAAGTTCTGCAGGGTATCCCTGGGAACCATTATTCCATCCTTGCCTCCTGGGGGCTACTGTGCCGCCCTGGATAGGAAGGACGCGTACTTTCGCAATGCCATCTTCCCTCCGCACGGGAGATGCCTCCGCTTTATAGCCAGCAGTGAATACTCCCGGTTTACGGCCATAGTCGCCGCCTACCGTCGCTGATGTCGGATATGCGTTTTTCCGTATTGGGACGATTCGCTTATCCGAGGAGACTCTGAGACACAAACCACTCAGCGCGTGGGCATCGTCACGGTCTTATTCACAGGTCAAGGCCTGATGATTACTATAGAGCAATCCACTCTGGTTCCCACGCAGAGGTTGGGCTTCCTAGGGGCTATCTTGGTCTCCTACCTAGCCGGAGCCTGCTTATCACAACTGCGGTTTTAGGCGATGGCAACAATCATCTGAGGTCTGAAGGCTTTCCCAACGACCTCAGCTCGTTCTTGTCTCAGTCTCCTGGGTCCATGGTTGCCCGCAAGTTTGTAACCAAACACGCCAAGCTCCGCCTCCGTCCTCTCCAAGTCCGGCCCACCTCGGCGTACCGCTTGGACAGGGAGCCAATGGTCATGGTAGTCACCGTTCCCTCGAACGCCTTAGGCTCCCTAGAGTGGTGACTAACTCCCTCCTTGGTGTGGACAGGGATGCGGTTTTATCCGCCCCAGCCCTCACTGGCCTGACGGCGGACGCATCATCTCTCTGCTCGAGTGCTCATGGTCACCTCCGAGCTTAAGGCCTTCGGTCTTCTAGGGAGCTGGCATTCCTCATTAATGCCCCAAAAATGAGAGTAGTCCGCCTGGCATGCCAGGGGTTCCAGCGGCAGCTGCGAGGCCGTTGTATCTCGGTGTTTACAGCCAACACAATGGCCAGGTGCTTCATAAGCATTCAGGGGGGACATAGTCCTCCCCCCTTTTTTGTCAGGAGGCCATCCATTTCCGGGTCTTTTGCATGGCCCACTCGATGGAGCTGGCGACGTCCTTTCTCCCAGGCATTCGGAACGTCTTAACTCTTTGACTCAGCATGTCTTTCATGTCTTACGAGTCATCACTCTGCCCCATGTGAGGCGTCCCGCTTTCCGGAAGTGGAGATGGTTCCTCACACAGACCTATTCGCTCACCGCGAGAGCAGGAAATGCCAGGTGTTCTGCTCCTTCCAAGGTCTCTCCTCGGAATCGATCTTGGACGCATTCCTGATGCCGTGGAACGGCCAACTGCATTATGCCTTCCCACTGTTCCCACTGGTTCGTTAGGTCCTGCTTAAACTCCGCAGGGGCAGAGTGCGCATCATCATGATCACTCCAGAGTGGTCCAGGCAGCACTGGCATAGAACGTTGCTCGGCCTGTCAGCCCAGACCCCATCACTCAGGGCAATGACAGGCTTCGTCACTCGGACCTGCAGCCTCTTCGCCTCACGGTGGCTCCTGCGTACCTGAGTCAGGGTGACAGGCAGCCTTCCACCTGGTCAACGTACCGGGCCAGGTGGAAGCGTTTCCTTTACAGCTGCAGTACACTCGATCTTGCTCCTGCTGAGGTCTCGATCCCTCTATTTGGCCTGCCTCTGGCCTTCAGCGGCAGGATCTGGCGGTATCATCGCTGAGGATACTCTCAGCAGCCATCCCTACCTTCCAGCAGGCTAAAATGGACGTTCAGTGTCCCACGCTCTATGGGTTCGAGGTCCCTCAAGGGCTTGGAGCGCTTGCACCCTCGGGTGTGCCGCCCAGCCCCGCCCTGGGACCTCAACCTAGTCTTGGCCAGACGAGTCTCTGAGATCAGAGCTCTTACGAAGGTTCCGCAAAGACAAGGTGCAGTTATGACCGCACCCGGCTTTCCTCCCTAAGGTGTTTTGGCCTTTCATGTTACCCACAGCTCAACGCAATGGGCATAACCGTTGCACTCCTTGAACATCTGTGGAGTGCTCGCATTATATTGTGCTGACAGAATCATTTCCTAAGGTGCCCCAGCTCTGCCCCGGTAGCGGGCCAAAGAGAGGGCTTGCTTGTTTTCCTCTCAGAGGATCTCATCTGGGGTGATGGCGGACATCCCCACTTGTTATGATTTGGCTCATATTTCCCCAAGCCACATCACCGTGCATTCTACCAGGGCTCAGGCTTCATCTGCCGCCTTGCTGGCTCGTGTTTCTACCCACGAGATCTGTCGCGAAGCTCCATTGGTCCTCGGTCCATACCTTTGCTTCGCAGTATGCCCTGGTTCAGCAGTCAAGAGAGGCTGTAGCCTCTGGCTCAGCAGTTTTATTCTGCCACATTTCACTCCGACCCCACCGCCTTTGTAAGGCTTGGGATTCACCTAACTGGAATGGATATGAGCAATGACTCGAAGAAGAAAAGACGGTTACTCACCTTTGTAACTGTTGTTCTTCGAGATGTGTTGCTCATATCCATTCCGCACCCGCCCTCCTTCCCCACTGTCGGAGTAGCCGGCAAGAAGGAACTGAGGAGCGGGTGGGCCGGCAGGAGTATATATGGAGCACCATGGTGGCGCCACTCTAGGGGGCGACCTGCCGGCCCACTGAGTTGCTAGGGTAAAAGTTTTCCGACGAATGTGCACGCGCGGCGCGTACACCTAACTGGAATGGATATGAGCAACACATCTCGAAGAACAACAGTTACAAAGGTGAGTAACCGTCTTTTCAGAGCAGGGAGAAGAGGGGGAGGGTGTAGAGGACGGCGACAGTGAGGCTACTGTCGTGGAGGGAGACACCCCGGAGTCCCAGTACACATGCAGCCAGGAGCTCTTCTCAAGCCCGGAGGAGGCTAGCCAATCACAGCAGCTGGAAGTTGATGTTGAGGAAGAAGCTGAGGATCGTGCTCGGGGTAAGTAGATGTTTATGTTTTGGGAGAGGAGGGTTTTGGTTATGGCTGCCTGCATGCATGCCTAAACGTGGAATAGCCCATTGATTTGCTCTATCACGTCTCTGTAATCTGCCTCGGTAATCTCTTGAAATGTTGCTGCAAGTGCATTTGCAATTTGCTTTCTCAAATTGATCGGAGGAGCCACCGTGGTCCCTGTCCTGGTCAGGCTAACTCGTCCGATCCACTGTGCAGCGAGGGGTGGGGGGACCATGGCTGCACACAGGCAAGCTGCATAGGGGCCAGGGCGGTATCCACATTCCTGTAGAAGACCCTCCCTCTTTTCCCAGGTAACACGCATCAGTGATATGTCCGGCAGTAGGAAACCCTGTTGAGAGTTTAGGGATAATTGAGTGCAGGGCGCTAGTTCGCGTTTCCCCAGCCCATGGCGCTCTGTTTTTAACCCCTCCCTCCCAGCACGTAGGCAGCCACGCGGTGCGCTCCTGTGTTCCCCACCCCCCCCTCCAAGCAGGCATCCAGCACCGCGGTGTGCTCCGGTGTTCCCCACCCCCCCTCCAAGCAGGCATCCAGCACCGCGGTGCACTCCGGTGTTCCCCACCCCCCCCCCCTCCAAGCAATCATCCAGCACCGCGTTGCTCCCCCCCCCCCCAACAGCAGGACAGCGTGAACGCGGACCATAGACCACCCCCCCCCCCGCAAGCAGCTAGCTCACCACCTTCCTGTTCACTACTGTCCCCTCTTCAGGACACCAGCTACCTCCTGTACCCATTGCTGATAAACCCCAGTGACCCACTGGTCAATTCCCACTCCCAAGGGGAAATTGGGGCAAAACCACTCACCCCATTGCTCGCCATGACTTAACTTGCCTGCCCTCTCTGTGTTATGTGAGGTATGTGAGAAGGATGCTACCAAAAGTCTAAAAAGTCCTTCACCAAGTGATAATAAACAATGTAGCCTCTGTGTATTACATGTTTCTATCTCTCTTTTGTCTAGTGACCTTGACTACTGCAGCCGGATCACCGGCCTCACATAGGTTGCAGAACTTGAGACGGAATCCTAGAAAATCAAAAGAGGAATTGATGAAATCTGTTATGAGCCACTACAACAGAGAAAGTAGGAAGACAGAGGAATGGAGAGAGAAGACCTATGAATGGAGAAAGAGTGTACATGAATGGAGAAAGAGTGTACATGAATGGAGGCAAACAGAAAAGCAGGAGAAAGGAATTGTCTTCCAAAAAAACCACAAAGCAGATGATAAGCCTCCTGGCTCGCCAAACTGAGTCTTTCGAGTCTATTGTAGCCATGCAGACAAATATGTACCGTGGTAACCCACAGCCCTCCCAAAGCCCTCTTCCTTGTTCCCCAGTATTTCCACAAAACAACTTTCTCCAGCAGCCAGTTCCTTATTATCCCCAGCTACCCCCAACACCTGTAAGATCACCTACCAGCCCTGAGAACTATAATTGTTACCCTGTTCACTCCACCCCCATTATTCTGCAGCATAGTAACCCTGAATTGCAGCAGACATTGAATAGTGATCAAAATAGGACATATTAAAACCTGAGAATCTACAGTCCACGACCCCAACCCCCTTGCCTGTTATGTACTGTATGTTGAATAAAGTTCTTTTTTTCTATTTCACTACGTTATATTGTTGCTGGAAGTGGTAAATATTATACACCAAGGTAAAGCAAAGCACATCAAATGCATCAAACATTACTGTTGGCTCTCAGCATCAAATTGCTCCCTTAAAGCATCCCTAATCCTGGAAGCCCTTTCCTGGGCCTCCCTATTAGCCCTACTCTCTGGCTGAGCAAACTCACCCTCTAGGCGTCGAACCTCGGAGGTCCATTCCTCACTGAATCTTTCACCCTTCTGTTCACAAATATTATGGAGGGTACAGCACGCGGATATAACAGCGGTGATGCTGCTTTCCACCAAATCTAGCTTCCCATAAAGACAGCGCCAGCGTGCTTTCAAACTGCCAAAGGCACACTCCACAGTCATTCTGCACCGGCTCAGCCTGTAGTTGAACTGGTCCTTGCTCCTGTCAAGCTTCCCTGTATATGGTTTCATGAGCCAGGGCATTAAGGGGTAAGCGGGGTCTCCAAGGATCACAGTGGGCATTTCGACGTCCCCTACTGTTATCTTGTGGTCTGGGAAAAAAGTCCCGGCCCTCAGCCTCCTGAACAGGGAACTGTTCCTAAAGATGCGTGCATCGTGCACCTTTCCAGGCCATCCTGAGTAAATGTCAGTGAAACGCCCACGGTGATCCACAAGCGCTTGCAGAACCACAGAGAAATAGCCCTTGCGATTAACGTACTCTGATGCCAGGTGGGGTGGTGACAGAATAGGAATATGCGTCCCATCTATTGCACCTCCACAGTTAGGGAACCCCATTTCTGCAAAGCCATCCACAATGTCCTGCACGTTCCCAAGAGTCACGGTTCTTCTTAGCAGGGTGCGATTAATGGCTGTGCAAACTTGCATCAGCACCATTCCAACGGTAGACTTTCCCACTCCAAACTGGTTCGCCACCGATCTGAAGCAGTCTGGAGTTGCCAGCTTCCAGATTGCAATAGCCACCCGCTTCTCCACTGGCAGGGCAGCTCTCAATCTCGTGTCCCTGCGCCGCAGGGCAGGGGCGAGCTCAGCACACAGTCCCATGAAAGTGGTTTTTCTCATCCGAAAGTTCTGCAGCCACTGCTCGTCATCCCAGGATTGCAGGACGATTTGATCCCACACTGAGTGCTGGTTTCCTGAGCCCAAACGCGCCGGTCCACGGAGCTGAGCACGTCTGTTACTGCTACAAACAATTTACTGTCTTCACAGTGAGGCGATTCAATATCATCGTCTGACTCCTCACTGTCACTGGCACTCTCACTGTCACTGGCACTCTCACTGTCATTTTGCAGCTGAAGGAATAGCTCCACTGCCAAGCACGATGTGCTGGCAACATCCATCAATAAGGTCGTCAGCTGCTCAGGATCCATTTATAACAAAAATCGCAGAAAAAGCGCTGTACAATCACAATGCCGCCAAACTGCTCGGAATGTGTAGCAAAGCACCACGGGGCGTTGGAACAGGAAGCGGAAAGACTATCACACTTCCTTCCCCTTCCCACAAGCCACAGCGCCGAAATGGGACGAGGTGCTCTGTGGGATAGCTGCCCACAATGCACCACTCCCAACAGCGCTGCAAGTGCTGTTAAATGTGGCCACACTGCAGCGCTGGTTGCTGTAAGTGTGACCACTCTGCAGCGCTGGCCCTATACAGCTGTACTAACATAGCTGTAACTACCAGCGCTGCAAAACCGTAAGTGTAGACATACCCTCAGGCAAGGATCTGCTCCCAAGTCCAAAGCCTGTTTCTTTTGTCTTTAGGTGAAAGAGAGAAAGATGGATAGGGAGGGACCACCTTGGAGTGTTTTTGCCCCTCACTTTTACAGTCCCCCTTTTCCTGAGGGTTACCCCTAGATAAAGTTTGTCTCTGTCCTCACAACATGAATAAAGAGAGTCTCAGGGGGAAAGAGGTTTCAAGCAGTTTGCTAAGATCAGATCTGTTTGTTCCTGCCATCCTCCCCTGCCAAAGAATGGCCACTTGTTAGGCGATTGCCCATCAACTTTCCTGACACCTGGCCAGAGGCGTCAGCTAGTCCTTTGAGAAACTGGTTTACCCAGACTTGTCTGGTAAATACATTTCAGACCTAATTTCAGCTTATGTTTATAACTTTTACTACATACATTTCATGACATTATTGACCAGTTAGTTTTCTGATATGTCACAAGGCATATTTTATACCAAGATTATTACAATAGTGTGTAGAGCAGGAGTAGGCAACCTCTGGCACACAGTTCACCAGGGTAAGCACCCTGGTGGGCCGGGCCAGTTTGTTTACCTGCCACATCCACACGTTCGGCCGATCGCGCCTCCCACTGGCCGCGGTTCGCCACTCCAGGCCAATGGGGCGGTGGGAAGCAGTGGCCAGCACACCCCTCTGCGCGCTCCCCTTCCCGCAGCCCTCATTGGCCTGGAGCAGCGAACCGCGGCCAGTAAACAAACTGGCCCGGTCTGCCAGGGTGCTTACCCTGGCGAGCCATGTGCCAGAGATTGCTGGCCCTTGGTGTAGAGTGAAACCCTAGGTATGCATGCCAGTCTGAGGGACAGAAATGTTCAAGAGCTTTAGGAGTTCAGGAACTGCTGAGCCAAATCTTAATTTTTGTATGATTACAATCTCCCTGTCCCTATTGTGTGTACGTCTATGGCACTTCCTAAAAGCTGATGAGATGATGTGCCCTCTGGTCAGCAGAGAGCCTTCCTGCAGGCTAAATGGGGGCTTGTGGCATAGTAGTGAAATGAAAGCTCTCTTTGCTACTAGTCTCAGGGAAAAGAAATAGCAAAGTCCGCTTTCAAAAAGCCAGGCAGCCTTTCCCCACACACAACCTTTCAGCTTCAAAGCTCAATGCACAAACTGCAAGAGGGAAACAAACCCTGTGTGCCCACGGATTTAAGAGTCAGAAGTACTAGCAGTTAGAAGTAAAATCTCAGGATTTTATTTTGTTATTCTGACTTCTGAATGCTAGTGGGTAGCCACACTGTCTGCATGATGCACCAACATTAATCCTAAACGCATGCTCACTTGAAAGACACAGTGTCACGTAAATGTGATTTCCATTACACTGTCTACATTTATAAAGCCACTGAGTAACATTTTAAAAAGCGTTATATTGCAGTAGTTAATCACAATTGGAATCCACCTAACAATTTACATAAACTGATAAGTTTTAATTGAGCAACAGTCATTGTTCTACACACTGAAGTACACAGTTACAGGAGCATAGAGAAATCTGAATAGCATCAGCCTTAATCTAGTCCAGTTTTTCTCTCTTCCATAAGCACCATCACAATAAAATATAAATTGGACTTGATCACAAGTATTTTGAAGTAAAGACTGTATAGAACTGGAACTGATGCACTGTGAATTTCTGTACTGGATGCAGGTCCTCGCCCACATGTCCCAGGAGATTTACAAAATAAAATGCTGACCACGCTGAATGGCCTATGGAATCAGTTTTGATAATGTCCCTAGAAGACACCTGCATTAGACCAGATGCTGCTATCCTTTTCCGAATGCTAGAGTGAAAGTCCCGAGGCCTTCTGGTGAAAGCAGAAGAATTCTGCTTCTGTAACATGTCCAGCTTTGCATAACTTTGCACAAAATGCCATGTTCATTTCCTACTGAATTATAGTGCAATAGTAATTCCCCAGAGCAAAACATTTAGTTGAATTTCAATTCATCCACAATATGAGTCAAATCTTTTACTCAGTTTACTGTGGAAGTTTTGCACGCTGCTCTGTTTCTCTTTTACTGCTGCTACAAGTATCCTATCACACTTCACTGAGCCTCAGTAAGCGTGAGCTCAGAAGTAGCTTGTAAATGCATTTCATTTTAGAAACGGACTCCATAAAACACTGCCTCAGGTACCTTTCTCACAAGGAGGGCTGCACCACTTCCATAGTTCTGCGTTTGGCAATCACATTATAATCACAATTTCCTTTGTCAGATCTGAGCTTAAGGCTTTTTGTTTAGGAAAATGAAATATTCAGATAGCTTCACTCTGAGATTTCATTGAAACTTCACAGTGAAATCAGATATGCAATTCATAAAGTCTCAGCATATTTTGACAGATTATATAGACAATAAAACAGCCCTACAAAACAGCACCTGAAATATCTGTTTTCAAACCTGTTGCACAATTAAAGGATATAGCAACATTCAAAATATTATCCAGATCAAATTCCTAGCCACATGCTTACTTTGATGATGAGTGGAGTACAGAATATGTAATGCCGTGAACTTCATTGCAACACTAAGACTGACATGTTAACAGTGTAAATCAGGAAATGTAGACTTAATCTTCTCACAGCAACCCCAACTCTGCTGCTTTGTGCATATACAATAGGGTTTTTCAATACATTATCACATTGGGCCATATGCCTCTTCATTTGGCAGAGAAATAAAATATAAATGGAAGTAAACTCCACCTAAGACTGTTAAAACTGCATTCTTCTCTGCCTATCAGTTCATATAAAGCATTTGGTATTGCTGCATGTATTACATAAGCCTTAACTCTTAATTTTCTGACTTGCACTAAACAATTTCTCTTGGCTGAGACCACTTAATCCAGGGTTCACTCAGGACATTTAATATGGAATCATTCCTTCTTACAGCAGGACACCTGAGGCATCAGAGCATGGACTCTCGCTGACCCAGTACACCAAGATATTAAGTCACTTGCCCAAAATTGCACCTTATTCAGAGGAGGAGATCTGTCTTGTAGAGTTATAAGAACATCACATTCAGAACTACGCAGCTATTTAAATCCCATTCTGACTTTCCTCTTGAGCAATCACATACGTAGCAACAATGTTGAATCCGAGAGGGAAAAAACCAACAGATGCAGTCAACAATTCTGCTTGGGGTGGAGGAGGGAGAAAAATGGTGAGCATCGCCTCCACAACACCACTCCCTGCCTTTGCTGTTTGCTCAGTTTACAGGGCTATTGCTAGCAGAGCAAACTCAGCCAGTGCTGCGTTGTGCCTCTTACGTCCCCATTTATAAAGATTCTGCTATTTGAATTTGGTTGACAGTTTGATTTCACCCCCAAGAAGGTTCTAGCTCCCTCTCTCATGGAAGTTTTGCAGAGCAATACAGCTATCAGAAAAAACTAGTCTTTCCAACCAGAAAGTCAGCAGAGATGATGACACAAAGGCACACACAGAGGAAGCAGATCCACTGAGCAAGAATTTGCCATTTTTACTTAATCACTCACTCCTCTTACCGTAATCACACTTGAACCATTTGTAAATGTTTATTCTGTGCAAGACTGGCTAGCTCTATGAAATGAGGAACTGGAATGGACTGGTACTTTTACATACCTCTAAACGTGAAAGGCTATACAGAAATTGCCACAACTAAACAAATCCCTGTTACACACATTGAAAAACTTTCTGTATGTCACTTGTAACACAGGAATCTAGCTTTAATCACAGATCTAAAATACATCTCAAAGCAGAGAGAGTTTTCACATACTGTTTCTATTTTGAAACAGCCAAGGCTGAGGATATGTATACTATGACTTTAAAAAATAGGTTTCTCTACATTCTGAATATTATTTATTTTAACAATAAATAAATAAATAAATAATATTCAGAATTCTGAGATTTTTTTTTATATATATATATATATAAATCTCAGAATATATAACAATATCATGAACCAACATGCTGAAAATATTTACTTACCAATATGTACTGTAACTACTGCAATCCATGCACACAGTATGCTGAACTTTCTCTTGCTTTTCTGTTTTCTTATGATTGGTTAAAGGAATCTGTGCATCTTCATAATGTTTCTTTGCATGGCCATTCACATATCTTAAAAAAAGCAGAAACCACAAAAAACTCTTCATATTTTAAACAGTTATTTAACCAAAGCTTAAGGGAAAAGATAAAGTAGTCTTAAAAAAAAAAAAAAAAAAAAAAGTACTCCCAAATGCAGCTTTTTGTGTGTTAAATATGCAAGTCATCTCTATGAAAAAAATATATGAGACTTTGCAATTATAAACGCTGGCGAAGCTCCTTTTAAAATCTCTCCTCCTCTCCCCCCAACTCTTAAGCATGCACACACACACTACAATGGTCTCTAAGCCAACCCCTGCATATATGAGTCTCTTATGACCTGCCACGTATTTATATCAGGAAAAGAATGTTAGCTCTCCTTGTCCACATTAAGACATCAACATTTAGTTTATCCCTTTCCTCTCCAGTACGCTTTTCCTACAGCCTGGCTCTCTTTCCTTCCAGTGCTCACCATGTCTGCAATTGCTTTAACTGAACACTAACTTCTACACACAAGCACATCCATTTTAAGCTTCACTGCTCTGCAGACAGTGATTTAAAAACTGAAGCTCTTGTATTTTATTGTAAAGTCCATGAATCTGGGAGGCACTGGACCTGAGATCATGTAATGAAGAGTAATTTAAAAGTCTGTAGAATCTTTCATATATAAAAAGCATACCAGATGAAAAGGTGAACATTTTCACTCCCAAAATTTGAGGTGCTCCCATAAATCTAAGGCTCTTCGACAACAGGGAAAAAAATTCTTAATTTGGAAATGCAAGAGATACTTGTGTTGTATTGGTATTCTTCTCTCCTCCCCAAATCTAGGTGAGAGAACAATGTGGCACTTCAAGTAAAGATATGAGTGGCTCTATTTTCTCTTTTTGTATTTTAAATGTTACCTGAACAAAAGATCCTGCTGGTTCCCTACATCCTAGAGATTTCCGGACCACAATGATGGTGCTTTCTCATTCAAACATGTTTAATTCCTGGGTTGACTGCAGTTGTAAGATCTAACACAAACTGAGTAAAAATTTAATTCAAATCCTATTAACTACATATAACAAAGGTTTGGTAACAAACAGTAAAAAACACACAGAATGAGATAAAAATTCCAAGTTACTGATTTCAGCCTTTGATCATTTATATAACATGGTGATGTTTCCCATCTCCCTCCCTCCAAGTTATTAACTTTTGAAATACAGGAAAATTAAAGGGTTTTTTTTGGTGCTGAAGCTTTTGATATGAAATAAATGATTCAAGTAGTTAACATATTCTTACCTCTACAGGAACAGAGAGTTAAAGTAAAGTGAAAATAGAATTTACTGGGATCTATTTGAGAAACTCGCTAAGCTTACTGGTGGTTTTCCAGGATAAAAACCTGGCAGTGCATGTGGTAGACCTCAGTTTAAATGTTTTTATTTCCCAGAGTCTTTGTCTGAATGTGACAACCACTAGACTAACCTTAGACATGCACATCTCAGAACACATTTACCAACCAATATCTACTAGGCTTTTTGAAGTGTGAATCATCATCTCAACCACTACACTGAAATACACAGAAATATGTACATACAACAATGTACACCAAAATCAGATAAAGACACACCTGCAGCAGCTGCTGTCAATATAGCTAAGGGAAACTTTTTTATTCTAAGGTATCCTGAAAACACATTTAAGATCTTTTCAGTTTAAACTGGATACTTGCTATCTCACAAAACAAGTTGGGCAAGATTTTGATTCAGAGCATACCAAGAAATACCTATTTGTTTTTAATCTGCTACAGCAGAAGCAGCTTTATTTTGAATCAATCTACTAATCAGTCAATGCAGTAAACTCCTTTTGTAAATATAAAAAAGTGTTTCAAATATTATGAAGATCTTTACAAGAAAAAAATGCAGTTCCACTGCCACTGTGTCTTCTGCTTTAAACAGTTCCACTGACACACCATATTAACAGCTACTGCAACATTAATAAACTATTTTTGCTTTTAAATCAAAAGAAAAATACCTCACCATACATGTATGGAAAGTAGAGAGGAATGTTCAGCGTGTGTGTATAAATCGCTGAACTGCAATAGCTCCTTTGACACTATATTCTGGAGTGGAGGAACAATGGAACAGGGACATTCAGACATCCTTTGAAGGGAGAATGTTTTAAACGGAACAAGAAGCAGAGGCAAGGTGATGAAAAGAGTATTAAAAAGGGGGGTTAAGTCATTTCCAAATCAATATGTGCTGTACCTACCTTCCACAATGGACACTTGAACAAGTCAGACAAACCCAGGGACTTTTATTGGATCGGCACACTATTAAACAAAAAGAAAGTCAAGTGAATTGGCTGTGATATTACAGTTACAGAATCTATCTTGTGAGACGGAACTAGCTCTCTGGCTACACTTTGACTGTATGGTTATATAAAATATCAAAATAGTCACATTAAGCTACAGTAGGGGCTGCAGGAGAGGTGGCTGATACCAAGGCATGTTAGCCTTCTTTCATTTTTAATTTCAGGCACAGGCATTTACCTACCGTTCATATTGCAAAGGATCACATTTTTGCTTTCATTAGATCATTATTTGATTTTCAAATCAATACAAAAACATTACATAATACAATTCCAAAAACAGTGAATGTTTTAAAGCATTTATTTTGCGTTTTATCACTGCAGCCTGTAAGACTGAAAAAAAACAAACACCTATAGTCACTGAACTTGACCATTATTTCATAAAACCTATTATAAGAACGACTACTTCAGACAAATTACTCCAAGAGGGCCTGCCAATTCCATCAGTAGTAAATAGACTAAATTAAGTTGTACACTGTGTTAACATATGCCATTCTGAATGCTCATTTCTGTATGCAAGTGCTGCTGCAGGTCTTAACTATAACATTTTAACCTTTCAGTTATGTGCTGAATCAAAATGGTGGACACGTGAAAGGACTCTGTTTTATAGTCCAATCTAGAGCACAGAAGGGAAAGTTCAGTGTTCTGGTTACAAAGGCTACCGTTCTTAGGGTGTCTCAATACTTAAACAAGATCTTTACATATACACTGTCATAGATCCTAGTGAGTGCCGCTTCCTGCCATCCACTAAGACTGCACCCACAACCAATGAGCACACATTTATCTCTCTCCTCAACCAGCCACAGTATTAACCAGCCCTCCAAGTTTGCCACTCCTGAAGACAGCAATGAGAACAGTAGGAGGTCCAGGGGAAAATGCCTCAATTTAGGTAACAAGGTAAATTAATTGAAGATATCAATCAGCCTATGCCCATGCTCCAAATGTTTAAAGGAATGTACAGTAGGACCTGACTGTGATCTCTTGAAGAATCTGAATACTAGTGTCTTCACAGGGTAACAGATTTTTACCAGTCCCATAAAGAGGTTTCATTGCTCACAGCCATATGTATTTTTCCAGGATGTTTCTTAAAATAGACATCAATACTGTCACAAAACTTATAATGGAATGGTCTCCACTGATATCAACAGTACAGAACTCACAAGAACATCAAACAAAGGATGTGCATTAGGACACAAAGAATACATGTCATCTTTGAATGCAAGTTGCAAATCTGTGCTCTCACATGTTAAAATAGGAACTTCTGTACATTCAGCTCTTGTACTATATTAGTGTCAAATCTCAGGCTTAGAACAGTTAGTAAATTTACTCTTCATTATATTTGCGAATGTGTCAAATATTGAAATGCAGTTTCCCTTGTAGGGAAGAAAAGTTTTAGCCCTAAAATTCTGCCAACCTTTAAAGGGGGCACTGGGCCAAAACAGACATAGTTTACAATAAAACTCCTAACTCCATCCTAGATTTAGACCTCTAAGAATTTAAATAACTGACTTTTCACCTTTATTAGTGTGCTTCCTTTTTTAACTTCAGCCAGGTAGGAAAATAAAAGTAGACAGGGCTGTTTCACTTCTTAAGAGAATGTTTCATTTTCTGATTCATAAGCACAATGCTGTTGTGTGGTAAACTCACAACCCCTCACAGGAATATTTAAATGTAAAATCTCCAATACATTCATTATCGAAAAAAACACTCCTATTCATATGTTGTAAAACTTATTTTAAAGAATCTACAGTATTTGAAAGTGATTATTTCAAATTGTTCTCTCATAGACTCAGACCACTGATCCCCAAACTGTGGGGCGCGACACCTATGGAGAGCACAGTGGAACATCCAGGGGGCCGTGGCAGGCCTGGACCAAGCCTCCAGGGGGCAGAGAGGGAAAGCCACCCATCTCCGCTCCTGGCCCCAGTTCTGCTCCAGTCCCAGTCGCCCAGACACTAAAAGCGTGGCTCCTTCTCCCTGTCCTGCCCCACCAACCCTATATGCCGCCCCAGCTCCTGGGGGTGTGTGGACTGGGTAACGGTTGGGTGGAATTGAAAAAGTTTGGGGACCACTGACTCAGACTTAAGGTGAGAAGGGACCATCCGGATCATCTAGCTGACCTCCTGCACACTGCAGGCCACAGAACCTCACACACTTGCTCATGTAATAGATCCCTAACATCTGGCTGAGATACTGAAGTCTTCAAATCATGGTGTAAAGACTTCAAGTTACACAGACTCCACCATTTACACTAGTTTAAACCTGCAGTTGACCCGTGCCCCATGCTGCAGAGGAAGGCAAAAGTCGTTTGAGTGGTATGATGGAGGAAAGCCCTCAAGATTCATTTTTAAATATACTATTGTTACTAAGACCTGGTCTGCACTTAAAACTTAGATGGTCCCAGCTATGTCTCTCCAGGCTATGAACATTTCGCACTCTGAGTGCTGTGGTTACATTAACCTAACCTCCTACCCATCTTCCCAGTGTAGATGCAGATGCTGTGCCACTGTAGAGCTTGTAGTGTAGATGTAACCTACTTTTTTGTTTTGTTTTTAAAAAAAAACTGTTTACATGGGACCCTCCAATATTTTTGTGACTTTACATCAGAAGATTTCACATCCCATTTCTACAGCTGTACTGATCCCATAGATAATACTGGTACACAACACATAGGACAGAATAAGACAGGACTGTGTTGGTTTGTATTTCAAATTAAAAAATAAATGGGAATGAAAAAGTGTTTGTTAAGTGCAAAAGAACAAGACCAGTCCCTATAAAAGCACAGGGCCATGACAAATCCCTCCTCAATCCATGTAAATTATGAAACCTCAACAATTGCCCCTCACATAGGACCACCCATTTAGGATGATAGAGGATAGTTGTACCAGAGGGGGGCTGCTTTGTGCAGTTGACAAAACATAGCACTGAGGGTGAGGAAACAGATTCTCTACTGCTTGTCAATTCCGGCAACACATTTGTTGGAAGGATCAGGCTATCATCCAACTTTCAAAGAAAAGAGTTACAGATCTAGCTGGATGTTAAAGTAGACTTGACTCACTGGGATTCTTAAGTCACAGAAAGTACCATAGATTCAAGAGAAGGGGGAGAAGAAAAAATTATTTGGGCTATTTTGCTCATGCCTGTATTCACTGTTGCCACTGGCTTTTTTGAATGCTACTTTAAAAATATAGGGAACAAAAGCATTTTGCAAAAAATGCATCTAGAAGAGAGCTATGTCCTACAAACAGCTTAAGACATTTTAGTTGAGCAAAAAGCTTAATAGTAGTATTCACTTCCCTTAGTCATTAGACAAGCTCAGGAACCTTGGCTGCTCTTGAACTAGAGGGCTTGTCTACATCAGAAAGTTGCAGCGCTGGTGAGGGAGTTACAGCGCTGCAACTTTGAAGGTGTACACATCTGCAGGGCACCACCAGCGCTGCAACTCCCTGTTTGCAGCGCTGGCCGTACTCCCGTTTTGTCTCGGGTGTAGAGGATCCAGCGCTGGTGATCCAGCGCTGGTAATCCAATGTAGACAGTTACCAGCGCTTTTCTTGACCTCCGTGGAAGGAGGAAGCCTCTGGTAATCAAGCTGGTTTCCTTTCCCGGTTTGCTCTCGTGTTCCCGGAGCCACCCAGCAAACCGCAGGGAAGGAGACCTGCTTGCTCGGGGTTCCGGGACCGAGAGAGCAAACCGGGAACGCCGCGGTTTGCTCTCTCGGTCCCGGAGCCACCCAGCAAACCGCAGGGAAGGAGACCTGCTTGCTTGGGGTTCCGGGACCGAGAGAGCAAACCGGGAAAGGAAACCAGCTTCGCCGCGGTTTGCTCTCTCGGTCCCGGAACCCCGAGCAAGCAGGTCTCCTTCCCTGCGGTTTGCTGGGTGGCTCCGGGACCGAGAGAGCAAACCGCGGCGTTCCCGGTTTGCTCTCTCGGTCCCGGAACCCCGAGCAAGCAGGTCTCCTTCCCTGCGGTTTGCTGGCTGGCTCCGGGACCGAGAGAGCAAACCGCGGCGTTCCCGGTTTGCTCTCTCGGTCCCGGAACCCCGAGCAAGCAGGTCTCCTTCCCTGCGGTTTGCTGGCTGGCTCCGGGACCGAGAGAGCAAACCGCGGCGTTCCCGGTTTGCTCTCTCGGTCCCGGAACCCCGAGCAAGCAGGTCTCCTTCCCTGCGGTTTGCTGGGTGGCTCCGGGACCGAGAGAGCAAACCGCGGGGAAGCTGGTTTCCTTTCCCGGTTTGCTCTCTCGGTCCCGGAACCCCGAGCAAGCAGGTCTCCTTCCCTGCGGTTTGCTGGGTGGCTCCGGGACCGAGAGAGCAAACCGCGGGGAAGCTGGTTTCCTTTCCCGGTTTGCTCTCTCGTCCCGGAACCCCGAGCAAGCAGGTCTCCTTCCCTGCGGTTTGCTGGGTGGCTCCGGGACCGAGAGAGCAAACCGCGGGGAAGCTGGTTTCCTTTCCCGGTTTGCTCTCTCGGTCCCGGAACCCCGAGCAAGCAGGTCTCCTTCCCTGCGGTTTGCTGGGTGGCTCCGGGACCGAGAGAGCAAACCGCGGGGAAGCTGGTTTCCTTTCCCGGTTTGCTCTCTCGTCCCGGAACCCCCCTTGAAGCCGCCCAACAGCGCTGCAGTGTGGCCACATCTAACACCACTTGCAGCGCTGGTTGCTGTAAGTGTGGCCACTCTGCAGCGCTGGCCCTATACAGCTGTACTAATACAGCTGTAACAACCAGCGCTGCAAAATTGTAGATGTAGACATGGCCTAAGTGCCCACTACAGGAGTTACCAACTGAGCCGTTTTGCTGTATTTTTAGAATGGCCTTAAGTGTTTAGAAAAAGATGTTAATATCTGAAAGAGGGGAAAATAATTCTGTGCTGCCACAATGCTGCCTCAAATAGTGAGTCATTTGCCATTGTACATTACCATCAGCTTGCTTGGAAGTGTTGAAACTATACATTCAATCACATAATGGAGGGAAAATTCTGTCGTCTACAGTGTAATCACCACAAGTGAAACCTGAACACTAGTTAATTATTTATATAGCACCCAAAGCAATCAAAGGACTTTGCAAACAAAAAAGGAGCAATGGACCCTTCCCCAAGAAGCAAACAATTTAACACCAAATGTACAGATTCATTCCAGTGAGTTCAAATAGTGTAGGTTTCTTCCAGTTTCTGTGTCCCATCTGATGAGTAACACTTATCAAACCTTAGTCATTCTGTTCTAGGCAGGCTGACGGGTGCATGCTCATCAAGGGTTCCTCCCCGCTTCCCCTCGTGTTCTTTCTTGTGTGAGTACTTATGGATCTTGTAAGATATGTTATTTCACACAGCTCTCCAGTGTATTCCAATGAAACAAGAACATCAGAGACAAAAGACCCTACTCCCTTAGAACCTAGAGTTGTGGGCTTTGACTATAGAAAATTTCAGTGTATGTGCTGCATACAAAGCCCCAAATTAATAGTTTTGTGGAGGGCATAGAACAGCATTCATGTTGAGCTCTCCATCAGTACCCAGCCCAGCCCAGGCAAGCTAATGATTGAACCAGTGGACCAAATCCGGTCATGAATCCTGGCTATGTGCCACCTGGGGCACATTGCGCATACACGAAGAATAGTTTTGTTTGAAGAATCCACTGCATTAACTCAGACACACACACAAAGATCAGGAAGAGCAGGAGACAAACAGGAAACAGCCCTTGTAAAGTGCCAAGTTAAGAACCGCTGTATGATGCAGTACCCATGGAAGCATTTGGCATATGGTGTTAAGGGTACGTAACGAACTCTAATCAGCTGCTTTGCAAATCATGGAGTAGAAATAACCTAATGCCATGGCTACCACAGACTTTACTTCACAACCTGGATGTGAGGAAACAGCTCCTTAACAATGGAATAAAGGTAAAGAAAAAGGCATAAAACATTGGCATAACAAGAGCAACACTCTGGGATGAGTATGAAGTTCAGCCAGTAATTAATGAAGTCTAGAAGCTGGCTGAATAGGGACCAAGATTAAGATCGTTGAGCAGTTTCCAATAACTGCTTTTTCATCCTTTATAAAATAGCTTATTAAATCTACACCGGTAAATTTACCAGCATTACTACACAGGTATAATTATACAGCAGTAGTTACACTCATGTGACTCCCCACATGGATGCTTTTTGTACAGTTAGTGTAAAAATACTTTTTATCTGGAAACACAGTGGCCTGCTTTCAGTCTTGCTTATGTCAGTACAAGCTAAATCCAAAAAAAACCAAAACCAAAAAGCTGCCGCCACTGGTAAAATATCATCCATATGGGGAGAAAGGTCAGTGTAACTTTAACAGTATAATTATATGGATATACCTGGTGTAGACAAGACTTTGGGTGGGGGTAGGGGACACACGACTACAGTACTGAGCTTCCAGGGAAAGTTGCATGTAGAGAATACTGTTAAAAATATTTGGAAGCACAATTAGAATTGCTTTCACTTCCCCTATTTTTTACCCCATATTGTCTAATAGTGACCCACTGCTCTGTTTTGTTAAGAAAAATGTCCCTACTTTATCTTTCTCAGAAGATTGTCTGTCTGGCACACGAGACTGGCAACACAGCAAGACGAGTTGGGCAGACTCCAGCAGCAGCCCTTGAGGGGAAAAGGAGTAGCGGCTCACAGGGAAAAATGTGAAATAGCAGCTGTATTACATGAAGCATGATCTGTCACAGGATAGACTAATCAAGCCTATGAAACCAGGCCAAGATTCTCCTCTACTATCACTTCTACAAAGATTAGAGGAGGTAAAGAGGGAGAAGAGAGAGCTGCAAACCAAAAGGCTGGAAAATGATTAATAGTGGCGGGAAAACAAAACTCTTCACGAAAAACATAAAATTTATACATGAAATCTTTAATTAGTTTCATTTTGCTGGAAATTTTCCATCAAACAGAACTCTGCACTTATGCAGGGCCTTCCATCTGAGGAGCTCAGAGAATGGTATAAAGTACTAGCCACATTTCTCAGAAACAGGTCAAGTGACTTGACCAAGGTCACACTACAAGTAGCCGGCAAAGCTCTGATTAGAATCCAGGTCTGCCAGCC
Source organism: Gopherus evgoodei (assembly GCF_007399415.2). NCBI lineage: Eukaryota > Metazoa > Chordata > Testudines > Testudinidae > Gopherus > Gopherus evgoodei. The sequence continues at coordinate 34,549,529 of NC_044331.1, read as the reverse complement.
TCTTACTTTCTTTACGTTGCCTGTCTGTACAGTGACAGATAGACCACCTGAATTACTGGTTGTTAAAGTCCTTAATGGAGTTGGCTCTGGCAACCCTGAAGTCCTGCTTCTTGAACCTTGTACTAACAGACACTTCTGCTCACACATGTGGTTGAAAGGATCCCATTTCTGCTACTGAAGTCAAAGCTGATTGCGCTTTTGCTGTGGTGGGCTCAGAGCCGGCTCTAGGCACCAGCATCCCAAGCATGTGTCGGGGTGGCACTTTTCAAGGGGCGGCACTCTGGCCCTTTTTTTTGCTTCAGTGGCTGCACTCTGGATTTTTCTTTTCTCTCCTTTTTTTGGGGGGGTAAGGCGGCAAAAAACCTGGAGCCGGCCCTGGGTGGGCTAAACAGTGTGGCATTCACTACCCTCTGAAACCCATCTCATTACCTTCCTTCCTACTTCAGTGCCTTACAGTTCTTTCCCTACCCTAAAAGGATTTTAGAACAACAGCTGTTGACTCTATATTGATTATCTTTTCTTCCAATCTCTTTCCTTTTAACTTTCATTTGTTTGTTTCTATACTTAATTGGGTTCATGATTATTTTCCAATCTATTTCCAGCACCCTGAGTGATTTACATATAAATATTACTACTTGTTCTGGATTTTATTGATGCCAATTAGTATTTTATTAATTCATATGTTGCCATAGTTTCCCTTGACTGGCACTCTTGAAAGGCGTGTGCACCTACAAAAAAGGAGACTACCTTAGGCAACTGGAGTAGCTACAACCATACACGGAAGCAATGCGTACTAATATTTACACTCATGATAAAGTCAGAGGGACAGAAGTGTCCCAAAAACACTTCCAAGCAGAATGCTACAATTTTACAGAATTAATCCTCCTAATCTAGTGAAGGCTTCCAGGATTTAAAAAGCCAATATACTCACCCAAATGACTTATTTTTGACTATATACACATCTTAAAATGAGTATCTGTTTTGAATTTAACAAATTGGATGCTATCAACTCTGGTTGAGCAATTGTAATGAAAGCTGTTTTGCATGAGGAAGAGAAAGGGGAAAAGTGTTATGAGTAAATTTTCAAAGTGCTGGGTAGGAATTTACCCACAAACCCCACCCCAAACAACTTGACTAGGCGTTGGCAAGTTAAACATTATGTGCTGCTTTTAAAATGTCGGGGTAAAAGTCATTTTCTAGGTCTCATGCAATAGCTTGATGTCGCAATATTTGAGTTATAAATACTGTGGAGATGTTCATAGGTGCCTGCCTGCCCAGACCCAGCTGCACGAAGCAGGCCTAAAGCAGAGTAAGTATGACTGCATGTTGTTTGTGGAGAGTTTCTAATCTGCAAAAGTAATTCAGCATCAATATTTAGGTAAAACTCAGCGAGGAAATGTACTGTGAAAATGTTGCAATTTAAAAATGATTACTTGGTCATCCCTAATATAAACTAAATCAATGGTTCTCAAACTTTTTTTCCCATAGACCACTTGAAAATTGCTGAGGGTCTCGGTGGATCACTTAATGATCTTTCCAAATTTTGTTTAATACCATTAGCTAACTATTGTAAAGCACTCTGGATAAAAGTGCTATATTAAAAAAAACCTTAATAATAATTAATATTTTTTGCTCTACAAATAAAAGCACACAACTCATATTTTAATATCAGTAGTCTTACCTTTCTAACAAGATGGATGCACCCTCTCTCCCCCGCCATGGCAGCCCCCAAGCTGGAGCTGGGAAGGAGAGGGGTCTCTCCCCCACCACAGCAGCCACAGAGCTGAGGCTGGGAATGAGGGCCATCTCCCCCTGACAGCTGCAGCCCTGGAGCTGTGGAAAGTTGCCTCTTTTTCTGGCTGCCACAGCCCTGCACATCTCAAATTCCCCCCACCCCCCTTCTCACCCTACTGCCCCCTCCCACCTATCCCCATTGCCCCCGAGACCACCACCTCACCTTACATGTGCGTCTTCTCCAGGGTCCAGGCACCTAATTAGTGGAGCTGTGCAGCCGTGACTCCACTAATTAGGTGGGTGGCCCTTCATTTTTTTTTGTGTGCAGCCACCAAGGTGTGCACCTTAGAGGGAACTATCTGCTGACCACCTGAATGGAGCCTGCGGACCACTGGTGATCCACAAACCACAGTTTGAGAACCTCTGAACTAAATCATCTGCTTAAGAAAAAGGAAAGAAAAAAAAAGAGGGGCGGGGAATTGCTCATTTCTGATGCATCAAGAAAACCAGAAGAGATTAGGGTTTGGTTTAGTATTTTCCTTTTAATTACCCTGCTTATTACGCCTATCAGAATTTCAAGTCTCATCTACCTATTGCTCCTGTAAGACCCTTTGGATAACCAATGAACTAGTAAGAGGATATCACAGATGCTTACTGCAGGACTGACGCCGTAAATAGTATCACTGCAGATGGATCCCCGCTCCTTTGCGGAACCGTCCACGTGAACCTAAACTATAATGTCATCTTACCAGTGCCCAGTCAGAAAAAGAGCTGGGGCCACATTTTGTTTTCCTGCTCTCACTATACTCATGCAGACACTAATACATGACTGTACATTTGCAGCATGTCCTGATATTTGCTACTTGTCATTGTAAGTAAAAGCAATGCTTATTGTACTGCAAGAACTTCCCTGGTTGACCTGAATCAACTGATTTTGGAAACAACAAACTGAGCATAGACCTGCCAAACAACTGCTGAATAAGAATTCAAAAGTAACATGATGGGAAGTAAACACTCATTCCCCAAGAATAAATAAAATAAGGTAATTAAAGTGCTAGGAACATGCTAGCATTGAAACATGCTCATCAGAGAACAACAGATTATTTTCTCCTGTTTACAATTCACTTCCTAAATTGCACTCAACTGTGCTAGCTGCAGTCCTGATACTTTGTGATTATGTAAGCAATTGAAAAACCTGGTAATAGAAAGATACAGCAAGTTCCATATTTGTTTGTATTCTTTAAACAGATACTGGACGAGCAGACACTCGGGAAGGAAAAAAACTGTAACTACGCTATAACTTCTAACTCGGGCTAAACAGAGGTACTAGTTCCTGAGGAAGTGGTTAAACAAAGAATAGAGAACCAGGCCAGACAAAAATTAGACGCTGCTAAAACTACGGCAGTCAGTCAATTCTTGCTTTTTTGTCAGGGGCTGTGGAGGAAAAAAGGTCATAAACATCACTAACATTACACAAGGATGCTTCTTTAATAATAGCGTAAGACTAGTTTTCAGTTTACAGAAATGCCATATTTTTAGGCAATTCATTAGATTTTCTAAACAGTATAGTAAGACTTGGCAGGATATTTTAAATCAGAAAATTTCCGTACAAGGTTATTCTTTGCACCCCACACCAACAAAACATTTCTATCCTTAGCTTAAATTTATGGTGCTATACATTCCACCAGAAAATACCTAGTGCATTTTTCCCCACCATTAGTTTAATCTAGCAAACTATATCATATATGAACTTACTTCTAAATCTGTTATTTAATCTGAGTTTTTACCACATTTTGAATAATCAGTATCTAAGGGTTTTGTTGCTGTTTAATTCTTACTAGTGCAAACATTTACTTAAACGTAAAGTTAACAATTCTTGAAAATAAAGAGTACGCACATTTACCATAAATAAATAAATAAATCAAGCCTTGTCTGTGAGAGAATTATTATACAATACAGAATACAGTAGCACACACCTAAAAAGACTTTATACCAATATAAAAACAATAAAACCAAGAGACACAAATCAGACGGACCAATTTCAGAGAGAGGTCAAGGAAAACCAAAACAGATTGCATTGCAATTCTCAAGATCTGACCCATCTCTTAATGAGGGTAATCCTCTGAATCCCCTAGCAGTCTGAGGTCACAATGTATTGGGGGGAAGATTCTAACAGCCTATTTATTTCAGACCATCCCCCTCTATTCTGCCTGTCAGACACAGAGGAAGCCATCAAAACATTCTGAGTGAATAAGATACAGGAAGAGAGTTTCAAGAGTCCACCAGACTAAGATGTTACTAACCAGTTGACAGCAGAAAAGTAGGCTATGTCTACACTACGAATCTTAGAGCGGCACACTGCACCACTTCAGCTACACCACTGAAAGGTCTCAAGTGCAGTCGCTCCATGCCCACCCCCAACAAGCAGTGGTAGCTATGTCAGCAGCTGTCCACACCGGCACTTATGTCGGTGCAACTTATGTCCATCAGGCGGGTGTTTTTTCACACTCGACTGCCAAAATTTTACTGACAAAAGTGTTTGTGTAGACAAAGCCTAAGTATCCAGAGTTATCATTAGCCATCTAAGTCCCAGTTCCTGCAGTCTGACCTGCCCGAGCAAACACTTGCACCTACACAAAATTCCAACGGTGTAAATGTGGTTCAGTCCAGGCACAAGGCCCTGTCTGTGCAGATCCAGTGTAGGTGCAGGGCCTCAGAGAGTACTGAGATATTTTACAGGAAAGGTAAATCAGTATCAGTTTGCAATATTCTAGAAAGATTAGCCACCTTTTGTGAAACTGCCTAATTTAGATAGGTTTCCTGTCAGTATTTTGACTAGAGCCAAATGGGTAACAAAAAATTTTAACAGAAATTTCACAGTCATATTTGTAGAAATCCAGATTTAATAGATGGACTCAAAAGAGAAAAGTTTTAGAAAAGAGAATTGGTTTTACAAACTATTTACAACTGCTAAGTGATAAATTTACTCCCTATCATATCATTTATAAAGCAAAAAACAAAATTAAATCCCCATTTACAAGCAAGGAAATTACCCATTAATGACACCAAGACTTATGCTGCCCCTATAGTAAGCAAATTACCAATATAAAGTAACGCATATTCCATCACAACACAAAAGCCTCTACTCTGACCTAAATTAAAATAGTTTCTCCTAGTAATCTCAGAACATAAACAAAACACAAAACCCTTAGCTGGTTTCCAGAACTGAGGGAGTTGGTTTTGGAAACTACTCAGCAATTGCTTTTGGGGGGGGGGGGGGAAGGAAGTCATTTATTTATTTTGTTTTCCTAAATATTTTTTGCACAGATAAATGAAGATAAATAAATGGGACGTGAAATGGCATCAGATTACTAATATTAAATGATTTGCATTGGCCAAGTTAACCAAGGCTCCCCAAGGCCTAACCTACCTTCATTCCAAGTACTGGTAAAGAAGGTTAGAACTGCATGAACCAAGTGTAAGACCTAAGACTAGAAATCACACTGTACCATTCCACAGCTCCTGCCTAAACCACTAGATAACATCTTTCACCTGTTACTGAACCTAGCTAAACCTTAACTACCCATCTAAAAAAAAAGACTAATAATACTTAGCAATTACCTAGTGCTTTTCCACCATTTTGAAAGGTGCAGGGAAGGTGGGTGAGCTTTATTAGCCTAATTATAATTAGACAACTGTAATTGTCTGCATGATTCACTGTGCTGTAGTGGTGACCTCTGTATCTGCCACCTCAGATGAGGATGGTGTCAGATTTGCAAGTCATCTATACTTCTATCTCAATGGTTCTCCACCAGGGGTACACATACCCTTGGGGGTACGCAGAACTCTTCCATGGGGTACATCAACTCATTTAGATATTTATCAGGTTTTACAAAAATCCATATAACAAGCACTAGTGAAGTCAGTGAAAACCAAAATTTCATACGACTTGTTTATACTGCCTCAGTTTATATGCCTCTGCCTAACCTCCCTGTCCACATTTCTTCCTATACCAGGGGTAGGCAACCTATGGCATGCGTGCCAAAGGCAGCACTCGAGCTGATTGTCAGTGGCACTCACACTGCCCAAGTCCTGGCCACTGATCCAGGGGGCTCTTCATTTTAATTTAATTTTAAATGAAGCTTCTTAAACATTTTAAAAACCTTATTTACTTTACATACAACAATAGTTTAGTTATATATTATAGACTTATAGAAAGAGACCTTCTAAAAACGATAAAATGTATTACTGGCATGCAAAACCTTAAATCAGAGTGAATAAATGAAAGACTTGGTACACCACAACTGAAAGGTTGCCAACCCCTGTCCTAGACCAAGGGGGCATTTTGGAAATATCCAGCTGAAAGAGATTTTTAACTAGTTCCTGGAATTTTTTTTCACTTTTCAGAAGTTGCCTGGATGAATTCAGATATATACAAGTATTCTTCACTGCCATGTTCTCTTTCCAGACAACTTCCCTGACATAGAAACACACCTAGTGTCCAAATAAAAGCAGCACCTTTAACATCTATTCCTTGAAGACTGTCTCATGCAATGCCCTATGTTAAAAATCTGTTTCATATTTTGTGATGCAATATGATTTTTTTGGGCAGACTGAGGTAGTACGAACACAAACACTTCATAGAGAAATCATTTCAAAATACATTCATTTCAAATAGTATTTACTCAATATAATGCAACAAGACACAGTTCTAATATTTGCAAACATCGAGTTCTTTTTCTGAAATTGGAAAAGGAATCAAAGTTAACGTTATATTGGAAGTGTGGGGTTGCCACATTAAATATAAAAGATTTACCTCCCCTCCATAAAGAACATGCCTGCTGTGCTGAGACTGGAACTCTGATCCTTCAGCTCTGAAAACACAAGTCTCTACTACTAGCGCAGAAGGAAGATCTCTGCTAACCAATACCTCTAAAAATTCCTTACTTTCTTTCTAGGCTGATCTAGACAATAGGGGGCAACCTGCTGACAGATATGTAGGGACTGTCCATAGATTAAACATCTAAAAATTTCCATTTGGTTTAACAGAAGCAAGATTGGGTCCAAAACTAAATAGCACAAAACATTAATGAGCTTTGCTTAATTAGAACCTATTTTCTTCAGATACTGCTGGTACATGAGCTTTTAAGGAGATTTATCAATATACAAAGTTTGAAAGGTTATTAACAAGCTATTCTTGATCTGAAGCTCCCAAAGAAACACTAGATTAAAAAAAAAAATCTACTGTGCTTTGAAATTTAAGTGACCTTTAACTCAAACAAGGCTAAAAATGTTTTTGCAAAGAAGTTCTCTCCTTTAATTTCAGAGTAAGGCTAGTAATTTTTAGGCCAAACCAATTTTCCAAGGCAAAGTTACAGGAGAAAAAACAGAAAAATGGGACTTGGTTGCAACCCTAATCCCACAAACAAATCCCCATGCACACAGACTCATATCCTCACAATGTCACTGAATTCAATGAGACTCTATGCAGGCATAAAGGCCTGGGGCCATCTCAACCTGACTGAAGAATCAGGGTCTTAATATGAAATGGGTTATTTCTCTATACCAGTGGGGGGCTGGGGGTTTCCTATCATAGGAAGAATTAAAGGAAATTAGGAACTTTGTTCTCTCCTTATGAACTATGGCAGAGACTAGTACTGATGACGATGGAGAAGAAATGAGGAGAAGCTGAGCTGAGAAGGTTAAAGTCTGTGTACATGTACTTTTACAGCATATTTGTTTTGGCACTGCTTACTACAGTCCAAGATTGCGATGCCAAAAAACACAGTGTGGCAGGATGCTGCTACCTACCCAAATGAATAGAGAACAGTGTAACTGGTTTATGTAAGGAAAAACATAACCAGCAGTCAGCCAGACCCAATAAACTCCTATCCCTGAAAATTCTCCCACTTGCATTGATAGCATTTGAGCTCTCATATATAAATGAAATAATTAATGAGTTTGGAAGACAGCAGATTAGCAATCCATTTTGTAAAGTTACTTTAATTGAGTAGAAAAAGAGTCTCATATTTCAGCATTTGGATTTCCACTTTAATCATATTTCAGTAGGCCAAAATTATTTACCCAAGATATCTCTCTCTCTCCCCCCTAGTTTTTAAAATCCAACAGACATCAGGAGGACAGCACTTTATGAGGCTCTGAGTAAATGCTAGTTGCAGTTTTTACTGCATCACAAGCTACCATGCAAAGATAACACAAGTTCCAAGCAAATATATTGAACTTCTGCAGGATATACAGTTCTACAGCAAAAGGAATCCTTCAGTATTTCATAAAAACAACCGTGTTATTTTAAAAACCAGGTATTCAGCTGATAGTGATCTGAAGTATGAGGTTTTAAGCATACTTGAAGTGCAACAATTTCCTCTTACAAGTACTGAATATTTAACCAGAGACAATCCTAGCTGTCATGAGTTTTTCTAGAGGAACATTTTGCAATTTCACACTGCACAAAGCATCAATTTGTCTTCTCCATTCCAAAAAAGTTGGCAAGACCCTTCAAGCTTGCCCAGGTCTGCTTGGAAGTGTGCTGTGATAGGTGAGATATGGTTGGCTGCGGTTGCACGAATGAGTATGTGAAAACGTGATAGGAAAATACCATAACTGAGCTATTGAGAATCCTTTTTTTAATTATATGGTTTGCACAAGAGTCCTGAGAGTGTGGCATGTCATAAATTTAACTGGTTTTGCCTGGGATTATTGCCAATATCCTAAACCATCAGAAATTACAGAAAATAAAATGCACGGAAACATTTAGCTCTAACTGGAAGTAGCTGAAATCTGCAAACAATATTTCATGTGACAGTACTGATTAGAAGGGATTTTCAGCATGTTTCTGCACAATTTCTGCCTTTCCTAGTAATTTATCTCATCTCGTTCCTTTCATGTTCTTTCACAAGACCCATTGCTCTAAGCAATTAAAAAAATCTTTAAGATAGACACCCACAGGGAAGTTCTCACAATGCATTGTGTGTTGTCCATTTATTTAGATTGCAAACTCCACAAAGCAAGGAACATGCTGCCTTTTGTATTTCATCCAGCACAGAACACATTACCAGGCTTCAAATAATAATCTTGGGGAATGGCTTGCTATGTTTTAAAGGGTGGAATTTGCACTCTCCAGTTTCTGAACTATACTGCCATGTTATTTGTGCTGATTAAAGTTCTAGATATTGTCTAGAAATGGGCACGGGCCCTTATTCTTTGATTTGGAGCAGAAGACTTCAGATTTGGCTGAGTGTGCTCACAAATACTGCCTTTCATTATTCTCACAGTTTGCCATCATCAGTCAAGAGACTTCCAAAGGAATCTTGACTGTTAGCTTAAAAGGGAGTTGTTAGCAAAGGGACTGTTAACTTCAAAGGTCAATACACCTCTTCAGTCTGCTGCACTCCTTCCCCCTAACCACCCTATCTCTGATACTGTTATTTTTCAAACACCAGCTGTGTAGTGCAAATAGCATTGTTCTACTATTGCACTTCTCGTGAAAATGTTTTGAGAAGCCTCCGCATTATACAATGAAGTGTCACTGCTATCAAGACTCTTTTAGGGATAAAAAGAGTATTCAATCCGTGTGCATCAATCAATCTAACATTTAGAGGGCCTTCAAATCCAGGGTACCTGGAACAGTCCAAACTCTAAGTCACTTTGTTTATATTAAGGACCCACTCTCCAAGGTATTCCAGAATGTTTTATTGTCACTAGTGGGTCATATGGCAGTCAAAGTATCCCCTATGTATCAGCATCTTCATTCTCCTTTTCAGACGAAGGTCAGCGAACTCAGAATGGAACAGATCACCCATTCTTTGGAGATACTTTTGGGCCATGTTAGGTCACAGAAACTGTGGAATTTCAGGATAAAAGGAGGGAAGACAATTATCTGGCTAAATATTTTTCTCCAATTTAGGGCAATAAAAGACAAATAAAGAAAGCCCCCATTTATCCAGCCTTATCCAGTCCCAGTAAGTCTTGACAATTTATGAAATTATATAGAAGCCATTTTCTTTTTGAATGGTATATTACCATTTAGCTGAACAAGCAAAGAATAAGACTCCTGCTAATGAGGTTCACTTCTTAGGCGATAAAGAACAAAAACAGAGGTGACAATGAAGAATAACTGAAGTTTTATTCTCTCATTTCTGAAGGAACAAAAATATCTATCACAGTCCTACCAAAAAAAAAAAGCTGAGAACAATGGTACATGGCACAGACATTCTGCCATGGGCAAATCTTCATATAAAAGAGTCAGCAGAGTTCTTAGGGAAAATTGGGATCCATTACCACCCACCACAAGCTGATTTCTGTGGGCATCATTCAAAGTGCTACTGTCACTGAAATGATGGCAGATAAAGAGTATCCTGTGCACCACTGCAGAGATCATGTAACACTAACAAATAATAGTCTATCAAGATAGGCAGCCCACATGTGAAATGTCACTCAGACTACTAAATATGGACTAGAGTAGTTCCATCTAGCAATCCTGTGAAGGGACTGAAGAATTCAATTAAGGAGAGTTATGAGCAATTTGTCTCTCCCATAATTGATAACTGGCTTATGTTTTTACTGAATGTTATAAATTTAGTGTACTAGCTATAAATGTTTCTTTATCCACTTGTTAAGAATTAATACTGTACTTCTGATTTACCTATCCAAATAATGTATATGGGATTTTGTTATTGTTTCTAGGTTTTATTTAAAAAGTGAAGAGAGAGAGAGCACGCTCCTGGATATAGCACCATTATAAATCTAGTCCGTTTCTCAAAGAGTTTAACTCCCTCCCACCTCCTCTCAACTGTAATAAATCAGTTCAGCATCCAGCACAGTCTCTTCCCATAAGTGCTAGCTTGGTGGACATGCACTTGCCTGACAAAGGAAAATTCGTTCTAATCGTTGAACTCCTTTCCTCAGAAAACAGCATGTCTATCAATCAAACTTCACCTTTCTGTATGAAATGAGGCTTTCCACAATATCAGCATTTTCATGTTTTCTAGAAGACTGGCTCTTTTCTTAGTTAAACAGTTGCATTAACAGCTTAGTATATTTTCAGCTTTGGTAACGTTATCTTTCTGGTGTTCTTTGAAACGTAAACCTTAATGCCATATGTCAGCACCATGAGGTGACCCAACCATAAGGGCTGGATTTCCAGATAAAGAAATATACAGAAATGAACAAGTTTTCCTTTATGCACTCTCCCTTTCTAACCATTACTCTGCATCATTCCACTGAAAAACAAACTCGTGTGTAAAAGCAGAAGCTTTAAAGAGTAAAATAACTGGTTTTACCAAAAAAAAGCAGCAGAAGTACCCCACCTTGGCTCCAGGAAATGCCCACAGACACAGTTGGGGGGTGGAAGGAAGCATCTTATTGTTACAAACGCGCCTATTGCTACACATACTAAATGTGCTAGGGTTTCTTTTTTTACAATGAATACAGAGAAGAATGTAAGCTAAAATGACAGCTACCATCAGAGGTCATCTGTTTGAAAAATTAGCAATAATTACGGTGTCATTAACAAGTTGAATTTAGAGCAGCTTGGGCAGAGCAACACTACCAGGGGAAAGCTTTGAACAAACAATATCTGGACACAGATGGTACTGAAGAAATAATACAAATGTTACAGATACATATTTGTGTTATTAAGTCAATGTGCAGCGCACAATGTTGACTCCTACGTTCCTCCTGCACCATCTGTCTAGAATGCGTAAATGTTCATTTATATTGTGTAGATTTATACATAGGGATCACACTCCACTTTATTACCCACCACTCAATCTACTGGCTCCTTCAATCTATATAACACAGTGCTGTCTTCTTCCCAGCCCCCCAGTACTCCCATCCAAACCACATCGTGAAAACTCTGGACAAATAAAAATGTTTTAAAAATTAAGACAAAGCTTCTCAGACTAAGCAGCTACTTTTACACTAATCCTGCGAAATTCACAAGCCCCTTTCCCGGGACAGAGTCGAGCGTGCCGCTCCTCGCGCAAACAAAGGGGGCTAAGAACAGAAAACCTGGAATTCCTTGGCAGGAGAAGCAGCCATGGGGGGGGGGGTCTCCCCGCCCGGCACACGAGCTCAGCCCGCTAGACCCTGCCCGTCCCAGACCAGACAAAGCTCTGCAGGGAGGGAGCGGTGCAGCCAGGACACCCCACCCCCAGCAAGGCCCGAGGGGTGCGTGTGGCGGGGACAAGCGGTGCCGGGGGAGCAGCTTAGCGCCCCGCGAGGAGCTGCCCCGCTGGGGGAGGGGAGCTCGAGCCGGGCACCGGCTCTCCGGGGGTCCGCGCTCCCGCCCCAGCCCCTCACCCCCGGAGCCCGCTCCGGCCCAGGCGGCAGCGGGGAACAATGGGGCCCCCGGCGCCCCCTAGCCGGAGGCGGCTCCCGGGCTCCCTCCTGAGGCCGGGCTGGGCCGGCGGGCGCCGCTAGGCCGTGGGTCCCGGGGCCTGCCGTGCGGGCCGCGCCGGGGACACTTACCGCTGCAGCACCAGGAGGAGGGCGAGCCCTGCGGGAACCGGGCCGAGCCGGGCGCGATGCAGACGCTGGAGCCAAGGTGCGGGCACTCCATGGCACAGGCGGGCGGCTCCTCACAGCAACTGCGCCCCGCTCACAACAGCCATCTTAGAGCCAGCGCCGCGATCCGCCCGCCGGCCCTTCCGCGCCGCCCTCCCGTCCGCGCGCCGTGATCCGCCCGCCGGGTCTTCCGCGCGCCGCGATCCGTCCGCCGGGCCTTCCGCGCCTCCCTCCCGTCCGCGCGCCGCGATCCGTCCGCCGGGCCTTCCGCTCCGCCCTCCCGTCCCCGCGCCGCGATCCGTCCGCCGGGCCTTCCGCGCCGCCCTCCCGTCCCCGCGCCGCGATCCGTCCGCCGGGCCTTCCGCGCCGCTCGCCTGTCTGCGCGCCGCGATCCGTCCGCCGGGCCTTCCGCGCCTCCCTCCCGTCCGCGCGCCGCGATCCGCTCGCCGGGCCTTCCGCGCCTCCCTCCCGTCCGCGCGCCGCGATCCGCTCGCCGGGCCTTCCGCGCCTCCCTCCCGTCCGCGCGCCGCGATCCGCCCGCCGGGCCTTCCGCGCCGCCCTCCCGTCCCCGCGCCGCAATCCGCCGCCGGGCCTTCCGCGCCTCCTTCCCGTCCGCGCGCCGCGATCCGCCCGCCGGGCCTTCCGCGCCGCCTTTCTTTCCGCCCTGCCGTAATCCACCCTCCGCGCCTCCCTCCCGTCCGCTCCGTTGCGATCCACCCGCCGGGCCTTCCGCGCTGCCCTGCGGTCCGCGAGTCGGCCGCTGGCCCTTTCGCGCTGTCCTCCCGTCCGCCACGCCGCGATCCGCCCGCCGGGCCTTCCGCGCTTCCCTCCCGTCCGTACAGCCTTTGGGGAGGCGCTTCTTCCAAGCCCTGCCCATACAATAAGCTCCGCCCAGGCTATTTGAAAGGTGCGGGACCGCTGACAACAGCTGGCTATTGGGGGGAGGGGAGCAGGGTTGCCAGGTGACCGTTTTCCACTGCAGCCTCTGGTCAGGTCTAATGGCCGGACACTGACATTCAGGTTACTGTGGGCTGGGGGGAAGTGGCAGCTTCTGCAGCCCTCGGGGCAGAGGTGGCTCCTTTGAGGAGCACGGTTCACAAGCCCGCAGCGGAGGACAGGGCAGGAGCCCATGGCAAGCAGAGTAAGGGGCTCCCCGTGGGTACGGAATGTGCCCCAGGAGGGAAGAAACACAGCTGCCCTGCCAGCCAGTGCTTTCCCCCACCGCGCTCTCAGGCACACCTAGCTCACCACGGTGGGAGTTGTGAGCCAAGTGATGGTTTCAGAGGCGCTGGTGCAGGCTGTGGTGTGTACAGCTGTTCCCCAGTCTGGCTTGTCATAGAGTCATCATCATGGTTTAGGGCCAGAAGGGCCCATCAGATCATCTAGTCTGACCTGTATATCACATGCCACTAAGCCCACCGAGCACCTGCACATTAAACCCAACAACCAAAATTAGACCAAAATATTACAGCCCACTATGATGTGCCACAGGCAGAGAGTAGGTGGGACCGAGGTACCCCTGTGCCCAAGGACTGTACAATGGCAGGGAAACAATATATACTCAGATATTCCCAGCAAGCGTACTGCATGCTCACGCTGCAGAGGAAGATGAAAAGAAAGTCCTTCCCGACCCAAGATAGAATCATAGAACTAGAAGGGACCTTGAGAGGTCATCTAGTCCAGTCCCCTGTTCAGTCATCTAGTCTAGCACTGATAGCAGGACTAAGTATTATCTTGACCCCAGTGGTGGGCAACCTGCGAGCTCCAAGCAGGCCATCAGGGTAATCTGATTGCAGGCCATGAGACATTTTGCTGACGTTGACCGTCCGCAGGCCCAGCTCTCTGTGGCTGCGGTTTGCTGTTTCGCAGCCAATGGGAGTGGCGGGCCACAAGGTCGTGCTGGTCGCTGCTTCCCACAGCGCCCATTGGCTGGGAACAGTGAATAGCAGTCACTGGGAGCTGCAGGGGGCCATGCCTGCAGACGGTCAACATCAGCAAAATGTCTCACGGCCCACAATCAGATTATCCTGATGGGCCGCAGGTTGCTCATTGATCTAGACCATTCCTGACAGGTGTTTGTCTAACCTGCTCTTAAAAATCTCTAATGATGGTGATTCCACAACCTCCTTACGCAGTTTATTCCAGTGCTTAACCACCCTGACAGTTAGGAAATTTTTCCTAATACAGATGTCCCCGGGTTATGCAAACCCGATTTACGCAAATCCATACTTACAGAAAAAGTTCCATACACTAGAAGTAGGGTACGTTGGGTTTTTGTTTTGTTTTTTTTGTTTTTGTTTTTTTTGCATAATGGTTGGGTATACATTTCCAACTTATGCAAAATTCAAGTTACGCAAGGTGTTCTGGAATGGAATGCTTGCGTAAGTCAGGTAGCATCTGTATCCAACCTAAACCTCCCTTGCTGCAATTTAAGCCCATTGCTTCTTCTCCTATCCTCAGAGGTTAAGAAAAACAATTTTTCTCCCTCCTCCTTATAACAACATATGGCAATCAGTTAGACCCTGATCATGTGAGCAAGAACCAGCCAGCCACACACCTGAGAGCATGCTCTGTACCACCTGAGCCCTAGCCCACTCCACCCATCTCTGGCCCACCTCTGCAGTGGCCATCTGAAATGCTGCAGCATGAGCTTTAGAAACATGAGACATAAACCAGAAGAGAGTCCAAGGGCTGTTGAGCTTTGTCCCCTACCATCACAAGCAACCCGTGATACAACTGCACTCATAAATTTGTCTAGCTCTCTTTTTCTTCCAACATAGGTTAATTGTAGTATTGACAGGTTCTGAATATGGAACACAGCTCTTGTTTTGTAGGTGTAATTAGTTCTATATATTAACAACATGGGTCACTTTTTTAGATCAATGGGAGAAAGGAAGTAGATGTCTTGGCTTTAAGACCTTCACTTGGTTATATGGTAGGAAGCTGCCACCGTCTCCTTGGATGCAGAAGGACGTATCTGTCAAATGACTGATATACAGGAGCCCAGGAGATGGAGTTCAGCCTGTGTCAAGCTGAAGAGATCTCATGGTGAAATAGGTTATTGTTTGGTATCCAGTGCTAACAGATTTCAGCTGGATACAATACAGTGGTGGAGGGTCTGATTGCTGATGGGGCCAAGGAAGCTTTAAGAGAAGGGATGAAGCACATCAGAGAATGGAAAGAAAGCAGAAGTAAATAAGAATAAGATTTTTTTTATCAAGATTATACTTTTTTCCTTAATCTCATTCTCTGAAATGGCTGAACTCTTTTTGTTGAAGCTTTCCAAAAAAATTCAGCCTGAAAATGTTCAGCCCAAATGGTTATAGTTATGGCAAAGTTATAAGCCACTAAAAGCAGGGTCTTATAAGGGACAGTATTGGGTAATCTTAACTACCAACTGTACCTGAAGTAGCAGTCCCCTATCCAATAAGAGGTGGTATCATCTTGGCCTCTAAGGTCCAAATGCACTCAGCCTCCATGCATTTACTATAGCTCTGGACATTTAAAAGTAAGCGTGAAGCAGACTAAATGAAATTTGTATGTGGTGAGATAGAAGTTATTCAAGCTATCTCTTGTTTATGATGGTACAGCCCATGGTGCTTTCTGACTCTGAGATCTATTCACAGGAATATGTCTTGTGAATATTTTTCTATTTTTAAAAAAGTGTAGTATATTAATTTACTTTAGAGATAAGAAGGTGATGCTTCTGTATCTTCTGGGGACTGTTCTCTTGCTGCAAATATATTTGCCTTACACTTTAAAGAAAAACAGTTACTTCACTTAGAATCTTTAAATAAACTTCCTGCTTCTGTAACATAAAGGTCACAATTAAGTGATAAGAAATAGTGCAGGCAAGCAGACAACATAGAAGGCCATTATATCAATACAAGCGTACTACAGAAAAAAAAAACAGTAGACTTTCTACAGTAACATGCAACGTTGAGCATTGTAATAATGGGGGCAGTAAAGATCAGAGGATTGCCTGTTGCATTCCAGTATCAGAGGTAGCCATGTTAGTCTGGATCTGTAAAAAGCAACAAAGAGTCCTGTAAAAGCAGCAAAGAGTCCTGTGGCACCTTATAGACTAACAGATGTGTTGGAGCATGAGCTTTCGTGGGTGAATACCCATTTCGTTGGATGCATGTAGTGGAAATTTCCAGAGGCAGGTATATATATGCAAGCAAGAATCACGCTGGAGATAACGAGGTTAGTTCAATCAGGGAGGATGAGGCCCTCTTCTAGCAACTGAGATGTGAACACCAAGGGAATCCTGTGGCACTTTATAGACTAACAAGCATATTGGAGCATAAGCTTTCGTGGGTGAATATGCACTTCGTCAATACGTCTGTTAGTCTATAAGGTGCCACAGGATTTTTTGTCGCTTGTTGCATTCTTCTGAGTACTCTTGCAATACCTCTGAGCCTTGCATTCCTTTGCTCTCTCTCATTTTTGGCTGCATTCTGCACTCCACGTGGACAATAGGCACAGGTACAGCCCGTGACTTAAGTGTTACAGCACCATTTAATAATGCAGATGTTTTGGAACTACCATCTCAGTAAAGATTCTCTGATGAGGAGTTTGGAAAGCATCTCATACAGCACACTACTGAGCCACAAGAAGTCTTGGGAGAACATTGTCTTGCTAATTAACATTAATGGAAATTCTGCATGGTCCTGAAGCGGGAAGAACAGACTCACTAATAGCACATATGGTCCAATTACCCACAACATCATAAACAATTTAGATTAAGCTCAGTGGAGTTATTCTTCATTTCCAGCTGTGTAGCTAAAAGCAGGATTTAGTTCAGAGACACAGTATTTTGAGTTAAGTTACCACTAGTGCAATGCTTAGTGCACTAAACTATGGGGTTTCTTACATATGTCCCTCAAATGGGATGAGAGCTCTCCCATACACTGGACCTGATGAATAGGATGTGTAAATCCCAGTACACATTTTATAGGTTCTTTAGAAAGTATAAACAATATTTCATATAACAAAACCATATGATACAAATCAAGGAATTCACTGCATTAATCCAAGGAAATAAGAAGGTTTTTCTTTGTGGTTAGTACATTTCCATATTAGCCAGGGGGTTATTTTGCCTCTTTTCTCTGGTTGAATATTTCTTCACTCTGGACAATTAAGAGAGAGAGAGAGATTAAATTAGCGCAACCGTTCCATTGTGGGTTCATTCTCTTTTCCAAGCAATGCATATGTTCAAACACTGTCCCCTATTTGTCACATTGTTTTGCACAAGCCAACAGAAACCTTTGCTGGGCCTATCCAGCTCCCTTGAAATCAAGAGGGGTTGTCATTAATTTTGATAGCACCAAGATTTGGCCTGCTCTACCTCTTATAACAAGTATGTGAGGCTGTGAGTGTTATGCCAGTAGCACACTCAGAAGTCAGGAGTCAGTTAATGGAGATGTTTGCAGGTAAAATAAATACACGGGGGATGAATGTGGGGTAAAGCTGCTGCAAAACTCTTGTTTTTCCAGCTTCTTCTATATTTTATTTTGAAGCACCAAAACAAAGTAAATTAAGTCTGATTTGTTTTAAAAAAAAAAAAAGCAAGCATGAATGTGGATCTTGGTATGAATCAAACAAGCTTTGCTTGAACTCTAGTAATTTATTACTTCAAATTTTCATTGTTTCAACGGGTTTGCTTCACAAGTAGGAAAATATAGAGCAAGAAATACCACCTCAGGACTACCCATTCCCATAGACTGCGTAGCCTGATGAATTAAGGCCAGATCATCAATGGTATCTAGCCTGCTAACTTCTGCTGAAATCAATGGAAGTTAGCAGCCTAAATACCTTCCTGTTGGTATGTATACTTCCACCTTTTCATGTTCTCTGTATGTATAAATATCTCCTGTCTGTGTGTTCCATTCTATGCATCCAAAGAAGTGAGCTGTAGCTCACGAAAGCTTATGCTGAAATAAATTTGTTAGTCTCTAAGGTGCCACAAGTACTCTTGTTCTTTTTGCAGATACAGACTAACATGGCTGCTACTCTGAAACCTTTGAGGTTCTGAGCCTAAGTGTCCCCTCTTAATGATCCAGTATTTAAACCTAGTTAATGTTGTACTCCCATTAAAAAAATCCCCTTCTTGTCAACCTGATCACTTTCTGAACATTTTCTAATCCAAATTATTTCATATGTAAATAACAAGGCAAGTGGGAAATAGAACAGTTCAGACATTGGGGTAGATCTGCAGATGCTGTAAATCGTCAGAGCTCTACTGAAGTAACTTTATTATTTACTGAAGTCAATGGTACTATGACAATTCACACCAGGGGAGGATCTATAAGAACAGCCACACTGGAAGAGTATCAAATATTGGAACAAGATAAAATGAGGCCCAGCTCCCTCTTGTACCAATCTGGGTGTCTGAACCCCAGGAAGATGCCAAACTATCCACAGTTGCATTTTAACTTGCCATATGAAAGCTCACTCTAATAACATAGCTTTCCTTATAGCTATCACTACCTTATTTGATTTCCTCCCAGGCTTTTTTAAAGTACGAAAAGTTTTTAGATTATATTCATTTTGTAATACGTGTGCTAGTCTCAATGAGTGTGGAAACAGAGATTGAGATTGAGCCACCACCCACCTCCAAAGTGAAGGTGAGTTTTTGGTTAGCTTTTATCCCCTTGGAGAAAAGTCACTGGATTTACAATCTCACATAAAATATCCACAGCTCCAAACACCTATATTGAATGGAATGCATAAGTCTTACATTTTCTGAAGGAAAATGGCGAGTGCAGATATCAAGATAACTGCTGCAG
The DNA here is from genome assembly GCF_007399415.2 of Gopherus evgoodei. Taxonomy (NCBI): domain Eukaryota; kingdom Metazoa; phylum Chordata; order Testudines; family Testudinidae; genus Gopherus; species Gopherus evgoodei. Next base: position 34,530,480 of record NC_044331.1, on the reverse strand, counting down.
TACATCCCACAGTGATTCCAAGCACCAAGCCTGCAGGAAAATCAGTGCATGGTTAACTGGAGAGAATAGATGTCTTGTGTCTTTACATTTAATTTCACCAATGACAGAGACAGAACAGAAGACTGAATGTCTGACAAAGCAGCCAGATTGTGTTGGTTTCCACTGCTGCCTGTGCTCCAGTAGCTTCAGGGCAGAGCTGGTGACAGTGCCACCACTCCACGAATGACTTTGTCTTGTGTTACCTCTGCTGATGACAGAAGCAGCCCTTCTATATCCGATTCCTCCAGTACATTGGATACACTTTCTTTGGTACCTTATTGCACATCAGGTGCCCTGTCCACAGTAGCTGGACAGTACAAGAACTGTCACCTGTCAATATACCCCATGGAAAGGCAGGTCAGTGCTGAGCCATAAGCTCAAAAATTTTAACTTGTGCTAGAGTGGGCAGCCATGGTATTAACTGGCAGCAGCAACAAGGAAGTTATTCATGTTCTGGAACCTAAGGATGTGATTGGTCCCCTCCATTGCCCTGGTAAAGGGGAAGAACACCACCACAGCATGCTTCCCTCCCTCTGAGAACCCATCAGTCAGGACAGAACATGGAGCTGGGGCTCAGTGAGAGGGAGCGTAGCCAGGGAGCAGCCATGGCCTGCAGCATGTTCTCCTCAGGACCTGGTGTATTTCTGATTGAATAATGGATTGAATAGGGTGGCAGATGTGAAAGGGAGTTACTACTGCTGGAGATGGGTCTAGCATGCAGCTTGTGGAGGGGAAAAGGGAGAGAATGGCCCATGGCAGCAAAGATCTTATGGAAGCCTTGTGACCCTGGTGTAGACCCAGAGAGTAGGCCAGAAGGAAAGAACATCCTCTGGAATGTATAGGGGGCATGTAGGAGGGATGCCCCACTTTTCCCACAGATCCTCAGATTCCATGAGATTTGCAGACTTCCCTCTCCCCACTCCATGAGGCTGCATATCCCTCCACTCAGAGATATGTGGGAGGAGTACGATCACCCTGCATAGCACAGCAGTTCTGCAGAGGGGCCCTGCCTGGTAGTGGACCAGTCAGCAAGGGTGAGGATCAGCCAAGGAGCAGGTCATCTGTGGGGGACACAGCAGCCTGGGTGAGAGGATTCTTCCCTTCTGGGAGTGAGCAGAGGGTTTACCCCTAAGCATATCAGATTAAATAACCTGCACCCCTGAAACAGTGCTTCTCTTTGGGTTTCTCTGCAACTCCCCAACTCCTTTGAGAATAGTGCCCCTATCTCAGCTTCCCAAGACCTCAGCTCTGGATCCCAGCATGATTCTGTTGGTTGTGCATATTCCCATGAGCGCGTACAGCAGTTCAGCATCATACAGTATGAAAAGCAGAAAGTTGGAAGGATCAAAACAGACTAAACAAAAGATCTGCATTAGAATATCCCCAAAGCCCAGTGGTCAGGGCACTCACCTGAAGGTGGCAGGTCCCCATTCAAATCCAGTTTCCCACTCAGGCAGAGGGAGACCTAAACTGACCGTCTCCTATATCCTGAGTGAGTACCCTAACTAGACTAAAGATTATAAGGGAGCTCCTCCTTCCCCACCCTCTGCCCACAGGCCATTTTGTTTTGGACTCTGCAAACCACTTAAGAGGCTGACTGCCTAACTTCCCCCAGTTTGTGGACCGCCACCAGAGCTAGCCTGCAGTCTGGTCTTGGCACCTATCTCTGAGAAGAACAGGGCTTAGCACACACCCTTCTGGTCAGCATCTCCCATTGGCAAGGCTGGCTCCAGGCACCGGCCCAGCAAGCAGGTGCTTGGGGCAGCCACGGGGAAGGGGTGGCAAGTCTGACTCTTCAGCGGCAATTCAGCGGTGGGTCCCTCACTCCCTCTCGGAGCGAAGAACCTGCCGCTGAATTGCCGCCGAAGACTGAAGCGACAGCGGTAGAGCTCCTCCTGCCCATTGGGTACCTTAAACAGCTCCCACTCTAGCATGCTGACTTTGTGGATCACACTCTCAGGTGCTTAGCTCTTCCCATTCATTGTATAGAGCACCGAGGCGCCTAACTCAGGCGATTGCAGTGGATTGCAGTGTTGTTTCTCTGATTTTCTAGGTGCCATGACACTCAGCATTCCAAGGCCTACGTCCTTTCCTGGATCTGAGCCAAACCAACCGGGCAAATGGGTCAGTTGGTTTTAAATGGCCTTAGTTAATTTAGTGGGATATGTATGATTAATATTTATGAATTTTAACCTACATCTGTCCCTTCAATGTAATGTAATTCAATTAAGTTGCTCCACTGACATAGTGGGAAAGTAATAGGAGACCATTAGAGCTTACTGGAATGATTGGCTACCATTGCAATTCATTACTTTTAGAATAAAATAATCCAAGTAATAACAGATATCATTGACTGGTGAATGAATCTTAAATAAAAAGATATCAGCTTACCTACATCAGGTCCTTCATCTTCCTTTCCTGTTTGTTCACACGCAGGAGCTAAAAACACATACATTACCACCCATTGGTCTTTGGCATTATGATAATGAATTCAGTGTTATTTTTAGCTTCCTTTTTCATCGCAACCCCAGTTCAGTAAAGCACTTTAAGCACATGCTTAACTTTGCTCACTTGCTTATGTGCTTTCCTGAATTGTGGTGTTTATGAATAAAACAGAAAAGCTAAGAAGTTTCTTCATTAGCTCGAATGTAGCCAGACTGATAGCTTGTAGAGCAGCCTTTAGTAGTCAAGATAAGTTACAAATGCTTGAGCAAGTTTGATTACATCCAGCAGAGAGCAGTGGTGCACACAAGTTATCAAATACATTAAATTGTAAAAGGCCCATTTTAATGTCACACAATGGGTATGCTTGTAATGCAGTCTCTTTGTCTACTGAAAAATATCCACTTTGAGTGTTTGGAAGAAGGAAGTGTTACAAGTGACTTGCCAACGGAGGAATAAAATGTGGATTGCTGGGGAGAATCTGACTAGGAAGATTAGCTGTACATGATCTCTGGAATGCTGAGAACAAAGAATTCAGAGGATTCAGGGGGCCTGAGGTCTTCGGCGCCAGAGGGCCCCCGCGTCGGTGGTAATTCGGCGGCAGGGGGGTCCTTCCGCTCCGGGACCCACACCCGAAGTGCCCCAAAGACCCGCAGCGGGAGCTCCCCACCGCCAAATTACCACTGAAGACCCGGCACTTCGGCGGTGGCTCCTGGGAGGAAGGACCCCCCCCACCGCCACAGAGCCAGAGCGGAAATAGCTCCGGGGTCCCAGGCCCCGCAAGAGTTTTCCGGGGCCCCCAGAGCGAGTGAAGGACCCCACTCCAGGGGCCCCAGAAAACTCTTGTGGGGGCCCCTGCAGGGCCTGGAGCAAATTGCCCCACTTGGCCCCCCCTCTGGGTGGCCCTGCTAAGTTGGTAGCACTCTGCATATTCAGAGTATTTATAAAAGAAGTAAAAGACACCAAGATCAGCTTCATGATTGTTAATGTCAGTTGTGTTTTTCAGTAATGAAAGAGAAAGAGAAAGAGAGAGACACCAAGTCTGTGAGAAGCACAGGTAACTTTGGCAATAAAAGGATAGGAGGGAGAAGCAGCAGCCACACCATGAGTCACGTTTTGTCACTTGTGTTATTTATTGCATAGGCAGTTCTGAGAATGGCCACCTGAGGTCAGTCAAAGTGTCGGTTCTCTAATACTTACATACAAAACAAATATTAGAGGACATTAAGGTTGTAAAATCAGGCACTCAAAAAAAGTTAAATTTAGGCTCCCATGCATATGCATTATAATACAGTTTTAATTACATGATCTCATGACATATTCCACAGGAGTCCTGCCTCATTCAGTGCACAGGATGAATGTTACTCAATTAATCAAGATTGTGTAGGGAATTGTGCTGTTGTGTGCAAGACTATTGGTCTCACTGCTGTAGAAGTGTGAAGGCAGGGGACTGCAGGAAGAAAAAGGAGGGTCTCCTGGTTAAGGCAGTTGAATGCTGCCCTGGAAAAGTGGATTCTACCCAGCCTCTGGCACAGATTTCTATGTGATACTGGGCAAGTCCTGTAAACCAAGTTTTCATAGATGGCCACTAAGAGTGTTCTTTATTTATAGATGCCCAACTTGAGACACCTGGGATCTGATTTGCAGAAGTGGCAAGCAGCCACAACTGCAGTTGAAGACAATAGCAGCTGTGCTCTGAACATATAAAGTGATAAATATTCTGAAAAAATCAGGCTTTAGGCATCTCAAACTGAGCATCCAAAATTAGAAGATACTTGACAATTTTGGCCTTAATCTCTGTGTGCCTCAGTTTCCCATGTGTAGAATGGAGAGAATACCTTTCTACCTCAGGGTGTGTGTGTGTGTGTGCGTGCGTGTGTGTGTGTTAAGATAAGTTAATATTTGTGAAGCACTCATCTATGACAGAGATGAGTGTAATAAAAAAAAATGATGAAATTAATTCTTTGTCTCAGGTCACCGTCCCATGCTGCACTGAATAAACACCTGGCTTGGACAATTTCAACCTAAACAGTTAAAGTTTGTCCAAGTTATCAGCACCTGAAAATGGGCTTTTATAATGGAAAATATTAGGCAACCTTAGCTATCTGCAGTGCTACCAGCTCTCCCTAAAGCAAATCATACCTAATCAGGACAGTGGGTAATGGACCTTTAGATGCCCACATATCATACCATAGAGTACATTGTACATACCCTGAGTACATTTCTTGCAACACGTTGTCTCATTAACAAATCTATTTCCATTTCCCGCACAACCTCCATAAATGAAGGTCCTACACTTCTTCAGCGCATGATCAAAATACCACAACAAGTAGGTCCCTTTACAATGTCCAAGATCCTTCTCCAAGAGGCAAACACGGTCTGTATGAAGAACAAAAAGGTTAAAATCAGAACATTGGAGATGAAGCAACTCTGAATTAGCCTAATCTGTTTTCTTTTGTTCTGATCTACTCAGCACCATACAGTAATTTAAAATACAGGATTTCACACACAAAACCACTGAATTCAAAGTGATATGATCAGTTTCTACTGACCAACATATACAATAATAAAGCCTCTTAACTACAATGCATTCCTCAGCCAATCTCATCCCCAAATGTCTGCATTGAGGGGCTCTGCAATGTTTCTACGGAAGATTATCAAGTCTGGGCTCTGGCAGACTGGTTTGTTATCAATAAGAAAGCCAGAGTTACCTACCATAGATATACTAAGAGGATAGATATACAACAGATTTTATTAGCTTAATGGCAGGTGTATAATGGGCCAAAGTCCACTCAGTTACACCCATTAGTTCAATGAGGTTGCACAGGTAATCAAGGGCATAACTTAGTCCTGTGTGTTAGTAGGAACCAATTCCTCTATGACATGTGGTATGGGACTTGAAAGTCTCATTTACGGGCCCAGACTTCTTGCACATACACAGCAGTGTGGAATAGTAGATAGGCCAGTGACCTAGGACCCAAGAGATCTGGGTTCTGTTCTTGACTCTGCCACTGATCTGGTGTGACCTTAGGAAAATCACTTCATGGGGAAGTATTCTAGTTTTAAGATTTCAAGTTCTCTGGAGTATGAACTGTCTCATGTGTTTATATAGCAGGTCCCTGATTTCAGCTGAGACTTCTTGATGAAATTATAATATATAACAGTGTATATGGAGGGGAAAGTGGGGGAGCTCTTTTCGTTCATCAAGCCAGCAGTGTTATATATTTTAGGAAAGAAAGGCTGAGAATGTTGAGTGACACATCAAGTTCAGAATGTCTATCCCTGGTTAAGAATCTAAGCCTCATGCACTTGAAGAGTATTACACATGATTTCTTGGTGGTATCACCAACAAATGCTTTAAAACAGCTTTTTTGAATTATAATGTTATCAGTCACAACCCCTTTTCAAGAAGAGGAAAAGCTTTCAATAAAAAACTGCTTGTGTGATCATGTTCTTATTTTTGTAAATTTAAATGCTAATTTTAAACCTACCGATCCAAGGCTTTTGGCCATCTAATACATCACCAATACAATGAAATCCCAGCAGCTTTACAATAATCATTCAGCAGCTCAGCCAGCCAGTCACCTACAGAAGCTCCCTCTCTACCCTCCCGCTGTATTGTAGGAAGTACATACTCAAGAGCCCTCTCCAGAAACCCCATCAAACAAATGCAGAGCACCCAGAGGGTCACCAAATTCAGGCCATTTTGGACCAATGAGGGAGCAAGTTTCAGAATCCTGGAATCCTCATAGAGCATGCCCTGCCAGCTACCCCCTCTTTTATAAAAAGGGGGATCCAGCTGACTGCAGTTGTTGCAGTATTCAGATTTAAGAACACACAAAGTAAACAGACAACTGATGGTCTCTTGGATAAATTATTTCCACCCCAGTTCCCTATGTGTTTTCCAGGGGGCACCCTGACACAAAGTAAGGTAATTTCAACACCCAGAATTGATCCCCTTCATTCCCTCTCTTTATACTGTAGCTCTGAATGAAACCATCTGAATTTCCATTTTCCATTCCAAGTGACTTATTTTCAATGGTGATGACATTTTTTGCAGCATTACAATTGTAATGAAGATTCTCACAGTTGTAGAATATGTGCATAGTCGTATAGTGAAAAAAGCTGTATTTACTCTAAACTCAAATTCAAGTATGTGTCTGAGATCTACAGAGCAATTGTGTTCCTGTAAATGTGACACAAGAAGCAGATTGGAATTAAGGTAACCTGATCAAAATTGCTTATTATGGACAGGATCCATATGGGTTGGATAACACAAAAGATTCTCTAGAAAGAGTGGGACTCAGCATTCTCTGACATAGTCTATGGCAGTGTTGGAATTATAGACCAGATCCTCAGCTGGTATAAACTGATGTAGCTCTACTTACTTCAATAGAGCTATACATTGATTTACACCAGCTGAAGATCTTGTTCTATTTGTTTTAAACCACATTGAAAGATTGTTTTCCTCTCCTTCATACTGGTGACTCAGGATGACAAAAGGCACAATTTGATGATGTACCACTCTTAGAAGAAATTTGACCTTTCGCATGATTTGTGTTTTGCCCAGAGTGATGGCTCTTTCCTGCCCTTGACAACACCTCTAAACTTTGAGGCAACTGTCGAAACATACCTGATTCTGTCGTTTCTGAGCATATCTGCAAAATACAATCCCTAGAATGGACATTTTTAAAGGCTACTTTGAAATCTTGGGTAACTGGTGATGCGAGCTCAGGGAATTGGATGCCTCCTTCAGAGGCAAACATTCATTCTCACACTTCCACAGCACAACCTGGATAAGGAAATAATCTTTACCAGAGTTTTGGAGCTGTGCTCTGGTTCCGCTCCAGCTCCAGGCAAAAACCTGCAGCTCAACTGCTCTGAAGCTGCTCTGCGCTCCAGCTCCGGGCTCCGCTCCAAAGCCCTGATCTTTACTCTAGTACCTTCATATAAGAAACTCTTCAGAGCAACCATGTAATTGGCAGGACAGTGTCAAGAATTATAGTTGTGAAGATGAGCAATACAAATTTGCTCCAAACTTGAGCCCTAAAGGAAAGCAGCTGAATTGAAAGGCACTGATCCCATAGAGCACATTTTGGTAGAAGCAGTACTTACAGCTGCAGTTGAAATTCGCAATAGTGGAGCACTATGTGCAGCAGACAAGACAAGGAACTGCAATCTGTTTTCCAGCTGCAGAAAAGGAGCTTTGGGGGAAGAAATTAAATGCTAGACAGACATTCACAAGATCTCCCAAAGGCCTTGCCTGTCTGGGCCTGTATTACAGATTTTACAATAAAATGATCTCAAGCATTCCAGAAGAAGCCTTTTTGAACAACTGAAGTATTTCCCTTGTAGTGTTTGCAACCCAAACCTTGCTTCATTTTCTGGCATGCATTAGCACAATGCTGCAGAGTATAAACAAAAGAGAAAGGGATTGTATATTTCACTCAGTTTGCGTAAAGAAAATAGAAAAGAGAAAATGGAAAAAAGCAATCTCCATTTTAAAAAAGTCTCCAGTTTTAATTACCTAAGATGTTATTCGTAACTGGTAAGGAATTCTTTTAAACTGAAAGTTCTCCTATGTTTTGCAGTTTTACATACCAGTCTAATCAACTGTTAAACTGCCCATCTTCCTCTATGCAACAGTGTGACTGACATCAAGGTAAGAGCCAACAATGTTATTTCCTTTAACTAGCTTTAGGGCTTGTTAACACTTACAGTAACTGCTTATGTAAATTTCATGTGACAGTCTCTTCAAAAAGAACAGGAGTACTTGTGGCACCTTAGAGACTAGCAAATTTATTTCAGCATGAGCTTTCGTGAGCTGTGAGCTGTAGCTCACGAAAGCTCATGCTGAAATAAATTTGCTAGTCTCTAAGGTGCCACAAGTACTCCTGTTCTTTTTGCGCATACAGACTAACACAGCTACTACTCTGAAACCAGTCTCTTCAAACGCAATCTTGCAAGTAAAATCATGGTTGTGTACTCATGCTTTTGTAAAAGCAGCAAAGAATCCTGTGGCACCTTATAGACTAATAGACGTTTTGGAGCTTGAGCTTTCGTGGGTGAATACCCACTTCGTCAGATGCATGTGATACTCATGCTTTTAACACTATTAAGTGCTCAGGAGTATTCATTACATCCTTTCAAAACAGGTCATTTTCTATCTACCACAGGGGTTCTCAAACTGGGGCTTGGGACCCCTCAGGGGATCAGGAGGTTATTTTATGCGGGGGTCACGAGCTATAAGCCTGCACCCCAAACTCCTCTTTGCATCCAACATTTATAATGGTGTTAAATATATTAAAAAGTGTTTTTAATTTATAAGGAGGGGGTCGCGCTCAAAGGCTTGCTATGTGAAAGGAGTCACCAGTACAAAAGTTTGAGAACCACTGATCTAGTGCAACTGATTTCATTCCACTATGACTACAGCATTATGAACATGTTTGGTCTAAAGATTTTGGAGAGGGCTAATTAAGTAAACTTGAGTGTATTAAACAAACAAATAAACAAAAAAAGCCTGACTCATTTTACATAAAGTGCGCTGGGGATACAGAGAACTCCAGGTTCTCACAAACCTCCTGATGAAGTGGAACCCAACACTGTCCATTAGACTGAAACATTTGGCACTCAGGCTGTGTTGGAGTTGACCAAATCAGTCAATCAGAGAACAAAACCACAAGGAAAATTTAAAGGAGCTCTTAAGTAATTTAGGAGCCCAAGTCCCAGTTAGCTAACACATGGGAAAAAACACAAAGCACAAATTTTTGCATTGAAAATATTGAATGCTCAAACTGTTTTCAAGTTTTAAATATTCCTCCCTCCATGAATAGCTTATGAACAACTTTAAGTGAAATAGAGATAAGCACTTCAGAATCTATCTGCAAAATTCAACTAATAAATGATGTGTTACAAATTATTTGCTTGTTGCTAGTATACACCAAAGCATTTAGAGGGATAGAACTAGAAAGGATGGAATGAAGACAAGAGAAGGGAAATTTAGGCTGAGTCTCAGGGGGAAAAAAAACAAGTCTCCTAATAGCAAGATCTAGTAGGCTATGGAAGAGACTTCCAGAGGAAGTGATGGATGAAACCTTGTCTAATCTATTTATATATGTCTCAAGCCAAGCACTAGAAAACATCCTGCCAGGAGCCATCCTGCACTGGTAGTGAGATAGACAAGGTGAACTAATGGGTCTTTTCCTGCCCTAATTTCTGTTTGTACAATACACAGCAGTAAAAGCATGGCAGCTGTTTCAGTGTCTGTAAATTGTAACTGTACACAGACTGTATAATTTCCCTCCCCTACATTAAACAAGTATGTTTGTAGCCAAAATATTCTGCATGGTATTTCTCCTGCACTGTTTGTTGTAAGCCCCAAGGCATCTGCCTCTGTGCTGCACATACTCAGTTCTAGCTTTGTTTAAATAACTCTCCACTGTTCCCTGCATATATCTGATCCTAGTGCCACTTCGCTCTAGTGGATGTATATGAACAAACAGGTTTGATGGCTCAGAACACTTTTGTCCTGGTCAGTTTCTATTCTAAAGTTGTGAGCAAGCATCTCTGGGCAAAATGCCTCACTGTTCGCAAGGCTAGCACAAGGCCCTGAACTTAGGATGGGCTGAAATGAGATGAAATGCCCTGGTAATTGGGGGCATTTCACCCTGGGATAGTTGAGAGGGAATCCTAATTCATACGCTCATAGACTTGTCCATGGGACAGACAAATGGGAGATTTCCTAGGACTTAGTTTTGCAACATTCCTAGTTCCTTCTCCTTTACTGGATGCAAAGTAATTTTTCAAGCTCAGTTGTTCCCAGTGTTCAGCTGCAATCTGAATACAAAAGGCAGAACTGGCTCAAACTCCCTTTCCCCCAGGCCTCTGCCTGTTTCTAGCACTGTCAGCCATTTGAAGGTTTGTTTCCAGGTTCCAGATGGAACTAGAAGAAGAAATGGTAAAAGACAGCAGGAGGAAGGGGTGGTTATTAGGATTTTTCACCTGCTCTGAAGTGGGCAACCATGGGAGTCTCCTGAGAAACTACAGTATGTTCTTCATTAGTTTCCCAAAGCAGTTCAGATAAGCACCCACACTTTTGGTTGCTTATATACACAGCAAACCCAAATTCTGAACTGACTGACAATATCCAAATGAGAATAAATCAACCACCAATTTACAGGGCCTCAAATAGAGACCTTCTGTGGAGTGCTGGAGAATGAGCCAACACCTCATATCCACAGCCCTTAACTATTAGATGCAGAGAAGGAGCCAAGTCATAGTCTGGATCTGGACTTGCCTTAGACACTAAAAATAATGTCCAAGACATTCAGATGTAATTCTAGTAGTTAAGGTGGTGAAATCTTGCCAGAAGGAGAGAATCAGGAAGCTATAGTATTTAATATGAGCTGAATTTTTAATGTTACGAAATACTTTACAGGCTGGAATTTTTCTACTAGCACCTTGAGGAATGTGGTGTTACCTCATGAAATGGAACTAAACTAAACTAAATTGAAAAACCCCAGAGTTATCTCCATCAAACATTTGACAGTTTATGTAATAAGGTAAAAGAGCCAGAGAAGTGTTTCCTATTTCAGGGTTGGCAATATTCAGTTTGGCACCAGTTATATATCTAAGATCCAACATCTCATAATCTTGCAGAGCTAAAAAGAGGAGTTTTTCTACGACTGTAAAGAGGAGATCCCCAAACTGTCCAGTAGAACATACAGCACTTGCTTCTAGCCAGCTGTGAGGTACCAGACTTCAAATCATGTCCAGGGAAACCATCTTTAGGAAATTTTAACAGATTTTTAAACATGTACTGACTATAATTTCTCTCCTTCTGAGTCCTACACAGTTAGACTCAGGGTCAATGTTGCAGGAATTTCAGTGGCCAACAAGGATCTCCTCCTCCAGCTGGCAGTAGTATACAAAGCACACATCATCTTGTTTCAGGAAATACACACTACTACTATCACTCAACAATCAATCCATGTTTTTGTTGTTGTGTCTCACCTCCATTACAGGGAAATTGCCTGTACCTAGGATGGCATCCTACATCAAAGAAGGCATTCCAGCAACTCCAGTCTCATCATCAGGTCCAAATGATATAATCGAATGTCAGGCTATAAAAGTGAAGGACCTGACCCTTATCAATGTCTACAAACCTCCATCTCCCAGCTGTCCAACTCCTCTCCTCCCCACCTTCTCAGGACCTTCAGTCTACTGTGGCAATTTTAACTTACACCATTCCCACTGGCGATACGCTGATGATGATGTGGATGGAGTAAAGCTAGAGGAGTGAGTGTTGATGGTCGACCTGCAGCTTCTTTATGATCCTAAGCAGCCACCACTTTCCATAGCAACAGGTGGGCCTTGGGTTCTTCTCCTCACTTTGCCTCTTCTACAGTTAGAAGAAGCTATGCTAAGAATGGAAAAGTCAAAATAAAAGCCAATCTGACTTACCATCATCTGGATAAATTTGTTCAGCTAACATAGAGCATCTCTTCATACACTGCCTGTCAGTGAAGAAGCGATTCCCATTCCCACCAGCACCTCTGTATGCAAATGGTTTACAGCGATCTGTGGTTTTATCATAGTAGAGTCGGATCCCAATCTTGTCTCCATGTACCCCTTCATCCATTGGCTCATTACATACTGTTCCAGGAAACACCAAAATGGAAAGCATGTTACTCACAGACAAAGTCTACCTGGTAATATTTACAATGGCAAGAGGTGATAGTTTATTCTGGTATAATTTCCCCATTTGGCCTGATAATGTTCTTATTGCTACATTGAAGTGCCATTTTAGGGCTGCTGGCCCAGTGTTCTTGCTGAGAGCAACCTCGTGGTAGACCTCTTACCAAGGTGTATCCATTGCCCCAAGGTGTGTAGGGGGTGGCACGAGGAAGATTCTCCTGTGGAGAGGCTGCAACACCATTTCAAAGTCTGCATCAACCCAACAGCTGCACTGCCAACACATTCCCTTCTCCGAAGGAGTAAGGACCAGAATATTTAGACTGTCTAAATCACTTTGCTTTGAAATTTCTAATGATAAATAAGCAGAATAACTTTTGTAAATGCATTTTGTAAAAAAGTTATTTTAAAACCAGACATCTTTCAGGCCTTCAGACAGCAAAAAAGGCACTAACTCAATTTCTCCTCTCCCGACTTTTGCTGGTCACCTTTAGAGACTAAAAGCTATGACCGTAGCTTCTTTCATGTTAGTTTTTAGAGCCAATCCTGTTAACAAACAGCCAAAACCAAACAAGCTTTTTATATCTCTCTCCAAAGCTAACAAAATACCACTTCACTGTGCTGGCTGGACCACAGCTTGCTTTGAGTTTCTGCACCAGTGGAAACTGTTCTACAAGTCTGACAGTGGGGTAACCTATTTTAACCATGCAGTAGTGACTTAAAGCATAGGTTCCTATGTTATCAGTCTCAACCCAAAAGACTAAGCTGTGAGTAAACTTGGAGTTGGATAAGGGTTAATAGCTATCTTTCTGGTTCCATTTTAAATATACCATTAGCTCAGATGATGGGCAGCTGACACCAGTGAGTCATATCAGACAACTTAAAGATATGTTGGAAGAAGCTGTAGAGTAGTTTGCAATCACAAGCAGACTGTTTAGTTCTTTGGTTTTGTTTTGCATTAGAGGAAGATATGCATAGAAATTAACGAGCAACATTTCCTTGTTCTTTTGGGTTTTTTTTTTGATTATGGGAAAACATATGGTTATGAGCATATGATTATGGGAAAACATAAAGCAGTCAGAGCACAAGACTTTGCACAGCAATATAGACCCTCCAGGAGGAGCCAAGGTTATTTGGGGCCAGATTGTAACCATCCATTGCCTGGTAATGCTAGAGGAGAGGACACAAGAAGACTATATCTGCTCTCTCTAGGGCTACATCTACACTACCATGGTAAGTCATCCTACTCTAAGTCGACATACCATAGGTCGAGTTACTGTGGGGTCTACACTGCAGAGGATCAATGGGAAAAAATCTCCCATTGACTTACCTTACTCTTCTCATCGGGGGTAGAGTACAGAGGTCGATTGCAGAGAGATCTGCAGTCGATTTAGTGGGTCTTTACTAAACCTGCTAAATTGATCACTGTTGGATTGATCTCAGAGTGTCAATCCCAGCTGAAAGGGTCAGGCATAGTCAGTCTCTGTTCTCTGATTCTATCAGCATAAGCTGACCAGAGGAAGGATGGAATGGGGGCAGCGAAGTCATTGTCATTGTCCCACCCCTTTCCTTTTGCACTGGCTAATGGTACTGGCCAGCTGCAGAGAGGGAAGTACACTGCACCAGTGGACATTATCTCTAATGTACAGACAGGGAATTGAGGCAGATGTCAAAAGTCAGTGGCAACATCAGGAACTGAAATATAGAATCCTGCAAGATAAAGATTGTGAGACTGGAGCCCTGAGCCGTCGTTCTTCGTTGTGCAGGCCAGGGTCAAACTGTAATTGCCTTAAAGACTCCATTCCTCTTGGATAAAGTTCAGTCTGAACATGGCTCTTGGCTACCCATGAGCCAGTAACTTGTAGGAAGCTGTTGGGAAGAGGCCCTGCCACTTGACAAGGATCCTGTGCTCAGCATAGGTCATGAGACACTGACTAGTAATACTGGTTTGTTGTTCCCCTCACACACATTTCTGAGTTAGTGGCCGGCCCTCATTGCTGCTCCTTCTCTCACTTCAATTGCCCACAATTGGGTATGTCTACATCTACAATTTTGCAGCGCTGGTTGTTACAGCTGTATTAGTACAGCTGTATAGGGCCAGCGCTGCAGAGTGGCCACACTTACAGCAGCCAGCGCTGCAAGTGGTGTTAGATGTGGCCACACTGCAGCGCTGTTGGGCTGCGTCAAGGGGGGTTCGGGGAACGCGAGAGCAAACCGGGGAAGGAGACCAGCTTCGCCGCGGTTTGCTCTCGCGTTCCCCGAACCCCCCTGCAAACCGCAGGGAAGGAGACCTGCTTGCTCGGGAATTCGGGGAACGCGAGAGCAAACCGGGGAAGGAGACCAGCTTCGCCGCGGTTTGCTCTCGCGTTCCCCGAACCCCCCTGCAAACCGCAGGGAAGGAGACCTGCTTGCTCGGGGATTCGGGGAACGCGAGAGCAAACCGGGGAAGGAGACCAGCTTCGCCGCAGTTTGCTCTCGCGTTCCCCGAACCCCCCTGCAAACCGCAGGGAAGGAGACCTGCTTGCTCGGGGATTTGGGGAACGCGAGAGCAAACCGGGGAAGGAGACCAGCTTCGCCGCAGTTTGCTCTCGCGTTCCCCGAACCCCCCTGCAAACCGCAGGGAAGGAGACCTGCTTGCACGGGGATTCGGGGAACGCGAGAGCAAACCGCAGGGAAGGAGACCTGCTTGCTCGGGCATTCGGGGAACGCGAGAGCAAACCGGGGAAGGAGACCTGCTTGATTACCAGAGGCTTCCTCAGGTATGCTGGGATACCTGCTTATTCCACGGAGGTCAAGAAAAGCGCTGGTAAGTGTCTACACTTGATTACCAGCACTGGATCACCAGCGCTGGATCCTCTACACCCGAGACAAAACGGGAGTACGGCCAGCGCTGCAAACAGGGAGTTGCAGCGCTGGTGATGCCCTGCAGATGTGTACACCTCCTAAGTTGCAGCGCTGTAACCCCCTCACCAGCGCTGCAACTTTGTGATGTAGACAAGCCCAATGGCTATTCAGATGGGAGTAAGAGCTGCACTTACCACTGTACCCCCCTGCATAATAATCCTATCAATGACCACTATGCACATAATCTGCCATTACTTGTATGGCCTTGCTACTCTCTGTGCACCCCTGTCATGTACCCCTCTTGCTCCAGCCCTCAGAACATGCAGGCAGAGTGGCCTGCACACTTCACAGAACTCATTGCTCTGAGAAGTTGCTGAATACTTGTGCTTTGGCTCTCTGCACATCACTCAGCTGCCTACCTCAGCTGCCTACCTCAGTCAAGCATGGTCTGAACCGAGCTTGTGTGCTGAAACGCCCACTTCTTCATAATACAAGACTTAAGTCTGCCTGTGCACACAGTCTCCTAATCAGCTGTCAGAGTCAACACAAGAAGCACATCCTGTGAATGATGCAGATGGAGCAGAAATGCTGCTGGGAGGCCAGTGACAAAAATTATCCTGTTATTATAGGAGTTATTTATGGAGGGATCAAGAATCAATACAAAGTACAGTGAGAAAAATGCTGTGTTCCATTTTTAGCAGGAAGCCTTACTAAACAGTACCTCTCGTTTTTTGGCTTGCTCACTCTCTGGCTCCCTTTTTATCCAGGCTAAATGGCTTTCTGGTGTATACAGCCAGGACAAATATAGTGATTTACCATTGCACACCTACTATTTGGTTTCTATCTAAAGATGATGTGAGAGCTCTATGCATTTACAGTCAAGGAACTGCTGGAAAGATCCCTTCACTTTCTCAGAAAGTTTGCTGTTGCCATCTTGGAAGAATAATTCCCCTACCCACATCTCACCCACTTCTCCACATGTACAAAGAACCCTGTTAGTCACAGCACTGACCACAGAACGTCTCTCTCCTTCAAGATTAGTTTGTTATTTCACCATTTCTCTACTATGAAACTGCCAATAATCTAGGCTCTCATTTATGCCTTCTTCACTTGGTGGCAGACACCCCTGTTTGATAGCTAGCCAGAAGGCTTGACAGAGAAGACTATTATTGGTACCCAAATCCCGCTGTGCACCCTTCATACTACCAGCACCCAGCATCCCATGGGGACTCAGATGCTCAACTCCACTCTGAGTACAGTGAAGGATCCTCATTAAGATAAATCATGAAACTAATTTTGGTTCCAGATAAGAGGGTGACCCTAAATCAAGCTGACATGGGACATTCACAAGCTGCCACGAAAGACCAGGTATGGGTCCAATGTTTGGAAGAGGACTACAGACAAAGAGAGCATTAATAGGGTTAATATTACTATTTTTCATCAAGCTGCTTTGCAAACAGCAACTCATTAATCCCCACACATCCCTTGTGGAAGGAGGAAATCAGTCCATTTTACAGAAGTGGAATGGACACCAATTTCCTCTTTGGCCTTGGACTTGTCACTTTAACCTCTCTGCTTCAAACCTCTCAGGTACCTACCTGACAGGACAATTTGTGAAGATTAGTGAATGTTTATGAAGTACTCTGAAGACAATGGGGGAGGAGATAGGTAGACAAAAAGTATATCCTCATACTGTGGTCCTAAGAAATCCCCTTGCATCAGTTAAAGTGGGATACAGTGAAATGCAGCAGAACTTGATTTTTATAGCTTGCAGAAACTGGAAACATAGGGGAAATGTTTCTCATAGCACCAAAAACAAGATTTGAGAGAAGTAAAGCTTTGTAGAGAAGAAACTTTCAGGGGAGCAGAACCTCTTGCATTCTTATTCTGCTCTGCTATGGACTTCCTTGGAGGAAGCCACTTAACCTCTCTGCCCTATTGTCCCCATGTTACAAATAGGAAACACTTACCTCTCAAATGTACAAGGTTAATCAGTTCATGTCTGAGAAAAGTTTTGAAGATAGAAAGTGTGAGATAAAGGCATTTTGAACTCATTAGCCACCATTTCTTATCACATCGCCTACCGCTCATAACTTATATCATGTCCTAGGCTGAATGCCAGATGGGATTTGTTTTGAGATACCCATGTGCTTGCAGATGTTCTTGTACCTCATCTTAACCTGTTCGGTGCTAGTTTCCCCACACATGATGTCATTTGAAACAGACATTTCATTGAGACTAAAGTACAGTTCTCAACTTATATCAGGTACACTCTGACATTTAAATAATTTAAACCAGCAGAGATTTTAATTAATGAATAGACTTCTGTCATAATTACAAGGTTCAGCTGTGGCACAATCACATTTTTAATTTCCTAGCTAGATATTAGCTCTTATCTTTATTTTGTCAGTTCTTTGCAATCTAAATGGAGTCCAGAATGTCAGTGAGTTCACTTCAGCAAGGTTGAGAGAGGAGCAAGGAGAAATGGATTGAGTAAGAGGCTTAAGAAGGCAAGAGTCTGGACAGAAGGAACCTTAGAATGCTTTGTGTGAAATACCCAGAAAAGTCTGTAGGAATGTGGCGACAGTACCTTTCTGCCAGCTATAAACTAAAGGTAAATGGAACTTCTGATAAATATAATCGGATGTTCACACAAATGATCCATTCAGACTTCCATAGGAATTGAAAGTCTACACCACATATTCAGAGCTGGATTGTTTGTCTAACCCATCCTTTATCATCTGTATGGGTCAAAGATCCATTTATAGTGAACAATAATGTACAGACTGACTATGTTACGCTGTATTGAACACAGACACAACATCATTAAGCAACAAAGAGCCCTGTGGCACCTTATAGACTAACAGACATATTGGAGCATGAGCTTTCGTGGGTGAATACCCACTTCGTTGGTCTACGTGCATATGACGAAGTGGGTATTCACCCACGAAAGCTCATGCTCCAATACATCTGTTAGTCTATAAGGTGCCACAGGACTGTTTGCTGCTTTTACAGATCCAGACTAACACGGCTACCCCTCTGATACTTAACAGCATTAAAATCACCTAGTGCAGAGGGTAGTAAACCCAGCATGCAGAAGGAAGGTAAATCAAGTCTCCAACCAAAGCCTTGTCCGTTTAAGTATGGCTGCACATAAGGTGAAGCTAATCCACTGTGCTGAACATCTTGTGTTCACTCCTACCAGCCCCCGGACAGATCAGGGGTTTGATCATACAGCATTTCTCAGGCAACTCATCCTTGCACACAGGAGCCATCCTACTGAAGTCAAAGGATATATATCCTTATTACAAAAATAGCATTATTACTCACAACTGTTTAACATGTCAGTGACACAAATAGCTCAACCAATCGAGAACAACATAAGGAAGGTCCTTCCATCAGCTACATCCCTTAAAACCTGAGATGATACACCTGACAGGCAGGCAGACTAGTAAGTGTAGATTCATTGTCTCCAACCATTTTGGAGTATTTGTCTTTCAAGAAATTGTAGGCTGCTTGAAATAAAGGTCTTGAGCATGTCCTCTTCCTGTTGTGAGACTAAGGGCTAGACCAACCAAGGGATTTACATGCCTAACTGCCACCTTAGGCACCTAACTCCAAAATTTAGATCCTCAAAACCCCAAATAGCCCGACAGGCACAAAATTTTCTGCCCATAGGCATGTGCAAAGCCACCTAACTCCTGACACCTCCAAGCAGCTCCGTGCCTAACTCTTTTCTGAGCCCCAGTGGCCTTCTCAAATGAGGTGGTGGTAGTCTCTTTCTCCCTGTCTCTCCTCTTGAAGCTGTTTCACTTTATATGAAAAGCTTAAATATTCAGGGCACCACTGAGAGAATGATAACGACTGTGTAAGCCTAGCTGTTAGGGCATTCACCTGGGAGAGCCATGTTCAAGTCCCTGATCCAGCAAATAGCTAAATAATTTATAATTTAGAAAAGCTTCAACAAGAGAGCTTGAGAGAGCCACAGCCCAGCCTATCACATAGCTCAGTGGTTAGGGCCACAGACACCAACTTTCGTTGGCGCTGGTGGGTGCTCGTGCCCCCCGCCCCCCACCCCCGGCCCGGCCCAGCCCCAACTCTGCCCCCTCCCTGTCTCTCTGGACCCCTCCCCAAATCCCAGGCCCGGCTTGCCTCTTCCCCAAGCACGCCATGTTCCTCCTCCCCCTTCCCTCCCAGCACTTGCCATGCGAAACAGCTGGCATGAAACACATAGGACAAGCCAGACAATCACGATGCTCTCAAACTCACACAGGAAAATGATAAAAGACAAAAACATCACATCACCTGTGGGTGAAAACTTTTCACAAAGCGATCACTCTATATCTGACCTATCAGTCCTCATCCTCAAAGGAAACCTGCACAACACTTTCAAGAGACAAGCATGGGAGCTTAAATTCATAACTTTGCTAGACACTAAATATCATGGACTTAATACAGACACTGGATTTATGGCTTATTACAACAATCTATAACCCACTAACAATGCCTCCACCCCAAACTACTCCCTCCCTATGACTGGAGATGTGTGAACAGGCCACTTCATCTTGAAATATGTCCTAACTATGTATGCTCAACAATCTATTCCATCTTGTGTTTAGCTGTGACATTCTGAGTAAGGGCTTGTCTACACTTAAAATGCTGCAGTGGTGCAGCTGCACCAATGCATCTCTGTGCCACTGTAGCACTTCAAGAAAGATGCTACCTATGCCAACAGGAGGGCTTTTCCTGTTGGCATAGGTAATCTAACTCCCAAGAGGCAGTAACTATGTCACTCTCCGATCAACAAAGTGCTGTCTACACCAGGATTTAGGTCAGCATAACTACATCACTCAGCAGTGTGGAAAGTCCATACTGTCTGGAAATCAAACCTAATAGCAGACAGGTGCAAAAACAAGCACTGTACTCTCTATCTTTATATAGAGTCACACGGGATGGGAAAAAGTGTAGACCAGTGTTTAATTATGCATATTGCAGCTGAGGAGCAATGAGCATATTTAAAACAATCAAGTCAAACACCATATGCAGAACAATCCTCCAGCAAAGTTAAAGGTGGCCTTAGATTAAATCTAGAGGACTATTTTTAAAAAAAAAATTGGGCATGCATTAGCATAAAATTATACATGAAAGTATTGCAATTGTCCATACAGTTCTGTGTACTATTTCCATCATTTGCTGGTTTGGATGAATATTTTATATACCTAATACATACTTCTTCAAAACTGTAAATGAAACTTCACCAAGCTATTGTCAAAAAGAAACCTACTGAAAATCTTAATTTGGGTGTATTTCTTGCAAGATAGATGTTAGACATGTTAAATATGAACAACAATGCACCTGGATTATGCACTTTTAGTCAAAACTTGAGCAAAGTATTTGATGCCGATCTTTATTATTTTGTAATCACGCAAGCGGCAACATATTGTATCCAAGACAATGGATAAGTAACATTAGGTATATTTCTCAAGCCATCTTTTCCTAAAACTGATCACAACTCATGTGAAAAGAAACAAATCCAAAAACACTTGGCACCCATCCCTAATCTCATTTGAAATATTCTGCTAGACAGCCATGAAATTGTGTTTACTGGAGAGAATAATAATTTCTTATATTTATGTAACACTAGTTAAAGAGGTGATCACAGCATGCTTATACTTGTGTGGGGGAAGATGGAAAGTATATTATGCTATGGACACTGCATAAAAAATGTCAGAGGGCAGGTGAAAACTAACTTCTGAAAAGGGAATTTGAGGGAGGCAGCATGTAATTTACAGGTGGAGATTTGGCCAGGGCATTGGATTTTTCAATTCCTTCCGAAAAGCTCCATAACCATGTAGTCTATAATGGCCAATGGTCAGCACCCTGGTGTTCTACATCATACAAAATAAAAAGATATGTTAAAGAAAGTAGCTCTCTTACCTTCTAGTCTTGCTGATGTAAAGAAAACAAGGCAAGTACAAAATAAGACCACAGTGAGCGCAATTCTACAGCTGTTCATTGTGCTTCTGGACCCACACTCATCCTCCCCTTGCCTTGGGAAACACGCTATCTACTGTCCACACTGCTTATCTGAAAGTGCAAAGTTCACTTCAAAGATCAATCTTTTTGCCAATCATAATGCAACATGCACTAATCATTAATAGCTAGCTAGCTATTGTAAAGAACTCTTAAGTTTCCTGTTGCATTCCTTCTGATAAATAAAATTGACACCTCCTCTCATCCCCGCTTGTTTGCTTTACAGTAGACTTTTCTGCCCAGACCCATAGAGGCTTATTGATAGTTTTCTGGGAGAACCTTCATCCTGATCTAGTCATTCATTCTGCTAAGGTGGCAAGAGTCATAGTGACCAAATATACCTGGCTCCCAAGAGGACTGGACAATCACTTTTCCAGAGACTGAAGTTATAGCAGCCCCTCATGCACTGGCTGATAGGAATAATAGAAGTTACTGCTGAAAACTCACCAAGTTCCAGTTGAGAACTGGGTTTTGAAAGAGAGCAATACTGTAGATCTATTGGTTCCTCAAACTACTGGTCATCCACTAGAAACCAACTGCAAGATTCAAATTGAATATACTGGAATTCCTATTAAAAGCCAGTTCCATCTGTAATTGCTCTTCATCCCCTCTGGAATTATGTTTCTGGGCTTCTCTTGTGTGCCTGCGAGATGCGAAGCACCAGGATAAGAGTGGCGGCAGCTGAAACTGAGACAGAGAGGGTTTGAAGACAAAAGACTGTGGAATGCTTTGACCAAAGTAAGTTACACATTTCCAAAGGGAATCTACTGTCTCACAAAATCATGTGCCTCCCAACTTCTCCCTTCCCTAGCTGGTTGTGCCCATTGAACTCAATGGTGTTTGCCCAGGTGTAACTGAGGGCAAAATTCAGCCCCTGAAGTTTGGAGATATTTGGATTCAGGGCTTTGGTTTAGTCCTACCTCTATTTACTAGAACTATAGCCCCATATATTTGGGCTACTCTCTCAAGCAATCTCATCTCCCCTCCAGAATACTGCGAGATTTAATAGGCCCCAAGCCTACCGTTTGGCACATAACAAAAGGAACTGATGCTTTCTGATACCTGTCTTAAAAGTGCAGGAGTCCTAGGTATTATTGTAGCTATAAGCTCTATTGCTGTCACCCCCTTGTATGCCAATTTGTTGCTTCCTGCAACAACGCTGCAGGCTAAAAAGCAGCAGTAGCAATTCAGCAGGAGAGCTATTCCTCCTACATCAGTGATAAAAGGAAGAGACATATGTTTATGTGAAACAGATATCAGATCTTGTTCCTGCTAGACCCTGGGTCACTTGTGAGAAGTGCCCGTAACCAGCACTGCAGCCAGATCCAACAAGAGCTTGGTTGTTATGATGACCAGCAAACAGGTTTTCACCTGCCAGTGCACATTGTTCCAAGAAGAGGACTTTTCTAGCACTACAGACAAAGGGTGCATGCTGAAGGCTGCAGCTACTAGAGTTAGTTTCTGAGGGATACATCTGCTTCACTTGTGAGGCAACAAAACAATTTTTTATCATCTTTCAGTAGGGTGGATATGATTCTTCCAAGGATGTTAGACAACAACGTCCATTATTGCCTATTAATTCATAAATGGAATTCTGAACAGGATGAGAGACATTAAGGAAATCAGTGTCAAGGCAACAAGGAACTCACTCAACACAAAAATACCCTACATAAAATCCTGTCAACTGGAACAGTCTAGTTTAACAATGGACTGCCCCCTCTAGGAGTCCATACAAAGATGAAGAGAACAAAAATGGAAGATTTGCACAAACTATTTAATCTTTAAAACTAAACATGCTGCAGAGGTGGGGGCAATGGGCACTGGCACTAGCCTTACACCAGAGTTTAATGTTCCAATATAGATCAAGTGTAGACTCAGCCTAATCCCTCTGTTTATGCACCCAACAGAACTACCAGCCAACTGGGACAGTGGAGTGACATCTAGTGTCTTCTCTAGAGAGACTCTAGACTAGAGTAACATAAAAAAGTAGATCAGAACTGAGAAACTTGGACAAAGCTGGGACCAAGACTAGCACAGCACCCACCAGCACTGTGCCTCATTGCTATTAGTTTCATTTTAATGTGCACTAGTCTCAAAATTTTACAAAGCAAACATCCCATAGGATACCACTAGGTGTCACTATGAACCAGAGTGGTTTTGATACTTCAAAAGCTGAATTAATTCTTTCTTTTGGTTGTAGCTGATCTGTTTCCAGTATGCACTGTACCTAATTGAAAATCTGTTCAGCTGTTTGCTTTTGCTACTTAGCCAAATGATCAATACAATTCTTTTATGGGTACATATCCATGGAACTTTGATATTGATACGTCAAAGGATTTTTCCCTCCATTTCAATCCCATTTAATTTTTAAAGTTAAAGACACATTTTTCAGTCAAGTTATTTCAAAGTTTGCAATATGCAAACTCTTACTGTCTTAGACAAGTCATCCAACACTTCTCCTTAAAATCAGAATGACTCCTCCTCCCAACTCATGGGTGAGGTGTGCCATATATTCATTATGGGCACTGTCCTTGCAGGATGATTAAAGGACAAAATGAAGGTCCAAGCCACCCAGCTCCCATTAAGATAAATAAAAAAGACTCCCAGTTACTGCTGGGAGCTGTATAAGGCACTTAAGCTTCTCTCCTAGAAATCCAGTTTGTCTAGGAGATCAATAAGAAACCACATTAGTAAAAGCAGGTTCTCAATAAACAGCCTTATTTCTTCAGGCTTTCGAGTGGGTTGGCTACCATAGGACTGCAGACCCGGGCCAAAAAGAGAGCTCCAAAGTGGGTCAGTTGCTGTCAAGGGGTCATATGAACAACACTATCCAAAGCCTAATGTTCTTACAAACGAATGAAATTACCTCATTGACCAATGATCAGGCATTTTGGAGACCATTTTAATCCCTAGATCCCCAATTTAATTCCTTGCTAGAATGGATTTCTCACACATTCCTTTCATCTGATTATTACTTACTTGGGACCATGTGACAACTTTCCGTGAAGAAAAGCATTTTCGGAGCTAAATATGAAGAAAATCCACAAGATACAGGAAGTCATTCATAGTAAATGGCAGCATAACATCTATTCCATGAGAAAACCAAAATGTGGCAAACTACAGGGGTTGTGGCTATGGGAGCGGCATAATCCACAGATGACTTGTTTGGGGACACTCTGTAACACCATGCTCCATAACAGGGGCCTACAGGGTCAAGATGGGCATAAAGATGCAGAGAACATTTTTGAGCCCTGCAATCTGAAATTGCTTTGAGTGTGTGGGCCTCATATCAAACACTCTTCTCCCACTTATTTCCCACCCAAGTCCATTAAGAGCTTGATACCATACATCAAGGTGTGTATGGCTGGTAAGGTAATGGCAAGTTCAGGGCTGGCCTTACCATGAGGCGAACTGAGGCAGCCACCTCCGGTGCCAGACTGGTGCGGGGGGGGGGGGGTGCCACTAGGACCCAGTGTGTAGAAAATTGTGTCTTCCACTGGTTCCTATGTATTCTCTCTGCTCTAGATGCACAGAGATGGTGGAGTGTTGTGCTGGAGGAAGGAGGGCACAAGAGACACAACGGGCAGGCAGGAGAAAAGGTGAGAGGGAATAACAGAAAGCAGCGGGAGCTGCAGGGAGAGAGAGGAGGAGGAGCCTCTTAGGTACCTCTCTAGCCACGCCCAGGAGCCTGGACTGATTAACACCAGCTTCTCAGGGAGCTTCCTATTTCCTGCTGCTTCCCTGAATCCACTGGAGAACAGGCAGTCAACTGAAGTAATGGGAGACAGTTAGGCCCTTAAGACACTGCAATCTTCCCTCACTCAGGCCCTGCTACCAAGCTGCTTATTTGTCCCCTTCAACTGAGTGTTGAGAGCCACTATAACTGGAACAGAACAGCAGTCATGAGTGAAAGAAGAAAACGACCCTCTGGGGCAGCATTCAGAAAAAGAAAGAAAGCAAAGGAAGCTTTTCTATCTAAGCAGGAAGGAGCTCTCCTGAGATAAATAGACACAAATGTTCACGGTGAGCCTTCTGGCCCCAATGAGGAGGTGAGTGATGAGGAGATGCCTGATCTTCCAGTTAGTCAGAATGCAGGTCACCTAGCAGCTACTGCAGCATCCATATCTCCATCTCAAATGGATGTAACCATGCACATTCCTGAAGAAAAGTGTAGATCAGAGAAGTGTGTGGTGGAGGCACAAGAAACAGCTGCTGCTGAGTTTAGTTCCTTAAGTCTAGATGATCCAGGACTGTGGACCCACTTGAGCAGTAGCCTGAGGGACTTCCTTGTACTGCATGGGTCACAGCAAGTGAAAAACTTCATGTTCCCCACAGACAATGAAAATAGAAGTTTCCATCCAACACATTACTGGCATGAAATCCCCAATGGTGATAAAGTGGAGAGGCCATGGTTTATGTACTCAAAAACCCAGAAATGCTGCATACTGTTTTTGTTGCAAACTGTTTGAAATAAATGTTGAAAGTAAGAGACTCCAAGGTGTTGACTTTGATATATCTGGAGCAATGGAATAACTGGACAAAGCATAGTCATACCTACAGTCTTACTGGTCAGATGAGGGATATCAAAACGTTCTGAAGAGTGCAGAGAACTTAGCAGAGGAACTTCACACTGAAGCTGTTTTCCCACCCATTCAAGAATACAAGAGTCACCAAAGAAGATGACATTTTGATTACGAGGCATGGGACAATCCCATAAGAGATCCCAAACAACAATTCAAAGTTGAATTCTTTAACCAGGTGCTAGATTGTGCAATACAGTCAATTGAAGAACGTTTCATGCAGCTCAAGGAACACATCAGTATATCTGGGATGTTGTATGATATTCCAAAACTCCTCACTATACCTGGAGAAGACCCTACACCAGCAATGCAGGGCACTAGAAACAGTGTTGACACATGATGACATCCACGATATTGATGCAAGTGATTTAGGCGATGAACTGAAAGCCCTTTCAAGATACATTTCAGCTGGATCAATTCCAAAGTCTGTTCTGGAATATATGTGCACAAATAAGATGACCACCCTCTTTCCAAATGCTTTTGTTGTTCTGCGCATACTTCTAACACTTCCTGTAACAGTTGCCAATGGAGAACGCAGCTTCTCCAAGCTGAAGTTAATAAAAACACATCTATGTTCCACAATGACATAGGAGAGGCTGGTCAGCTTTGCAACCATCTCAATAGAGCATGAGCTGGCCCAGACTGTGGATTGAAACCAAGATGGCACGGAAAGCACCACTTTGATTATTCAAGCAGATAAAAATGCCAGTGTTTACTATGCAGACTAGAAAAGTTACATTTGCTGTTCAGGCGTTTGAAAGTTAAGTGTTACTTAATAATTTTGAACAAGGCATTTTAAGTTGTTAGTTCTCCTTTACTGGGGTAGGTAGCAGAGCAGTACCATGTGTGGCAAAGTACCTGTCTCTCCTCCCCTAGCTCAGTCCTCCTCAGCCTTGGAGACACAGGCTTAGGCAAAGCAAAAGTCCTTCACAGTCGTGCAGGGTCTGGCTGATCCCTTCTCAGTCAGGCCCTTGTTCTGTTTTCCTCTCCTTCTGGGGAGAGCCCCACCTGCCTTGCCAGAAAAGCTTTTTAGAGTTCAGCTGCCTCTACTCGCTGGCAGCTACTCTGCTTCTCTCCTTCCCCCCTGCTTCCCTGCCAGGGAGGGTTTAAAAACTTCTCCAGCCATTGGGGCCAGCTGAAACCAATTACCTCCCTGGTAACCCCTGTTCCAGCTGAACCTTATTCCTTCAGGGTTAAGCCTTCTGGGACTAATTATTACCCCACGCTTGGTAGCTCAGTGTCCTGAGTTTGCCACATATCCCCCCCCGCTCAACACTATGGGATTGGGTTACTTGGGTCGGAAGGCAGTGCACCCTCGATAGGCCATCCGCATTGCCATGTTGGGCTCCCGACCTGTGTCGTACTGTGAAGTGGAAGGGTTGAAGCGATAGGAACCATCTCGTCACCCTCGCATTTTTGTCCTTGTTTTGGTGCATCCACTGCAATGGGGCATGGTCCGTGACCAGGGTAAACCTCCGTCCGAGGAGATAGTAACGTAGGCTTTCAACGGCCCATTTTACCGCCAAGCATTCCTTTTCCACTATGGCGTACTTCCATTCCCTAGGCAGGAGCTTTCTACTGAGGAAGAGGACGGGGTGTTCGTCATCTCCGACCATTTGTGAGAGCACCGCCCCCAGCCCTACTTCAGAGGCATCTGTTTGTAGGATAAACTCCTCCCTCCAGTCTGGGGCTATCAGTATGGGGTCTGTGCAAAGGGCCGTTTGCAGATCTGCAAAAGCGGCTTCGGCCTCAGCAGACCATTTTACTATATCTGGGCCCTGAGCCTTGGTCAGGTCCATGAGAGGGCATGCCCTGGTGGCGAAGTGGGGAATGAAACGTCTATAGTACCCCACGAGTCCCAGGAATGCTTGGACCTGTTTTTTCTGGAGTGGTCGGGGCCACTTCTGTATGGCGTCTAGCTTGTTGAGTTGGGGCCTCATCACGCCCCTCCCCACAATATATCCAAGGTATTTGGCCTCAGCTAACCCGATCGAACATTTGGAGGGATTCGCAGTCAGTCCGGCCTTTCTCAGGGTATCCTGGACTGCCTCTACCTTTCTTAGGTGCGTCTCCCAGTCGGGGCTATATATGATGATGTCATCAAGATAGGCAGCAGCGTACTCCCCATGGGACCGTAACAGTTTGTCCATCAGCCACTGGAAGGTAGTGGGGGCCCCATGCAATCCAAAAGGAAGAACAGTATACTGATATAGTCCTTCTGGGGTTGCAAAGGCCGTCTTCTCCTTGTCGGCTTTGGCCAGGGGGATCTGCCAATAGCCCTTCGTAAGATCAAGGGTAGACATGAAACGGGCTTTTCCCAGTTTGTCAATCAGCTTATCTATCCTGGGTAAAGGGTAGGCGTCAAATCGGGACACCTCGTTCAGCTTGCGGAAGTCATTGCAGAACCTCATACTGCCGTCTGGCTTAGGCACTAAAACCACGGGACTGGACCATTGACTATGAGACTCTTCAATGACTCCTAAGGCGAGCATTTTCCTGACTTATTTCGTAATCTCTTCTCTCTTGGCCTCTGGGATCCGGTATGGCTTAACGTGTACCTTCACTCCAGGTTCTGTGAAGATGTGATGGTGAACCTCAGCAGTCCTGCCTGGCTTTTCTGAGAACACATCTTGGTTGCGCTTGATCAGGCTGACCACTTCGGATCGTTGTTCCGGGGTCAGCTCCGGGGATATTCCTACCAGGCTGGGCTGATCACCTTTAGGGGATGGTGCCCCCAGCGCAGCTACCAGAGCTTCTCTATCCCGCCAAGGTTTCAGCAGATTTATATGATAGATCTGCTCCCATTTCCGGCGACCTGGCTGCCGGACTTTATAGTCAACTTCCCCTACGGCTTCGATTACCTCATAGGGCCCCTGCCATCTGGCCAGGAGCTTGCTCTCCGCCGTGGGTATGAGCACCATCACCCGGTCCCCCACCTGGAACTTCTGGGACCGTGCTTGATGATTGTAGTATGTCCGTTGCATCCCTTGGGCCTTCTCCATGTGTTCGCGCACAAGAGGGGTGACTTGGGCTATTCGGTCTTTCATTTGTAGCACATGTTCCACAATGTTTCTCCCTGGGTTCGGCTGCTCTTCCCAGTCTTCTTTAGCCAGGTCCAGTATGCCCCTGGGGTGTCGACCATATAACAGCTCGAAGGGGGAGAATCCAGTGGAAGCCTGAGGAACTTCTCGTACTGCAAACAGTACATAAGGTAGCAGAGCATCCCAGTCTTTTCCGTCGCAGCTAATCACCTTTCGTAACATGCTCTTCAACGTCTTATTAAAACGTTCAACGAGGCCATCGGTCTGGGGGTGGTAGACCGACGTTCTGAGGAGCATGGTACACAAGTCCATCATTAGTTAAGAAACAAAGGGGGTCCCTTGGTCCGTCAGGATCTCCTTAGGTATCCCCACTCTGGAGAATATCTGGACTAACTCTTTGGCTATGGTCTTGGACATGGCATTCCGTAGGGGGATGGCCTCGGGGTATCGGGTGGCGTAATCTAGGACTACCAGGATGTATTGATGGCCCCGGGCCGACTTCTCCAATGGCCCCACTATGTCCATAGCTATTCGTTCGAATGGAACCTCAATAATTGGCAGAGGTACCAGAGGGGCCCTTAAGTATGGTCTGGGCCCATGTATTTGGCACTCCGGACAGGAGGAACAATATCGCCGGACGGCCGCATAAATACCAGGCCAGAAAAACCTCTGTAGGATCCGGTCAAGGGTCTTATCCATCCCTAGGTGGGCCCCAAATAGATGACTGTGGGCCAGATCCATTACCGCTTTTTGGTGCTTCCGGGGGACCAAGAGTTGTTCGATGACTTGCTCTTGGACGTGGACTACTCTATACAGAAGATCTTTTTTAATCATATAGTACGGCCCTGGGCCCTTAGTTCTCCCCTCCACTGGGACCCCATTTACCTCAACTACTTCCTTAAAAATCTTGTGGTATATGGGATCATTGGCCTGATCCTGACCAAAAGTCCCACGGGCGGTCCCTATTGGCCCTATTTTTCGGGCTGCTGGGATTTATCCCCTGAGCCTTTCTTCCCCAGTCCTCGCGTCTCTCCGGGACTGCCGGCAGCTCTTCCGCCTCCTGCCTCCCCTCCATTTTCTGGCCTGGAGCTGGGGCAAACCGGGGCCTCGGTGCAGAGGCTGGTCTCCGATACTGGCGCCTTCCTCCCTCGGGGGTCTGAGAAAGTTCTTGGGCTGCCAAATGCCTCTCCACAAGAGCAACTAGATCGTCATAAGAGGAGGGATCATTTTGGCGGACCCACCCCCGTATGTCCGGCGGCAACCCCCTCATGTACCTGTCCAATACCAGGGTTTCTACTACCTTCTCTGGCCCATGGGCCTCGGGGCGGAGCCACTTCCGCGCTAGGTGTATCAAATCAAATAGCTGGGACCTCGGTGGTTTGTCCTCCCGGTACTTCCACTCGTGGAAGCACTGGGCCTTTATGGCTGGCGTCACGCCTGCCCTCGCCAGGATTTCTGCCTTCAGCCGAGGGTAATCCATAGCTGCTTCTGCGGTCATGTCGAAGTAGGCTTTCTGGGCCTCCCCACACAGGAATGGAGCCAGCAGACCTGCCCACTGGTCTTGGGGCCAGGCCTCCCGCAGTGCCGTCCTCTCAAACGCGAGGAGATACGCCTCTATATCGTCATCCGTTGTCATCTTCTGTAAATAGTTACTTGCCCGTAGCGGCCGGGTCCCCTGGGCCGCGTGCGTCATCGTAGTCAGGGCCTTCAACTGGTTCACCACCTCGGTCAGGGTGGCTCGATCTTGGGCCGCCTGGCTCATCAGCAGCTGGTTGGTCTCCTGTTGCACCCGCACGGACTCTCGCTCGGCCGCCACCTGTACTCGGGTAGCCTCCTGCTGAGCTGCGGTGGCCTGCATCAACGCCTTCAGCATGTCCTCCATTTTTCCCAAAGAGGGAGAAAAAAAATTTTTTTCTCTCTCCTTTTTTTTTTTTTAACCTTGCCCTGTGATGGCTTGCCACCGAGCCACACTCACTGGCACATCCTACTCCTGACACCAAGTGTGGCAAAGTACCTGTCTCTCCTCCCCTAGCTCAGTCCTCCTCAGCCTTGGAGACACAGGCTTGGGCAAAGCAAAAGTCCTTCACAGTCGTGCAGGGTCTGGCTGATCCCTTCTCAGTCAGGCCCTTGTTCTGTTTTCCTCTCCTTCTGGGGAGAGCCCCACCTGCCTTGCCAGAAAAGCTTTTTAGAGTTCAGCTGCCTCTACTCGCTGGCAGCAACTCTGCTTCTCTTCTTCCCCCCTGCTTCCCTGCCAGGGAGGGTTTAAAAAGGTCTCCAGCCATTGGGGCCAGCTGAAACCAATTACCTCCCTGGTAACCCTTGTTCCAGCTGAACCTTATTCCTCCAGGGTTAAGCCTTCTGGGACTAATTACTACCCCACGCTTGGTAGCTCAGTGTCCTGAGTTTGCCACACATGAGAGGAGTGGAAAAAGAAGAAGGCAGAATTGAGACCTTTCAATGTTTTGGCCCAAGTGAGGGGACATGGGGATGTCATTTGAGCTCCCTGACTCGGGTGCCAAAATGTTGTGGTCCGGCCCTGGGCAAGTTACTGAAATGATGTGCAGTGTTTTCTGCAGAAAAAGAATGTTGTTTCCAGAGTCTCCTGCAATTCCTCCTGCATTTCCACAAACCACACCTCCCCAGCGCCATTTTTCAGTTGTAATTGTTTGGTGTCAACCCAAGGGGGAATTTTGGGAAGCACTTGTGCTTTCAAGGCTGCATGTGATAGAAAGCTGCTCTGCTCTTCCCTCTGCACATACAACCACAGGAAAAAAGTGCCCCCACAGTTACTTTTCTGTATGCTACATAAAACCTAGCAGGTCTTACCATTTTTATTCTCTCTAGAATGCACTTTGCCATTGGACAACTGTCAATTTTCAGCTTAACTTCTACCCAAGACAGAGCCAAAGTAGAACTTTCCCAAATTTCAGCTGGGAGTTGGCAGGGAAGAGCCATGGATGAATTTGGATCTGAACCTCCAACATCTGATCTGAATTTTGTGGCCATATCATTATAATGGGACCAGATCCTGCCACTGAGTTGTACTTAAGTCTCCCCTTGTCTTCAGTGGACCAACAGCAATTTATGGTGTAATGCGAGAGTCTGGAAAGTTCAAGCTAAGCCATCGGATGTTAGCAATCAAATTTATATAGCACTCTAGTACGCCCTGCTATATAGTAATAAGACTTAAAAAAATGGGGTTCTTGCTTTGAAGACTTAACAATATTAAAACACATGTACAATGCAGTACAAGACACAACACTGAATACCACCTTTAGAAGTGGAAACCTTTATACAAAAGATAGCTTTTTTTTTTAAAGCAGAGGAAGAGGTCTTTCAGCATATTAAATTGGAAGCCTGGATAAACAATATGGGGTCAAATGAAAAGTAGCACAAAGCTGGTGTGAGTACAGGACAAAAAAAAGCCATGGCCATAAAAGATGCTTAGGTGGAGGGGTAGGCAGCATGGAAATCTGGGCAAAATGATATTTTTGTATTTTCCACATAATGTATGTTAACATGTGCAAGGGTATCAGGTGCTACTCTGCAAGTCAGGGCCGCCCAGAGGATTCAGGGGGCCTGGGGCAAAGCAATTTTGGGGGCCCCTTCCATAAAAAAAGTTGCAATACTATAGAATACTATATTCTCAGGGGGGTCCCTGTGGGGCCTGGGGCATATTGCCCCGCTTGCCCCCCACTCTGGGCAGCCCTGCTGCAAGTTACAAACCTAGGGCCAGATTCTTAGTTCTTAATTAGCCCCTTTGAAGCTACTCAACAGGAGTAAGGGTCTCAGAATGTGGCTCAGTAATGCTACGATATCTTCAGATGAAAAGAGCTGCAGATATGAAGTTATGGTATATTAAGCCTCAACACCTTACCCTCTACAAGCAAACATTATCCCCACTTCATACTGTGGAAAGAGAGGTAAAAAGATGTAAGATGTCTCGCCTAAATTCACAGTGACAGAGATAAGAACAGATCAGGGGTTGGCAACCTTTCAGCAGTGGTGTGCCAAGTCTTCATTTATTCACTCTAATTTAAGGTTTCGTGTGCCAGTAATACATTTTAACATTTTTACAAGGTCTCTTTCTATAAGTCTATACTATATAACCAAACTATTGTTGTATATAAAGTAAATAAGTTTTTTAAAATGTGTAAGAAGCTTCATTTAAAATTAAATTAAAATTCAGAGCTCCCCGGACCGGTGGCCAGGCCCGGGCAGTGTGAGTGCCACTGATAATCAGTTCACATTCCGCTTTCGGCACCCGTGCCATAGTTTGCCTACCCCTGGAACAGATCCTACAACTCCTGACCCCTAGTCCCTTGCTCCAACTGCTAGACAACACTCTCTTCCCTAATGAAGCGGGATCATGAAATGAAATAACCTATTGCAAGGCAAGGTGTATGTGCAAAAGGACGGAGTTTAGAATTTCTGTGGGAACTTCAACTTTAAATATCCTTATTATGGGATTATAATCTCGGTTCTACCGTTGCACTAAGATAATTCTGTTTAGCAGGTAGAAAATTCAAGCTTTGCTGTGTCATATCTATTACCATTTCTTCATACCTTGTTTCTCCCCACAGCAGTTCAGTGACAACATTCCATCCCAGCATTGTAGTTCTCATCCAAAAAACCTGGCTTATGCTTTCCCAAGGCTCTCCAAAGCAATGACAGCAAGGCTGCGTCTACTGCCATTGGCAGGCATCTGTTCATTACCTCTGCGATGCTTAAGCCAGAAAGAAAGATTACAGTGTGCAGGGCAGCCATGACTTCTCCAAGTTACATTGGAACTTACTCTGGTAAAACACCATGAACCTGAAGAGCCCTGAAAGAAATTAAACAGCTCACTTTGCAGAAATGATGTTTAAAAAATGTAAGTAAACTTCAGTATTAAAACATATTTCAGAGGATAAAAGATGTACTGCCCTGAGCACAGTTATTTGTAGCTAGACCCTTCTGAGACTCTTTGTGCCTAGAAAGCCATAATCCTTTAATCTTTGTATGTATAAATGGGAAGGATAAAAAAAAGTTAGTCATTATCTAAAACATATACACTGCTGGAGTAAGAAGACTGGTAGGACAAGTGGCCATGAGATTATAAGTAAAGAAAATTAAAGGGGAACAAACCTGCAGTTAATGAACATTTCCTCTTGCGATTATATCATGCTATGCATGCACTTGACAAATGCTAAACTCTACTACAACTATAGAAGAGCTAAATGGTTATCATATGCTCCAATATGGATATGTTGCGTCTTCCTAAGTAGCTAAGTATGTGCAAATTACTCAGTTACCTATAAAGGTTACTACTTTTTTGCGCCGATAAGTTTGTTACACATGAATATGCCCTCTCTTTCAGTCTATATTTACATTTACGTGGGCTCTGTTGGATAACAGTACACAGAACAGAAGATGCAATCACTTAACAGATATCCTCTTCCACATACATGGATTTTAGCCATTGGCTTCTCTGATGACCCGACATTAAAAAAACAGAACAAAACAAAAACCCCAGAGCTGCTCAGTGCTCCACTTTAGATACTTGGGGTGTCAGAACATTTCAGGCAGTCAGAGAAATTGATGAATGAAAATCTTGGTTTAGAAGGTATTTGATTTTGGGGACAGATATCCAAGTTCAGGTGGGAAAAATGGTGCATGCCAGTCGGATGTAGATACCTAATGTGTGCTTTGCAATAAACCTTTCAAGGAAATTCTGCTGAATTTTAGTCAGGGGAGATTGTTCTAGCTCTCTCCTGTCAATTTAGATTGTAAGCTCTTCAGGGCACAGACTGTGCAAACTCTGTCAATACAGCCCCTAGCACAATAGGGGCCCTGTTCTCAGTTGGCCTTTGGCCACAATAAACAAGATTACTACTAATATTCAGCAGCCAACCAGCAAAACAAACAGAGCATTAAAACCATGATCACTACATCTCAAGCCCCATCCCCTTCTGACTACCTCCAGCCCAGCCTACAAAAATGTAATCAACGATCATAATAAAGGCTTACAAGATACTGCAAAGAACTATGAGGGGGGACAGTGGAATGTTTGGAGGTGGGCTCGTGTCAAGCCCTGCCCAACTCTACTGGAGACCATGGGAAGACCTGGCCCACAAGGCTGTCTCCTATGCACTGCTGAAAGTTGGGAGGCCAGCTAGCTGGCTGGCAAAGTGTGTACACAGGGAGAGGAGGAACCAGACCAGCACACCTGGAGAGACCCTGATCAACATCTACAAGAGAGCAAAAACTGGGCCAGTTCTTCTGAGGGCTCTGGTTAGGGGCCGGAAGATTTTGAAGTGAACCAATCTCTCAAGAGCCCCACAGAGCCTGTTCCTTTAACAGAGTGATTAATTATGCTAAGTAGTACTATTGAAAGCTAATAATCAATTAATCAATAAATGCTAACAATAATGAATAGTTTGGATAATAAATACCCATATATACTTAATAGTCAATAACTACTTGCAATCAGTAGTTAATACTTGTTATAAACACCCACCAACTTAGAGCTACATATTAACAGAACATCGGTCCTACTGGACCTCTCCTTGGGGTGAGCTGGCTCTCGGCCCCCCTGCGGAGAGAGAGCGAGTACTAGAAAAGTCCTTCTCCAACTGTAGCCTCGGACCCCCGTGGGGGAATGGTGTGCACTCCCCACATGCAGCCTGTGTTCCTCAAGGCAATGTTCCCCCTTCCTCAGGGGACTTGCCCTCTTACCTCTGCTTCCTCCCTCCCTCGCCCGCGACTCCCCTCATTTATACATAACTGGATGTAGCCTTTGGGCTGTATCCTGATGACTCTCAATATGTCCCATCTCATCTCTGCTGTCAGTTCCCAGTGGCTTCAATGGCAAAATCCCGTTCTCACAGCCTGGACAGTTTGTGACGGGAATTTCCCAACTTCCCCCTGAATTATTAGGAGTCTGACCCACAGTCCTTTCCCTCAGGTCAGCCTTTGGGATCTATTATACCTGGCTGGACCCACATCCCCTCAACCAAATCATAGTGGTTTGGATGTGGGAACTGGGCAGGCTAGAACTGGCAAAGCAAAGGATAAAAACCCCATGAAACAATGTCCATTTCTTAGGCATTTACATTTCTTCTGAAAGCTTCTGAAGCTCCGGGTCTCAATTCTCCAGCTAAGTGCCAAGGTCTAATGCTTCTGCAACACAGCCAAGTAGGGGTTATCAAGGAAATGATCAGTTTCATAAAGATGAAGTGACCTGGAAAGCAGGTCTCTGATGACATCATTTGTTTTGGGCTGAGTCTGGGGAGGAGCTCTGTAAAAACCAGACCAAAAGAGAGAGAGAGTAATAGCTCATTAGCAGCAACTCTGTGTGCATGTTACTGTTAGCCAGCTATCTGCAAGGGAGTTTTTTCAGGGAGTGAAGAAAAGCCTGTGAACTGCTGGGAGATTCTAAAACTTTCCTTGAGATGTCAGCCAAGAGCTTCAGCATAGTCACAGCTGCTGCAATGCTTATTCTCTTCCAAAAGACACAGCTCTCTGTGCAAGCACCATTAAATGGTAAAGCCTTTCAGCTTTTTATTTTATTGGCATTCCTAATCTGGCAGGTCTAATGTGGGCAGTAAAATGGAGAGATTATTGGTCTCCCTGGTACATTCATTTGTGTTGTTCTAGCAGATTACTTGGACTAAGTGTTAGGAAATGTCTCAGGGCAAGTACGTTCCTGGGGAAGAGCGTGTTAGTTTGTGTTATGGACTCATTCCATGCTCAGTACTGCTCAGTCTGTGATCTCTCTGCTCCTCAGGGAGTGAGGCAGAAAAGTGATCCTCCCTGAGTTAGTGGGAACACTGTATACTCATCCCTTTAGTTTTAAGGAGGAAAAAGGTGGCTCGAGTCACTGTGAAATGCCACCTTTCTTACATACTGGGCTTGGTTTTTTTTGTTTTTAAAAAGATGGTGGTCAGCCCTCCCCTCTTGGCTTTTGTCTGGAGTTAATTCTCATCCACTACGAAAAAATTCAGTGCAGTTATATAGGAAATAAGGGAGAACTTCAGCATGGATCTGGGGGAGAGAGGACTGCACAGCACCTGTGTGTTCTTTGACACAATGTCTTTGACATTTAGAGTGACTTTGAGCACTCAGCTTCATACAGTGCCACACCAGTACAAACTACTGGATTACGGCTGTTTGCTGGAAAGGGTTACACTAGGGCTGGAATCAAAACTTTTTGGATCAACGTGTTATTTCAGGCATTTTTTCCTGAGGAGTTTTTCATCTTCTCCAGCAGAATCTCCAACCTTTGGGCCAGTGGTTTTCAAACTGTGCAGTTCAGAGTCCTATTGGTAGTTCACAGAATAAAGTATTTAAGAACAAAGTAGCGGGAGGCTTGGAAGTTGTGGCATGTCTGGGAGAGGAGCGCTCTTATGAACTCTGAAAAATTATATGTTCCACTATAACAGAAGTGGTAATCGAGATATGTGCCCGTACTTCTGACTTTGCCAAGCCATAGGGGTAACAGATGAGGAGATCATCACTCACCCCACACACATAAGTAAGGCATAGCTATCACTCCTCACTTTTCCAACTCAGAGGTGCATTTTGAAAGATTATCACTTCCCATATATATGTGATGGGACAGTGTCACTATATTCCTCCTCCCCCCTGCCCAGAAACATAACTGAGTCACTCATCACTCAGACTTCCCCACACTAATGGGGGAGATTCCGCACATGAAACTGTCTCTCCCAGAGGGAAAGCCAAAGATTACCTGCTGCTATTTCCCCCCTCACACCAAAGCGAATCCCGCATTCTGGTGACACTCTCCTCAACCTTTGCCAGTTGCTGCTATGCTAAGCTCTATCCCAATCCTGGCTGGCATTTTCTAGATACAATGGCATTTATTTTACTGAGAAAAATAGGGATGACAGTGGCCTTGTCTACATGGGCAAATTTATGATCCAGATTTTACCACCATTGCAGCTCTACAGATGGTAGCAACACTGAAAATTGCATTGTAGACAGAGCCTACAAGATTTTGCCATCTTGTCATCCATGCCTATTCTGATCAGAGTTAGATGGCACTGTTTCTACTGTTGCTACCACCAGGGAAGCTACAACAGTAGTGAATCATAGGTTAATAGAGTGGGCAGAGAAGGGAAATTCCATTTTGCAAGGATTTTGAGATTTTGAAATTTTGTTTTCATTCTGATTTGGAATGAAATCTGAACATTTCAAAGTTCTCCACACAAAAAAGTCAGAAAAAAAATTCAATTTCAATCAATCAAAATGTTTCAGCTGGACTTTTTAAGGGAGGGATAGCTCAGTGGTTTGAGCACTGGTGTGCTAAACCCAGGGTTGTGGGTTCAATCCTTGAGGGGGCTAGTTAGGGAACTGGGGTTAAAAAAAAAAGTCTGGGAATTCACCCTGCTATTGTGCTACAGACCCCCAGGATCAGATATGGGTAGAGACCTTTTTAATGAAGTAAACACTAAGGGGGATTGTGTGATCATGGGAGACTTTACTTTCCCAGATATAGACTGGAGGACAAGTGCGAGTAATAATAATAGGGCTCAGGTTTTTCTGGATGTGATAGCTGATGGATTTCTTCACCAAGTAGTTGAAGAACCAACAAGAGGGGATGCCATTTTAGATTTGGTTTTGGTGAGTAGTCAGGACCTCATAGAAGACATGGTTGTTGGGGACAACCTTGGTTCGAGTGATCATGAGCTAATTCAGTTCAAAATAGATGGAAGGATAAACAAAAACAGATCTGGGACTAGGGTTTTTGATTTCAAAAGGGCTAACTAAAGAATTAAGGAAATTAGTTAGGGAAGTGGATTGGATTGAAGAACTTGTGGATCTAAAGGCAGAGGAGGCCTAGAATTACTTCAGGTCAAAATTGCAGAAACTGTCAGAAGCCTGCATCCCAAGAAAGGGGGAAAAAATCATAGGAATGAGTTGAAGATCAAGCTGGATGAGCAAGCATCTCGGAGAGGTGATTAAGAAAAAGCAGAAAGTCTACAAGGAGTGGAAGATGGGAAGGATTAGCAAGAAAACCTACCTTATTGAGGTCAGATCATGTAGGGATAATGTGAGAAAGGCCAAAAGCCATGTAGAGTTGGACCTTGCAAAGGGAATTAAAACCAATAGTAAAAGGTCATAGCCATATAAATAAGAAGAAAGAAAAGAATGAAGAAGTGGGATCGCTAAACACTGAGGA
Source organism: Gopherus evgoodei (assembly GCF_007399415.2). NCBI lineage: Eukaryota > Metazoa > Chordata > Testudines > Testudinidae > Gopherus > Gopherus evgoodei. The sequence goes on along the minus strand of NC_044331.1, from coordinate 34,491,625 downwards.
AGGAGTGGAGGTTAAGGATAACCTAGGCATGGCCCAATATCTAAACAAATACTTTGCCTCAGTCTTTAATGAGGCTAATGAGGAACTTAGAGATAATAGTAGGATGACAAATGAGAATGAGGCTATGGAGGTAGATATTACCACATCTGAGGTAGAAGCCAAACTCAAACAGCTTAATGGGACAAAATCGGAGGGCCCAGATAATCTTCATCCAAGAATATTAAAGGAACTGGCACATGAAATTGGAAGCCCGTTAGCAGGAATTTTTAATGAATCAGTAAACTCAGGGGTTGTGTAAACTGAAGTAATAGTAATAGGATGAAATTTAATAGTGAAAAGTGCAAAGTCATGCATTTAGGGATTAATAACAAGAATTTTATTTATAAATTGGGGGCACATCAGCTAGAAGTAACTGAGGAGGAGAAGGAGCTCGGAGTATTGGTTGATCACAGGATGACTATGAGCCGCCAATGTGATATGGCCGTGAAAAAAGCTAACGCAGTTTTAGGATGCATCAGGCGAGGTATTTCCAGCAAAGCTAAGGAGGTGTTAGTACCGTTATACAAGGCACTGGTGAGACCTCATCTGGAATACTGTGTGCAGTTCTGGTTTCCCATGTTTATGAAGGATGAATCAAACTGGAACAGTTTCAGAGATGGGCTACTAGGATGATCCAAGGAATGGAAAACTTGTCTTATGAAATGAGACTCAAAGAGCTTGGCTTGTTTAGCCTAACCAAAAGAAGGTTGGGGGGGGGGATTGCTCTTTATAAATATATCAGAGGGATAAATATCAGGAAGGGAGAGGAATTATTTAAGCTTAGTACCAATGTAGACACAAGAACAAATGGATATAATCTGGACACTAGGAAGTTTAGACTTGAAATTAGATGAAAGTTTCTAACCGTTAGAGGAGTGATGTTCTGGAACAGCCTTCCAAGGGGAGCAGTAGGGGCAAAAGACATATCTGGTTTTAAGACTAATCTTGATAAGTTTATGGAGGGGATGGTATGATGGGATAGCCTAATTTTGGCAATTAATTTGGCAATTGATCTTTGATTATCAGCAGGTAAGTATGCCCAGTGGTTTGTGATGGGATGTTAGATGGGATGGGTTACTACAGATAATTCTTTCCTGAGTGCTGGCTGGTGAGTCTTGCCCACATGCTCAGGGTTTAAGTGATCGCCATATTTGGGGTCGGGAAGGAATTTTCCTCCAGGGCAGATTGGCAGGCCCTGGAGGTTTTTTGCCTTCCTCTGCAGCATGGGGCACGGGTCACTTGCAGGAGGATTCTCTGCAGCTTGAGGTCTTCAAACCACAATTTGAGGACTTCAGTAACTCAGACATAGGTTAGGGGTTTGTTATTGAAGTGGGTGGGTGAGATTCTGTGGCCTGCATTGTGCAGGAGGTCAGACTAGATGATCATAATGGTCCCTTCTGACCTTAAAGTCTATGTGTCTATGAGTCTAAAATAGAAAAAAAAATCAAAGAAAAGTTTTTTAAAAATCAAAACTTTTCATTCCAGAATGGAACTTCATGACATTATTGGAACTCACCCTACTTCCCTTTTTCTTCCAAAGCAAAATTTCATACAGCATTTAAATTTTGACATTTAGATTTTGAGAGAACAGCATTTTATGAGGAAAAACGGTCCCACAGAAGATTTTTCAGCCAACCCTATAGAGGGCAATTTTCTCACTGTAGATACAGCCATAGAGGGAAATGGGACAATTAACACCTGGTATTTCTGTGTATTAAGCACTGCAGCTGTGACTACGCTGACAGTTTAATTAGGGAAAAAATCTCCCAACCCCAGGCTAGCTCTGCCAATGGGCATGCTAGTGTAAAGTAGCTGCAGGAGTTAAGCCAATCAGACCCTGTGGGATTTCTAATGCCTGTTTAGCAGTTTTACTAGTCATATCAGACTTGTATCTGGCTAGTATGTGGCCCCTCATAGGGTATGTGTTCTTTGTAACAGATGGAGGAGGAGAGAACAAGGTGCCTGAAATAAAAGTTGGAAAGAGTGCATTAATTCTGCTACTTCAGCTGCTACTTGCAGTGTGGAAGTTTGCATCTCCTTTGAAAATTTCAGTGCAAGGGAACCAGGGCCCCATAACTACCACTGAAACAGAATTTGAGGGCTAACTTTACTTTGCTTTGAAAATTCCATCCCTAATCAGAACACAAGAGCTAAGTACCTCTACTTTGCAGAGCCCTACTAGTTCATCTTGATGATTTAAGCTGTGTACATGTGCAGGGCTATGCAGGTAACTGCACTTCAGGACACTGGAAAGTCAGACAAGAATCACTTATTATGCACATGCACACTAGTTGTCAGACTCTCATAATTTAGGTTCCTTTTCAAAATAAAAGCCCAGATCTAAATACAGCAAAGTTTGGGCTAGATCAGATTTGCATCAGCTTGGAACCAATTCTACTTCAGGTATGTCAGTCCTTCATGAGGACAAGTACCTCTAACTCCATAGAAAAGCTTGAAGTTTTAAAAATATGAACAGATCCCCATACCAAAAAAAAAAAAAAAAAGGCATTTGAACAGTTCCTTAGTGTGAAACACTTCCACCCCACACTAGAATCACTAAATGGAATTTTACTCTAACCAATCACCTCCGCTTTGAGAAGAAGCATGAGCAATTTCATTTACAAGAAATGTGATAGTTTGCTGTGGGTGTGCCAATCAGATCTGAATACCTACAGGACAGTGCTGCAAGTTATATCAAAGCTATATTTGGTGTGATCTGTAGCTGTGGAAATTGACAAACCATGGACCACGTTCAAGATTTTAATCAATCCTGGCTAGTTATTTATGCTCTCTAGTTTTACTTGTCTTTGCTTGTGTATTCTGACACTTAGATTGACAGGCTAACAAAAGTAAAAAACTATTTAAAATATTGCTGTGCTTCTTGCAGAGACGATACTTCTTGACCTTCCAGTGACTTGCAAAGATATTGGCCCAAATTCAACCCCTAATGCAAAGAATTCATTTGTCCCATTGACTATTTTAACAAATAAGCAAACAATAGCCACCAAGTCATGGTCTCACACCTCACAGGAAGAGACATCTACACTGTCTCCTAACAAACCACAGCCATTTCCTACAAACGTCACATGGTGAATACCCAGAATGATTCTGCAGAAAGGACTTCCTTTTATCTCTCACTTTGGCAGCTGACAATCAATATTTTGCTTGTTGCAGGTGTGCTTCAACCATCTGAACTATGCATGTGACCTTAAATGACAGCCACATGCCTGCCCATTTATGCTTCACATTATACTAGCCAGAGAGAAGAGCTGATTTCTGTGTGTTGTCTCTTGCCATTCCAAAAAAATAAAAAAAAATGGTTTTAGAGAGGTAATTAATACAAATCAATCAATCCAGCCAAGCCTCTATTTAGCACTTTTCATCTGTAGCTCTCAAAGTGCTTTACAATGGAGGGCAGCATCGGTAGCCCCACTTTACAGTTAGGGAAACTGAGGTACAGAAAGGGGACAGTGACTTACCCAAGGTCCCCCAGCAAGCCAGTGGCAGAGCTGGGAATAGAACCCAGGTCTCATGAATGCCCATCAAAAGGTCTATCCGCTAAAAAACTCTGCCTTTACCAAGGACTCAAATAACTACCCGATTCTCTAGTTCTGTGGGCAGGAGCACAGGGGTCATTGTGACTGACAGTACACGGGTTCACACTTTAATAATCTGTGAAAACTGGCTTGCTTGTACTGGACAGCTGAAATCAGAAGACAGTTAAGTACTGTAAAATTCACCAGCTGACACTATATAGAAGAAGCTCAATTTCATATATTCACAGTTGTATTTGTTTTTGTTTTTTTAAACAGGATCTAAGTGGTCTTACATTGGTAAGTAGTTATTTTAATTCATACACTGAAATTTAATTCTGTATTTTGTATTTTTAAGGAAAACAGGCCAAATTCAACCTGGCAACACCATACTGGAATCAGTGTAGTTATACCAGGGTTGAATTGGGCCCATTGTCTAGCAACCTCCTACTCAGATGTCAGGGTTCGGCATCAGGAAGGATTATTTAGCAATATTCACAAGTGCCAGCTAGAGGGATCTCTGTTAACCTGCAAAATGACAAGAACTGCAGATGTTCCCCAATGTGCTGTCTCCATACCATTTACAAATCTCCCTGTAGGGCTGTGGACAATACCTCTTATTCTCCAGTCCAATCCCTAACACATACTGGAAAAGAATTTCCAAGCTAAAGATATTTGTAAAATGTTATTAATCTAATGACTTTTTATTTTAAGGTAAAGAAGGTATTGTAAAACCAATTTTAAAGACTGGGATTATCATAGAATATTAGAATAGAAACTTTAATTTGTGATGAAATTTCATGTGAATGCAACTGTAGTATAACCTGGTTAGAACATTGCTTACTGGATTGTATGGAAAACAACACTGTATCTATGTGACCCACAACAAAACAGTAAAGCATGTCTTCTGTGTGCTGGAAGTCATCTCACTACATCTCCATCACCCTATCGCCTTTCATTATGTCAGACACTAGAATGAAGTCAGCAGCAAGAGAAAGGAAAACAGTGGCATTATACCCATTCATGGTGATGGAGATGAGCATGCAGTTATAGGGGCAAGGGGAAAAACATGAGATCCATGAGCAATGCTAAAGCTGGGACTGCTATTAGTGACCAAAATCACTGTTTGTTAAATGAACACTGGATAGGACAGAATGCTGCCGTTGCTACACCACTAGTGCCATTAGTGCCCAGGGCTGTATCACCAGATACCATTGCATTTGACAAAGCGTCACTTTCCAGAACAAACTGTGAACCTGACAGAACTAGGTACTTGTCTTGGATACAAATGGAACCTGCTGGATTTTATACAGTATCCTTAAAAGCAAAACTGTTCTACTAACTGCACTGTTCTCATATAAAAGTGTAGCTCAGCTGTGTTCTGTACAGCAATCTTGTGGACATCATTAAGAATCATATACGGTGTGAGAGCAGAACATGCCTATTTGTGTAGGAACCAGTGCGGCTGAAGGATCACACACACTGAACTGGGACTTGGACCTGTGTTCCACTCCCAGCTCTGCCTATGGTCTGCTCTGTGATCTTTAGCAAGTTACTGCACCTCAGAGAGTTCCCCATCTGTAAAGTGGTCATAATGATTGTGGTGACTGGTCCCTGCAGATGATTTTAGGGGGAGCTAGTGTTCTCACCCATGTGCAGGGGAGCAGAAGGACAGAGAGAGACTCCCGGTACCTTCCATCCTCTTTTGGCCCTGCACAGAGGTCTGGCACAGTTTAACTAAGGGAACAGACATGCTGAGAAACCATGTGCCTTTGGCCTTGTCTACACTGCCACTTACAGCACTGAAACTTTCTTTGCTCAGGGGGCTGAGTGATGCGAGTTTCAGCGCTGTAAAATGGCAGTGTAGACAGTGCTCCCTGCAGGGGCCCCCACCAGAATATAGTATTCTATAGTATTGCAACTTTTTTTATGGAAGGGGCCCCCAAAATTGCTTTGCCTCAGACCCCCTGAATCCTTGGGCAGACCTGTATAGACTCTTACATTTGAACACAATTGGCGGTGTTAGGAGACAATGTCGAGCACAGCTTGTGCTGGTCCACCATGACTGCAATGCCCTGGACAGTATGTCATCTAATTTGAGGGCTCTCCATTTTCAAACATAAGATTTTTTTTTTCTTTTTGCTGTAGACAAGCGCTAAATCAGTTTAAGTTTATGCAACATACATGTTGAGAGGATCTGGAAGAAAGGGTAAGTTCCAATACAGGCTCCCTAGATTTACCTCTGAATTTGGCCCTTGTTCTGAATGTAGGACTCCTATTTCCATAACAATCCATTCCCACTCTGTTGCTACCTATTCTTCATATCCATTGCACCAGAAGAAAGAGCACTAAAACAGCAGAGCTGTTCTGCAATGTCTGGCATTTAAATACCATGTAAACCTGTCACTCATTCTCTGAGTCCATCCCTGATGTCCCTTAGGCAACAGCGAGTCAGACTGAACCCTAGTACAGCAGGCACAGCTTCCAGTGACTTCCCCCATATATGCCAGGGTTCAATCTGGCCCACCAAAGGCAAACTCTGTTTCACACAATCTGTTATAGCCAAGTTAATTAAAAAGTGCCTTAGAGCACCATTGCTTATCTGCTAAGGAAACCATAATTTCCTAACTGCCAACAAAGTGAGACAAGAGTCCAGGTCTTTCAGGTGAGTTCTGGTGCACTAAAACAAAGAAGGCTACATAACAATATGCAGGGTTCCTGCAATGCCTGGAAAAACTGGTTATGGACAAGGAAACAAATTGATGAGTTACCTGAAGCTGATGTGGGGAAATGGACAAGAATCTCTGTAGTTTAATCCCTATTGGCTGTAATTCTATTTGCTTACCAGAAATGTGCACATCCACCCTGATGTCATTGATGTGCCTGAAAATCTCAGTAATTGGCATATTTTACAAGAATGACCTCCAATCTTAACTGCTGACCACTTACTAATCCCCAGTCACCCAATCCCTCCAAAAAAGTAGGTCTGAACAAGTGTATTTCACTTCATGATGTGGTTTCCAAGGGCTGAAGTCAGATTTCTGTTTTACTAATCTTTAAAGACGAGCCATTTAGCAATCACGCGACTGCCATAATTTTTTTGGTACACGATATTAATGTCTTCCTCGAAACCCAATACCTTAGCAAGGTGCAGTCAGAGTTTGGGCCGGGCTTCTTGGGTTAAGACTGGGACAACCCTTCCTTCCCTGTCCCAGCTCCACACAGAAATCTAGCCCCTGATTCAAGGAAGCAGACATCTCTTTTTATCCTGCCTGCTGGGCCCTAACTGACTGCCACCTGGTCCTAGCCCATCTAGCTGCTGGAGGACTGATTTTCATTGGTTCCACCTGCAACTGATCCTTGGTGACCTCTCTAGGCAGTTCATGAAGGACTAAACTTGGTGCTCTTTTTCCTCAAAAGGCACCTCCTTCAGGCAGGGTGCATCACGGTGGTAGGGCCTCTAGCAGAAGCCAAAAAATGCCTGGTACACCCTGTCAGTCATTAAACTACGGCTGCACTGGCGCTGGAAAACAGATATGAAGTTTTGTAGTTTAGAGGCCAGGGAGAACGCTGGAAGTTTTGTCTGAATAGTGACTACAGGATCAGGCCCATGCCATCTGAAATGCACGAATAAGATAGAAAGGGCTGAATTCTACTCTGTAAGACTAAAATAACTTGTATTGAAGTGAAAGGGACGGCACCTGAAGATAGAATTGGCGTAGGTGCTTTAGTTGATGTCCTACATTTGCGGGAGAGAGACAAACTAAACAGATTTTGTAGTATATTTGCCACTGTCAAATCTAACAAAAGTTGAAATACAGGTTTCACTTCTTGCACTAAAGCTTAATAAAGACTTGCACATCAAGTCGCAACCTCAAGAGGCCAATTATTCTCATTTCCTGATGAGCTGGGTTATATCCTCAAAGTGTGTGTATTCCCATAACCCAGTGCCAAAACAAATAGTACATAGTTCAGATTTCTGTTCTATGTTCTGATGAATGGGTCAGTGTTTTGCTAAAACACATGCAAAACGGATAGCATTCACCTTTCAACAGTTTCACCATTTATTAAATCTCAAACCCACTAAAGAGAATTTAAATGCTCTTTAAGAATGCCATGAAAATCTGGGAGATAAAGAATCAAAGTGATTTGCAGTCAAATGGAAGCTAAGATAGAAGCTACTCCAGCACTAAGTGAGATCCAATTTAGATTATATTTGTGGAAGACAAGCTCCCAGATCATTGAACCTTAACAACATCAGTACCTATCAATAATTTTCATATTCATTAGTTTTCCTTTTTAAAATATTTGAACTAGTTTTGACATCAATGTTCTGATCTAGGTTAGATTCTGGCACCCACCGTTCAAGAAGGATATTGGTAAGTTGGTGAGGGATCAGAGAAGAGCCACAAGAACGATTAAAGGATTGGAAATCATGTTTTATAGTGACAGTCAAGCAGCACACTCTGTTTAGCTTAACAAAGAGAGGTGACTTATTCACAGTGTATAAGTACCAATATGAGGAACAGAAATTTGGTAATAGAGGGCCAGGGCTGGTGCAAGGATGTTTTGCACCCTGGGCGAAACTTCCACCTTGCGTCCTCCCCCGTCCCCGAGCCCCCGCCCTGATGTGCTCCCCCCCGGCAGCAGCTCCCCCTCTCCACCCTGAGGCGCCCACCCTGCGGCTCTTCAATTTAGCAGATAAAGGTACAACAAGATTCAGTGGGTGGACACTAAAGTGGAGAAAATGAAAACATATCTGGTAAAAAATATACTCTGTTGGGGCCCAAACTTGCCAATATGTCTGTAAGTGATTTTATTCATCGAAGCAGCACCATTAACTACCAATCAACATTTTTAGCACTTCTTTTTAAAGTGTCAGTGCAATTGCCTGGCTACAACACAAAATGATAAGACAAGACAACTAAAATCCATGCATATCATCATATCAGCTTTCTGTAAGAGCTTCAGACATTATGGAGAACTCTAGTAAAATATTCCAGGTCCTTGGACCCACTGACTGAACACCTGCCTTGATCAAGAGTCTGTGTGAGTGTCTCTGCTGTGCTTTCCCTTTTAGCTACAAGATTTTCCCAGTCTTTTTGTTCTATGATTACTTCACATATCTCTTCCTAGTGAGCCAAGGAAAAGAGTGTAGCTTCAGGCACCCTTGGAGCTTCAAAAGCAACCTCATTTTGATGACTCTCAGGAAGGACATACCCACCAAATCAAGCTGACTCTCACACTCCATGTGTCTTTCTCTTGTTGCCATTTTAGTCGTCTAAAAATAGATATTCAGTTTAGAATATAACAATGGCATGGAGTACAAAGTATGAGTTCTAATGCAATGGCTCAACAAGGAGACTACTTTGATAGCATTTAGAGAAGAGGTGTTTACTTGTAAAAATGAAATATTTTTAATCAAACAGTAGAGCATGTTTGAAAGAGATCATCAAAATTATTATGACAGATTATGTCTGAGATAAATCAAGTAGTTTGAGACTATTCAACCCAAGCATAGGGCCTCTTCTGGACAGCACCTGCATGGATCCCCAAGAGTATAAGAAGTGCCCCTCTGCCACCACACATCCAAGCAGCGGCTGGCCAGATTCCACACCAGAAGTGTAGTTCTTGGCTCTCTCCTTCTGCCCATTGGTGCCCAGGTATCTGAAACGGGCCGGGGAGGGGCCATGGCTGACCTTCCCCATAGTAGCCACTGGATGAGTACACTGTACCCTTTGCTATGGGAGATGCAATTCCTGGGAGCCCAGATTTCTTTCTGCAGATGCCAGCTGGTGGCATGTCATCTTTAGTTCTCACGTTGCCTATGATACCTCCTATCCCTCAGAAAGGGGGCTGTTTCTATGATAGTTTATTTCTATGGAAGTGAATTATTTACATATATACCTCAAGTTCTCTGAAGGCTTTTCCTGTTTGAGGATGGAGATGACTAGATGCAAGTTCATGTATGTAGTGACTAATAAAATCCTAGATTAATGTATATTTACCATTAGTATTAAATTAATTTGAGTCTTAATATATAAGCATTTTTTGCACCACAATTTCTTAGTAATGATGGGTCAAACTCAAACTACTCAGTCAAGGAAGTTACATGAACAGCTTTGACTGCAGGAATTTGGCCCACTCCTTCCAGTAATAGACTGAGGGTATGTCTACACTATGGGATTATACCGATTTTATAGAAAATTTTTTTTAAAACAGATTGTGTAAAGTCAAGTGCACGTGGCCACACTAAGCACATTAATTCGGCAGTGTACGTCCATGTACTGAGGCTGGTGTGGATTTCTGGAGCGTTGCACTGTGGGTAGCTATCCCATAGCTATCCCATAGTTCCTGTAGTCTCCCCCACCCTTGGAATTCTGGGTTGAGATCCCAGTGCCTGATGGGGCAAAAAACATTGTCGTGGGTGGTTCTGGGTACAGCCTCACCCCTCTCTCTGTGAAAGCAGCAGACAACCGTTTCGCGCCTTTTTTCTTGGGTGAACTGTGCAAACGCCATAGCACAGCAAGCATGGACCCTGCTGAACTCAAGACAGCAATCATGGACGTTGTAAACACCTCGCACATTATCGTGCAGTCTATGCTGAACCAGGACCTGCAAAGCCAGGCCAGGAGGTGGCGGCTGCGGCAGCGCGGCGACGAGAGTGATGAGGACATGGACACAGAATTCTCTCAAACCGCGGGCCCCTGCGCTTTGGAGATCCTGCTGGTAATGGGGCAGGTTCTAGCCATTGAACGCTGATTTTGGGCCCAGGAACCAAATACAGACTGGTGGGACTGCACTGGGACGATTCCCAGTGGCTGCGAAACTTTTGCATGCGTAAGGGCACTTTCATGGAACTTTGTGACTTGCTTTCCCCTGCCCTGAAATGCCAGAATACCAAGATGAGAGCAGCCCTCACAGTTGAGAAGCGAGTGGTAATAGCCCTCTGGAAGCTTGCAACGCCAGACAGCTACCGGTCAGTCGGGAATCAATTTGGAGTGGGAAAATCTACTGTGGGGGCTGCTGTGATGCAAGTAGCCAAAGCAATCATTAAGCTGCTGCTATGAAAGTTTGTGACTCTGGGAAATGTGTCATAGTGGATGGCTTTGCTGCAATGGGATTCCCTAACTGTGGTGGGGCGATAGGTGGAATGCATATCCCTATCTTGGCACCAGAGCACCAGGGCACCCAGTACATAAACCGCAAGGAGTACTTTTCAATGGTGCTGCAAGCACTGGTGGATCACAAGGGACGTTTCACCAACATCCACGTGGGATGGCCAGGAAGGGTTCATGATGCTCGCGTCTTCAGGAACATGACTCTGTTTAAAGGGCTACAGCAAGGGAATTACTTCCCAGACCAGAAAATAACAGTTGGGGATGTTGAAATGCCTGTAGTTATCCTGGGGGACCCAGCCTACCCCTTGATGCCATGGCTCATGAAGCCATACACAGGCAGCCTGGACAGTAGTCAGGAGTTGTTCAACTACAGGCTGAGCAAGTGCAGAATGGTGGTAGAATGTGCATTTGGCCGTTTAAAGGCACGCTGGCGCACATTACTGACTCGCTCAGACCTCAGCCAAACCAATGTCCCCTTTGTTATTGCTGCCTGCTGTGTGCTCCACAATCTCTGTGAGAGTAAGAGGGAGACCTTTATGGCGGGGTGGGAGGCTGAGGCAAATCACCTGGCCACTGATTACACGCAGCCAGACACCAGGGCGATTAGAAGAGCACACCAGGAAGCGGTGCACATCAGAGAAGCTTTGAAAATGAGTTTCATCACGGGCCAGGGTACGGTGTAACTGCTGTGTTTGTTTCCCCTTGATGGATCCCCCGCCCTTTGATTGACTCATTCCCTGTAAACAACCCACCCTCTCCCTTCGATTACAGCTTGCTTAAGGAAATAAAGTCACTATCATTTAAAAATCATGTATTCTTTATTAATTCATTATAAAAAGAGGGAGAGAACTGACAAGGTAGCTCGGGTGTGGTTTGGGAGGAGTATAGGAGGGAAGGAAAAGGCCACTAAAAAAATTTCAAAGTAATGACAGCCTTTTGGTTGGGCTGTCCACTGGGGTGGAGTGGGCGGGTGCATGGAGCCTCCCCCGACGTGTTCTTACACATCTGGATGAGGAGGATATGGAACATGGTGAGGGGGGAAGGTGGTTATACAGGGGCTGCAGCGGCACTCTGTAATCCTGCTGCTGTTCCTGAAGCTCCACTAGATGCCGGAACATGTCAGTTTGTTCAAGCAGCAGCCTTGGCATTGCATCCCACCACCGCTGATCTTCCTGCTGCCACCTCTCATCTCGAACGTCCCTCCTGTCCTCACGTTTACTGGCATCTTTCCTGTAATTTGATACCACGTCCTTCCACTCATTCAGATGAGCTCTTTCATTGCGGGTCACTTCCATGATTTCTGAGAACATTTTTTCTCGCATCTTTTTTTTCCGCCACCTTATCTGAGATAGCCTTCGGGATGGAGTACGGAGGCTTGAAAAATTTGCAGCTGCATGAGGGAGGGAAAAAAGAGAGAGAAGTATTTAAAAAGATACATTTTAGAGAACAATGCTTATATTCTTTCACGGTGAACAACACTATTCACCTTACATAGCACATGTGATTTGATTACAAGGTTGCATTTTGCATCTTAATATTGAGCGCCTGAGGCTCTGGTGTTAGAGATCTCACAGTCACAGGTCCGGGCAGCAGAATTCGGCTTGCATGCGGCCATGGTAAGCCATTGTCTTCTGCAGCCTTCATATCTCCAGCGCCCTCCTTTACCAAATAGCAAGCAAAGCCCATTCAGTGCTGCTTCTTTCCTATTAACATGCAGCAGCACCCCCCCATCCAATTCTCTGGGATGATTGCTTTACCCCTCCTCCCACCGCGTGGCTGGTATCATGGAAGATCACTGCTAAATGCACTCCCCCTTCCCCCACCGCATGGCTGGTAGCAGGGAAGATCCCTGCTAGCCAAACGCGAAAAAGCTCAGTGCCAATCACCTGCCCCCCTTCCCCCTGCTTGGCTACCTGCAAGGAAGAATTTCTTTTAAGCAACAGGCAAACAGCCCAGTAGGAATGGCCATCTCCGTCCCCTTAATTAAATTCCGGAATTTCAACCAGGTTACCATGAACGATATCAGTCTCCTGAGGATAACACAGTGAGACAAAGAACGGATGTTGCTTCAATGCCAGCAAACACCGGGACCATACGCAGCTAGGCTTTGTCATGCAATGATACCAGATTACTTGCTACATGCATGGCGTGGTCAAGGGTCCTACCCAGAATAAGCATGGCGTGGTCAAGGCTGCCTTGCCCAGAAACCTTCTGCAAAGGCTTTTGGAGTACCTCCAGGAGAGCTTCATGGAGATGTCCCTGGAGGATTTCTGCTCCATCCCCAGACATGTTAACAGACTTTTCCAGTAACTGTACTGTCCGCAAATGGATCCCAAGTCCTCAGGGGAAATTAATCATTAAGAAACGCTTGCTTTTAAACCATGTTTTATATTTACAAAGGTACACTCACCAGAGGTCCCTTCCATGGCTTCATTGTGTGGTATAGTGGCTTGGGAGGGCGAGGAGGGTAATTCCGTCAGGGTGAGAAAAAGCTCCTGGCTGTTGGGGAGAACGGAGTGCTGTGTGCTCTCTGCAAGCTCGTCTTCCTGTTCCTCCTCCTCATCTTCCCCACCCGCAGAATCCTCAGCCATGGCTGAGATTACCACCCCCACCTCGGAATCCATGGACAGAGGTGGGATAGTGGTGGCAGACCCCCCGAGAATTCCATGCAGCTCAGTGTAGAAGCGACATGTTTTCGGCCCTGCCCCGGACTTTCCGTTTGCTTCTTTGCTTTTCTGGTAGGCTTGTCTGAGCTCCTTAACTTTCACTCTGCACTGCACTGAGTCCCTGGTGTGGCCTCTCTGCATCATGGCCTTGGAAATTTTTTCAAATATTTTTTCATTTCGTCTTTTGGAACAGAGTTCTGTTAGCACGGAATCCTCTCCCCATACAGCGATCAGATCCAGTACCTCCCGTGTGGTCCATGCTGGAGCTCTTTTTCGATTCTCAGGAGACTGCATTGTTACCTGTGCTGATGAGCTCTGCGTGGTCACCTGCGCTGGTGAGCTCTCCATGCTGGCCAAACAGGAAATGAAATTCAAAAGTTCACGGGGCTTTTCCTGTCTACCTGGCCAGTGCATCCGAGTTCAGATGGCTTTCCAGAGCGGTCACAATGGTGCCCTGTCGGATACCGCCCGGAGGCCAATATCATTGAATTGCGGCCACACTAACCCTAATCCAACATAGCAATTCCGATTTCAGCGCTACTCCCCTCGTTGGGGAGGAATACAGAAATCGGTTTTAAGAGCCCTTTATATCGATATAAAGGGCTTTGTTGTGTGGATGGGTGCAGGGTTAAATCGGTTTAACTCTGCTAAATTCGGTATAAACGCCTAGTGTAAACCAGGCCTGAATGTGTGAAACTGAGAAACAGTTTATCTCACCATTTTAAATAGAGAAAAGGACAGTTAGATTCTATTCTGGGTTTTGGGTGAATATTCAGGGAAACAGGGGAATTCTTATATTATCCAAACCAGTTGTTACTAGCATGTAGGAAAAGTACCAGTGAAGATGACAACAAAGATTGATAAACCTGTCTCTTCTGTTAACATTCCCAGGTCCTGATGGAGAGAAAACTTGGCCCAAGAAGTATCCATTTTGTGGAGGAGTATTCCAGTCTCCAATAGATTTTCATAATGATATTCTCCAATATGATACCACTCTCTTACCTTTAGAGCTTGTAGGCTACAATGTGTCCTCCACTGACCACTTTATGTTGACCAACAATGGTCATTCAGGTAAGGAAACCAGATGTGCAGCAAGAGAACTTGAAAGAAAGAGTTACTGGACTTACATTTCATTTCTTATATTATTGGCAGTGATCAACCAAGCCCTTGCAATAGAATACAAACATCTTAGATAACTATCTAAAGAAACTTGTAATTATAAAACACACATCAGTGTACCATAAATATAACTGTTGCACTTTAGATTAACTTATGCTTGTGAAAAGTTTTTCTTATTAATTTGGTTAAAATACTCAGAAATAGGAACAGAATTTGAAGCTTTGTTTAGAAAAAAGTGAAAAGTCAGTAAATCTAGATGAAGTCACCCTTAATAGATATTGTAATCAACTGGAAAGATAAAAAGTGGTTCACTGAATTTAAGACAAAAATCAAGCAAACCTGGGAGTTTCAGCAAATGCCTCTACCACTTGAATGAAGATAGAGAACGTCCTTAAGTGTGAGACAGAAAGACATATATAACCATTAGGATCACCTTACACACTTGCCTAGCGCTCTCCACTGTAGCGTTAAAGCAAGATACCCTACCAACAACAATAGGGATGAGAACAAAGATGAAGCAATCTCTTAAAACTCCAGAATATTTCAATGCCACAAAGTAGAATACTTATAAGCCAGTTCCCCACAATTTTTTCTAGAAACAACTTAAAGACTTACGAACAAGAACAGCAGCAAGGCTCTCCTGCAGCACATCCTTCCCCAGTACTGCCAAAGCATCAAAAAAATATGCATTATAAAATACCTCAGACTTCACCCCTTCCCAGCATTCTTTGTTAAAAGGAGCTTGACAGGCAAACCTCTCTTTTCTCACTGTTTCTGTGGGATAAACATGCTCTGTACCATACCTGTAAATAGCCAGGTCCCCCAAGGAACTGTACTGGGACCAGTTCTGTTCAACATATTCATAAATGACCTGGAAAAAGGGGTAAACAGTGAGGTGGCAAAGTTTGCAGTTGATACAACGTTACTCAGGATAGTTAAATACAAAGCAGACTGCGAACAATTACAAAGGGATCTCACAAAATTGGGTGACTGGGCAACAAAATGGCAGATGAAATTCATTGTTGTTAATTGCAAAGTAATACACATTGCAAAACATAATCCCAACTATACAAATAAAATGATGGGGTCTAAATTTGTGATTATCACTTAAGAAAGAGATCTTGGAGTCATCGGGGATAGTTTTCTGAAAACAACTGCGTACACAACTCTCCCATTCAATTCACAAGTCATGTATTAAATTCTACAAGAATATAGGGGGGAAATGTTCTAGACCAGGGATCGGCAACCTTTGGCAGGCTGAGGGATGTGCTGGCCACTGCTTCCCACCACCCCCATTGGCCTGGAGTGGTAAACTGTGGTCAGTGAGAGCCACGATCGGCTGAACCTGCGGACACGGCAGGTAAACAAACCGGCCCGGCCCGCCACGGTGCTTACCCTGGCGGGCTGTGTGCCAAAGGTTTCCGATCCTTGTTCTTCACTCCCTTAAATTGCTTAGAAAGTTCCAAAGACTGCTATAAATGATCATCTTCCAGATACTATAACATATGGCATGTGCTGGATTTTGGGTTAAGAGCCTGAATGTTTTATTCTGCTATTCTAATTCTCTGTATCCAATAAAGTCAGACACACTAGTTCTGTGGACCAAGTGCATCAACATAGCAATATAATCTTCTCCCATATTTTTTGGTCTATTTGCAGTAAGAATGAGTCTGTTTCCTACCATGCACATCAGAAACCTCCCTTTCCAATACACTGCAACTCAGCTTCACCTTCACTGGGGAAACAGGAACAAGCCAGAAGGCTCAGAGCACACAGTCAGTGGGAGGCATTTTGCAGCAGAGGTAAGATGGTCTCAAGTCAGAGAAACCTGGAAGGGAAAGTTAGACAGTTCCCACTATTTCAAAGCTAAAATTTGTATAGGCAGTGGTTGATGTATTCACCATTTGTGTATAGGAACATTCTGCCAAAGAAAGCACACAGGCACTAATTTAAGCATTTATGCTCTTAATATTTAATATATCCTATATTAAGATGCTACAAGATGCTCTGAATTGAGGCTGGACTCAGTAAGTGGTATGGCTTTTTTGTTATAGCATGACACTGGGAATCAAAAGATTTGAATTCTACTCTCAGTACTGACACTGGCTTGCTCTGTAACTTCAAGCAAGTTATGTATTCTCTTGGCACCTCAATAGCTCCACACTGGGGATAGTGATTAGCTGCAACAAGGGTGTTTTGTGAGGCTTAATCTCACTGTTTTGACATGCTTTGTGATAGCTTTTATATAGATGTATCCATCGGACTAAGAATGATTTAGAAGGTCTTTTCCACTTCTACCTTTCCTGATTCTGTCATACTGATTTAGGAATAGATACTGAAAAGCAGCACAGACTGCTAAATCACTGAGAAAGCATTGAATCAAAATGTTTGGCCTTTCAAAATTGATCCAAGTGTTTTGCTTAGAGGTTCGCATACATGTAAACTTAAAATGTTTGTACCATGCATATACTCTAAATTCTGCTGCTTAACACCTATCTATCTAACTGGAGACTAGAGATGATGCAGACCACTGTTTAAGTAACAATGTGTAATTATGCTCTTTGTTGCATGACAAGCTCAAATAATCTCTGTGCAGTTCTGCTTGGGTTCAATGTAGCAGATGTGGAGGTGCTATGTAATCATTACATGAATAACATCTGGGTGCTGGTTGGCAACATAAGGTTCTATATAGTTAGATTGGTTTAATAGAATTTCCTGTATAATGTATTAGTCTAGCTTAATAGGGGGCTGTTGGAAAAACAGCAGGGAAGCAACGCAATGGATCTAGATAAGGCATACTCCAAAAATATCTGTGGGGCAATTACAGGAAAATGGCCTACTTCCAGGCTCCAATCCGAAGCTGCACTGTTGTTTTGCCAGTTCTGGACACTAACAGATCAAAGAGCTACAAAACAGTTTAAAATTGACACAGTCTCTGAGAAGAGACTGAGTAGCTTGTAAAGGAGTCATTCCCTGAAACAGTGGGGAGAAATGTTTGGTGAGTTATGGGAAGAAACCATCACACAGACTATAGCTGTCTTTGGGTGCCTATAGGATGCTTAGACCTACCAGCATCCTGACTGCTCAGATAGGCAGGCACCTGGTAAACTAGATGTGTGCATAATCTGTTATTGTTTTAAGATTTTTTTCCCCTGCAATGGTTTTGTTCTAAATAAATAATGCTTGGCTTTAAGAAGGCTATCTGATTACTGGATACCACCATCAGTGTTCTTGGCATTAACAGACCTGCAGCTATGAACTATAAAACAGGCCTGCTGAGGTAATCACAGTTAGCACCTGGGAATGGCAGTCCAAGGCCTGATCTGAGAGTGACAGAATTGCATGAACCCACCCGAAGAGTGTTGATGGCTTGAGGTCTGAGAGAGGGTGCATTTGCACAGACCAGGAGGGGTCTGTAACAGTGACAATCAGTTCTAAATGCATACAGCACAATTCATGGAAATCTATTTTAGTAATCAACACTGATTTAGCAATGAATAATTATATGCTCAATTTATTCAATTTATAATCCCAGAGTAATTACAAGTCTATCTGAAATTGAAGTAGGATTAAAGGTACAATTCTAGGCTAAGGACAATACCCATACCCTTTGCTGAAGCTAATAGAAAGGCCATTTCTTTCTCACAGGCATACTCCAAAAGTGAAGACTTCCCCTTCTGTAGTGGCTATGGAAAGGGGTTCTGTGCAGTTCAAATATTTTTCAGAATAAGTTTTTCTGTTACCTTATATCCCTGCTCTACACACACCAAGTCATTGCAAGGATGAAGTTGGAGAAATCCAGTCAAACATAATTCATTAATGAAAGCTCATTCGGTTGGACGTATATAAGTTAGCTGGTTATGGAGACTTGTTTCTAAAAGCAATTTAACCTTCCAATTTCCGAGATACAACTATACCTCAGTATCTTTACTTGCATTCCTAAATTTAAATTCAGGAGTGCTAGATTGTTTGGTACCTTTGCCTACTCTATTCAATATAGGTTCTTATACCATGCTCATTACTGTAACAGCTGATCACTTTACAGCAGTGCATTAAGCAATGTGACCAACCTCTCATGTGTGATTTGTTCTCTCATCCGCTCCCCCTGGGAAGACTTGTATGTACAATGCAGTGCTTTGTCTTGGTAGGTTTTTTTTTGATGTTGTCAGAGTGAGGAGTTAATACCTATCTCAGGCCACTTCATTCATATGCTAATTCATAAGACTTCTACCAGAAAATTTTCTGGTTTGTAATAAATGGCTTTGGGACAGGCACAGAACAATGCTGTTTGCCCCTAGAGTGGACAGGAGGAGATATGAGGCCAGAATCCTCTCACACTAGCACCAGTGTGACTCAAGATTAACTCCATTGACTTCAATAGAATTCCTCTGGATTTATATTGCTGCAAAAGAAAATAAAAATCTGGCTCATAGCCAACTACAAGTTAGGCACATAGTTTAATAACAGCCTATTTCCTACATGTAGTAACCAAGAGTGTAGCCACTCTTGTTTTGGCTTAATTCACACACTTTAACATGAAATAACTGCACAGCTGGTGACTTGCTCAGCTATCCAAGATTATATCAGAGAGCCAAACCACAATATTATCCAATTAACACACTAAATGCTCATGTTAAGCAAGTTAAGGTACGTAGCAAAACCCAGGGGAAAGCTTAGTAAGTCAGGCTTCCATCAGAGAATTCCGAATGCTCATCTGATGTTTTAATGGAAAACTTGCAGATTGTTAAAGCGTTATCCATCAAGCAAGACCAAACCAAGCATCAGCTTCCAGAACATGATTTTGTTAATACTAATAATCTTTAATTGATAGGTACCTATACATGAAGTCTCTGGGAATCTAAGGCCACACGTCCAGACTACCCGCCGTATCGGTGGGTTAAAATCGATTGCTCGGGGATCGATATATCGCGTCTAATCTAGACACGATATATCGATCCCCGAGCGCATTTATATCGATTCCGGAACTCCATCAACCCCAATGGAGTTCCGGAATCGACACGGAGAGCCGCGAACATCGATCCCGCGCGGTGTGGACGGGTGAGTAATCCGATCTTAGATATTCGACTTCAGCTACGTTATTCACGTAGCTGAAGTTGCGTATCTAAGATCGATTTCCCCCCCCTAGTGTGGACCAGCCCTTAGCAACAATAAACTGAACTCACTATTTACACTAAATTCTTGACTCTCTTTTGAAAACAGTAAGCATATCAAAATTCAGTATTAGATTTCTATGTTCCTGAATCACTGTGAACTGAGAGACTAAGTACTGTCACTTGTCATGCACTTGTTCTCTCTTGCAAATTACTACATGAGTGCCTGATCTGAGTCATTAGAATTTTTCCATCTACTTTAATGGTACAAAAATAGGTCCAAAACCTTTTTTGCAACTGTTTTAAAAAGTGATTATAAAAAAATCAGAATATTTGTTAAACATGGGTATTTAGAGGACTTAATTTTAAATGCCCTTCTCTTCCATGTCCTTTTTGTAGTTCTCCAATAAGCACAAATAACAGTGCTGTTGGTAGACCCCATTCCAGCTGTGTAACTAAGTCTCTCTTGCAGCCTATTTATTTATATTTCCACACTGACAGCTTCAGTTTCATCCTGTTAACGTTTCTTGTTCAAAATATTTAACTTTACAAGGCAGTTCTAAAACTGTTCTATTTCTCATGACAAAGAATCACAGGCCAGGTGTTTTAATGTAATTAAAGTACAATAAAAAAAATCAGAGTGAATTTTTATGCATGATTGATGTGCATGTAAGTATGTTCACCTGGCCATTTCAAGTTTGGTCTGGGATTATTTTTAAATGACTTGGCCTCTCCATGACCAGTCTTGGGGTCAGTATGAGGCATAGACGCCACAGGCCCACGCCGAAGGCAGTAATTTCTGGCACTGTGTGATTAGATCACAATCTCATCTTTAATTTAAATGAAAGAAAGTTTCTAGTCCTCGTGGTCACAAAGAAAAGCTTGAAAATGTAATCCAGGGTAACTGATGCAGTGACATCTGCCTGAGTCTGCAGGCAGTCTGAAACAATAGCTCTTAAAGGGGTAAACTGTACCATGAGTCTCAATGGGGGTTAACCCCAAGAGCCGCTGCTCTGGTTCCCACCAAATCCACCCCAGCAGAGGGCTCTGTGCAACAGGAGAAGAGCACAGGAGGCCCATCAAAGCCACCCAAGAAGATACACCTTGATTACTGTGGCAAGTACTTGGGGTGGGTAGAACACCTACTATTGTCTCTGCCTCTCTGTGGAGGACAGGGGATCCCCTCCAATCATGGGTGAAAGAAGGCAGCACCATAACACTACCTTTGCTTCTCTGAAAGGGAAAGGGGCCTCCTGCCACTGTTAAAGGGAAAGGTGCTGGGAGGCCTTATGTTGTGGTGTCTAGGGCCCTGGATTGTTTTATGACAACAGAAATGCTACCATGAGCCAGAGGTGATAATACCATTACTTCTCCCTCTTTGTAGCTACATATTGTTCATTATAACTCTGACAAATATCCCGATGTAACAGCAGCAATAGACAAATCAGATGGGCTAGCAGTTTTGGCTATTCTCATTGAGGTAAGATGCACGCCTTGTGCTTTTTTCATGTTTAATAATGCTATAATTAAAGCATCTGTAAGCTTTAAGTACAATGAGATGACTGGGATTAACTCGGAGACCATCAATATTGGCATGTCTGGCTATATGGTCTCTCTCTTCCACTCCACCTACACACACATATAGGGTCAGATTCTGCCCTCAGTTATATTTCTGTGAACTAGGTGTATAGTGCAGGAGAAAAGATTGAATATTTTCTCATATTTTAAAATGAAATAACATCAGGCATATTCATATCCTTTTGAATTTGCTTTCTACAGACTAAGGAGCAAATGAGTTTCTCACAAATGATAGTAGAAAGTGAAGATCAAGTCTGCACATTTGAATATTCCCAGATAGTAAAGGCAGTTGTACATGTAGCAGTGGCACAGAACAATGTTTAACACAGCAGGGGTCACCAGGCAGAACCCTGGCACAGGTAATTAATTATAGAAGACTGGGATGTGACCATACCCTTCACAACTAGTACTTCACAGGCACACAGTTCCTTTGTATCGATAAAGCTGGTGGTGACAAAAAAATTATGAGACAAGTAAATGAGTGCACCTTTCAACACAGCAGGGGGACAGATTTCCACACCTAACCCTGACACAGAGGCAATTAAATAACCCAGTCAGCAATCTGATGGAACCTCCTGTAACTCTGTCAGGCAAACATTTCCAATTACTTTGTGTAAATGTGACCAAAAAAGGCGAGCTATAAACTCAGCACTGAGCTAATGAACTTCACAGTAGAGCGGATTGGAAAATGTGTTTTCCCCCGACGAACATTTTGATTTTTTGTCAACAAAACTGAAAACCCCAAAACTTTTAGTTTTCCATTGAAAACCTGAAAGTGTTCAAGGAATGCAGACACTTTCTGAGAAAAGTTTTGTTTCTTTGAAAACCCAACTATCTGTTAGAAGGCTTCTGGTTTTTCTACAAAATGCTTATTATATAATGCTGCTTAAAAATCAAATAAGGTCATCTCCAAATTTAACATTATTTATTTATTTCCATCTGACAACTTCAGAAACATGGTGGCTTTCAAAATTGAACTTAGGACACAATTTTTTCTGGTTGCCAGATGAGTTGCTGAGAATCAGCTACAAATTATTTAAAAAACAGGCACTGATTAGAAGCTATAGCAGCCAGTCTCCTATTGGTTATTAGAGGTATGACCTCACTATTGGTCCTGCCCTTTTAACAGTGTCATTCTTTATTTTGAATTGCAAGCAGCAGACTAACAATTTCTGGTTGGCAACAGAGAACCCAAAATATGCTACCTATGGCTATGACTAGAAACCCATGCATGATCTCAGCATCCTGTCAGTGTAGAATTAGGATGTATAAAGTTCTTAAAGGAAACAGGCTTCCATTTGTTTGCACAGCAGGCTAGCCACTAAAAGACTACCTGTTTTTCCAAACATACACCATAAGGTGTGTTATAGAATAAAGAATGTAGGCTTCATCTAAAACCTTCCTGGTCTGAAGTCTTCTGCTCCATAATGCAGTTCTGCAGTAAGGGATCAACCCTGGCTATATAAAGGATTGCAAGATAAGACCCTAAGAGATTACATTTTATGAAGAACTGTATGGAGTTTCAGCTAATGAGAGCTGTGCAGCTATACACTTTGGAAATTTATCCTACAGTCAGATATTACTGGTTACTTAGTTTAAGACTACTGTTATTCATTGAGTCCTAGGGCAGAATGGACTATTAGATCATCTCGTCTGACCTCCTGTTTGTAACAGGCCTTTAAATTTCACCCAGTTATTCTGTAAGCATTAGTATACAGCTCAATTTACTTAACACGTACAATAATCATTGAACTGATTTAATGCAAAATATTTCTCCTTGAACACTTTAAGGTTTTTAAATTTCCAATTCATCATACTGCATAATGATAAGCCATAACTGATAAGCCATAATTATGACAATTTAATATTGTGTAGTGTGATAACGAAATCAAATACCCCCAGGCTGCAGCTTATTATTTTAGAGAGTAAGAGTGTATTGAAAGAGAGAGGAAGGAGGGGACAGACTAAACAAAACAATCCCAGGGTACAGCCTTAATTTCTACATCAGCCTACGTTATTACATCAGTATTGGTGTTGTTGGACGGAAAATTTCACTAAAAGATGACACTGTCAATCAAATGTTGACCATCAGTTGTCTGAAGAATTTAAGATTATGCATACAGAGTCCTGATTACTTGGACAGCTGTTAACAGTCTATTTTTACAGATAGGCCCATTCAATCCATCCTATGAAAAGATCTTCAGTCATTTCCAGAACGTGAAATACAAAGGTGAGTGGCTGTTGTATGCAAAAGATCAACAGTGGCTGAATGTATCAGAACCTTATCATTGATGGGACTCATGCAAGGCATGTCATGCTTTTGTCAAAACTGCTTCAGAACGGTTCCAAGTACAGTGCACTCCTGTTAAGTGCATCATACAGCTAGCTTTAGGTAAACTTCTGTGCATTAGTATCACATGTTCCTAACTGGGTTGTATGACTTGCATGTGCTGTTACTTTGGTTACTTGCCACTCAATTTAGTATGCAGATAGCTGATTTATGCAAATAATGATCACTGGTGTGCTCACTCCCAGAAAGCAAATGGTCAGAACTCACCAGATTTTTTCCTCAGGTATCTTTTTTAAAAAAGCTGTTGGTGGATGCAGTAAAATGCAGACAATGTTGACAAGATGTATAGAAACACTTGGTGTTGACAAGAAAATCTTCAGCATAGTGGCAAAACACGCTCAAACCATTATGAATAGCAGACAGAGAATTTCAAACCCAAGTCCTCTACACATAGGTCTACACTGTGGTTGGAGGTGTGATTGCAGCATGCTTTGGTATATCCATGCTAGCTTTAATCTAGCTACCACAGCTAAAAATAGCAGTGAAGATGCGGCAGCATGAGCTTCAGCGCAGTTAGCAACTTGAGGACATACTCAGGCTCCTTGGTGTACTTGTACAGCATGGTGCTGAAGCCTGCACAAGCATGTCCTCTCTGCTAGTTTTAGCTATGCTAGCTAAATTAAAGCTAGCACAAATACACCTATTGAAGCTGCAATCACACCTCTGACTGCAGTGTAGACAACACCTAAATGTCTAATATTGGGTAGTTGTCTGCACTGCTATAAAAAATTCATCCAGTAGTGCTCCTGAGCAGTGTGCACTCAATAGTAAAGAGCAACTTTCCTCATTAATCACAACCCTGGTTTGGTGTCCAGGTGTAACATGTCAGACTTGTATAAGAACAAATTTAGAAGTGGTTTAATGAACTACATTTCTATATTAAATTGAGTCTAGCATCTATCAAAGTACATTTTTTTTCTTTTCCATTGAGCTCAGAATGCTTACTGAAAACAAATTTGTCCTACTGGGACTCACCTATGCAGAGAAATACAGCAAACCAATGCAGTCCAGTAGAAAGTCATGATGTTGCAAAGTAGATTAGCACTGAGAGAAGTGTGATTAAGAATACGGAATTAACATGGTTTCTCTCTTTCAGACCAGGTAGCTCTAGTCCCAGGTTTTGACATCCAAGAACTGCTTCCTGACCAACTGGATGAGTATTATCGCTATGAAGGATCCCTGACCACTCCTCCTTGTTACCCTAGTGTTCTCTGGACAGTTTTCCGACACCCAGTAAAAGTTTCACAAGAACAGGCAAGTTTAAGTAAAACAGATATTTTCTTATTTATCCTGTCATTGTAGCCTAAAGTCTGATATTAAATTAAATGCTAATAAATTAATCTGTTTGGTGTTTATTAAGGAATGTTAAATTTGTATTTTCATTTCCTGGATTCCAGATAGGAGGTTTTCCATAAGGTCTCTGTGACAAAGCTCTGTCCTTGTCTCCGTGGGTCCTGCATTTCCTGGTGGATTTTCCTAGCCTCAGAGGCTCACTGTGACCTTCCCCTTAACCCTTCTCTCTCTAGAGATAAGGGTCACAGTCTACTGAGCCATTTTCATCATAAGCCTGCGAGGGAGGTGAGGAGAAGCAACCCTCCCTCACACGTCTCCATTGTCTCCCAGTCTCAGTAATTTATCAGTAATAAAGGAGGGGAGCCCAGGCCCGCCCTCTACTCCAGGCTCCAGCCCAGGGACCCTAATAGTATCAGCTATGGTAGCTGACCTTTTAGGAACAGGACACATACAATTCCCTGGGCTACTTCCCCACAGCAGCCCCCACTTCCTCATGTTCCACTTCACCCTTACCTCAGGGCCTCCTTCCTTGTGACTAATATGGTGTGTACAGCTCAGTCTCTCCTACAGCACAACTTCTTCTCACAGCTCCTGACATGTGCACATAGGCGCCAACTTTCTTGGGCGTGAGTGGGTCCCCACACCCCCACGCCCCAACTCCACCCTTTCCGTGCCTCTGTCCCTGCCCCCATTCCAACCCCATCCCCGAAGTCCCCACCCTAACTCTGCACCCCTCCCTGCCCCCTATTGGATCCCTTCCCCAAATCCCCTCCCCAGCCCCGCCTCTTCCCCCAGTGCACTGCATTCCCCCTCCTCTGCACTCCCTCCCTGCCCTGTGAATCAGCTGTTTCATGGCACAAGCACTGGGAGGGAGGGAGGAGAAGCAGGATGCAGCAGCGCACTCGCTGAGGAGGTGGAAGTAAGCTGGAGTGGGGGGGGATGAGGTGGGGAGATGTCAGTGGGTGCTGAGCACCCACCAATTTTTTTCCATGGGTGCTCCAGTCCCGGAGCACCCACGGAGTCGGCGCCTATGCATGCACGCCCACCTGACTGGGACACTTTTAACAAGTTTCAGCCAGCCCCTGATAGGTTTCAGGTGTCCCAATCAACCTAGTGTCCTCCCTGCCTTCTAGAAAGCTCTTAATTGACCTGGAGCAGCTGCCATTTACTTATCCCGGTGCCAGGGATTTGTTTAGCCTGGGGCAAATATATCTAACTCCCACTACTTTTCTATAGCCCCATCACAGTCTCATAAAACTAAAAGGTGTGATTATTAAAATTAATCTTGGAGTGGGAAAAATAAAATTATTTAATCTCTTTGATCCATCATACTTTGTTTGCAATTGACATGCAAAGACCCCACCTTAACGAGATCTTTATTTTTGTGCCCACAACTTTGTGGATAAAAATAACTGGTGATGCAGTTTATGGTCACCTGAACTTCCAAGTACCTGACTGCCCCTGAAAATTAGATACAGGACACCTTAATTGTGTCTGCTAACCATCATAGGTGAAAAGTTTCACCCACAGTTAAACAGACACACAGAGAGAGATTTATGTTTGAAACTTGTAGTCAATTCCTTTGCTTAAGCACTTGCTCTCTACATGTATCTTTCACGAATTGCTAGTCCAATCCTATGTAACAGTAACATCCAGATAGGAACAACTTCTAGCTTTGATTTTGGTTTCACAAAACCAAAGCCTAACTGGCGACGGGTAATTTGGCAAAACGAAAGCTACCCTGGTTTTTACCCAAGTCTAGTCTTCATGTGCACGTCTTAGAAACTAATTAAGTTTTTTTCCCCCTCTCAGGTGGTCAACTGATAAACTAGCAGGAAAAGAGAAGAAACATGTTCTATACTGAGTTATATAACCCCCAAACACCAGCTTCTTCTGACCCACATCAGGTGGAAAGAGCTTAGCTAGTAACTTACAAATAAGAAATCCGAAGTGTTTTATCACAGAAATCTATATGACCAAGTTAGCAGCTGCACTCCTTTTGGTGAGAATTCATTTCTATGAAGCTCACCACTGCGTGTGCATTCCTTACCTTACCAAAATATCCAGCTTATTAAGATTACTTCTATTACTTGCTTCAGACTTGGACTGTTTGCCCTAATATTTCAACCACTCCTTCATGGAAGGAAACTTTCCCTCAATAATAATTATTTTTTTCTATGCTACTCCTTTTATTAACTTAGAATCAGACCCACTCATGTGTTACCTATTCCATTCCAGGTCAAACAGCAGGAACGAGTGGGATTGGGTACTTTTGTGGGTGTTTTGCATACACAGATATTTGTTTGCTGTGTTTTGAGGTTTAAGAAAAACAAGCAGAGAACAAGTCTACAAACAGTCATCATGAAACAAGGGCTTCCTCCTCCCCATTTTCCTGACAGCTATATATCAATTATTAAGGTTACTCTAACATCATTAAATTACGTTCATATATGGACATGGAGAAACAGCCTTTTAGACAATTGAGGTCACACTGTTTTGCACATCAAATTATATTTGGCATAAGTGCTGGAAGGCATAAGTGCTGGAACTAGGGGTCCTGCCAATTGCATCCCCTGGCTTGAAATGGTTTCCATTATATTCAGGGTTTACAGTTTGGTTCAATGGCTCTCAGCACCCCATTATGAAAATTGTTCCAGCACCCCTGACATTTGGGCTTATACAGCACGTTGCATTAGTAGCTACTGCATAACTGAACCCAACTCCTTCATCCATCTCTGTGTGTTGAAACAGTCTCTCTTTGGATGGAATTGATTCTCAGTGTCATTTCAGCATAAGATAATGTCTAAACATACCCACCTTGCATTCTCTATACACTGGATGCTGAACTGTATGCTTTGTCCCTAGCTGCTGGCACTGGAAACAGCTTTGTACTGCACACAACCCAATGACCCCACACCCCTGGAAATGGTTAATAACTTCAGGCACATTCAGGAGTTTGATGAAAGGCTGGTTTCTGTCTCCTTCCATCAAGGTAAGTAAAATAAATGCCTGTTAAAGAGTTAAATAGTTATGCAAGTGGATTTGGAATACTAAGTGCCTATAGCATTGCTTTGATTTATTCAGGCACAAAGGGATCAGTAGGAGTTTTCACACAGTATCATTTCCCCTTACATTGCTGTCTCCCCTTTCCTCCTCTTAAAATTTCTTACATGAGGAATTGTGTGAGAATAAGGTGAATACGAAGTTCTATTTGTCACCCATTAGGATCAAGTGAGCAGATCCCACTCAGTCATTATCCTTTGATCTTGGAGAGTAGAGTGAGGAAGATCGGGCAGGGGAAAGTGTGTTGGGGAGCCTCAGCCCTTCTTGTCATGTTCAATGAGAGAAGACATTTTTGATATTATTTACACTAGACCATTTTTCTCTCTAATTTTGAATCTTTTAGTTCCAGTTACTATTTTAAGTGGCATTATAATCACATACATCCGTCAGTTCCATGTTTCCAAATTTTCCTCATTTTAATTAGCCTAAGCTTTTATCGATTAACTCTAGCATAATCCATAACTGCACTGCAGCCCCACATCTCTAGTAAGTTGAAGTCTAAAGACACAATTGGTTTAAAGTATTTATTATGTAGTGCTACATAATGACAATTGTGTATGAGGGGGTTTTGCATAAATGCCTGCACCTTTGATGATGAGCTTTCCTGCGTATCAGTGTGGTTTACTTGGAGTATTTGTGCAAAATGAACTGATGAATGAATGAAATGATCAATGTGTGGCTCTGAAATCTCTCAAAACCATTAAGTGGGCTATCACTGAGTTGTACAAAGCCCTTGGAAAGCTGGCACATTCAATCCATAGCTTCGGCAGATGGGTCTAAGTCAAATACTAAACATCTTCAGACAGATTGCAGAAATTTAAAACAATCCAGCCAAAGAGTCAGTCTGTAGATTAATAAAGGCACATATTAGTGTATCCATTACAAAATCTTCAAGCAACTGTATCTGCTTGTTATTCCACTTTTTGTCAAATGAACAAAACACAGGTAGGAAATTGTGTCCCCCTCAGGAAATTGACCAGACTAGCTATCCTGGAATAAACTATTCTGCAATAGTATCCACAGGGGGAACTCTGTTCTGGAATAATTCACTTTATTCAAGAATAATTAGTCCGCAATAACTATTCTGGTCAATTTCCCCCATGTAGACAAGCCCCTAAATATACATACAACTACAAATCACATATGAAATATAGAGATGAGTCCAAACAAATCTCCGATTAAAAACTCCTCCCAAATTGGGGGTAGTTTGGCTCCAGATCTGATCATATCTAGCCCCTTCCTCTAATGGGCTGCATCAAAACTCTGGCTCCAAAAACCATGGGGCTTTGGAAGGGTTTAGAATCCAAACCCATATATGCATGTAAATTTCCTCACTGGCCCTAACCTCTACAATGGGCTAAAGCAAAGCTCTAAACTTTGGGGTGTATGAAATCCAGATGAGGCTCCAGATTTCAATGTTGTGGCTTGGACCCACTTCTACTAAAATGTGCATTTAAAACCTTTATGAACAACATATTTATCCCTTTAGTACACACTATATGGGAGTAAAACACTACCACAAAGCCTTCTATTAAATGTGTAAATGCCTTTTTCTGAACTATTGCATGTAGCCTAGACAGTAATATTTTCAATAGACATATCAATTTCCTTGTTCTTTAAGCACATTTTTTCTGATCAGTTCTAATATTCATTTAACTAGGCATTCTTTTATACTTATAATAGAGGGAAAAAAATCTACAATACAGAACAGGCTGGATGTAGTATAGTTAAATAGCAAAGTATATCTTCCCAGTTTTGTGATATTTTCCAGGAATACATTAAATTCCCACACCTTGCGTTCTCCAGTGCTTCAATGTCAAAGGCTACTTTGCTTCTTATACTACAGTGTCTCCTGATTTCTAATTAATTAATCACTCTTGCTGGGAACTATGAAATAGTTGCCTCTCAGGGAAAGCCCTTATGGAGCAGATGCATTTGAAAAGGTCAGAGTGGCGTTTTGGTGCTAACGGCAATTCAGGGAACTTTCAAAAGTGCCTTTAAACTAAATCAGGAATTTAATATATCTTGGGTTCACTTAGGTCTCATTTCTGTGCATATAAAAGTCAACTATTTTCTCTTGCAGCACTTGAGGAGGGACAGTGGTTTAAGAACAGATGTCTCACCTCCTTACATTTTTGGTTAGAGTATGAGTAAAATGTATCTAGAGTTAACAGATGTTAAGGGTGAAGGGGAATCAGTTTTACACTTGATGAAAGAGGTCAGTATGACACTTTGCATTTGTTTAGCACCTTTTACCCCAAGTTCTCAAGGCATTTCACAGCCCCCTGGAGGCACATTCATTATCTCCAATTTACAGATGGGGAAATTGAGGAAGAGGAAGACTTTCTCAACGTTTTACAGGAAGTCAGTTCCAGAGTGGGACAGAACCCAGGAGTACTGGCTCCCAGCCTTCTTTGAATCATTAGATAACACACCTGCCCTGTCAATAAAATAAAATGCTCGATGACTGCACTTCTACAAATATATAAAACTTTCAAGAGTCTTGAATCTAACTCAGTTAGTAGTTAACAATTAGAAAACAACTGTCTTCTGCTTTTTCCCATCTTTATTAACAGAAGGGATAAAATGTCTCAAACAGTACAAATTTAAATCCCAATCTTTGGGGCCCAAGTGCAAGTAAAAAAACCAAAACCGCCCATATACGAATAAACCTAAGTTACTGCAAGGACAGTTCTGTGATTTTGACTATAAAGAATGAATCTGAAGTCCACTCAGTTTTAAGTGCCTAGCTTTAGAAATGATGTTCCTTTTTTAGTCCTGAAGCTTTAAAATACCACCCCACAGAGTGAGTTATATTGAATAACAGTGAGTTGCTGAAAAGGAGACACTCTTTTACATATCCGATGGAATATTGAGGCTCCAGACAACTGTAAACATATTTAGTGTACCCGAAACATTTCAACCTTTTCTATAATGCTCTTATTTCACTGGGCAATAGACTTAGATTTACATTGTAAAAACACTTAAATCCAGATTGACTGACCATTCCTCAAACCAATAAGGGCCAGTTTCCTGTTGAAGTTAGTAGAGCTGTGCTGATTTACACCAGCTGAGAATCTGGCACTAAATGTTACTAATAGCTGGAATTCACAAAAAGCTAAGATGGCTAATTCTTCTGACAGGTGAGGTTCATAATTCTCTTCACAGACAAAAAAATTAGGGTCTCTGGCTATTTTGAGACAATGGGGGAATGGGGTGACTTTTCTATACTTGAGTTTTTTTGCAATAGGTCAAAATATTTGTAAATAAACTAAGGTTTGAACCATAATTTGTTCTTGCAGTGCATTACGGGCAGCTATCCCAGCATGCAAGTGACTGCAACATGCTTTTCAAATGGAGTGGGGTGGGGTGGAGTGTGACAGGGAGTATACTGTGTGTATGTGGGGGCAGAAGCGCCGACAACCTTTTTGGTGCCCTAGGCAGTGGAAGGTCCTGCCCCCAAAATGGCACCCCCGACGGAGGCAGCGGAAGGTCCCGCCCTGAAATACCGCTGACGACCGCGGTGGCTGAACATCCGGCTGCCACGGTCACTGCCCCCCAAATGTCAGTGCCCTAGGCGACCGTCTAGGTCACCTAATGGGTTGCGCTGGCCCTGTGTGGGGGGAGAGAGAGTGGGTTTTTGGGGTACCAAGAGTGTGTCAGCATGCTGTCTTGTAAGTTCACACCCCACTCTTAAGCACCTCTCTCTCACTCACCAAAGCAAACAGTAAATGACAGTGCTGGTGAGCTGATAAGCTGGAGCTGATAAGCAGCCGGCTTCTCCAAAACAGAGCTTTGAAAGGGCATTTTCACATTCCTGCAGCCAATTTCACAACAATGACAAGAGTGGCCACTTGACTTAAGGGTATTATGGGACATTTCCAAAGGCTGATCGTAGTGCAGTAATGCAACGCCTCGTTCACACTGGGGCCACGGTGCTCCAGCAGGGGCGCAGCAAACATTATTCCACTTGCCGAAGTGGAGTACAAACAGCACTGTAGCTGCGGAGTCAGAGCGCTCTACGTGCCTTGCCAGTGTGACGGGGAGTGAGCTAGGGTGCCCGGGGCTGCTTTATTGCGCTGCAACTCTCAAGTGTAGCCAAGGCCTAAGCCTCTGCTTTGGAGCTTCATACCAGCCACAGTTTGTTCTGCTGGAGGCCTTGCAAACTGAGCACTGTGTTTCTTAAAAGGACACTGTCTATGTAAAAAAACAAAAATTCATGCTTGTTTGAAAATGCTTTGCCAGTTCTTACAAGTAGCACATACTATTGCTATGACAAAGGGGAAAATATTTCAGTTTTATGTCATGCATTTGTACAGCCAGTTTCATTCTTTCATCCTCTATAGTTTTCCCCGTTTGTGGTTTTTCCACACAGACAAGAGAGATAGAACTACTTTCTTGTTTTTAAATAGGAAATTGAGATTGTAAAACCACAAATAGGGAGGGAGCTGCTGGGGCATGCGCAATACCTGAAACTATTAACTCATGTTTATAAACTTACTAGGCTTCACTAGTCTTGATGGTAGCTCTTTAAGGTGCAGACAATTTCCTAACTCACTGTCATGATGTTTTAAATATATAGGGTGAAATTCTGGTCACATGAAGTCAGTGGGAGCTTTGCCAGTGACTTCAATGCGGCCAGGATTTCACCTAAGGTTTTTAATTCCCAGGTGTGCAAAGTGCATTTTTCTCAGATGTTTTTAGTTAATTTTTAAATGCAGTTTATTGTATCAAGAGATCGTTGCACTATAGACCTTGCATTATCTCCAATGACAACAGTGGGGTAAAAATTTTCAATATATTTGTAGCCATACCCTAAAAGCCTCCAAATTTGACTGACTGCCCTAAAAATCCAAGTATGTATTTATTACACAGAAATCAAGTAGCTGAGCACCCAAAGCCCAATTACACATGCAAGTTGCTGTATGAAAACCCAAAGGTGATATAACAAATTTTGCTGGCATAATCAACTGCACATATACATTTGGATGCCACAGCTCCAAGTTTGGCACTTAGTATCCAACGCTGTTATCTGAAGCTTTCCCCCTCCCCCCGCCCACAATCTTTCCCCCCGCCAAAGGTAGGTCAGATTCTATATCCTTTGCTTATTTTTTCTGATTATTACTTTAGTGTGTTCACAGTAGGAAATCACTATAGCGCTGGACTCTGTTGGCTGCTATCTGGCAATGGTATTGGGCCACTGTTTCAAACAGGACTACATGCAGAGTAAGATAATTAACTTTATCCCAAACTACTAACCATTCATCTCATGCTGCATAAACAATGTGCATTTGACCCCTGTTGGATTTTCCTCTGGAGATGAAGAAGATCCCCAACAGCTATTAAACTCCCACTGATGAGAAAGAAAATGGAAATTCCTCAACTTCTGGAACCCTGGAGCCAGCTCTCTGGTCAGGTAGAAATGCCAGCATAGTGACAGTATGTCTAAATGCCACCCAGACAACAATCTGCAAGCTAGAATAAGTTTGCACTGTTTTTGTAGGCTGTACTTTAACATGTGGGGGTCAGCTGCATGTATATAGATGGTTTTTAGTTTACATGTCAGCAGGAAGGTTTTGTTTCTCATCTTCTTCATTTCTGTCTTGGCCTATGTCCACCATGGTAAAACCTTTCCACATGAGCTTAGTTGAATGTCAATATCCAGATACCTAGAGTAAAACATCTGCATGAAGTCATTCCTTCATCTGTCTAGTCTTCTGAGCACAGAAAATAACTACCAGCCTCTCTTTAGTAGCTCACTGCTCTTTGTGCTTTCCTGATGTGTTTTTCCTCTTTCATTGTTCCTTTGTAAAAATTGTCTCTGCCTTTTTTCACTTGTTTTCAAAGAACTGAATTATTTTTCATTGTTGAAAAGAAAAGATTGAATTTATCATTTTAGCAGTAGACAGCCTGAGTTTTAAAATCTAAAATAATTGACCTTTGTTACATTTTCTTCTATCCATACCAGAATTTTTAATCTTTTAATCTTTTAATGTCACTGCTGGAAGAAGAGAAATTATTTTTATAATTGCCTATGTTTCTTCCCTCACCTTCTCCACTGGTTATTGTTCTGAATGTAGTTCTGAGGTCTGGCCAGAACATAACACCAAATCTACCTAGTTTGTATGACAAGAGATCAAGCACATCTCTGAGTATCTGCTTGATTGCATGTACTGTGTGTGTCAATGCATATTCTAATGAAAACAGTGATCTCTCCCTTTATAAAAGATCCCAAATGCCTCTCTGTTGTGCATGATGTGCCTTCTCAGTCTCTGTTCACATATTGCTCTGTGCAGTAAGGAGTTATTTGACTCGTACTGCCTAATTTCTCACAATAAGTCATCAGTATTAATAGAACTACCCATTTATCAGGTTAGTAGCTGAACAAAAGAGTTTTTTCATATTGTATCAGTGACAAATTGGAAATAAAAACAATGAGGAGTCCGGTGGTACCTTAAAGACTAACAGATTTATTTGGGCATAAGCTTTTGTGGGTAAAAAAAAACCACTTCTTCAGATGCATGGAGTGAAAATTACAGCTACAGGCATAAATATATATTGGCACATAAAGAGAAGGGAGTTACCTTACAAGTGGAGAACCAACGTTGAAGGCCAATTTAGTCAGGGTGGATGTAGTCCACTCCCAAAAACTGATGAGGTGTCAATATTAATTTTTGGGAGTGGATTACATCTACCCTGACTAAATTGGCCTTCAGCATTCGTTCTCCACTTGTAAGGTAACTCCCTTCTCTTCATGTGCCAATATATATTTATGCCTGTAGCTGTAATTTTCACTCCATGCATCTGAAGAAGTGGATTTTTACCCACAAAAGCTTATGCCCAAATAAATCTGTTAGTCTTTAAGGTGCCATCAGACTCCTTGTTGTTTTTGTGAATACAGACTAACACGGCTACCCCTCTGATAAATTGGAAATACGGTCTTATTTCATGTAAGCAAAGCCCTGACTGCATTGGGAATAAATTACTTCAGTGACTACGCAATTCACAGACAAGAACTACTGGTCATTGCAAATTTTTTGTCAGTTCTGCACTTTGACTTTTTTTTCATTCTACCCCAAACTCAAAGACAGCAGCACAATTGAGTGTTGTTGAACAGACTGTGTTGCACTATATATTCCAACAAAAATATGCTTACATGTCTTGTTTAATTTCCACCTACTTAACTGAGGCTTGAACTAAAAATTTGATACATTGGTGAACCTCAGCAAATGTGGGATAAGGTTGTTTATACGACTAGGAAGCTGGGCCTTTATTCTTCCCCAGCAACTTCCCTCTTTGCCTGTAATAAGCCTCTTTAGGAAGGGGTTGCTGCATGACAGAAGGGACTTAGAATAATGATAATGTCACCATCAGCACCTTCACAGGTTAATGTTACAGAAGAGCAATATCCCAATACACTGCCATGATGACTACAAATATTCCAGCATTACAAAGCCCATCATACCCAAAATAGACAAGAAGTGACCAATGTGTTTACCAGACCATCATAACACTAAAATCAACCTCTCAGATACAGCTAAGCCAGTGCTAGCTGTACATACAATACAAAGAAGAAAGCAAGTTAAATGCATGCAAACAGGTCTACTATAAACAAGCTGTATTACTCAAATGTCAGGAAGTAACTGTCCAAGTTTTGCACATAATGCCAGCCCTCACTATTCGGCAACAAAGTAATTATTCTAGAGTTTTTATCTTTGCCTTGCTGGGCAAACGTGCCTTTTAAAAAATTACTAAACTGTTAAAGGGAAGTAGTTTGTGCATTTTATTGCTTCTTTATTATATAAAAATACAAAAAGAAGGAAAATCTTTGATGTTTCCTTTACTTCAGTGTTAGAAATCCTGACATCCCTCTCTTCTGGGGTGTGTGCGGGTGTCTTTGGAGGACCTGGATCACTACCATACAGGAAACTGAGATGTGAGATACAACTCGGCCAGCTACCAACTGAGGGAATATCGAGTCTTAATCCTCAACATTCCCTCTCCTCTCACTTGAGGGCTGGGAGGGCTTAGCTCAGGTTTCAACTTCCTGTGACAGGTCAGATTTCTTGATGTTCTGCTGAACACAGCAGTAATTCTTGCCATCATAGGCCATTCTGCCTCCTTAGCTACTTCAGATGCTGTGCTATAATAGGACAAAGGGACTGAAAATCAGACCAATGCACTTCCTACTGTCTCATGCTTCAGAGGATCAGATGATTAGCGGTAGTATACAATTGCATATAATAGGAGTTTATGCCTTTTTTCCTGAAGCTTCCAGAATTAGTCATTATCAGACACTGAATAACTGATGTGCTCCAGGTTTCAGAGTAGCAGCCATGTTAGTCTGTATCCGCAAAAAAAACAGGAGTACTTGTGGCACCTTAGAGTATGTCTGTCTGTGATCCCTTCCAAATCTCTGCTCTGGCCAAACAATGTGCAAAGATTTTATTTTCTAGGAAGCCGCAGTTGCAATACTGACTGTAAAATTTTTCAGATAGTTTAAGTGACAGGCAATCTGTAGGGTCTGTCTTAAAAGTCACACATTAAAAATGTTTTTACAAGACTAGTACCCAACCAGCACCATTTACCAAGGAGAAACAAAAAATTATGAGGAAAATACCTGATCTATATTTCTTTAATAGTAATTTCCAGTGTAACCTTAGTGATTAACCTTTCACTTTTTCCCTCCCTGCCCCCTTCATTTTGTCAAGATTCAGTACATGGTGGACTGAGCACGGGTATGTTGTTGGATTGCTAACAGCATATATAGACAGCAGTGATCTTTGTGATTCAGATTGATTGAGCTTCTCATTCTGTGCAGTTTTCCATTTCTGTCTTGAAGTGACCTTTCAATATCTAGTGTACCTCTTTGCTGTAAGTCCTGCCCTATGGTTAACACTAAATTATATTGAATTATAATGCATGATTTAACTAACCTAAAACAAATCAAATAATATCCTTTTCATCCATAATATCCAAGTGCTTTACAAAATGGTGTAAGCATTGTTATTACCATCTAACAGGAAACATGAAGTGACTTGCCCAAAAATCACACAGAGTGTCAGTGTCAAATCCAGGAATAGAGTTTAGGTTTCCTGTCTCCCAGTCCATCCAAACAACCACATAATTTAGCTCCTGTTTGTAAGCAACATTTCCTTTAAAGACATTCCGAATATGTACCCCACAGCACATCCTGCTGTTCTCACACCAGGAATGGTCTCTGGGGTTACAGAATCCATGGTTTAGGTGTAGTGATATTTTGATAGAAAACCCATTCAGTCTTTTGTTGCAGTTAATTGACTGGGTCAATGAACCAAGTAAAGATTTCTAACACTAAAAAAAGGACCATTTATCAGCAGCAAAACGTGTCAAACAACTTTTAGGCACATTCCACCTGTTGTGGTTTTAAGTGTTCACTAACAGATGCAAAACACCCACCCTCCACCCCCCCAAAAAACAAACAAAACCAACAACCCTGCAAGAGCACTGAACATATGCATCTTTATGCCAGTTGAGAACAGCGTGATACAGAGCCTTTTACAACCACTTGTGCCAAGAGTAGGAACAAACTTCATTTTGGAAGGTGGAGGAGATGGTGGGGAAGTGCATAGGGATGTGTTTTTATCCAGGAAGCCATAGCAGAGCAAAACTTTATTAAGAACAGGAGTACTTGTGGCACCTAAGAGACTAACAAATTTATTCGAGCATAAGCTTTCATGGGCTACAGCCCACTTCATCGGATACAAGCTTATGCTCAAATAAATTTGTTAGTCTCTAAGGTGCCACAAGTATTCCTGTTCTTTTTGCAGATACAGACTAACATGGCTGCTACTCTGAAACCTATCAAAACCTTATTGTGCACATCCATGACTCCAACAGCAGCAGGCCTAAAGAAAAGCCTTTCTCACTTCCAGAGAGGCAAGAACAGAGGCAGCCATTTCTTGTTGAGCATAAGGGATGCAAGGTGCTGTTTTCATGGAGTGCAGATATGCATGTCAAGTCAGTGTTTGGCCCTTTGTTGATGATGATTAAACTCACCCCAATTATTTACAAGTATCAGGTCTGCAGAATCGCAAGCTTGAGAGGGTTATCCAACACATCATCTCCAAAGTGCTTACAGACATGAACTACTGACATTTTTTAAATGTTATATTAATATCATGATTTAATCCTCCACCTCCTTTAACCTTTGTAGCAACACGTGAAAATAATATTCTCTATTACAAAATACACCGCCTGCAGCAAGGACTACATTCAGCTGTGTTCTTTGGGCACAGAAAAAGAGTAGGAATTGGTTTGGCATTCTCTCTGATTTGGGCCTGATTCTTGAATTTTACCTGTACTGAACAGAGATGTTAACTGACAACAGGCATAAAGAACCCTGATCCTGCAAGCCCATGACTCCTGTGCCAATTCAGTGCTCCTTGGGGCTCTGGGAGAATACAGACATATACCTGTGTGGATCCGATTTCAGGATGGGGTCCTCAAGTTTGCATCTTTTGAGAAGTCTACCTAATAAAGGAATAAGTTTGCCATTTTACTTCCTTTAAGTAGCTTTGGGCATGAAAGAAAGAAAGAAAACAAACCTGTGCATTTTCCTCCTTTTCCCAGGTGTTGTCCTTTCAGTTGTGTTAGCCAGCGTTTTTGGAGTTATCATCATGCTTGCAGTAGCCTTTTGGCTGCTTAGGAAGAAGAAGAGGTAAGAGATTTTGCTGTTCCACCTTTGTTTGTTTAAACATGATAAATATGTTGATTCTCCTCTACAATTAGTGGTCCTGAGCAGGTGAAAACCCATTTCATAAAAATTAGAGAATAAGTATGAACTCATGCTGGTATACCGGACGGAGATGACTTTTGCCCCAATGTACCTATCCCTCTACCCTAACCCCTGTAGAGGTGCTCAGTTTTTTTCCAAAATACCAGGGCCGGCTCCAGACTCCAGCGCGCTAAGCACGTGCTTGGGGTGGCAGGCGGCTCCGGTGGACCTCCCGCATGCGTCCCTGCGGAGGGTCCGCTGGTCCCACGGCTCCGGTGGAGCATCCGCAGGCACGCCTATGGGAGGTCCACCGGAGCCGCAGGACCGGCGAGTGGCAGAGCGCTCCCCATGGCATGCCGCTGTGCTTGGGGCGGCAAAATGGCTAGAGCCAGCCCTGCAAAATACTTCAGCAATGCTCACATTAATACACACCCCCCACAAAGATATGAGGTTCAGAAGTGAGGAAGAGCCTTGTGGCATGAGTCTATGAAAAGCAGACTGAAAGGCTTTCTGTCCTGGACAGCTCTAGGGAGTAGAGGCTAGGGAATGAGCTTCTCCTTTCTCCTCCAATTCTGCATTCTAACTGGAGCGGACAACTGGCTTGATGATGTGCTCTATCCCAGCATTTGCCATCTCTCACCTCCCTCTATTTATTCTTTCCTTGATCCCATTTCTGTTGCTTAAAATATACCTGCTTTTAGCTGTTCTCTGAATCTACTGCTGTGCATATGCAGTTGGAACGGAAGTCAGACTAGAAGAGAGTGGAGTTTTAGAATAAATCCCTACCACAGGAATGGTTATGTCAATTAAGGAACGGAGTCCTATATGAGATATATGCTGAGAGCACTTGGTTTTTATAGCAATCAGTCTGGGTTAGTTCTGGAGGAGAGACCAAGGTAGTTTACTTCCCCTTTGCCTACTCAAAGTTTTCCCTTGTAATGAACACTAGCTTTGTATGGTGCATAAACTGTTATCTCTACATATTTTTAAGTACTGGCCCCAGTGAGTGGTGCAAAGTGCACTAGTACTGAAAGAATCACTCCATATCCTGAAAAATTTTGTGTTTAAATAGTCATTGATGCTTTTCTGTCATTGCAATTTCACTTTGCTAATATAATTATTTTGTTATAGTTGCAAAAAGGAACGAGAAGACAACAGAAGAGTCATCTACAAGCCAGCCTTTGACAAAGAGGATGACAACACCTCTAAAGTATGAATTCCTACTCTGCCACAGCAGTCTCTTTTCATTCTTGGCATCAAGAGACGTTTGCCTTGGGCAACATGTTTCTTGTCTCCAGCCAGTTATAAGCCTTGGATGCACCTTTAAAACAAAGCAGCCAGAACACTCTGTGGTAGTCCTTGCCCACCTGAACCAAACCAGTTTTCTCCTAAGCATGAAAAGCAGTCAGAGAACTTTTTTGTTTTTGTGTCAAATGACAAAATGTCAATGACATGAAGAAAGGTCCAAAACCTACACACCTGTTAAAGTTTATCCTAAATTACCTGGAGCAAGCAATCTAATCAAATGCTTGTCTATTTGCACAAGAGCTTAGAGAGATGTAATCAGCCAGTATTCTGGCTGGACTTGAGGGCCATTTTCATAGAATCTTAGAAATGCAGGGCTGGAAGGTACCTTGAGAATTCATGTTGGTCCTTTTTAATTTAATTAATTAATCATAAACTTGAGCTTTATGGGCTATTCATGCCACATATTTCCCACAAAACATTGAAGTCTAAAGACATTCATTAATCCATTATCACTACTGTATGGGGGTGTCTATATCCACTTCCCTGCTAAAAATTAGAATTGGGTGCTTCTCCAACAGTGGGATCTTTAGTATAAACCAGATCTCTATACTTGCTAGTGTAGATCAGCCAGTAGCATGGTTTAGATGATAGTTGCTAATTGCAGTGGACAGTCTTCTACACTAGCACAGCCATTGGTGGAGCTGCAACAATGGGAAATATTAGGGGGAAGAGGCTAGCACAGAATAACCAGAGCCTCTTGCTTAGTCAGTGGGGTTTGAACCTAGAACCTCCAGTGTCAGACATTTATGTCTCTCTACTACTTGAGCTAAAGACTCCTAAGCTAGTTGCTGTATAAGACTCATTGCCTGTTACGTGTGTCAATTGCTAAAGGGTGAAGAAAACGATACTCTCCTTGTGTGACTTCCATAGATACAACCTAAACCCTTCCTCACATTTTATTGTGCTAATTTTATTAAAAATTTGTGCCTGAATGATGGGGGGATAATGCAATTACTACTTTTAATCAGTCTGCTTTCCATTATAATCATGAAGCTGATTCTTTTGATTGTATGAAATGAGCATTGACTAATACTCAGCATGTATTGTGAGATTGCATAGTAGATGGTTTTAATGAATTAGTTGTCTGAATTTTGTAATTTAATTATTAGAAGAGAAAATGTATTTAATTAGAATTATTGTCTCAGATCTCATAAAATGAGTACACTTCACTGGCTCCAGCATTATGTCCATTATGCATCTTCAAAAGTGTTTAGCAAGGATTAACTCTGCTTCCATTGAAGACAATGAGAGATTTATCATTGACTTCAGTGGGAACAAAATCAAGCTAATCTCCATCTCCATATATAGGGAATCCTGGAACCCGTATTACTGAAACTTAAGGTGTGACACTAGCGTAACATCTCAGCAATTTGAAAGGCTCGTGCATGACTTGCCAGACAGGAACTCAGTCATAGTAGAGATGGGCCTGAAACACAATCCCAGATCTGAACACCAATGAACATTGGGGAAGTTCTGATCAGACCTTTGCAGGTTGGATTTCCCTTCTGAGTAGCTCAAGCATACACTACTGTTGGTATATAGTACTGAAGAATTAGCACTGGGAAGGAGGACAGTTATTAATAACGTAATTATCAAGAATATGATATGTTTGAACTTTCAAATTGAGCACACTGATAGAAGTTATGCAGTTAATAGTCTGACTGGTATCATCATCCTTTCCTTTTCCCTATTAATTATTTATATATGTCTTGTCAAGCTAGAGTGTAAGCTCCTGGGACCAGGAATTTTGTCTGTATAGCACCTAGGAAACCCTAACTGGACCCCCAAAGCTCTATTGGAATATAAATTTTGTGGGTTCAGAGGTTCAGGAAACTTTCATGAGATGCAGAAAGAAAGGTACGAAGGGAAGGGGGTTAAATTGAAGCCATAAAACTTTCTGTAAAGTCTAATTTTAAAACCAGTTGTGACTATTCTTCTTATTAATCACTCTAATAAACCTCATGATGCAACAGACCAGAATGCCACAATGAATGGAGTTAGACCTGGAACCACTTTGTCCAATACGCTGTCCTGGAATTCTTTTGTGCTCATCAGGATGTGCTCTTTTAATGGTTAATTTCAAAGATCAGAGTTTGCTTTTTGATCTGCTTAATCACTACCTTTTTCCATCTGCCAAAGGGACAACTAATTTCTGACAAAACCTTGCTTTGAGTGGCTCTTTCCTGTCATAACAGGTGGCAGTCACACTCCTTATGGAAGATGTTAATATCAATGTGATCAGTATTATCACTTATGTATTATGTGCTTCTGGTAAGCCTCGTAGGCATCTATCTGCATACTTAGGCACCTAAATACCTTTGAAAATCTGGCCCCAGGTCCTACAAGTTTTTAGCAGAATAGATCTCATCCTTTCCCACTTAGTTTTTCATCACAAATTGAAAGTTGAAAGAAAACATGTTTCCTTGCTTTTTCAGCTCCCAATTGGTTTCTCAACTTTGAAAGAACTAGTGCAAATGAAGAAAATATTGTCTGTACACTGCTAGATAAACTGAAGCCAAAAGTAATTAAGCCAAATGCTTTTCTGCAGAACAGAAACTGAAATGCTTACATTTGGAAAAATGTAAGTACTACCATTTACTCCATTGTACAGACTGAAAAAAGAGAGTTATCTTTTCCATAACTCGTGTTCTTCAAGATGTGTTGCTCATGTCTATTCCACAATAGGTGTGCATGCTCGCCATGTGCACCGGTGCCGGAAGTTTTTCCCCTAGCAGTACCCATATGGAAGTGCCCCCAGCAACCCCTAGAGTGGTGCCTCCATGGTGCGCGCCCCCCACCCCCCACTGTTCCTTCTTGCCAGACAACTCCGACAGAGGAGAA
Source organism: Gopherus evgoodei (assembly GCF_007399415.2). Taxonomy (NCBI): domain Eukaryota; kingdom Metazoa; phylum Chordata; order Testudines; family Testudinidae; genus Gopherus; species Gopherus evgoodei. Next base: position 34,448,847 of record NC_044331.1, on the reverse strand, counting down.
GGAGGGCAGGATATGGAATAGACATGAGCAACACATCTCGAAGATCACCAGTTATGGAAAAGGTTACTGTCTTTTCTTCTTCGAGTGATTGTTCATGTGTATTCCACAATAGGTGATTCCAAGCTATATCTGTTGGAGATGGGTAGGAGTTCACAAACTCTCGGGATGGAGCACAGCCCTGCCAAACCTGGTGTCTTCTCTGGTTTGGGAGATGATCGCATAATGCGAGGAGAATGTGTGAACTGAAGACCATGTGGCAGCCCTGCAAATGTCCTGAATGGGGACATGGGCTAAAAAGAGAGTCAATGAGGCCTGTGCCCTAGTCGAGTGTGCTCTCACAATCAATGGCGGGCCCTGGCTCTAAAGTGAAGGAAGTAGTCCAAAATGAGCTGGATTGGGGCAGCCCCAGGGGAAATGCCTCGCTCAACCGCCCACCGGGAAAACCAAGACCACTTAGCCAAGTAGGCTCAGCACATGGAGGGTTGCCTGCTTTCCAAGAGGACACACAGAACCCCTTCCAAGCACGTCCTTTCCTCCTGGCCTAACCATTTAGCAGCCATGCTGTGAGGTGGAATGCCGCTAGGTTGGGGTGGAGAAGGCAGCCCTGGTCCTGGGAGAACAGGTCTGGGTGGGACAGTCACGGCCATGGTGGGGCGACCGTCAGGCTCATGGGGATCCCATACCAATGCTGCCTGGGCCATGCTGGGGCAATCAGGAGGATTTGGGCCCTGTCCATCTTTACCTTTTCCAGGACCTTGCCAATCAGAGGGAACAGGGGGAAGGCATAGAGAAACTGGCCTGACCAGGATAGGAGGAAGGCATCTGAGATAGTCCCCCCCCAGTCCCTTCCCTGTTGCAGAACCGAGGATAGTGACGGTTCTGTCGAGCAGTGAACAGGTCCACCTGGGGAGATTCCCACTCTTGGAAAAGTCTGTGCACCACCTCTGAGTGAAGAGACCACTCTTACTGAGAGGAGAAGTCCTTGCTCAAGCGATCCACCCGTGAGTTCTGGGCGCCCAGTAGGTGATAGGCCTGTAGGCAAATGTCATGAGCTATATACAAGTCCGACAGCTTGAGGGCTTCCAGGCAGAGGGCAGAGGATCAGGCTCCGCCTCGCCTGTTGATGTAAAACATCAATGCTGTGTTGTCTGTGAGAACCCAGACCACCCTGCCCTCCAGGTGCAAGCAGAAGGCCACGCATGCCAGCTGGACTTCCCTGAGCTCCCTGACATTTATGTGGAGGACCAGGTCCTGTGCAGACCACAGATCTTGGGTCTTAACAGCTTCCACGTGGGCTCCCCACCCCAGGTCCGATGCGTCTGACACCAGTTCCATTGACGGGGGCCTGCTTCTGAACAGGACCCCACAGAGCATGCTCCCCGAGGAGGACCACCATTGTAGGGAGGGGATCACCGGCTCAGGCACAGTGAGGACCTTGTCCATCCTGTCTCTGGCCAGGGAGAACACTGAGGCCAACCAGAGTTGGAGGGGCCTCATTCTGAGTCTGGCATGGTGAACCACATATCTGCACGCCGACATGTGGCCCAAGAGCTGGAGACGTGCTCTGGCTGGTGTCACTGGAAACCTTGTGACTGTGCCGATGAGTCCTTTCAGGGTCTCAAACCTGTCTGGTGGGAAGGAGGCTCTGGCTGATGTGGCGTCCAGGACTGACAAAACTCTATGTGCTGTACCGGAATTAATGTGGACTTGGTGTCATTCACCAACAGGCCCAGAGTGGCACACGTCAACTGAAGGAGCACCACATGATCGCACACCTGCAACCGGGAGCTGCCTTTGACCAGCCAGTTGTCCAGGTAGGAGAAGATCTGGACCCTACGGCGCCTGAGGTAGACCGCCACCACAGACATACACTTTGTAAATATCCCGGGTACAGTGAGCAGGCCAAATTGGTAATGTTCCTGTCCAACCATGAAACCAAGGAAGCACCTGTGCCCCTCAGATATATGGATGTGGAAGTACACATCCTGTAGATCGAGGGAGGTGTACCAGTCCACAGGATCCAGGGAAGGAACAATGGAGGTCAGGGAGACCATGGAGAACTTGAGCTTCACCATGTACTGGTTCAGGCCTCAGCCCCCCTTTGGCCTTTGGGATAAGGAAATAGTGGGAGTAATGCCCCTTGCGTTTGAACTCCACTGGCACCACTTCCATCACTCCTAGGCTAAGGAGCTGCCCCACCTCCTGCTTGAGCAGGGCCTCATGAAAGGGGTCCCCCAGTAAGGACAGTGGTGGAGGGTGGTTGGGCGGAGTAGAGGTAAATTGGAGGGTGTAGCCCCAGAAGATGGTGCTGAGGACCCATCGGTCCAAGGGTAGCTGTGACCATTCCAGGAGAAAAGCTCACAACCAGCTGGAGAAGGGAAGCTTTATTGTGGGTGGATCCCTGATGTGAATTGGTAGGTCGCCCCAGGGCATCCCGTCAAAACTGCTGTTTCCCTGCTTGTTTGCTCTTGAAGAACCCAGGCTGGAGGCAGACTGAGACTGCCTCTGTGGACTTTTCCTATAGTCCCACAACTTTTTATAAGGGGGCTCATTTTTAGCTTGGGTGGCCTGGGTGGGAGCCTGCTGTGGCTTAAATTTAGGTTTAGCCGGAGCCGGAACATGGAGGTCAAGAGTCTTAAGAGTAGTGCAGGTATCTTTCAGGCCATGCAGTTTTATATCCGTCTGTTCCGCAAATAGAGCCTTGCCGTCAAACAGGAGGTCCTGCAAGGAGCTCTGTGCCTCACTGGACAGCCCAGACAGCAGGAGCCACGAAACCCTTCTCATGGACACCGTGGAGGCCATGGACTGCGTGGCCACGTCCGTTGCATCCAATGCTGCCTGCAGGGTCTCCCTGGCAGTTGCTGTACCCTCCTCCACCAGAGCTTTGAACTCCTTCCTGTCACACTCCTGGAGGGAGTCCTTGAACTTCCTGGTGGGCTTTAGAGTCCTCCTGAGGGACGGAGGGAGGAGGTGTCATAATCGCTTCATCAGGAGAGGGCAAGGAGGTGGGCACGGTACTTTGCTTGTCCACCGGCATTGGAGGATCCACCAGCTCATCGCACTCCAGACACGGTGCCGATGATCCACGTCCCAACCACTCCTTCCTCGGAAGCCGGGAGAGGGAGGCCAATGGCCATTCCAAGGCTCCAGCCACTGAGCAAATGCAGTGGCACCGGTGGAGCAGGCTGTTCGGCCTGACTGGCCTGACCCATCTATGGATGACTACAAAGGGAGGCTGGGCTGAGGTACGACCTGCCACTGTCCCTGGACCAGGAGGAGCAGCGGCACCTGCAGTGGTGCCGACCATGAGACCGTGATCACAATGTTAAGGAACAGTACCGCCGGTAGCAGCTGCTCTGAGATTAGCTTCTGCAGGCAGATCCGCGATGGTGAGGCCCTGGCGATCAACACCCAGGGCTGTGGAAGCAGTGCCGTAGCGGGGTCCTGGAGCGAGACAACGTTTGTGTTGCGACTGGCTACGACAGCCTCTTTTAGACGAGGGCCTTCGGCAGCGTCTGCCTCGGTCCCATCGGTGTCTGCTCCTTGAGGTGGAGCGGTGCCTGGAGTCTCTGTCAGCCAGAACCCAGCCAGACCACCTAGTGGGGGTCGACGGCGACCTGCATGGACTATGCATGGGATGGTCGCTGAGCAGCAAACAGCGTCAGGAACATTCCCTTGACCATGACCGGTACCGAGCTGGGGGCAACTGCGCAGATCCCAGCAGCAGCTTGTCTCTGGACTGCAGGGCCAACATATGCGGTGTTCCTGGTACCAGTATGGATGTAACGTCCCGGGCCACTTGCAGGGGCCACGGCGTGGAGAGCATCCAGACACCTGGGGAAGTCTGCTCCAAATGGGCTGGGCTACTCCGCTCGACCTGAGTAGGAGGCCTAGAGGCCGATAGGGACCGAGGACTTGCCCAACATGGGTCTAGCCTCTCCCTCAGTCTTGCTCCGGTGCCACAGTGGCGAAGGCCTCTTCTTAGCCGTCTTGGCATGCCCCACAGATGGAGATTGGTGCCGACGGGTAGATGGTGCCGGGAGGTCGCTGCACACCGACACCACGGTACCTGGTGCCGACTCGGAGCAGCGCACCAGAGTCGGGGTCAGCCCTGACTCCATCAGGATGGCCTGGAGCCTAATGTCTCTCTCTCTTGGTCCAAGGCTTAAACGACTTGCAAATCTTGCAGTGATCGCCGAGATGGGTTTCACCCAAACAGTGTAAACAGTCCACGTGCAGATCACTTACTGGCATTGATCGCCTGCAAGAGTCGCATGACTTAAAACCCGGGGCACGGGGCACACCTCGGCCCGGGCGCACTAACTAAACTAAACTAATCAAACTACTAACTACAGGTCCTACTACACTGAACAAACGAGAGTTATGGGGAAAGCTGCAGCAAAGCTGGAGCAGGGCAGTTCTGAAGCACCTTCACTAGCGGCAAGAAGGAACTGAGGGTGGTGGGAGCACGCAGCGCCCCTTATACAGCGCCATGGAGGCGCCACTCCAGGGTCGCTGGGCACTCTCCTACAAGTACTGCCAGGGGAAAAACTTCCGACACTGGCGCACATGGTGAGCACACACACCTATTGTGGAACACACATGAGCAATCACTCGAAGAAGAATAATATTTAATGCAATACATGACATCGTGACACTGATAAAGCTTGAGCTGACCTCAAAAGTCGGAGATATTTTTAACCAGGAATCTGTATATAATTTAGAAAATAGCATCCTTTACCTTAACATTTGAGGGTTCAATGACACAGGCTTTTTAAAAATTTATTTTAATAAATTATAGTAAGTCTAGTCCTTTACATAAGTTATTATGATTTCAAATTTAATTTTAAACAGGTTTAATTTGAAAAATAAATGTATTTAAATAAAAGAGCCAATTTATATAAAATCCATTTTTTTTACTTTAAAAAAAATCATCAATTGTTATCGACCCTGATATAGGACGTTGGAAGTCCCTGTCTTCCAAAATATTAATACTACACTAATTAACCTTGAAGCTGGCAGTCGCACATGCACTAGTGATGCAAGAGACCATGGAAATAATAAATAAATAACAACACTCCAGATAAAGAAAAAAGCAGATTCTTAGGGCAGTGTTGGGGAATCTTGTGCTACTGTTGTCAGTACCGTGCCTGTGCCACACAAAGAATTTTTCAGTCTCGAGAGCTCACACTCACTCCTCTAAATTCACTTAAACTATAAAGGTGCAATTACTTTACTTCTGGAGGAATTCTGCACCCCCAAATCCAAAATTTTGCAGCCAAAATGCAAAATTTTGCATATTTTATTTATCAAAATAATCACACCAGTTTCACTTATTTTGGTAATTTATTTAAACTGCCATACAGAAAAAAAAATCACAATTACTGTTCAGCATTTCCTAAACACATGAAAGTTAAGTTACAAATACTTGATAACCAAGACCCCGCATTCAAGTTATAATCCTGGATTTTCATTTAAATTACATTACTTTTATTTTGGTGATTGATGTTCTGTAAAGCAGAATATCGCTTTAAATTGCTCAGACTTTCACACAAGAAAGTCATACAGTTTTACTAATCATTGTCTCGGATTTTTTTTTAAATGGGTAAGTAAAATAGATCCTGAGCTGTAATCTAACCCCATTGTGCCTCTCTGGCACAGGAATAAAAGAAAGAACACACATAGACCTTCCTAGTCGAGGATTATATTACTGTCATTTACAATAAGGCTCCTTTACACCACTCTGGCAAGGTAAAGAAGCTTTAACTGACTAAGAATGAGACCAATTAATGAATATTAGCAGCCTGCCTGCTTAGTTATTACATTTCTGCTCTGCCTCAGGAACAGAGCCTGCTTCACACAGCCCTACGCCTTCAAGCCCAGGATGCAGCAACAGCGAAGAGAGGGACAGAATGAATCTCTCTCACTCTTTCACACACATGCAGGCTCCCAGCCCCACCCCCTTAATGTCTCTCCATGGACACACTCAGCCTCCATTTTTTTTTTTTGCAGAGGAGCCAAGAAATCTGCACAAGGTAGGAATTCTGCGCCCCCCTCCAGGCACAGAATTCCCCCAGGAGTAACTACTTAGACTAGTGGTACTCAGACTGCGGCTCACATGCCACAAGTGGCTCTTTAATAAGTCTCTCTGTTGCACATGATATTAAAACACTGAGAGATTTAATTATTAACCAATCAGGATACTTTTATTATGTTATTAACCAATTAAGTTATCAACTTGCACTAAGGTTTTAACTTATTTACTGTGAGAATATATATACACACGCAAATATTTCCCGTCGCACTGTTTAAGTATGAATAGTACTACAGCAAATGAAACAGTGAATTCGCACTACTGTGGCTCTTTTGGGTAATGCTGATTGCTAATTTGGCTTGTAAACCACTGAGGTCTCTGTATCACTGACTTAGACTATGTCTACACTACAGCTTATGCTGGCATAATGTATGTTGCTCAGGGTGTAAATAAACATTGGCATTGACGCTCATATGCACACCGCTATGTCCGCAGGAGAGCTTCTCCCGCCAAAATAGCTTCTGCCATTCATGGAAGTGGGGTTTTTATGCCAGTGGGAGAGCTCTCCCCCATCGGCATAGAATGCCTTCACTAGATGGGGGAGCTGTACTGGTACAGCTGCATCGCTGCAGCGCTGTACGTATAGACATGGCCTTAGAGAGTAAAAACAGGTATTTAGCTGGCTGAAGCTCATTTGAGTTACTGCATCTAAAGCTTCCGCCCTATCTAATGAGCAAGGGCTCAGCTCAGCAGTAAACATTCATCCATACCACATCATTTCCCAATTAAGTTTAATCATCTAATTTCTCTGGAGTCAAAATATTTACAGGCTTCTAACAAATCAGCAAATATAAAAGGCAAAATAATTATAATAATTACTATGAATCACCTTCTGAAGTTTCTCCCTACTGTTACTCACACCTTCTTGTCAACTGTCTAATGGGCCACTCTCTTACCACTTCAAAAGCTATTTTTCCTCCCTTGATATTCTGCTGTTAATTATTTATCTTCTTAGACTGACCTTACACTTGGCAAAGCAACCCCCATCCTTTCATGTATTTATACCTGCTCCTGTATTTTTCACTCCATGCATCTTATGAAGTGGGTTCTAGCCCACGAAACCTTATGCCCAAATTAATTTGTTAGTCTCTAAGGTGCCACAAGGACTCCTCGTTTTTTCTCCTGAAGTTGTTCTTTTTAAAAATAAATAACAGGTTGCCCTCAGTAGCTACAGTGATGGGCCAAGGCCAGATGGCTACAGTAAAGTAGTGAGAAACAGGTATGTTAGCCCCAGGCCCTGAGGTAAGGGTGAAGTGGAGCATGAGGAAGTGGGGGCTGCTGTGGGGAAGTAGCCCAGGGAATTGTACGTGTCCTGTTCCTAAAAGGTCAGCTACCATAGCTGATACTATTAGGGCCCCTGGGCTGGAGCCCGGAGTAGAGGGTGGGCCTGGGCTCCTCCCTCCCCTCCCTGATTAATCACTGAGACAGGGGGACAACAGAGACTGTGCGAGGAAAGGTTGCTTCTCCTCACCTCCCTTGTTGGCTTATGATGAAAATGGCTCAGTAAGCTGTGACCCTTGTCTCTAGAAAGAGAAGGGCTACGTGGACAGTCACAGTGAGCCTCTGAGGCTAGCAAAATCCACCAGGAAACACAGGACCCACGGAGTCAAGGACAGAACTTTGTCACACTACATATATATGCTTAGGATTTTAAATACTGAAATGAATATTTATATCTCTAAATATTATCTGTCCAATATTTCCACTTACAAATCAATTGGTGACTAAGACTAAACCCAAAGTTTTCAGTTCAGATGAACTGACTGCACAATAGAAATTTAGAAGATGGATAAAGTACAAGGGAAAAGCCAAATTGTAAATGAAGAAAGCATACAGTTGATGGATAATGTATGAACAAAAAAATTACTTATTAGAAATTTTAGGGTAATAAGGCATGCACAGACACTAGAGCTACTGGACCTAAACACAATCCAAATATCAAGTAAATTGGATGCTAACAAAAAATGTTTGAAAAGAACATGTTGCATAAACTTGTTTAATTTTGCATATGGAGAGAGCCTAAAACAGTTTTATGACACAAGGCTTATATTCCACAAAGGTTAACTGATAGCCAAAAGACTTTGTATCCAGACTCTGAGAAGAGATGCTTCTAAATCAGTTTAACAAAAAAATCCTAAATTATACCGAGTGGTGACCAAGTCACTGGCATCCTAGATGATCACCACCAAACATAAAAACTGAATCCAGTGCAAATGATGCACAAGACCTTGTGGCAACAAGCCATAGGGGAAAATGGATGAAAGGAGTGTGGAACAAATCCAGACAGGTCAATATTTGGTGCATGGGCATTTCTTAAGAGGTTATGATGATCAATGCTCTCATGCAACACTATGCTAGAAATCTAAAACCAGAGAGCTGCTGTATTTTACCACCAAAGCACTTCTCTGACACCAAAAAAGGAGCAAATGTAAGGGTTAAAATAGAATGGAAACCTTAAAGATAGTTGCCAATATAGAACCAGATTAACACATGTACTGCATGTATCAGTAATAAAATATTTGGTGATATGCATATGAATATTAAAATTATGAATACAACTTTTCCTTTTAAGAATGAGCAGACAGTAGAAGGTGATTTGAAGTATAAAATGGAGCAGGAGGAAACTTATTCCATAGTACATCTCGCACATGGTTTCTGATGGCACAATCAATTAGATATTGAGTAAGTGATGTAGACACTCTATCATGGTAATATCACCTGGAGACATCAAGTGCATTAATCCACCCTCAAGATGATAAGGAGGGAAATCCATAACTGTTTGTTCTTGAGCTCTACAGTGGCATCCCATGCACGTTACTTGAATTACAGTGAATACACTGACTTAGTATCTGGAAGACAGATTTCCTCCTGTGTACACTTTATAATTCATTTTCTTGAGTACACAATTCCAAAGAAGGCCATGTAGCTAGTCAAGTTCTAGCCAATATACCTATCCTTTGATGCCCACACAAGTTGGAAATATCATTTAGATCACTCCCCTTCAACCTCGCCCCAAGCTCCTTCTATAAAACACCATTTAAATCCCATTTGGCTCTTTGGAATCTTGATTGGTTTGTACTAATTTATAAATTGTACTAATTTATAAATTGTACTAATTTATACAAATACATGTCTCAATACTTACACAAATGTTGCTACTAGCAAAATAAGGGAGGTGACATTTTAAATATGTGATATGATGTGCTGCAGCAAATGACCTTTCAATGTATCAAATTAAGTCTATTACTGGTGTAGTTACTTCTACTAATTCATTCATTTTCAAATATTAAACTTCATTAATCACACAGACAGAAACTGGATGATTTCTAGTGCAAACACAGGATGAGAAATTCTATTGAAGGTCATCTACACATGCATTTGATCCTGGATGAATTATAAATTGTTTGAAAAAGTTTCTTAGTTCTCCAACTCACTTTATACAGCTGACATTTAAAAACAAAAACACAAAATTCAATTCAAACTCCAGTACCTCCTTCACTTCCCTGAATTATGGAAATATTTATGGCCCTTGATAGAAAATGACAGTGCTGCTTAACTAGAGATTGGGCTCCAAGTCTTCCAAAGCCTTAAGCAAAACAACTTGTGTGGTCCACCAAGCTCACACCCTGTCTCACAGCTTTCCTTCCCATACTCCTATCTGTCTGAAGCCAATCTCCACCCCTTAAGATTGGGCTAACCTCCCCCTTCACCCTTGCTGAGTCATCACAATCACCAGCAAAATCCTAAAATGGACCAAGAAACCAGGTTGTGCAGCCAAAGTACAATTTTCTACCTGAAAGTATAACAGAGAGGGCAATTAAGTATTTGAGCATATGCTGGGGTGAGCCCACTAGCACTAGCCAAAAAGGACTGTGGCTAGGGAATTTAGAATGAGGAGCTACTAAACCAGGCCCCCTGCGACTGCTGCTAATTAATTATTACAGTTTAGCTAACAAACATGTTATGGGTGGATCTGAAAAAATATCTGCTGACAGCTGAGTCTAAGTAATTAAATTTAAAATCTCTATCAGGTGTCTGTCCTATTCTTGAGAAAACAGACTCGATGGAAGATACAGGCAGTGTGTCCCGTGAACAGGGCATTATACTAAGAATCAGAGACCTGCATTCTATTCCTGTCTCTACCACAAATTCATTATGTGATCTTGGGATGATCACAGCTCCTCTGTGCCATAGTCTACCCATCTGTACAAAAGAGAATTATAATGACCTTCCTTTGTAGACCACTAAGATCTACAGAGAGGGAAGTGTTACGTAAAAGCTACATTAAAAATGGTCAACTCAAAAGCACAAAAAATACAGGTTTTCCAAATCCCGACTTAGGCACCTAAGTACCTTTGTGGATCCCACCTAATATTTCTAGTTTGCATGTAGCAGCCTTCCTAGGAGTTGCCTGGATTCTTCTGCAAAGACAATAGTCTTAGATGAGCAGAGAAACTCTGCATGTATTATACTGCTCATGTATCCTCAGCTCTCCAAAAACCAAATGGAAAACAGAGAAAATACGTGCAACACTCAAACTGAGATACAGACCAAATAGAAATATGGAACAATGCAGAATTACATTAACAGTTTTCTATACCTTAATGTGAGTTATCATTGCTAACAATTTTCAATATCCAACAATCACCACTAGGTTTCCAAAATGCCAGTTTAATTTAGGTCTAAAACTAGTGTGATACTTTTATCAAGTTCAGGCGTGACACTCAAAACTTACCAAGTTATCTCATCTCCCCCTTTCAATATTTGTATTGATCGCAGTGCTCTCCAACTCTTATGCACTGTATTTTTCATAATTTTGTTGTACTGTAAAAAATAGCATAAATAAAAACCTACCCTCAAATAAAACAAAAATATTTCATTATTGTGATAAAACCTTAACATGTATTTTTAATCACACAAAGAGTTGCCTTTCACAATGTCTGTTTCTTACAAGCATTAGGGGACTTGGCAACTCAGGGAATTAGAAATGGGTTATGGACATTTACCTCTAGGTTTGAACAGAGCCAAGGTTCATTATCTGCAGAAACCATTGTGCCAATGTTTTCTGTTACGCCAGCACAAATCCATAGTTTTCCTTTGACATCCAGTTTCATTCTGTTATCCAGATTGAGTAACTTCATTTCAAGTCAAGGAGCAGAATTCGGCCTGATTCCCTGACAATAATTTAGAAGCGGATGTAAAATAAACTGTTGATCTTAGTCCCATTCCTAGTGGACAAGAATCCACACCACAGACATTGGCACCCTTGTTGGTAGTGTATCCAGAAAGGATAAGGAACTGCTAATCACCAAAAGTGAGTCATGAATGATATAGTTGAGGCACCTTGGTTCAGTAGTGTGGGGCAGCATCCCATTGGATGGATATGGGGCCTTTAAAAAAAAATACAAGTACAGTAGAACCTCAGCATTACGAAGTTCTGAACTGACCAGTCACACACACGCACAGCAAATGCAGTACAGTACTGTGTTAAACATTGAAAGTTTAAAAAAAATTGACAAGGTAAGGAAACTGTTTCTGTGCTTGTTTCATTTAAATTAAGATGGTTAAAAGCAGCATTTTTCTTCTGTGCAGTAAAGTTTCAAAGCTGATTTAAATCAATGTCCAGTTGTAAACTTTTGAAAGAACAACTAGAATGTTTTGTTCAGAGTTCCAAACAACCTCCATTTCTGAGGTGTTTGTAATTCTGAGGTTCTACTGAAGTAAATTCACCTTTAAAATTAAAAATTAATTTAAAAGCCATTTTCTTATACTCTGAGGCAGACATCTCCAGCAACATTCCTTAACTCTAGTTCACAAACCTGCAACAAGGATTAAAAACAAAAGCTTCTTAAAACTTGTATACGGTGTATGAGATGATACAAAGTAACAACACTGTAGTGTTCACCAGTTTTATAAAAATCTGTTCATTACTAGGGCTGTGTTAACATAGGATCAGAAAAGCACTTGAACACAAATTACTTTGTGATGAATTGGTAACACTTATTTTGTTAAGCTAATAAACTGGAAGCAAACATATGGAAGCTATGGCACTTTAATATGGGTTTAGAAATATACAATTTACATTATGAAATATGCTAAATATTTTTTTAAATTTTTCAGTTGACAAAATTTTTGAATTAGCCAAAAATTAAAAACCTCAGACACTAATTACTGTTAACATGTATCAGAGGGGTAGCTGTGTTAGTCTGGATCTGTAAAAGCTGCAAAGAGTCCTGTGGCACCTTATAGACTAACAGATGTATTGGAGCATGAGCTCTCGTGGGTGAATACATGCATCCGACGAAGTGGGTATTCACCCACGAAAGCTCATGCTCCAATACGTCTGTTAGACTGTAAGGTGCCACAGGACTCTTTGCTGTCAAGGTTTTTTTCCCACTCTGAACTTTAGGCTACAGATATGGGGGACCTGCATGGACCCTTCTAAGCTTAATTACTAGCTTAGATCTGGTACGCTGCCACCAGCCAGAATTTAGTGTCTGGCATACTTTCTGTTCCCCCAAAACCTTCCCTGGGAAACACAGATCCAAACCCCTTGGATCTTAAAACAAGGAGAAATTAACCATCCCCCTTCTTTCCCCCCAGACTTTCCCCTCCCTAGGTTGCCTTGAGAGGCTTCACACAGATCCAAACTCCTTGGATCTTAAAACAAGGAAAATCAATCAGATTCTTAAAAAGAAAGCTTTTAATTAAAGAAAGAAAAAAGTAAAAATTATCTCTGTAAAATCAGGATGGAAAATGCTTTACAGGGTACTTAGATTCATATAGACCAGAGGGACCACCACCCCTAGCCTTAGATTCAAAGTTACAGCAAACAGAGGTAAAAATCCTTCCAGCAAAAAGAAACCTTTACAAGTTGAGAAAACAAACATAAGACTAATCCTCCTTGCCTGGCTATTACTTACAATTTTGAAACATGAAAGACTGATTCAGAAAGATTTGGAGAGCCTGGATGTACGTCTGGTCTCTCTTAGTCCCAGGAGCGAACAACGAACAAAACAAAAAGCACAAACAAAGACTTCCCTCCACCAAGATTTGAAAGTATCTTGTCCCCCTATTGGTCCTCTGGTCAGGTGTCAGCCAGGTTTACTGAGCTTTTTAACCCTTTACAGGTAAAAGAGACATTAACCCTTAACCATCTGTTTATGACAACTTCTGTTAGTCTATAAGGTGTCACAGGACACTTTGCTATTATTAACACAAAATTTGAGATTTAGAGATCATTTCAGAAACATGTATTTCATAATCACTTTCTCATTAATTGGTACACAGAAGTGCCATCAATAGAAGGCACCTGCTGTCAGTAAACACAAAATATGGCCCTATACTTGTACAGGAAAATAGGACTCTGTATAGCAGATCTCTTTGGAGGACTGGTGCTTATATTTTAGCTTTTCCTCCATAGAAAATGGATTAATGATAAAGGAAAGGGTTTTTGGGTGAAGGGAGAAATAGGTTAGACATTCATAATAAATGTTGTTTGTAGTGTTGCTGGATATTAGAGAGACACAGTGGGTGAGGTCATATCTTTTACTAGACAAGTTCCGACAGTAAATGAGACAAGCTTTCAAGCTCCACAGACCTGAAGAAAAGCTTGGTGAAGCTCAAAAGCTTGTCTGTTTCACCAACAGAAATTGATCCAATAAAGAATACTATCTCACCTACCTTGTCTTCCTAGTTGCAATAAATGGCATTTGGGAGTAAACATTCTGCAATTAGATTTTTAAGATTCCCTGGCCCTTTTCTTTCAGATAGAACAGGTATTTTTCCAAGATTGAAGGGGGATGTCTTTTTGGAACTCATGTATTTACTTACAGGAGTAACTTCTGTGTGCCAATGGAAGAGTGAATTACCCTCCAACTAAAGGTATTTAAGACAGGAGAATAAAGTAGAAAAAAGCATTTAACATTGTTATCTAAGCTTCTTTCTGCTCACAGAGTACAACAATTTCGATCTTTTACTACTCTCTTCAAAAGGAAGGGAGATTCTGACATCACCAGTATATTTCAAATGTTGTCCAGCCACTTCATTTTTGTAAGTGAAGGCAACCTACCGTTGTCTTTGATAAGAGCATCAAAAAATTGAGCTTCCATTGTTTATTACATCTCATGTCACCCATCAATATATTACATATCAAGAAAGGAATATCTTCATTTTAAAAAGTCTTAAAAAAACCCAACAAAATGAAGTCTCATCCATAGGGGAGGAATTCATTTAAAACAGAGTTCTATCCCCCCCGGGAACATCCCTCTCACCTTGCTGAACAATCTAAGTAATATAGACTGCATTCAAGTACTGTGAGAACATCTCAGACTTTAATTAAACCTACATTACCAATCTATTGTGCTACAGGATCCTGAGCCAAAGTGCCCCTGGTATCACAAATGTATTGTGCTGATATGGCACAACAGTCATTACAGCTATTCAATCTGCTTGTCACTGTGTGTCTTGGTGCCCTACAAGGATGTACTGGTTTGTCACTTTAACATGCTTACATTTCAGACTATCATGTTACAAAATATAATTCAGGGAGGAATAAATTATGACAAATAAATTAAACTCACAAAACTGTAGATAAATTTTAATTCACTATTTTTTTTGTTTTAAACCAAGTAAACCAAAGGAACACAGTATATACTGAAATGTTGTTGCTTCTGCAATACTTATGCTAAAAATCTCATGACTGAAAACACCTTGTTAGACCCAGGTGTGAATGTAGCACCCATTCCCATTTACATCATCCATTTTACATTATACTGTAATGATGTGGTAGATATACATGTGGGAAACAGACTCAGCAGCATTCATTTCATGTAAAAAAAAAAAGAGTATCAATTCTGAGGTGCCTTACTCCTCCTTTACTTCATGGTTTGGGTAAAACTTTTAACCACTCTGGAAGAGGTTTATTAAAATAGCAGCTATGTGATTTTCTTCAATAAGAACTAATTCCAGGGTATTTCCCCTCAGAGTTTATATAACAGAGATGAGAGGCAATGTACCATAACTTCGTTTCAACTGGCAGCCTTATAATGAAAAGCCTCAAAAGGACAATTATATTAAACAATATGTGTATTGGATTTGATAAAAATTTGTTAACATTTTTACCTTGTCTTCAGAAATCTAGAACATAAAGGCACAACATATCTTTCAAGACTAAGGCCTGGCGTACACTACAAAGTTAGGTCAACATATGCAGCATTAAGTCGAATTAATAATTTATGTGTCTACCCTGCCGAGTCCCATCTGCCAACCTAAAGGGCTTGTAGTCAACTTCTGTTCTCCACCTCCGTGAGAGGCGTAGTGCTTCAGTCAACATTCATGTGTCAATATGGGGATAGTGTAGACACTGCAACATTCAATTAGAATGAATTGGCCTTCACGAGGTGTTCCACAGTGCTCTGCTGTGACCGCTCTGGAGAGCACTTTCAACTCCATTGCACTTCAGCCAGTACACAGGAAACAAACGCCCCCTGTTAAAGCCCCGGGAACTTTTGAATTTTCATTTCCTGTTTGATAGGCATGGAGAGCTCGCCAGCACAGCTGTCAATGGATGCTGGAGGCCACAGGAGGTAGTGGATCTTATTGTTGTGTGGGGAGAAGAATCTGTGCAGGCAGAGCTCCAAACCAACAGAAGAAACGCTAACATCTATGCCAAAATCACACAGGGCACGGGGGAGAGAGGCTACACCAGGGACACACAGCAGCAGAGCCGCTTTAGGAGGTGTGGGGCCCAATTCAAACAGTTTCGATGGGGCCCTGGCAGGGATGACTTAAAAAAACACGTGGGGCTTGTACTCACCGGGCAGTGTTCCAAGTCTTTGGCAGCACTTCGGCAGTGAGTCCTTCACTCACTCCAGGTCTTCAGAGGCACTGAAGGACCCACCGCTGAAGTGCCGCCAAAGACCTGGAGTGCCGCCAGGTGAGTAAAAATTAAAAAGGCACCTCTAGCCAGGGAAGGGATTCTCACTGAGCGCGGTGCCTAATTCGGGGGAATTGGTGGAATAGGCCTAAAGCCGGCCCTGCACAGCAGTGCCGCATGAAAATAAAGGAGCTTCGACAAGCGTACCAGAAGACAAGGGAGGCAAACAGACATGCCACTTCTATGACGAGCTGCATGTGATTCTAGGCGGTAACCCCACCACTACCTCAGAATGCTCCGTGGATAGCTCCCAGGAGCCCCAGGTGACCTCAGGCAACAATAAGGAGGACACTATTGACAAGGAAGAGGAGGAGAATGCATGGCAGGCAAGCAGAGGATCCATTCTCCCCAACAGCCAAGAATTTTTTTTAACTCTGGAGCCCATCCCCTCACAGGACCAATTGTCAGCAGACTGTGATGCCAGGGGAACGCACTCTGGTGAGTACACTTTTTCAATCAGACTGTAGGGGTTACATGCTATTATTTTTAATGTTGAATCTGAACTTAAAAATGGGATACAAGTTATTGGTGGCCACTCTAGCTATGTAGAGGGTGCTCTCTAGAAAAAAATGTTTGTGTGTCTGGGGATGGCCCAGGAATCCTCCCTGGAGATCTCTAGGAAGCTTTCATGGGTACTCTGCAATCCTTTGCAGAAAGTTTCTGGAAAGGGCTGCCTTGTTTCCTCCACCACGGTAGGACACTTTCCTAAATCACTCCAGTATTAACTCTTCTGGCATTATTGCACTATAGCGTAAGTACCCAGACACTTGCTGCATCTGCTCCCTTTCCACTTTTGTTACCCTCAGGAAAGTGATATCACTTGTGGTCACATAGGGGAAGGTTTTAAATGCTAGTCCTTAAACTGCAAGCAATTCAATAAATAATCCACCCGTTTGGTGAATTCTGGATCACACAACCATACTTTCCCAAGAGTGGCCTCTTGTGTGCTTGGAAAAGATCACCATGTATTACAGACAGCCTTTAAAAAGGGGAGGGAAGGGCAATGCTTCCTGTTTGTCTCCCTTCCACCCCAACCCGAAGCTGCTTTTGTAACAATCAAACTATTTGTGGGTCTTTATGCTGGTGCCTGTCTTCTAGCACCATCCAGGTTGCTACGGGAAAGGGGGTTGTGCTGAGGTTGCAACCACTGATCCCAAGGATGTCTTAACAAACGTTGCAGCACAAGACCTCTTGCCCTCGCCTTGTGGCCTTACTTACCATGGCTGTAGCAGCAAACTGACTCTTGCTGTAGCCAGTGGTTCTCCTTAAGTTTCGGCTTGCAGGGAAGTGCATTGAGGGATGTTTCTTTTATTAAAAGATTTAACCTTGCACCAGAAACAATGTATGCACTGTCAATGCAACCCCTGTGCTTTGTATTCTTTGCAGCTGAAACCTTGTCCGTAAGTGCATCCTCCACGCCGGGACAGATTTTTCCAAATTAGAAGATGAAAAAAGAAGACTTGGGAGACAAGTTCAATGAGTTAATGCGTACCTCTGAGAGTGACAAAACAGAGCTCAGCGCATGGAGGACTGCACTGTTGGAAAGCCTGCACAACGACCATGAGGACAGAAGAGCATGCAGGGAAGAGAGGTGTGACATGCAGGACGAGATGGTGTGGATTATGAGAGAGCAAACAGACATGTTGAGGCGTCTGGCTGAGGTTCAAGAAAGGCAGCTGAACGCTAGAATCCTGCTGCAGCCTATGGTGAACCAGCTGCTGTCTTCACCAAATTCCACATATCCCTTGCACTCAACTGCAGGGGAGGGTACAAGGACCAGAAGGTGCCCATTCCCACACTTTTGATTGTTGTTGCAGTGCAAATGTAAGCAAGCTGTCCTTGTTTCTCCTCCCGCCCCCATGTTATCAGCCCTTTTGCCCCAGGTTATCTTACTTTTCTTGCTGTCTCTCAGTGTTTGTGAGCATAATAAAAATCAATGGATTGAGTAGAAAAGGCTCTTTATTCATTAAGCACACAGCGGTTAACATGGTTGTAGTTTACAGGGGAGTACATGCAATGAAGGGGACAGCTAGGTAAGTAACAACATTGAGTGTCACATTACTGTGGGTCATTGATGAAACTAGTTTTCAAAGCCTCACGGAGATGCAGTGCGCCTCAATGTGCTCTCCTTATTCCCCTGGTGTCTGACTGCTCAAAATTGGCTGCCAAAGGATATGCCTCCACCCACCATCTTGTCAGAAACTTTCCTCCCTTTGTTTCACAGATATTATGGAGCACACAGCAACAGCAATGGGGAAATTCCTTTCACTGAGGTCTAACCTAGTAAGCAAACTTCACCAGTGGGCTTTTAAACATCCAAAGGCACATTCACCACCATTCTGCACTTGCTCAGCCTATGGTTGAACCGCTCCTTATTGCTGTCTAGGCTGCCTGTGTACAGCTTTATGAGACAGGGGAGCAAGGGATAGGCTGGGTCTCCCAGGATCATGATTGGCATTTTAACATCACCAATGGTTATTTTGAAGTCTGGAAAGAAAGTTTCTGCTTGCAGCTTTCTGAACAGCGTGGAGTTCCTAAAGATGCACACATCATGCACCTTTTCTTACCATCCCACGTTGATGTCGGTGAAATGGCCCCTGTGATGCACCGGTGCTTGCAACACCATTGAGAAGTACACCTTTTGATTTACGTACTCTTTGGCAAGGTGGTGCCAAGATAGACAGAATGCATATCCCTATCGCCCCACCGCAGTTAGGGAACCCCATCGTGGCAAAACCATCCACTATGTCCTGCACATTTCCCAGAGTCGCTACCCTTCTTAGCAGAAATCTATTGATTGCCCTGGCAACTTGGATCACAACAGACCCCATGGTAGATTTACCCACTCCAAATTGATTCCCCATTGACTGGTAGCAGTCTGATGTTGCAAGTTTCCACAGAGCTATTGCCACTCCCTTCTCAACTGTCAGAGCAGCTCTCATTTTAGTATCAATGCACTTCAGGGCTGGGGAAAGCTCTTCGCACAGTTCCATGAAAGTGGCCTTGCACATTCAAAAGTTCTCCATCCACTGCTTGTCATCCCATAGCTGCATAACTATGTGGTCCCACCAGTTAGTGCTTGTTTCCCGGGCCCAGAAGCAGCACTCCACCGTGTCAAGATGATACACAACTGTCACCAGCAGCTGCGAATTGCTCCATTCCATGGCTTCAAGCAGGGCTGCTTGAGTGACATCACGTTGTTCTGCACGGCGGCTCCTGCTTTGGCTGAGCAAATACTGCAGGATAAGGCATGAAGTGTTTGTAATACTCACAACAGTGTACAGCTCAGTGGGGTCCATGCTTGCTGTGCTATGGAGTCTGCACAGGTAACTCAGGCTTAGGAAAAAAGGCTTGATTTGTTTGCTATTGATTTCAGGGAGGGAGGTAAGTGCGTCATGGGAGGCTAATGCCATGTTCCCATAGCCACCTGTGCAAATGTTTTGGTCCTATGAGGCACTGCAAGCCCAACCCAACATTCCATTCGGGTCCATGCACCATGGCATAGCTACCCACAGTGCAGCGCTCCTTGAGTTGATGCAAGCCCTGCTAGTGAGGATGCGCTCCGTTGACACAATGTGCATAGTGAGGCACGCAGAATCGACTTGCTTAAAACGGAGGCTCAGTGTCAACTTAAATAAAATCGACCTAATTTTGTAGTGTAGACATACCCTGAGTACATTTTCAGGAGTCAGAAAAAGTTATGGTCCTTTGTGTGTCATCTCTACTATACAAACAACATAGTCCTGAAGGGATATTTCTAATATTTACACAGAGACGTTATTGCCCTATGCTCTAAAACATATTTTAACAATTCAAAAAGCCTAACTATTAAATATTATAGCTTTTTAAAATAGGAAACATCTTAACTTTGGCTAAAACACCATCAGAAAATTGTGTTTTTTCATTATTGCATTGAGAAGTTCACTGTGGCACAATAAAATGTTATCTTTATTAATTCCATAGCAAAGTGGATGTGCAATTCGAAGTTAGCAGATAGCCTTTTAGCTTTAAATCTAGTCTATCCATGTTTGATATGTGTTCATTTGTTCTAGTAACTCAGCCCAAACTTGGTGCACAAAGCAGCAGCTAACATGTAAACTGTTTAATTTTGGGGTACTCTTAAGGAGATTTCACTCACATATGCAGTTCAGACAGCTGCCTGAAAGAAGCCAAGTTACACAGGAGTACATATATATCTCAACTTTGCATTCAAGAAAGGTCAAGAAGGCACCAGTTGTTTAGTGAAAGCACATGTAGAGAGATGGATGGGTAAAATCCAGATGCTTAGAGGTTATCTGGGGTGCTGGTTGCCTAGAAGGAAGTCCTTGTCTCTGCACATCAGACGCAGTTTCAGATTTCTAAGGGAGCCACCAGCAGTGAAGAAAGCCCAGGTAACCATAAGCATCATGATAATATAAGATGGCACTAGGCTGCCTTCATACTGAGGATTCAGGAAAGTCTGCAAAAGGAAAAGAAAAATCATAGTTCAGTTGAACAGCAACAATTAAATTAACATCCAAAGTTCTTGTCATCAGATGAGATTTTAGAAATCCAGGTTGCCTGCTCTGCCTGGATACTAACAAGCCAGGAGGATAATTTTTAAGACATCAAGAGTGCCAAGTATCTCGGCCAAAATTCTGCATTTGGCAGTGCTCTAACTGATGCTCTTCATTGCAAATGTTGCTGCATTTCAACAGTTAGCTGCTGTGCATCTTGTGGCCCCAGATTATTTTGTACCAAAAATGCTTACAAAAGACCACTTAAGAAGGATGGGGTAGGCAAATAATGCAAAGGACAAATATGTCCCCTAACTGGAAAGTTACTGGATATTTAGAATCAGACAAACAATTGCTTGAGTGAAAAGACTTGTTTGGCTTTCACCCTCCAAATAATTCATTAATTAGCACTTTTGTTTGATTATTAAAGCCATGATCAGCAGCCCTAATCAGAAATGTATTCACTTCTTCCCCTCCCCTCATATCAATCTAGCAGACTTTAAGAATATATCACAATAGGTGAACTCACCAGACCTGATACCAGCAAATGGCTCAGGATGACTAGTGCCAGCGCCCACCACTTCTTCTTTTCACAAGCATCAAAAAATGCAATGCCCCAAAATACGTGCAGCAGAACAATGGCCAAAGTCATGAATGCTGAAAGACAGTATATCATTAGTCCTCATTACTGGTAAGACATTAAATGTATAAACACACATAGTTTTCATTCATCCACACAACCTCTGATTCAAACTTGCAGTATGAATAGCCATTAATACCTGTACAACAGTCTACACAAGAGAACACAAAACTCCATGTATTTTGCACACACACTAGCAAGAGCTGTAAATGTAATATAGCTAGGCAGCCAAAACCACATATATTTTTACCTAAATGATTGGTTCTGATGTGCTTATTCCAGGACTTATACAACATCATAGCAAAACTATTCACACAACTGATTGGATCTACTGCTCCTCCTTCACTATGCATAAGAAATATGGACTGTTTTCCTTGTCTTCCAGCAGAAGATTTCAAATCTATATTTTGGAAGAGGTAGGAAAGTGGGTAAAAGTCACATTTATAACCTGAAAAAACATTTATATCCTGAAGCAAAGACAAAAAATAAATAAATGGGTTTTAAACTTCAAAATTAATTGAAAGAAAGAAAATCCTGCTTACTAGAATTGTACAGCAAAAAGGAGAAAGGAACTAAGGGCTAGGTCCACAAAAGAACTTAGGCACCTAACTGACAATGTAGGCACCTCAATCCAACATTTATGTGCCACCGAGATCCCCCAAATGTCTGCTCAGCTGCTGCCTAGCTCTGTAGGTGCCTAAAGTTGGTAGGCATCTAAATTTCCACCATGAAAGAACCCTGGGTGCCTAAGTTTCTGCCAGTGAGCACAACTGCCTCAGTCTAGGCACTTGGGCATCTGTTGTGCACCTCAGCCCCACCAGATTCTCAAAATAGGCTGTCCCCAATTTATCTTGCATAAGGGGACAGATATGGTAGGCATGCTCAGAGCACACCAAATCCCATGCAAAAAGGCGGGGGGAGCAGAAGAGGAGGTGCCCCTGTCTTATAGCTTTTATCTCAGTGGTTAGAGCACTCACCCAGGATGTGGGCAACCTAAGTTCAATTCCCCTCTCTGCCTGATGTGGAGAAGTGGTTTGAACTGGGGTGTCTCACCTCTTAGGAGAGTGTCCTAATCATTGGGGTATGGGGTATTCTAGGGCAGAGCTCTCTCCTGTTGAAGCTGTTCCATTGCATAAAAATAATTAAATAGTCAATGGAGTGGGGGGGACTGGAACCTGGCTCTCCGTTTCCAGGTGAGTGCCCTAACTGGTGAGCTCTACACTCACTTCCACATGCTCTGGTCCAATTACTATTTTTAAAAATCAAATGTATTTCTTACAATTATTGCTGTTTATTTCTGCATTTCATATAGCTTGGGCCATAATTATACAGGGGAAAATGCTGCAAGGTTTGTATGGCCAAACTGCAGAGGAATAATTTAAATGCAAATAACTATTTGCTTTATAGTATTTCGGGTTTGGGTTTTCTTTTAAATAACCACATAGTATAAAATTCTCTATATTTTTAGAAAATGTAAACTTCAGGCATAATCCACGTGGCAACACCCCTTTAAAAGGAAGCCATTTTTAAATATTCTCAAGATTAAGACTTTATAAAAAGTGCTATGTAACTGGCACCATTAAAGGAAAATCAAACAAGACATCGGGTACCAGTGTTAGTTCCCAACTCAGTCAAGTAAACAGACAAGGACAATTTTTGGATACCCTGTGATTTAATTAAAACACAAGTAAAACCAAATACAATAATACACAAACTACACAAAAATATCCCATGTTTTCCCCCCCAGGCACCACAAAAAAAAATCAGTAATATGATGGACAGTCATATGCCACTTTAAGATGAAAATGTTCAAATGCCAGGAATAGCGCAGGCAGGTGCAGGATGTCTGGTACCTACTGCAAGACAACACACCACACTGAAATTTCACTTTGTTAACATGAATGTTTGTTAAATGCAGAGAACACTATTTTTTTCCTGATAAACAATAAGGTAGCACAGAGGTGGCTTGAAAACATAAGGGAATCAAACATGTCAACTAGGCAGTTACATAATTGGATGAAGTGACAGTTCTGGTTTCCAAAGGATTAGAAACATCACATATGTTCCTTTAGGAGCACACCATGCTTACAGTTTCCTTTCAGGGAAGGTAACTGAAATGGGAATGAGCTAGTGAAGAAAAAAAGAGTTAGCTGTGTTTTGAACTTGAACCAGAGAGGAATAAGGCCTTCCTTTACAGCTCAAATGAGGAGAACTGGGAAAGATCTTACTCCAGAGGAGTCCATTGATTTGGTCCAAGTTACTGCATGCACAAAAAGCAAACTGATATAGGTATCAAGATTTATTGTTAAATATTTTGAGAGAACCCACAATAGTTAGTGTTAGGTTTGTGGGTCATGTATATTTGTTAAATTCCAAAGTCCTCTAGTATATTTTTTTACAGACTTTGCTCATATTTATGTATAAAAAGGTGAAAATAAATCTTTGTTTTAAATGTTACCTCTTGAATGTACTATTTAAAATGGAAAGGTACAAAAGAGTCCAGGTTGCCTGGTTTGAATCGCTTTTAGGACATGCAAAACGATGAATACAAGAGTTATAGGAAGGAGTAAACAAAAAAGGGCATTTCATCCATAGGTGTCTGTTGTTCAGTCCTTTTTCTTAAACCAATAGAACACAGAGAGAGAGGAGAGTAGCCCCCCACCCCACAAAAAAAGGCAGCACTAGTCTCTGCTGGTTGTAGGGCCATTGCTGAAAGATCACAGAAAAAGTACACAAAATATGACCCAATTTTATTGATTCTGAATACCCCGTATCAGTGGTAGAAGCCTGTAGAAGATCTTGGGAAGAACAGTAGAAATGTGAATCCATAAATGTATAAAGTCAGTCTAGATTCTGGCATATTTAAGAACACTATATGTGTGTTATTGATTGCACAGAAAGCTCCATCATTTTTAAACATTTATATTCATGTTGAGGTAAGATGTGTCCAAAATTATGCACATAAAAAAACCTATCATATTTTGTTTTCTGTTTCTAGTCAGTCATCCAGATAGAGGAAGAAGATCTGGCCCCCACGACATCTGAGGAAGGCGGCCACCCAGATATGCACTTTGTGAATACCCTGGGAGCTGTGGACAGGCCAAACGGGAGGATTGTAAATTGGTAGTGCTCCTGTCCAACCATGAAACGGAGGAAGCACTTGTGCCCCTTGAATATATGGATGTGGAACTACACGTCCTGCAGATCGAGG
Organism: Gopherus evgoodei; assembly: GCF_007399415.2. Classification (NCBI taxonomy): domain Eukaryota; kingdom Metazoa; phylum Chordata; order Testudines; family Testudinidae; genus Gopherus; species Gopherus evgoodei. The sequence continues at coordinate 34,424,469 of NC_044331.1, read as the reverse complement.
GTGGCGTACCAATTCCAGGGATCCAGGGAGGGGATGATGGAGGCCAGAGAGACCATGAGAGACTTGAGCTTTACCAAGTACTGGTTCAGGTCTTGCAGGTCCAGGATGGGCCTGAGCCCCCCTTTGGCCTTCGGGATAAGGAAATAGTGGGAGTAGTACCTCTTGCATTTGAACTCCACTGGCACCACTTCCACCACTCCTAAGCCAACGAGCCACCCCACCTCCTGCTCGCGCAGGGCCTTGTGAGACAAGTCCTCCAGGAGGGACAAGGGTGAAGGGTGGTTGGGTGGGTTAGAGATAAATTGGAGGGTGTAGCCTCAGGAGATGGTGTTGAGGACCCATCAGTCCAAGGTCAGCCACGACCACTCCAGGAGAAAAGCTCAAAACTGGTTGGAGAAGGGACGCTTTATTGCTGTTGGATCCCTGCCTGTTTACCCTTGGATGACCCAGGCTTGGGGGCAGACCAGGACTGCCTCTGTGGGCATTTCTTACAGTCCTGTGATTTTTATAACCGCACTCATATTTAGAGTGGGTGGTCTGAGTGGGAGCCTATTGAGGCTTAAACTTAGGTCTAGCCAGAGCCAGAACATAGACGCCAAAGGTCTTAAGTGTAGTGCGGGAATCTTTCAGGCCATGCAGCTTCACGTCCGTCTGTTCCAAAAACAGGGCCTTGCCATCAAACGGGAGGTCCTGCAAGGAGTTCTGCGTTTCACTGGACAGTCCAGATAGCAGGAGCCATGACACCCTCCTCTTGCATGCCACGGAGGCCATGGACCATGCAGCTGTATCCGCTGCATCCGAGGCTGCCTGCAGGGTTGCCAGGGCAGCCGCTGTACCCTCCTCCACCAGAGCTTTGAACTCCTTCCTGTCATGCTCCTGGAGGAAGTCCTCAAATTTGGGAAGAGCGCCCCACAGATTTAACTCATACCAACCCAGGAGAGCCTGATGGTTTGCCACCCTTAATTGGAAACTCGAGGATGAATAACTCTTTCTCCCAAATAAGTCCAGCCTCCTTAAGTCTTTATTTTTCGGAGTCAGAGCTGGTTGGCCCTGCCACTCCCTGTGATTGACTGAATTGATCACCAGGGAGTTGGGGACAGAGTGGGTGTACAGGTATTCATGCCCCATGGCAGGCACAAAGTACTTCTGTTCAGCCCACTTAGAGATGGGGGGCAAAGAAGTTGGGGTTTGCCACAAGGCGTTTGAAATTTTTGCCACCCCTTCATGGAATGGGAGAGACACCCTGCCCAGTACTGAGGCCGATAGGATGTTGAAGAGGGAGTCAGAGGTTTCCTCCTCCTACTCGGCCTGAAGGTTGAGGCTTGATGCCACCCTTTTCAATAGTTCCTGCTGGGCTTTAGAGTCTTCCTGTGGGACAGAGGGAGGAGGGGCCGTAATCGCATCATCAGGGGAGGGTGAGGAGGTGGGCGCAGTACTCTGCGAACCCACCAGTACTGGGGGTCCCACCACTTAGTCGCCCTCTGAGCACTGAACCAAAAGTGCACATCCCATTGACTCCTTTCTAGGAGGCTGGGAAATGGAGGCTGACAGCTGTTCCAAAACTCCAAAAACCAACCAACCCCCCCTGTATCAGGAGCCACAGGGCCCATTGGTACCATGGTGCCAGCCAAGGAGCCTGGTGCCACTGCACCTGCTGTGGCACCAGCACAGCAGGCTGTTCAGCCTGACTGGCCTGTCCCATTGATCGATGGCTACAAAGGAAGGCCAGGCTGGTGTACAACCTGTCCCTGTCCCTGGACTGGGGGAAGCGGCAGCAGCGGGAACGGTGCCAAGGAGGAGACCATGATCCTGATGTGGAGGAATGGTACCGCCGGTAGCAGCTGCTCCGCAATCAACTCTGGCGGGAGGATTTGCAGCGGCATTGTGCCCGCGATCGATGCCCAGGACTGCGGAAGTGGTGCTGTGGCGGGGTTGTGGAACAAGACAATGAACAGGAACGGTGTCTATGTTCATGTCACGATTGGCTACGGAAGCCCCTTGGAGATGAGGACCTTCGGTGCCATCTGTCTCGGTCTCGACGGGGCCTGCTCCTCAAGGCAGAGCGGTGCCTGGAACCCCTGTTAGTCAGAACCCAACCAGACCACCTGGTGGGGGTTGACGGTGACCGGTGTGGACTACGCATGGGGTGGTTGCTAAGTGGCGAACAGCATCGGGAAGATTCCCTCGACCACAAATGGTACCAAGCAGGGGGCAACTGCGGAGATCCCCACGGTGGCTTGCCTCTGGACCGGGGACCCAGCGTTGGTGGTGCCCCTGGTACCGGCAGGGACATAATGTCCCGAGCCGCTTGCAGGGCCTCTAGCATGGAGGACATCCAGACATCCAGGGAAGCCTGCTCTGACTGGGCCGGGCTACTCCACTCAACCTGAGTTGGAGGCCTGGAGGCCAATGGGGACTGAGGACTGCCCAACATGGGTCCAGCCTCTTCCCCAGTCTTGCTCTGGTGCCGCCGCGGCAAAGGCTTCTTCTTAGCCTTCTTGGCATGCCCTGCAGATGGGGAGCGGTGCCGATGGGTAGATGGCACCAAGGGGTCGCCGTGCACCGACACTGCAGCACCTGGTGCTGACTCGGAGCAGCGCACCGGAGTCAGGGTCAACGCTGACTCCATCAGGATAGCCCAGAGCCTAATGTCCCTTTCCCTCTTGGTCCGAGGCTTGAAAGACCTGCAAATCTCGCAGTGATCGCTGAGATGGGTTCCCCCCAGACAGTGTAAATAGTCCGCATGCAGATCACTCACTGGCATTGGCCGCCTTCAAGTGTAGCACAACTTGGGGCATGGAGCATGCCCTGACCCGGGCGCACTAAACTAAACTAATCTTCACCTATAGGTACTACTACAATGAACGAACAAGAGGTCGAGAAGAAAGCTGCAGACAATCTGGAGCAGAACAGTTCCAAAGCACCTTCACTGGTGGCAAGAAGGAACTGAGAGTGTGGGGGAGCGCAAAGTGCCCCTTACACCGTGCTATAGAGGCGCCACTCCAGGGGTCGCTGGGACGCTCCTCTGTGGGTACTGCAAGGGGAAAAACTTCCGCACCAGTGCACGTGGCGAGCACACACACCTATTGGGGAATACACATGAGCAATTAGTTGAAAAAGAAATGGAGGTACAGAAACAGGAAGTGGCTTGCCCACGGTCACATTGAAGGTCACTGGTAGAGCTGGGAATGACATCCACATCTCTTGACTCTCAGTCCAATGCCCTATCCATTAGACCACACCCACTCCCAAGGACGACTGATGATTTGTAACATCCACCTACAGAAGTCTTGTTTCTGGGCTCAAGGACTACCTGAGTTCTAACCAAGAACTGCCCTGGACCTACTGTGTGGCCTTGGTCAAGTAATTTATTCTTGATATCTTAATTTCTGATGTCTATCAAGTGGTCTTAATACTCACCTAACTCACTTCATCTTGGCCAGGCTGCAAAAATGATAAAAGTTATACCACAACTCTACATCCGTGATTATATAATGATGACATTATTCCTGACTCACATACTGTAAGAGTTTAGCTAAACAAACAGCTGAATACCATAGTAGTTTACTGCTTGTCACTTGAAACACATCATCTTACTAATAACAATCATTCAGGTAAGCACTAAAGTAGATTCCATTTACAATATTGAGTTTTACAGCTGCTTAGAAAATGTGTCAAAACTGTTTGACAAAAAAACTCTCATATTCTGTTTTCTGACCACTTAAGCAGCCAGTTGGAAAATGTTCATATTAAAAATAGGACTATTCAGAAAAAGAGTGTAGGGACTTTAGGTTTGGAACTTCCTCTAGGTCAGGGGTCAGCAACCTTTCAGAAGTGGGGTGCCAAGTTTTCATTTATTCACTTTAATTTAAGGTTTTATGTGCCAGTAATATATTTTGACATTTTTAGAAGGTCTCTTTCTATAAATCTATAATATATAACTAAACGATTGTTGTATGTATAGTAAATAAGGTTTTTTAAATGTTTAAGAAGCTTCATTTAAAATTAAATTAAAATGCAGAGCCCTCTGGACCAGTGGCCAGGACCCGGGCACTGAGGGTGCCACCGAAAGATCAGCTTGCGTGCCGACTTCGGCATGCGTGCAATAGGCTGCCTACCCCTGCTCTAGGGATTGTAATGTTGATATAAAGCAAACCATGATTTAGGGTTCATATATGAAATTTTGACACAGAAGTTGAATGCTCACTTTTTTCAGCTGTCACTTTGTGTTGCCTTTACTGCATAGAGTTCTTTCTATGGTGTCTTAGGACAAGAGGAAAGCATGTATCTGAGTCACTGTTCTCTCCACTCCATTAGATTGGGGTTTTTATTAATCTAGTCAATTAATACACAACTATCCAAGTTTAGAAAGCAGGAGGCAGACAACTGAAATAACTGAGCTATCAGTCTACTCCAACTGAGCACATTCACAAGATCTCAAGGGGGAAAAAAATCAAACAAATTCATATCAAAAAACCTTGCCTTTTTAATCAAAAAGATCTCATATTTCAAAAGTATAAGCTAAGGTCAAAAGCATCTGGTACGATTAAAACAAGTGCTCTCAAAGAAATCAAACATAACATTTCAATAATGCACTGTTCTTCTTTGAATAAAATATTTATATTTTGCAATCTGAGAAAAGTGGGACTTCTAAAATGGAAATGGAGAGTTTAATTCTTATCTTTTCTCTTAAAACAAAATTAGCAACATTGAAATTACATGAAATCAGAACCATTTGAAGTCACAATGATGTGAGATGGCGCCATCTAGGGACTAAATATTGCAACATTAAATTGGGACACAGTTAAGGACATTTCAGTTTCTTCATAAACACATCTTAACAGTTTGATTTAAAGTTTTAACCACAACAGGAAATTTAGGAACATCTGTTATGCAACAAGAAAGTTGGACACTTTCTTGTTGTGTATTTATAGTTTACAGTTCCTTAAAGTGCTGTGGGGTTACAATATACACCGTATAAATGTATACTAATCACAATACAAAGTGTCTATATGCAGGGGTGGGCAAACTATGGCCTGCAGGCTGGATCTGGCTCCTCAGGGCCTTGGATCCAGCCAGCGCGATTGCCTCCCTTGGCGCCATGGGCGCCACTCTCAGAAGTGGCTGGCACCACTTCCCTGCAGCCCCGGGCACGGGCACAAAGGGCTCCGTGCATTCCCTTGCCTCCAGGCACCGCCCCTGCAGCTCCCATTGGCCAAGAACGGAAAACCACAGCCAATGGGAGCTTCAGGGAAGGTACCTGGAGGTGCAGCAAGGGCAGCACATGCAGAGCCCTCCCTCCCCTCCCCCAGGAGCCACAGCGCTTCCTGGAGCAGCGCAGGGCTGGGGCCAGGGCAGGCATGCAGGGAGACTGCCCTGGCCCTGGTGTGCGACGCTGCCACTCCGAAGCCGCTTTAGGTAAGCGGCTCCAGGCCGGAGCCCGAATCCCTCCTGCACCCCGCCCCAAAACTCCCTGCCCAAAGCCTCCTGCCTGCACCTTGCACCCCTCCTGCACCCCAACCTCCTTCCCTGAGCCCCCTGCTGCATCCCTGTGCACCCCAACCCCCTGCCCTGAGCCCCCTCCCCCAGTCCGCACCCCTTCCCTGAGCCCCCTTGTACACCCCGCACCCCTCCTCTGTCCCAGTACCTTGCCCTGAGCACCTTCCTGCACCCTGCACCCTCTCCCACACCCCAACCCCCTGCCCTGAGCCCCATCATACACCCCACACTCCTCCTCTGCCCCAATCCCTTGCCCTGAGCACCTTCCTGCACCCCGCACCCTCTCGCACACCGCAACCCCCTGCCCTGAGCCCCCTCATACATCCTGCACCCCTCCTCTGCCCCAATCTCTTGCCTTGAGCCCCTTCCTGTACCCCACACTCTCTCCCATACCCCAATTCCCTGCCCTGGCCCTCCGTACAATTTTCCCACCCAGATGTGGCCCTTGGCCCAAAAAGTTTGCCCACCCCTGGTCTAATGGTTGTTTTGAAGAGAAAGTCAAGGGCAGTGACACTTTATTCTCTCTCTCTACACACAAACACACACTTACACTTTGTAAAGTGGCAACAATAGTTAATTAAAGAGGCATCAGGAGATTAATTGTAACACTGTAGCCAATGAAGTTAGCTACACAACTGTCTGTTTTTGTAAACAATGTGCATAATTTTGGACACATCTTACCTCAACACGAATATAAATGTTTAAAAATGATGGAGCTTTCTATGCAATCAATAACACACATATGGTGTTCTTAAATATGTCAGGATCTAGACTGACTTTATACATTTATGGATTTACATTTCTACTGTTCTTCCCAAGATTTTCTATAGGCTTCTACCACTGATACGGGGTATTCAGAATCAATAAAATTGGGTCATATTTTGTGTACTTTTTCTGTGATCTTTCAGCAATGGACCTACAACCAGCAGAGACTAGTGCTGCCTTTTTTTTTTTGTTTTTGGGGGGGGAGGTTACTTTCCTCTCTGTGTTCTATTGGTTTAAGAAAAAGGACTGAACAACAGACACCTATCACAAAGTGACTGAACCACTTATTTCTCAACAAGATATCATGCCATGTGTAAGGGAATTTCAAGTAAGCATTTTACCTTTTGTAAGTCTCTATGCAAAGGAAGGGAGAGGGAATAAGGGAATGTGTTGAAATGAAGACTTTATGTTTTTAACTTTTTCATTAAAATGTTTCTGCCTGGTTCTTTGCTTTCTGCATACACAAAAAGAACAATTTATTGTTCTGTGATGTTCAACAAGCAAAACCAAGTCCCTGGCAACTCAAATTAATGGTAATAATTAGGAAGTAAGGCATTAACAAATAGGGACAACTTAAAATTTGTTAAAACTCATCAAACCTATTGTACCTCTCACCCTGTCATGTCCTACACTGCCAAAATTATTCACGAATGAGTGGACATTCCTTAAAATCATGGGCAAACCTTATGATAGTCCAACAGTTCTGCTCTGCTTCTCCACTATTCATGCCTCTATGAATAACTGATGCTTTCGTAACAGGGCCAGGAGTGATTTCCTTCCTGGCAACCCTGTAAAATCTGCTTTATGGTGGAGAGATCAAAAGCCATTAAGGAAAACAATAGATGAGTGAGTTGGTATTTCTGCAAAGCAGAACAATATTTGGCCCTAACAGAGGCCAGGACCTAGCCAAACTCAGTCAGTGCTGCAGTCAAACAACCTAATTTCTCCTACCAATTTGTAATAAACCCTTTTGAACTTGCACAAAGAATCTGTTCTCTCTACTAGCCACTACACCAGCAGAGAGAGTTTATTTTTCTCTACCAGAGTCTAGCAGCGAGCATATGTTTAAACAGTCTGGCCTGAAGTATGGTCCTTTAATTTTTATTTTATTTCAATTCCAGATGAAATGTCTGCCTTTACAGGATGGCAAGTTTTAATGAATGTACACTGCTTGCATCCACTAGAAGAAAGAATCCCCAATCAATCTCTTTTGAAAACACCACCAGAGACCACGGATAACATAAAGCATATACGCTTTTCAAAACATAACATTTTGGAAATCTATCTTACTATTGTTCTATTCTTCTGCAATAATTCAAAGTTGATCTTTTCATATTACTAGGGGTATTATTTATACAAGATCTGGGTGATCTGATTTACATATCAACCTTGAGATAAACACCCAAGGTGTCCAGCAAGCCTCATTCAGAAAAAATGTGTTTTCCTTAGCTTTGCATTACCTAAAGAGGTACTCTAGTTTTGCAATGATCAAGATCAGAATGACAAACAGATCTGACTTCAAAAAAATAGTAAAATAAGAAAGAACGGTGTCAAAGCCCTAATTTGTGTTATAGTCCTTTTAGACTTTCATATATGGGAGGAATACCCTTAAAGGAAAAGGAAAATACATAAATAAATACAAGTGATTTATATTGTTTATAATTTGATGTCATTGCAACCTCTATTTTATTACACTAAAACAATTTTTTTTAAAGTACACCAAAATTTAAATATTTGCAACAGATTTTAAGTTGCAGAAAAATAACACACCGAATCCTGGATGTTTACCAAAGTGAGATTGACTTCCAATCAGTTGGTGGTCAGGACCCCGAATGTCTAGAGGCAAAACTAGTAAAATATTTCTTAAAAAGCTGAATTCTTAATTAATCTTATGCTTCATGAGCCAAAAATTAACGTAACTGTTTAGTGAAAGTTATGTTTATTCAAACGTATACTAAGATACACACAAATATCTCACAGTACAGTCAGAGCCCTCATAGTGGGTTAAATAAAGTTTTCCATGGGCCACTTATACCAGGAAATGTTAAGAGCTTGTCAGAAAAAGTGACTGAATAAATTCAGTCTTCACTTGCCCCTCAGCCCCCACAACAATCACCAGGCCACACTCCCATGCACAGATTTACCTACCAGAAGACAGGAAGTACTGAGGAGAATCTCCATAAATACCCACTGTGCCTGGTCCCAAGGAGTCAGTCAGGATATTCACAAGAGAAAATACTCCACTCATGATCGCAAAACCCAGGCCAGACACTATGCAAAGAACACACACAAACACACAAGAGACTAATTACAAGTCTTTAGACAAATCCTCACATTACTTGCAGGTGGCAAGATTTTATAAGTGAAGTCATATTCAAAGACAAAAGAATTCTAAGGAATCTCTCCATTTCATTCCTACAGTATATTTTTATTGGAAACCAACTAATTCTTTGGTTGTGATAGAGGAGAAGAATAATACTTAGAACTTACAGAGGACTTTACATCTTCCAAGTGCTTTATGAACATCAACCAACACTCACAATTCTGCTGTGAAGTGAACAAATATTCCCATTGCCTCAAGATGGAAATGGGAGAGAGAGGTTAAGTGATTTTTCGAAGACGATAGAGCAAATCCATGTCAGAGCTAGAATCAGAACTCAGATATTATTGTCTCCTCTCAACTGATGGCAGTTTTATTAGAAGAGACAAGGACAAAACGGGCTTGGAGACTGAAGCACCATCTCACCCCAAAAGATAAGAGATACGTTGGAAGATCAAGGTTGAGGTATGCTGGCTGGGTTACGTGGGCACTGATATTACCTCTATTATATAACATCTCTTCCATAGAGAGAGAAAAGACGGTTACTCACCTTTGTAACTGTTGTTCTTTGAGATGTGTTGCTCACATCCATTCCAGTTAGGTGTGCGCGCCGCGCGTGCACGTTCGTCGGAAACTTTTTACCCTAGCAACTCCAGTGGGCCGGCAGGTCGCCCCCTAGAGTGGCGCCGCCATGGCACCCGATATATACCCCTGCCAGCCCACCCGCTCCTCAGTTCCTTCTTGCCGGCTACTCCGACAGTGGGGAAGGAGGGCGGGTGTGGAATGGATGTGAGCAACACATCTCGAGGAACAACAGTTACAAAGGTGAGTAACCGTCTTTTCTTCTTCGAGTGATTGCTCACATCCATTCCAGTTAGGTGAATCCCAAGCCATACCTAGGCGGTGGGGTCGGAGTGAGAAGTCGCGGCATGGAGCACTGCAGATCCGAAGGCCGCGTCCTCTCTGGACTGCTGGACCAGGGCGTAGTGGGAAGCAAAGGTGTGGACTGATGACCAGGTCGCTGCCCGACAGATTTCCTGGATGGGCACACGGGCGAGGAAAGCCAGTGACGACGCCTGCGCCCTGGTAGAATGCGCAGTCACACGGCCCGTAGGAACGTGGGCCAGCTCGTAGCAGGGCCTGATACAGGATGTTACCCACGAGGATAACCTCTGCGAGGAAATGGGAAGCCCCTTCATGCGGTCCGCTACTGCCACGAAAAGCTGGGGGGATTTTCGGAACGGTTTTGTCCTCTCCACATAGAACGCGAGAGCCCTACGGACATCAAGCGAGTGGAGTTGTTGCTCCCTGCGTGAAGAATGAGGTTTCGGGAAAAAAACCGGGAGGAATATCTCTTGGTTGACGTGGAAGGCTGAGACCACCTTGGGGAGAAAGGCAGGGTGTGGCCTCAGCTGCACCTTATCTTTATGGAAGACTGTATACGGGGGGTCTACCGTGAGAGCCCGGAGTTCCGACACCCGTCTAGCTGAGGTAATAGCTACTAGAAAGGCAGTCTTCCAAGAAAGATAGAGTAGGGAGCAAGTAGCTAACGGCTCGAAGGGGGGCTCCATGAGCCGAGACAACACCAGGTTAAGATCCCAGGTCGGGGCAGGGGGTCGGACGTTAGGGTATAGACGTTCCAGCCCCTTCAGGAATCTAGTCACCGTTGGGTGAGAGAAAACGGAGCGGCCATCCCCACACGGGTGAAAGGTGGAGATAGCCGCCAAGTGGACCCGCAGGGACGGTATCGCCAGGCCCTGTTGTTTGAGGGACCAAATATAGTCCAAAATATTGGCCACCGAAACTTCCAACGGGAGGAGACCTTTCTCCATGCACCAACAGGAGAAACGCTTCCACTTGGCCGAGTACGTCGCTCTAGTGGAAGGCTTCCTGCTGCCCAAGAGTACCTCACGTACCGGGGTGGAGCAGCGCAACTCAGAACTGGTCAGCCACGCAGGAGCCACGCTGCTAGGTGCAGCGACTGGAGGTCCGGGTGACAGAGAGTTTCGTGGTCCTGGGTAGTCAGGTCCGGGTGAAGGGGCAGGGGAACTGGGTCGGCTATGGCCAGGTCCAGCAACATGGGGTACCAATGCTGTCTGGGCCACGCCGGGGCTACCATGATCACGCGGGCCCTGTCCCTGCGCACCTTCAGAAGGACCCTGTGGACCAGCGGGAACGGGGGGAACGCGTAGAACAAGTGGGTCGTCCACGGAATAAGGAAGGCGTCCGCTATAGACCCCGGTTCCCGGCCCTGAAAGGAGCAGAACGCCTGGCATTTCCTGTTCCCCCTGGACGCGAAGAGGTCCATGCGGGGACATCCCCACCTCTGGAAGATTGAGAGAGCGACGTCCGGGCGAAGGGACCACTCGTGAGAGAGGAAGGATCTGCTCAGGCGGTCCGCCAGCGTGTTCCGTACTCCGGGGAGGAAGGAAGCCGTGAGGTGAATGGAGTGGGCTATACAAAAGTCCCAGAGTTGCATCGCCTCGTGACATAGGGGAGAGGATCTGGTGGCGCCCTGCTTGTTGATATAGTACATGGTCGTCGTGTTGTCGGTAAATACCGCGACACAACGACCCCGAAGCTGGTGACAGAACATTTGACAAGCAAGGCGGACCGCTCTCAACTCCCGCATGTTGATGTGTAGCTTCACCTCCTGCAGGGACCACAGGCCCTGTGTTCTCAGGGTTCCCAGGTGGGCCCCCCAGCCGAGATCTGAGGCATCCGTCGTTAGGGACACCGAGGGCTGGGGCGGGTGGAATGGAAGCCCCGCACACACTACGGACTGGTCTAGCCACCAGCTGAGAGAATCCAACACCCCCTGGGGGATTGTGATCAGCATGTCTAGTGATTGCCTTGCCGGCCGGTAATGTACGATGAGCCACGACTGGAGGGGCCTCATGCGGAGCCGTGCGTATCCGGTCACAAATGTGCAGGCTGCCATATGGCCTAACAGGGTTAGACATGTCCGTATCGATGTCAAGGGGGCTGCCAGCAAGCGCTGAACGATCGCCGACAACGCCTGGAACCTTGAAAACAGCAGAAGGGCCCTGGCCACGGTGGAGTCCAGGACGGCCCCAATGAACTCCACCCTCTGCGAGGGAAGCAGGGTGGACTTGTCCACGTTGATCATGAGGCCCAAGGTAGCAAACAGGCCGGTGATCCTGCGGACGTGGCTGCAAACCTGCAGCTCCGACGTGCCCCGAATTAACCAATCGTCTAGGTAAGGGAACACGTGAATGCGACTGCGCCGAAGATGTGCCACAACGACGGCCATACATTTTGTGAATACCCTCGGAGCCGTAGAAAGGCCAAATGGGAGGACTGCAAATTGGTAGTGAAGGCGGCCCACCACGAATCGAAGGAAACGTCTGTGGTGTGGCCATATGGCAATATGAAAATAAGCGTCCTGCATGTCGAGGGCGGCATACCAGTCTCCCGGATCCAGGGATGGGATAATGGTCCCCAGGGATACCATGCGGAACTTCAACTTCACTAGGTACTTGTTGAGCTCTCGTAGGTCGAGGATAGGCCTGAGGCCTCCCTTGGCCTTGGGGATCAGAAAGTAGCGGGAATAAAACCCCTTGCCTTTCTCGTTTTCCGGAACCGCCTCTATAGCTCCTTTGTTGAGGAGCGACTGTACCTCCTGTCGAAGGAATTGCTCGTGAGAGGGGTCCCTGAAGAGGGACGAGGAAGGGGGGCGGGAGGGAGGAAATGATACAAACTGCAGGCGGAATCCCGTCTGCACCATGCGTAAGACCCAGCGGTCGGATGTTATTTGGGTCCACGCCTGGAGGAAAAACGAAAGGCGGTTGGAAAACGGGGGGGAAGGATCCGTGGGGGAAACTGGTACTGCGCCCTCGGGCACACCTTCAAAACGAAGGTTTGGGTCCAGGCGGGGGTTTGGAGGAGCTCTGATTCTGCCCCCCTTGGTTCCCCGACTGTCTGCGCCTTCCATTCCTGCCGCGGCGCCTATTAAGGTCCTGCCGCTGGCGGAACTGGGGGTATGGCCGACGCTGCTGCTGTTGCTGCGGCCGGAAAGGTCTGCGTTTCGTCCCAGGCGTGTGAATCCCAAGGGAGCACATAATGACCCGATTGTCCTTAAGACTTTTCAGTCTGGGGTCTCTCTTTTCCGAGCACAGGCCCTGGCCTTCGAACGGGAGGTCCTGGATGGTGTACTGGAGCTCCGGTGGAAGGCCAGAAACCTGAAGCCAGGAGATGTGGCGCATCGTTACCCCCGAGGCGAGGGTACGGGCAGCCGAGTCTGCAGCGTCCAAGGAGGCCTGCAACGAGGTTCGTGCAACCTTCTTGCCCTCGTCAAGAATCGCCGCAAATTCTTGACGAGCCTCTTGTGGCAGCAGCTCTTTGAACTTGTCCGCTGCCACCCACGAGTTAAAAGCGTAGTGGCTAAGAAGGGCTTGTTGATTGGAAACCCTGAGCTGAAGGGCCCCAGCCGAATAGACCTTGAGGCCGAGGAGGTCCATACGCCTGGCCTCCTTGGATTTGGGGGCTGGGGCTTCCTGTCCGTGACGCTCCCTCTCGTTCACCGACTGCACCACCAGGGAACATGGTGTCGGGTGAATGTGGAGGTACTCATAGCCCTTGGAGGGGGCCATGTACTTCCTTTTGACGCCCCTCGCAGTAGGGGGGATGGAGGCCGGTGACTGCCAGATTGTATTGGCGTTGGCCTGGATCGTCCTAATGAAGGGTAGGGCGACCCTGGTGGGAGCATCGGAGGAGAGGATGCTGACAACGGGGTCCTCGATCTCAGAGACCTCCTCAGCTTGCAGGCTCAGATTCTGTGCTACGCGCCTGAGGAGGTCCTGATGTGCCCTGAGATCTAGCGGAGGAGGGCTATTGGAGGAAGTGCCAGCCACTGCTTCGTCAGGAGAAGAGGATGAGGAGACCCCTGGCAAGAAAGTGTCCAGCGGGGGGTCCGCCTCAGCCCTCGCCTCTGGCTCAGGAGGGAGACCAGGGTCTTGTTGCTTCGATCCTTCCTCCCCGTCCGGGGAGGGAGGGGGGGCGGGACAACGATGCCTCCAGCACCCTGTGCTCTGCCGTTGCAGGCCTAGGAGGAAGCTGTTGGGGGCCCTGGGCTTGATGGTACGCCCAGGGTGTCCAGAACCCCCACTGCTGCGGACCCTAGTTCTGTTGCGGAGGGTCTTGGAAGAGAGCCGCTTGTCTGTCGGTGCCCAGCGCGTATACACTGTCCGCCTGTGATGACACCGACGGCTGTCTGGAAGGCCATAGAGGGGCCGACCGTGGCTGGTAAGAGTCTCCGCGGTCCGGCACCGAAGATGTTCTCGGTGCCGGGGACCGGTACCGGGAGCCATACCGGTGCTGGGATCGGGACCGGGTTCCCGATCGGTGCCACAAGTACGACTGGTACCGCCGAGGGGAGCGGTTGAGTCCCGAGACAGCGCCGTCATCATGGGTTTGCCCCTGGACGCTACCCACACCGGAGGTACCGGGGGTGGCGGCTGAGTTGACTCAGTCAGGGCAATGAGGTCCCATGCCGAGGCGAAGGTCTCTGGAGTCGATGGGACCAATAGCTCAACCCCAGATCTTATGGGGGAGCTCGGCAGGACCGGACTCAACGGACCCACCGGGCCCGGAGTCGACAGTGCCGGTAGCGCCGCGGCAGATACTTAACCACTAACTAACAACCGTAGAACAAGGAGAGCTAGGGACGTGGAGGACAGCTATGCCGCGCTCCACAGTTCCAACAACCGACACGGCGGTAAGAAGGAACTGAGGAGCGGGTGGGCCGGCAGGGGTATATATTGGGTGCCATGGCGGCGCCGCTCTAGGGGGTGACCTGCCGGCCCACTGGAGTTGCTAGGGTAAAAAGTTTCCGACGAACGTGCACGCACGGCGCGCACACCTAACTGGAATGGATGTGAGCAATCATTCGAAGAAGAACTTCATTTTTCAGAGCTGTTAACATGTTATCTTTCACGAGTGCTAAAGCCACGATTGTTTTAAAAAGGGTAATATATTTATTTCTGAAAACTATAGAGACTGAACTTTACTGAAAGAAATATACAGAATTAACATAATGCTTCATGACAAAGTAGAATCATAGTTTTACTGCATCTCATATTTCAGCACAACCCTGGTCATCTTGAGACATAGTGTGGTCTAGTAGATTAACCAGAGAACTGAAAACATGGAATTCCTGAATTCTAATCCTCATTCTCACAGTAATTGCCTCTAGGATCTTGGGCATGTTTTTTTTTTTTAAATAGTCCCATTTATGAAGTAGGGATGAAAATAATTACCTAGCTCCTGGAGCCTTGGAAAGAATTAGTCAATGGTTGTAAAATGGCTCTGAATTTAAGAAAATAATTCTTAGCAATTGTAGTGCTTTTCATTAACAGCTTCCTTTTGATGTTAATGGTAAAATTATTTTGATATCTTTTGCCTTACGTAATCTGAACATCTATAAAGTAAGTTTTTACATGCCTGTTGGAGTCTACAAGACTTTGTGAAACAAATAAAAATGGAGTAGCAAATAAACACAGTCTGCATGCAAAAGTTAACATATTCTGTGGCTATAACATTTTACAAATGACTTTTTTTTCTAACATGACTATTTTGGGTACAAGTTAAATAGTTTTGACTGCATTTCAACTTACCATAGGACAACTGTCTGACCGAGATGGGTATGGTTTCCTCCTGGCTTATAGTCATTAAGCCCTAATTAGCTTTTCTGAAATAAAGACAATATTTTTAAAAGTAATACCTTAATGTCCATACATTCTATTTTTCAACTTTGCTACTTTAAACTAGTCAGATCTTATTTTTAAATGTCTAAATGAAACAAGAAAGCCACTTAAATAATTATATGCAAAGGATGGGGGGAGGCTTTTCAAAGCAAAGGTCATCAGAATTTTTCAATATGGGCAAAACAACTTATTTTCTCGTAGTCCCATTCTCAGAAATGGCTGAAATATTTTGGCTGAAATTCACCCTGTGGTAGACATCCAGCATGGAAAATTTCAGACCATATGGATGAAGACAAAAAAAGTTATACACAACTGAAAACAGGATATTATAACAAGTATTGTTGGGCAGCCTTCATAATAGATGGTGTTACCAGCTCCTCCTATAATATTTTAGTTCTGGATAAACAGACCCAGGAAAAACTTAAGCCAAACATTTCAACCTGTTCAGCGGAATTCCTAATGGGGGGTTTTAGCTCTAACAGTTTCTATATCTTGGTCCTGATCCTGCAAAAACTTACTCATATGCTTAAGTTAAATAACTTAAATGGGACTGCTCACAGTGCATAAAGCTAAACACACGCTTAATTCTTTGCAGGATCAGTGCCCATGTCTACACTCTTTTCGGATACTCAAATGTTAAAACCTCAAATTAATGCCAAGTACCTGAAGAACCTTTATCCAAGCAAAAATCAGTTTACTAGTTTAATAAGAATTTGGAAAAATTTGTTAGAACTTGTTACAGGGTTTATACCAATTATTTTGATGCCAAGAACAAAAATAAAGATTTTCTTCTGGTTTATCTACCCCCATTCACTGGTTTTTGAAATAAAATTGCCAACGCAGATACCTTGATTATTTTGCAAATACTTTTAGCCAACACCTAAATTGTGATGACACTTGTAAAAGAAGAATTTGATATCTGATTCTTTTGCAGAAATGGTAGCAGTGGAGAGTAACATTTGTGTCACATGAAATGATGGCACATATCATCATGCAATGCATTTCTTATTGAGGTCAGTGAGACAAGCTGTTGTTCTTGGTGTCAGCCATGTTCACTCAACTGCTGTTTCTACAGCATTCACAGCCACAGGATGTAAATTATCGTGATCTAAAATGCCATCATATGACACTGTTACTCAGTTCCCCCAGTTTTCCAGCCTATATTAATTTTGTATTCAGACTTAGATGGAATTTAAAGAAATAAAAACATTGTATTTTAAAACTTTTTCCTAGATGCTATATTTCTCAGATTTCATTTTGCTTAGGGATATAGGATCACAGATTTAATCTGAGTTTTTAATAACTAAATTACTGATATAGCAGTGACGAATCAGAAATTCTGGAAAACTCACAAGCAGGGAACGACAATAATTCACGAAAATGTCAAAATATAATGCTGAAACACTGGAGTTTGTTCTAATTAACAATCAATTTTTTTTAATGGAGATCCTTGACAGATGAGACCCAAGTTATTTATTTTTTAGTTCTTTCTATACCCAAGGATAGTCTTATTATAGGAGAGAAAACAGTCATACATTAATGCGTCTATTAGGCCTGTTATTTTTATCTGAATACATCATATAATACAACACTTTCAAACCTGATTTTCAAGTCATGTTTAGAAAGTTTTCTTTGTAACATAAGGACTTATATTAAATCCCCAATTATGCAGAAACTGGTGAGGCCGTAAGAGGAGTGCTGGCATACTACAGGCTACCTATTCAGTATAAGCCTCGAAAGAGTAAGTGTATGTCTTCACTAGCAACGTTAAAGTGCTGCCATGACAGCACTTTAACATGGATGTGTAGTCACAGCACCAGCACCCCCACAAGGGGAGTAGCTACCAGGTGCACTATCTACACTGCCACTTTACAGTGCTGAAACTTGCAGCGCTCAGGGGTGTGTTTTTTCACACCCCTGAGCGAGAAAGTCACAGCGCTATAAAGTGGCACTGTAGGCAAGGCCTAAGAGACACCAGAAACATTTAACTTACTTCAACAGTTTGTAATAGGCAAATCGGAAGATGCATTGACAAGGAAGACCTGTATTGAAGTGGGTTACAAAGCAGACACATACTCTCCCACAAACCCCATTTACCATGCTAATACTGTAAATTATTTGAAAAACTAATTTAAAAAAACAGCTTAGACTAACAGTTTTACCCGCAATGTAGACAGAGCATACTGTGATTAAAATGGTTTCAGAAAACCGTCTGAGAGCCTTGACTACACAAGGAAGCTGAACTGTTGCAGGAAGTGGACTGACCACTCTCAACCATGTTTCCTGAGACAACAGTGAAAAGGTTTTGACTGGGCTATGTTATTTTCAATATGAGTTATGGGGGCACTGTTGCTAAAAACTATTTTTGCTGACATCTATTTCCTACCATAGCCAAAGAACTTGGGAATGGCTGCTAAATGTGGTTTTAATCCTGTCCTTTGGGAGCAAATTCTTGTTAACACAGGGTTGTCATCATGGCTATGTGGTCTAGAGACAGCACCCAGGAGTCTGCCCAATTTAGAATCACAGCTGTCTGGAGACTCACCCCCACCCCCTTCCCCAATCCTTATTCTCTAGTAATAGCCCCTACTCCTGTTGTCTGGTTCATATATATATGACTAGGGGCTATCATTGGAGAATGTGATCCTTTAATAAGGGTTGGTCCTCTTGTGCTGCCCACATCGGGAATGGGGGCTGGGGTCTCCCACATGTGCCACTAAACCCAACACCCTGAGTTGGGGGGGCTCATGCCCTATTATTAGGCTGGTGTTCCCCACACACTTAACTTCTCCCTAACTGCGATGTGTGTGTCAGACCTTTGCAGGGGGTGGGCGGGTCCTGCTGTTTTGCAGAGATGCAACCTCTCTCTGCCTTTAGGGGAACAGGAGGCTGATACACTCAGGTGGGATCTGAGGTCACAACCTCAAATACACCTGGGTCTGGGGGCTTCTCCTGCCAGGAGGTGGGAGGAGAGGTTTGTGCCATGGGGTGAGGTCGGGGGCTTCTACCATCGACGGCAGAGGGCGGGTAGCCTCCAGGCTGAGGACTGTCTGGGGTATCTCCCATCGGGGGAGGGGCTGACACCCAGAGTGAGGGGACTGGGGATTCCTTCCGCCGAGGGGGGGAATGGGCTGACGCCCAGGTGGGGGCCCCTAGGGGCTCCTCCCCACCTGCCCCTGCACAGACGCTGCATGACCGCTGAGCAGTCTCAGGAGGCCCAGGTAGGTGTCGCTCCCTGGCCCGGCCCCACCTGGCTCACACACCCAGCGATGAGGAAGACAAGGCGCAGCGGCGATGGTGCAGACGCACAGGGCCAGTGCCGGCCCGAAGGCGATGAAGCTGCACCCAATGAATACAGCCGCAGTCATGGCGGAGGAACCTGGCCCAGACCCGGACACGCCCCCACCCAAAGCCCACCGCTGCCACCACCCTCTGCTGGGCGGGAGCCCGAACCAAGGCCTTGACCTCCTGCTGGCTCCTCAGAGCAGCGCATTCTCCCCAAGCCCACAGCCCTGTTGGTGGGACCAGGGCTAGCAGGGGGAGGTGGGAGACGCGCACTTGGGGCGGGCTCAGGGCAAGCCTGAGGACTTGACACAAGCTCTGGCTGTGTAACTGGAGTCACACGTCAGGCTGAAGCAGGGAGGCTGGACTAGCCCTTTCTGTTACAGTCCTCACCGCTCCTGACTTCAGGTGCTGTAAGCTTAGCACCCACCAGCTCCTGTAATAGTCTGTTGACAGTAGGAGCGATCCTAACTACCTTCCCAGCAAGCTGCTGGCTGTAAAGCCTACAGGGCCAGCTCACTAAGTCATAGATTCATAGATTCATAGACTCTAGGACTGGAAGGGACCTCGAGAGGTCATCGAGTCCAGTCCCCTGCCCTCATGGCAGGACCAAATACTGTCTAGACCATCCTTGATAGACATTTATCTAACCTACTCTTAAATATCTCCAGAGATGGAGATTCCACAACCTCCCTAGGCAATTTATTCCAGTGTTTAGCTACCCTAACAGTTAGGAACTTTTTCCTAATGTCCAACCTAAATCTCCCTTGCTGCAGTTTAAGCCCATTGCTTCTTGTTCTATCATTAGAGGCTAAGGTGAACAAGTTTCCTTCCTCCTCCTGATGACACCCTTTTAGATACCTGAAAACTGCTATCATGTCCCCTCTCAGTCTTCTCTTTTCCAAACTAAATAAACCCAATTCTTTCAGCCTTCCTTCATAGGTCATGTCTTCAGACCTTTAATCATTCTTGTTGCTTTTCTCTGGACCCTCTCCAATTTCTCCACCTCTTTCTTGAAATGCAGTGCCCAGAACTGGACACAATACTCCAGTTGAGGCCTAACCAGCGCAGAGTAGAGCGGAAGAATGACTTCTCGTGTCTTGTTTACAACACACCTGTTAAGGCATCCCAGAATCACGTTGGCTTTTTTTGCAACAGTATCACACTGTTGATTCATATTTAGCTTGTGGTCCACTATGACCCCTAAATCTCTTTCTGCCATACTCCTTCCTAGACAGTCTCTTCCCATTCTGTATGTGTGAAACTGATTGTTCCTTCCCAAGTGGAGCACTTTGCATTTGTCTTTATTGAACTTCATCCGGTTTAGCTCAGACTCCCTCTCTGTCCTAGCAGCAGTGGCTGCTCAACCATTTAAAAAAAATTGGGGGGCGTTTTTTGGCACCCCCAAATCTCAGCGCCCTAGGCAACTGCCTAGTCCGCCTAAATGGTTGCACCAGCCCTGATAGTGTCCCTTTGAAAAACTGCCAACTCTCCTCAGTTGTTTTTCCCCTCAGTCTTGATTCCCATGGGACCTTACCTATCAGCTCTCTGAGCTTACCAAAATCTGCCTTCCTGAAATCCATTGTCTCTAGTTTGCTGTACTCCCTTTTACCTTTCCTTAGAATTGCAAACTCTATGATTTCATGATCACTTTCACCCAAGCTTCCTTCTACTTTCAAATTCTCAACGAGTTCCTCCCTATTTGTTAAAACCAAGTCTAGAACCTGAAGAACAGTGGTTTTGTTTACTAGGTAAGATGGTCACTAGGTGCAGGTGGATGACTTCCAGCAGGGACAAAAATTTCTTTCCTCTTACAGTCTTCCTCCAGCCACCTCCTGAAATTATGCTTTCGAAATCATACTACTTCTTGGTTAAACGTTTAAGCACAATGAACAAGAACACATCTTTGGCTTTACCGAAGAGATAAATAGTCTCACAGGGCACTAGGACATCACACTGCAGAACTTCACAGTCCATACAATACATTGCATGGCCTGTAGCATGTTTCTTAGGGCTGGCATCACATATCCATTTATACACAGGCATTCTCTACCCCCCTACAGCTTCTATGCCAGTGGTTCTCAAACTTTTGTAGCGGTGACTCCTTTCAGATAGCAAGCCTCTGAGTGTGACACCCCTCCAGCCCCCAAAATTAAAAACACTTTTAAAATATATTTAACACCATTATAAATGCTGGAGGCAAAGCATGCTTCAGGGTGGAGGCTGACAGCTTGCCCCTTCCCCCAGGAATAACCTCATAACCCCCTGAAGGGTCCTAATCCCAAATATGAGAACCCTGTTCTGTGTACTGTAGCCCTAATTACAGTACCTTAAATGATCTAGGCTAGAAGTGAACACAGGGGAATACCATAAGGGGAATCATTACAATCTTTGTGTCACCCCCTAAAAAAGCACTTATAGCCACACTATCTGCCTGCAACTTCAAGAGCTGTCAAGGATCCAGAAGTACTCGGACTATAAGCCATATGACATATACCCCCAAATGAGGGGAAGAGATACTTTTCTCTCTGATTAAGGGAATGCTTTTTCACAAGCACACCTTTTTACTCCTCAGTCTTCAGCCAAGAATGTTTTAGCTGTGTCCCATTCATGAAGTGAAGTTCTCCAGCCACGGGCCCCATAGGGCCAAGTTTGGGTTTAATCCATTTTTCTTGTCAGCTAAGTTTCCCTATTTTACAAGTAGTTTGGTACCATTCCTCCCACTGAAAAGGCGTACAGCAATAGAAGGGGTACCTAAAAGACACAATTGTCTTTAGTGCCTCAGATTAAAAATCTACAGCATGAAGAATTTAAAGTGTGTTAAGATGGTTTGGTGTGAAGTAGATGGAAGAAGAGAGTACTTGAAATTTCACACTTTGCTATGTGTTCACTTAAATTAGAACTATGGCTTCTTCGTTATTGACTAAGATTTTAGAACAACAGTTCCTGACAAATCACTAATAGCTATATGATGAATGTTATAATCCTTGACATCTGATTTGTGTCCATTTATTCTTTTGCATAGAGACATTCAAAAACCAGTCAGAGAACACTTCAACCTCCTGGTCACTCGATTACAGACCTCAAAGTCACAATACTCCAACAAAAAAACTTCAGAAACAGACTCCAACGAAAAACTGCAGAATTGGAATTAATTTGCAAACTGGGCACCATTAAATTAGGCTTGAATAAACACTGGGAGCGGATGGGTCATTACACAAAGTAAAACCTATTTCCCCATGCTTATCATTACAAAAGTTTTTTTTGCTCCTGCTGATAATAGTCCACCTTAACTGATTACTCTCATTATAGTTAGTACAGCAACACCCATTTTTTTCATGTCCTCTATGTATATATATTTTCCTACTGTATTTTCCACTTCATGCATCTGATGAAATGGGTTTCAGCCCACAAAAGTTTATGCTCAAATAAATGTGTTAGTCTCTAAGGTGTCACAAGTACTCCTGTTCTTTTTACTGACACAGACTAACACGGCTACCACTCTGAAATACAAGAGAGAAAACTTTAAGTGACCAGAGTAGTTGATTACATCCCACTTAAAGCGATATGCTAAGAAAATCTATTAAACTAGTTTTATAAAGAGCCAGCCAAAAAAGAACGGTACATTTCAATGCAACTAGGATTCACTAAGTTTTAACATAAGCATGTTATGGTAATTCTACATTTATTATGCTTGGAGGAGTTCTGTATGTGTACAGTCATCTCTGACAACTTAACACAGATGTGTCCTCCACTGAGAATATGCCAAATTTTTTTTTAGAAAGGAAATTAATAAGTAGCGTATCATTGCGGAAGGTTGAAAAGTAAACTCTATGTATAGCATACAGCAGTAACTTTTAGTGGTTGCGATTCCATGTTCCTTCACCAACCTCTACACATGGCTAGTAGATAAACAACTTTATTCAAACTGGTCTTGTAAAAGAGCTCCATTTATTTGGTTTCTTAATGATGGTTATTCATTATGGTATAAATAGTGTTTAGAAATTGAATGTCAACACTGTATACAAGAGCCCTACAGAGTTTTTAAACCACAGTGGGAAAATAAATAAGGGGGGGGGGAGGCTTTCCAAAAAAATTATCTGATTATAAAAACTAGAGAGTTTTCACATAAGAAATTACTTTGAGCGGTAATGATGTTTCTTCGAGATATGTCCCCCTGTGGGTACTCCACCATTGGTGTGTATGTGTCCCTGCACTGCTGATTGGAGAACTTTAGTCAGTCTGTATTGACCATTAATGCACACACTGCTCCCGCCTGTCATGAGGCTAGCCAGCACCCACAGGCAATCCTTCCTCAGTTCCTTCTCTACCGTAGCGTCAACTACTAGAATTCCGAAGTAGGGGGGTCCTAGAGCTCCCATAGGACACATCTCAAAGAACCATTGTCACTGCACAAGGTGAGTAACTTCTTTTTCTTCAAACAGTGTCCCTATGGGTGCATCCCTGTAGGTGACTCTTGAGCAGTGTCCACCACTGGAGGCTGGGGCTTCAGAGTCAAGTCTGTTACAGATGATAGCACCAACTCCAAATCTGGCATCTGTAACCAAGTCCCTGAGGATGGCATAATGTTCTGCAATGGTATTGGCAGATGACCAAATAGCTGCTCTGCAGATTTCTGATATTGGGATATCTTTGGAGAAGGCGATGGAAAGGAGACCAATCTCGCAGAGTGCATACATATTGAAGACTACGGTGCTACATTATGCATCTGGTAACAGAGCTTGATACAGTTGAGACCCATTTGGAGAGCCTTTGAGCTGAAATTGCTATACCTTTTGATCTATCTGCAATGGAAAGGAAGAGAGTCTTGGAGATTTTCTGAAAGCTCTTGTTCTGTCTAAATAGAAGTTCAAGGCTCTCCTCACACTGAGTGTATGAAGGATGACTTCTCTGTTATCCTGATGAGGTTTAGGATAAAAGGTTGGAAGTTGAATAAGCGGATTTATATGAAAAGCAGAAGTCACTTTTGGAGTGAACTTCAGATGTGGTCTAAAAAGTGACTTTGTCAGAGAAGAACACAGTGAAGGCAGGGGATGTGCCATCAGAGCTGCTGTCTCCCCTGTGATTCTTGCTGAGGTAATGTCGATCAGGAATTCTGTCTTTACTGAAAGGTGAGATAATGAACAAGTGGCCATAGGTGCAAATGGTGGTTTATTCAGTCCTTTTAACACCAGGTTGAGATCCCATTGAGGAGTGGAGTCTGGATTGGGGAAAGAGGTTCACTATGTCTTTGAGAAACCTCTTCATGGTCAGATGACAAAAAAAATTGAGTATCCTTCTACCTGCTAGTGGAAGGTTGCAACTGCTGCTAAGTGAAGCTTTACCAAGCTAATAGAGTAATTCGATTTCTTTAGAGTCAACAGATAGTTTAGGAACATCGGTGCGGTGGCTGCATTCGGGTTGATGCCTTTGGGCTGACACCAGATTTGATTTCTTTTCCATTTTTGTAGATAGGTACGAGTAGCTCCTTTCCTACTATGTAATAACACCTTGTGGACCACCTCAGAGCACGATGTCTTTATGTGCTGGAACCATGATAGAGCCAGATATCAGAGTAGCAGAATTTGCAGGTTGGAATGGAGAGTGCACCCCTTGTTCTGCGATAGCAGGTACTGAGTAATTGGGAGAGTTATCATTGGACAGAGTATCAGAGGGGTAGCCGTGGTAGTCTGGATCTGTAAAAGCAGCAAAGAATCCTATGGCACTTTATAGAGTAACAGACGTTTTGGAGCATGAGCTTTTGTGGGTGAATACCCACTTCGTCAGATGCATGTAATGGAAATTTCCAGGGGCAGGTATATATATGCAAGCAAGCTAGAGATAACGAGGTTAGTTCAATCAGGGAGGATGAGGCCCTGTTCTAGCAGTTGAGGTGTGAAAACCAAGGGAGGAGAAACTGGTTTTGTAGTTGGCAAGCCATTCACAGTCTTTGTTTAATTCTGAGCCGATGGTGTCAAATTTGCAGATGAACCGAAGCTCAGCAGTTTCTCATTGAAATCTGGTCCTGAAGTTTTTTTGCTGCAGAATGGCCACCTTAAGATCTGCTATAGTGTGGCCAGGGAGGTTGAAGTGTTCTCCTACAGGTTTTTGTATATTGCCATTCCTAATATCTGATTTGTGTCCATTTATCCTTTTCCGTAGAGACAGTCCAGTTTGGCCGATGTACATAGCAGAGGGGCATTGCTGGCATATGATGGCGTATATTACATTGGTGGACGTGCAGGTGAATGAACCAGTGATGGTGTGGCTGATCTGGTTAGGTCCTGTGATGGCGTCGCTGGTGTAGCTATGTGAGCAGATTTGGCATCGAGGTTTGTTGCATGGATTGGTTCCTGAGCTAGAGTTATTATGGTGCGGTGTGCAGTTACT
This sequence comes from Gopherus evgoodei, assembly GCF_007399415.2. Taxonomy (NCBI): domain Eukaryota; kingdom Metazoa; phylum Chordata; order Testudines; family Testudinidae; genus Gopherus; species Gopherus evgoodei. The sequence goes on along the minus strand of NC_044331.1, from coordinate 34,399,488 downwards.
GGTGAGAATATGCTTCAGGTTGGCAGGTTGTCTGCGGGCGAGGACTGGCCTGCCATCCAAGGCCTGTGAAAGTGTGGGATCATTGTCCAGGATGGGTTGTAGATCCCTGATGATGCATTGGAGGGGTTTTAGCTGGGGACTGTATGTGATGGCCAGTGGAGTCCTGTTGGTTTCTTTCTTGGGTTTGTCTTGCAGTAGGAGGCTTCTGGGTACACATCTGGCACCAACAGGACCTCATCCTCCCTGATTGAACTAACCTTATTATCTCTAGCTTGCTTGCATATATATACCTGCCCCTGGAAATTTCCACTACATGCATCTGACGAAGTGGGTATTCACCCACGAAAGCTCATGCTCCAAAACGTCTGTTAGTCTATAAGGTGCCACAGGATTCTTTGCTGCTTTTATTGCACAGAGTGTTAGCTGTGACAGGTAAGTATACCATATCTGCCTGGGCCAGGTGGGAGCAAATCAGTATGATGTTTGCTTTCTCTCTTTTCACTTTCAACAGGACTTTCAGAATTAGAGGGAATGGGGGATGAAGTGTAAAGTAAACCCTTGTCCCATTGGAGGAGGAGAGTGTGCCCCACAGAGTGTTGTCCAATCCCTGGTCTGGAACAGCAGTACCGAGGACATTTCTTGTTCTGATAAGTAGCAAAAAAGTCTACTGTCAGTGTCCCCACATTGCTAGAATATATAATGTAGGACAATCAAATTTATATCCCATTCGTGGTCGAATGGTAACTTGAGGTTGAGGTTGTCCACTGTCATGTTGCATACTCCCGGCAGCTAGGCTACTGATATTAAGATATTGTGGGAAATGCACCGGTTCCATAACTTTAGTGCTTCCATGCACAGGGAATGTGATCTGGTGTGTCCCTGATTTATATAATACATGCAGGCCACATTGTCAGTCATGACTTTTGTGTGCGTGTCTGATCAGCGGGGGGAAAGAGAGCACATGCATTTGATTGTTCTGAGTTTGAGCAGGTTGATGTGAAGGCACATCTTGGACAGCGAACATTTGTCTTCACTATGAGACCATTGAGATGCACACCCCATCCTATGAGGGATGCATTGGTGGCAGGAGTAACAATGTGGGTAGGATGAACAAATGGGATTCCCATACATACGTTCACTGGATCCAAGGACTGCTTGGATGGTGGGCATCAATAATAATTTGTTTATGCTGTCTCTGTTCAGCCTGCAAACAGAACAACCAGGCTTGGAGATGTCTCATGTGTAGTCTGGCATGAGCTATAACTGATCTGATGCGCCCATGGCCATATGCCCCAAGAATTGGAGGCAGGGTTTGGCCAAAATTTGGGGGCTGATTGTACTGTCTCCAACAGTGTGGAGAGGCTGAGGAACCTGTGATGTGGGAAGAGCACCTTTGCCTGGATGGAGCTCAGGTTGGCGCCTATGAATCCTAGTCTTTGTACCACTGTTAATGTAAATTTTTGTGCATTGATTTGTAGGCCCAGATTCACTGTAGCCTGGGTGATTTGCTGGCTTCTGGTGAAAGAACATGCCCCAAGAAGGCAGTCATCCAGGTAAGGATAAATCATGATGCCCTCAGAACATAAGTGGGCTGCCACTACTGAGAGGACCTTGGAGAATGCCCTGGTGGCCAATGAGAGGCCAAAAAGGGAGTACTCTGTACTGATAGTGGTCTTGGTCTAGCATGAATCTGAGGTAATACCTGCGACTTGGTATGATGGAAATTTTGAAGTTTTGGAGGTCGAATCTCCTTTCTCTAATACTGGAATAATCATTGATAGGGTGACCATCTTGAACTTATGTGCCTTGATATATCTGTTGAGCACTCTGAGGTCTAGTATAGGTCTCCCTTTTTCTTTGGTATTAGAAAGTAGTGAGAGTAGAAGCATTAATCTCTAAGATGTATGGGCACAGGCTCTAAGGCTCCTATACTGAGCCTGTCCATGACTTCTACTATATACCCTGACTAAATCTTGGAGGGGGGACAGCTCGGGGGTGCTGCGGGTGTTCAGGGGAGCCACAGGCATGTGACCCAGTAGCTCTCCTGATGTAGCAGATCTCATGAGAAGGGTCCCTGAAGAGGAACAGGGAAGAGTGTTTGGGAGAAGGGAGGGAGGAGAAATGGATGATGTATCCATCCTGGATGATGTCCAGTACCAACTTGTCAGAGATTATTGGTTCCCAGGTGCTAAAGAATGGACTAAGACTATCTCTGAAGAGATGGGTGGGGTTTTCCAGCACAAGATGGCAAAGTGAATGTTTTACAGGCACCTGACCAACCCATCAAAAACTACTGTTCGAGGTGGATGGCTGAGAGGAAGTTGGCTGAGATCCTGACTGCTTTCATCTGGGGAACCTAGGCTTCTTCCTCTGTAGCTCGTAAGATCTCTGTGACAAGTGTGGAGGTATGCATTGTGATGAGTGGGGTTTAAATGGTGGCTGAGGGCTGTACTTTCTCTTGTAGGCAGGAGTATAGATCCTGAAGGATTGAAGAGTTGCCCTACAATACTTCAACATGTGAAATCAGTCTTCTCAGCAAATAACTTCATCGCTTCAAAAGGAAGGTCTTCTACTGTAATTTGGGCCTCTTTAGGGAAGCTGGATAAATGAAGCCAGGAAGCCTATCTAATCATTATGGCTGCAGAAATCAAGCATACCACTGTGTCAGCTGCATCTAGCGTGGACCGAAGGGACGTTTTAGCCACCAGTTGGCCCTTGTTGACTATGGTCTTGAATTGATCCTTGCGAAAAAAAATCAGGAATTTGCTCAGTAAAAGTGCCATCAGTACCAATGGAGCCGGAGAACATTTTGGCTTGATCAGGGCTCACTACAGGGACTAACAGACCTTTTTATTAGAGACCTTGTGTAAGTAGCTTGTCTCCCAGGACTCTGGCAGTTAAAGGGCTAACTCTACGAATAGGATTTTGAGTCCTAGTGCTCTGTCTTTCCTAGATTTGGGCAAGGCCCACTTTCATGGAACGTACTCTCCCAGGCAGCAAACACCCTATGAATGTCAGTCAGTCACTGGGATAGATACCTTGCAACTGAGGCACTTTTTGAAGCTGAGGGTTGGCGTAAGACAAGCCCTTTCTTTTTTCTAGGGACAGCCAAATAAAAATACAAATGAAGTAACAAAGAAAAAGCTTCAAAAGAAGCTAAAATTAGCTGTTCTAAAGAGTTACTCTGTGGACAGCTATAACTCTGTCTCTAGCCAGGGGCGGTTCAGAAGGAACTAAAGAGGGACTGTCTGCGTGCGCTGGCTAGCCTTGTGGCAGGTGGAGAGCAGCACATGTGCAGGCAGGATGGACTGCTACCAAAGGTCTCTGAACAGCAGCACAGGAATGAAAACACATCTACAGTGGAGCATCCATAGGGACACTACTCAAAGAAGTCATCTTTTTTGAGACGGATAAGGCACTAAATTAAACTAATTTTACCCAAATAAAGATGAGAATTTACACAAATTTTAATAAAAGCACCATTTTCTTTAAATGAAGGGTAGAAGTTTCTATTGGAGATGGAGGGAAGAGATTAGAATAACTGAATATACACAAAATAAGATGCTGTTGTAGGGGAGGAAATGAACAACTGTATCCCCAAGACTTGAGACATAGGGCTCAATTATCAGACATGCTGAGCATCAAAAACCAGTTCAAATCAGGAGCTGCAAGTTATCAGCACATCTAAAAACCTGGCCCTAAGTCTGCAGTTCTCTAACTGGTGTTTAGGTGATTCACAAAAAGTAATACCATGAATGAGCAATGGGGACAAGGTGGTAGTGGTCCATGACAGGAGCGCTTATGAAGTGGTTCTCAGAATGAAGAGGTTGGATATCTTCTTGTGTTATGCTATGCCAAAGGACATGTAGAAGGAAGATTTTAGAAACCGTTTAGGCACTAGTTGCATTCAGTGGTAAATATGTAGTGCACCATGTCTAAGTGAGAATCAAACTGGGAGGCAGGGTTGATAAAAACCCATGATTTTGTGTACTCAGAGCCAATCCTTTACCTCTCTCTAACATTGCAAAGTTTCAAAAAGTTCAATGACTAGACTATTGTTTGGGGTGGAATAGGTCTGGACAAGGAAAAGTCTGGAGATAAATGTGAGAAGGGAGGGACAGGCAAATAGCTGTTTTGTTGCTGATGCTGTTGAGATTTGGAAAGAACTGAGTGAGATCTTAAAAAGAGAAATATGCAATGACAAAGTTAAATTACAAGCATTAAAAAATGAATGGGACAAGCACTATCTCCAGCTCATTTCTTGCAAATATTCTCAATATTAGGTACCAACTGAGACTGTCGGTGCCCCCATAAGGCCTTACGGAAATATTCTTGTGTGTGTGTATATATATAACATAACTAGAATGTGTTTTATGCTACATATGCCACATAACACATCTCTGTAAAGGTTATGATCTACTGAATCTATTAATCCTATTTGTATGCATGTATAATTTTTGTATTTGAAAGTTATAATATTGGTGGCATACTTGTTTGATTCTAAGTAGGCTGTAGTGAAGCAGTTGGTCAGCTTCCTGATAAGACTATTCTCAGTAAGTGTCCAATCACAAAACACTTAAGCCAACAATGAACTGGGAGACACCAATCCAAATCTAGGCTTTCCTAGGAATGTGGCTTGGCTGGTAAGGAACTCAGTCATGCATGGACATGTGACTTGCCCAAGTGACTCCAAAACTCCATTTTGTAGCTGGACTTTGTATAGGAGAGAGGAGGGGTTCTCCATCTACAAGTCTATTTAAGCCCAGGGGAGACACCTCCATTCGGTCTTCAGCTGGCTAAAGAGAGAGCCTCTCTACCCCCAAAAATACCTGAAAGAAACTGGAACAAAGGAAGCATTCTAGAACTGGGGAGAATCTTATCTATATTCAGTTTGATTAGATATAGATTTGCTTGTTTTATTTTATTTTGCTTGGTGATTGTTTTGTCTGTTACTACTTGAAACCACTTAAATTCTACTTTCTGTATTTAATAAAATTACCTTTTACTTATTAACCCAGAACATGTGTTTGCCCATCCAGGTATTAAGAGCTGTGAATCTCTGTCAGTGTTACAGAGGGCAAACAATTTATTACTTTACCCTGTATAAGCTTTATATAGTATACAGGGTATACAGAGTATAATGGATTTATTTGGGTTTAGACCCCATTGGGAGTTGGGCATCTCTGAGTGTTAAAGACAAGAACACTTCTGTTAGCTGCTTTCAGGTAAGCCTACAGCTGTTAGGGGACGTGACCTGAGTCTGGGTTTGCAGCAGGCTAGCAAGTCTGGCTCAAACCAGGTAAGGCACTGAAGTCCTAAGCTGACAGGGCAGGAAAACAGGGGCAGAAGCAGTCTTGGCATATCAGGTGGCAGCTCCCGGGGGGGGGGGGGGTGATTCTGTGATCGAACCCGTTACGCCAAGGTTAAGAAGAGGAGTTGGCTATGACATGGACATCCAGCAATCATCCCTCCATAACACCAACTATAATAAACTTCTGAGCTAAGAGTGACCCACCCATTCAAGAAATATATGTTTGCTGATGATGTTTAAAAGAAAACAACACCAGTGAAAGTCACTTAAGTACTTTGATTCAGAGACTGCTGAAGTGATCATCTCACTTTTAACAGCAGTAGCTTCTTCTGCCAGTGTAGAAAAAGTATTTTCTTCCTTTGGACTAATTCATTCCAAATTGAGAAATCCTATGGGACCTGAAAAAGCAGGAAAGCCTGCTTCTCTTTTGCAGATCATTAACAAACTGGAAAATGAAGGTAAAAACAACTGAATAATCTGCAGAAGCCAATATTTTAAGTTTCTCATGTTGACCTGGCTGTCATAGTTGATTTAATTTGTCTGACTTTTAAAAAAAATAAAATAAAATCATTTTCCTATTTTAGTTAAAAACAAAAAAACCCTGATTTAAAAAAACTTGAATGTTTAACTAAATGCAAAAATTCATACGCTTGTTTTGTTAAAATATGTTTGCTGTTGAAGAAAAAAAATCCAGAATATGTAACATTGTTTTAGTTCAATAAAGCAATTTAAATATCTGTCTGGTGAAGTTCTCCTCCTAATACAGCATGGCAAGAAAAGCCTTCAAATGTTAAATGATGAACCTGCTGAATTGGAGATAGTTTACCTCCCAATGACTTCATAAATATCTGCTTCAATTACCTTTGGCAAATGAAATAACCATTCATTCATTTTCTGATATAGCTGTAAAACTAATCTGAAAAGTTTTAAAAATAAAATCACTTAGAGTGTTTATCCTCTAAAAATGAAACCTACATCTGTGAGTTGTGAAGAATATGAATTAAGAATGTACTTTTATGCAGAAATCCATGATTAAATCAAGTCTTCCTGACTAGTGACTGAAATGATTTAAAATCAGTTTGATTTACACTATATATACACATTCATAAGCCGAATATTTTTGGTAAAAAAGTGATACAAAGAGTGGGGGTTGGCTTATAAAACCGGTCTACACCAAAATTTGATGATTTTAAACTCCATGGAATCATTGAATTGAATATCTAATACACTGTCGTTTTGTTTACCTGGAGTTTCTGCAGGCAAGGAGCCCCTCAGCTCCCATTAGCTGGGAACAGCAAACCACGGCCACTGGGAGCCGAGGGGTTCCGTGCCTCCAGGTAAACAAAATGTCTAGGCCCGCTAGAGGCTTACCCTAATGGGCCAGGAGCCAACGTTTGCCAACCCCTGAAATATAGGGTTGGCTTATGAAAGGGTCATACAGTTTTTGCTATTTTTACTTAACCATCTTAGTGGGGGGGGGGGTCGGCTTATAAACACACGGGCTAATGAACGAGTACATATGGTAAATCAAATCCACCCTGCTGGGAGGCAGAAAAGTTACATAAATGGGTATGTTATGGTGCCATTGGCAGAATCTGAATTCAGTAGAGGTTTTAAGTTTGGAGACAAGAAGTAATGGTGATGACCTCTGGGGAAGATTTTTTTAAAATAAAGGATACTGATATTATAGAAAAGTGTTAAGACAAGATGTCTTTTGTTTGTTCATTCATTTTTCCATTTTGATGCAATAGATTCAATCCTTTCCCGAACAGTCCCTGTTTAAAATTACAACTCCATTGCTTAGATACGAGTGACAAAATTAACTGTATTAACTGCCAAGTTCGGTACTGCTAGTAAGGTAATTGTTAGCAATTAATTTTGTCAGATACCTCAATACTCATTCAGCATTTGAATTAGCCTGGGCAGTCCTAGTATTTGCTGGGGGCAGTCAATTGTATGTGCCTCAGAAGGTCAAAGTCTATTGGAGAATGAAAGATTTTTCTCCTCCTCCTCACATAAGCTTATTTAATCACAGATGTTAAAGATTGACTAGATGGCCCAATACTTTCCACTTCTTCTCCCACCCCACTCATCTCTCTGGTAATGCAGGATTGCACCTCTCTTTACATCTACTAGTATTTGTCTAGTCTTGCTTTCAACACGTTCTTGCTTTCAACACGTGCTTTGGGAGAATATTCCCACTCTTTACACATCTTTAAGATACTCAAGTGTTCCCTCCTAGTAATTACCTTAGAACTTCCCCTTGTTCTGATGCAGAAGGAATTAGAATAGGGATAGAAGTTCTTGAAGAAGCTACTCCCAAAAAAGTCAGTTTCAGAAGCAAGCAAGCAAGCTATTCAGGAAGTTTATTGAAGTTAAACAAAACCTCAGGCATAAGTTAAATTGGACCCTCCCCAACATAATCATGTGTTAGAATAGAGTGGAAATGCAACTTGCATAAGACTGATTACATGGAGTTACTTCATAGAAGAAGCTGAATGTTTTTCATTATGTAATTTTATTTGAGATGCACATTGTTGTAAAAAAAGTTCACATGGATTAATAAAACCATTCTTTTTTAAACACAGTATCAGTACACAATTAATGATTAAGTTTACAAGTTAACATGACAAGTCCACTTAATCTGCAGGATTTTCACATTACGCCTTTGGAGCAGAGATCAAATGTGCTTAAACACACATGGTAGAACAATTCTATTTGAAAACTAAGCATTTTCTTTAGGGCCATACTTTTTAGTCTGAATTTAGTAACTGTATATTGCATTAAAATAATTGTAATCCCAAGTAAAAGTGTCATTTGCAAAATATATGTTTATAAGGCCATAGGAATGCACTAAAGTTTAAATTCACTGGAAACAAAGAGAAAGTGGGAAGTCCTGCCTTTACATGGCATTTTGAAATACAATGTATATTAATAAGAGTAATGTGGCATAAGCAGCTCAAGGGCAGTAGAGGGAAGGAGCCAGTATCTGTAAACAGCTTGTTCTTAAAAACTTTAACATGGCAAATTTCACTTGATTACATAATCAGATGACTGATGCTTTTCCACAAATTAGCAATACATTTATGCATGTTATATACTATTGGTGTATCTTCCAAGTTGTTACCCAAGAGTTCTTCTCAAAAAAAAAAAAAATTTTCCCCTCAAAAAATACACCCTCCTCCACTTTTGGCTTGTGAAAATAATTATTTGACAAACAAAAGACTAAAAGAGGAAATGCACTTGTGACAGGAAATACCCCATTTATAAAACTGCACTTTTAAAAAACCTTGACTAGTACTGTAGAAACCCCCACATTCAATAAAGGTAAATTGCATTACATTTAATAAGTGGTTTCGAAGTTTTAACATTATTTAAACTTCAAGAGATTTAATAACTAAACCTAAATCAAGTATTCTATGTCTACTCAACAAGAACTAAGTATTTTATGTGCATGGTTTGCTGATCACAGGATTGAAAGCTATACCAAAAGAAGCACTGAGACCATATATTTTCAGGTTCTGTTTTCTCACCATTTAGAAAAAAAACAGAACTCACTGCACAAACTGGGAGGGAAGAAGAGAGTTGTGGGGGGGAAAACCCCAAACTTGACAGCAAGTAGCTTCTATTCCTAACAAAAGCCAAAGAAATGCCTGCCTTTCCTTAAAGGCTAATGGAGGTCTTTAGAGCAAGGCAGGCTGCACATTTTCTGCTTTGTATAATGAATAAGAGTTGGATCACTTTTGTTTTAATGTATATTAGAATATTCGTTAGCTGAGGTATAGTTAAAGAGTCTTTCAAAAGTTAAGATTATAGGTCTTGAGTAAAGTTATAACAAAATGGCTGCACAAACCAATCATTCTGGTATTAGGAAAACCTGCAGCACCCAGCAACTGATGCTCAGATATAACATAGTTATTTGTCTGCTTGCCTAAAGCAAAATATAGCTAGAAAAAAAGTTCCCAGTGAAACATAATCAGCTGATTTACATGCTAAAAAACAGCACATTTTTCAATGTCTGGCAGACTGTATGAGTAAAGAAGTCTATGTTGACCATTATCAAAAGTTAATATACTGATAAAGTGCGGCCCCTCAACCACTTAATACTGCTGCAAAAAAAAATCTGTTTTACCTTATCCATAAGACCATAATGTTTTCACATGAAACTGGAATTCTTCAGTTTCAGCGGGGGACAGAAAAAATTATCTGTCACTAAGTCCTTCTACAAATAGAGAAAGATGAGCATTATATGAACATTAAGCGAAGTGAAATATTTACTGCATCATTTTATCATGCATAAAGTGAACTTCCTATGGTCTTACCTCAAATTTATGTACAGTTTAGCATAGCTAAATGTAAGAAAATAGCAAGGATTTTTCTCTCTCTTTTTAATACAACAGAGCAGATACCCCAATTTGCTGCTGCGTCAAGAAGCACTTTATAGACTCTCACTTACAAGCTCTTTCAAAAGGAAGTTCATGGAGACTAATCTTGTTTGTACACAGAACCAAAAAGAAAGAAGACAGAGGAAATACAACATAAGCAAAGCATTCTGTAAAAGTTGTCAACCACAGAACATGTCAGTACTGGTTTGCAGACAACCCCAAGATAAAAATCTATGTGTTACAACACCAAGTCAGAGGTAAATTACTGAAAATTAAACATTCATAACAACTGAAGTCATAATGGACTTTATCATCATACAGAAAACTTAACTGCATTAGCCTGTCCCAAAAAAAATGCAAAGTATAGGCCAGAGCAGCTAGGGTTGTTTTTTTGTTTTGAACATTCTTGCTACCTCAAATATTTTGCTGTGCCTTCTAGTTCAGTAAGAATAGGAGACTGTGACTCAAAATTTAATTACAAGGATCACTTTAATTGTAATTAAGTAGAGGTGTGGGGAGAATATGTAGAAAGCCACTGAATTAGTTTCAAAATATTTGAGATAGACCCCAAGATGACAAATTCAATATGAGACATCCCAAACCAAAACAGAGAGAAACATTAACATATTAACCAGTGGACTGGTTGTTACCACAAAGTTAAGTGACTGTAGTGAAACAAGCAGATGTGTCAGAAAAGTTAGCAGTTTGTCAACAAGACAATCCACCTGCACCTTATAATCAAAGTGGTGGACTCTTAAATATGTAGTTAAAGCTAACAATGGTCCAAGTTTGGCACAACAAACTAAAGCACCAGTTTTAATCACTCATGGAGAGAGATCTTTGAAAAACACATAAGTGATAAAATACATAAACTAGGTAGCAGGTGTTCAGAGGAATGAGAAAGGCAATTAATTTTCAACTTGGCTTCTAACAGTCTAAATCACTGCACCAGTTTCTGATGATTAACTTCTGTAATGGCCTGTGCAGACAAAAAGCATTACACATTCAGTATCAGCTGCATAATATTGCATTACAAGCCTTGGTGTGCCATTTTCTTTACTGATGGGGCTTAATAACTATAGTGACTACACAGGAAGCTAGGGTCAAGGTTTAGAGGTGTGAAGCAAACATCCTCAGCATCACTAATTACTCTTCATACACTGGAGAACAGAATCATTCACTTTAGCTACCACAAGTCACTTAAGTGAAAGCTAGGATGCTCACCTGTGCTATGTTAAAAATCTCAACTAAAGTGTCATTAGAAAGAAGAACAAAAACAAAGGAGCAGATGGGTTGGGCTAACAGAAGAAAACTAGGTGAAAAATGAATGATCACTGGGATTCATTCACATGCTTTAAGGGTGCATTCAACAAATGAAACAAAAACTAGGTCTATTTAGAAGACAACTCTGCTCTAAAAAGATTTTCTTAAGTTTGGTAAAAACCAATAGAAAAAAGAAACGTCCTACACTCGGAAAAGAAGACGCAGTAGTTTCTGTATGAATGGATTTGTGCATTTGTGAGAAAAATGGAATAAAAACCTATACAAGTTCTTAAATGCCAATTTGTTTTAATAAGCTCCATTATGTTAAACATATCCATATAGCAGATATGATCACATGTGTAGAGCAAAGACTACTGGAGATGTGGTTTAATCTATTCCTTCTGGCTTTTTAAAATAAATTTGTAAAAGAATGCACAAATCTGTTAAAGAACTTACTTACAGGACAATAAACTGTGCAAACAAGTGTTAGATTGTGCGGTAACAGACAATAAAAGGCTAATATGGATGTGCAAAGTTAAAAGAAATGTAGCAGCTTTTGCAACAGGCATTAAAACAGAAAGTAATGAAGAAACTTAAGTCCTGCATTTGTGTGTCTCCACTTCATTGCTTCCACATTTGAGAAAAAGGAGCCTGACAGGTCAATGGGCTTAGTGAGCAAAATCCACTTGGTATTTTGTTTAACGCAGTCAACATTCATTGAAGCTCTCAGCAGCAGCTTGGTGGTATAATTTCTGAGGCTTTGTGACCCTGTGCTTTCAAAGAAGCAGAAAAGGTTCTTCTAAGTGTGCTGCAGTCTATCATTAGGAGTTCATCAAAGTAGCGTGCATCGAAAGAAGCTGCTCTTCTTCGAACGATTTTCAGTTATTTTCACCGGCCCACCGGCCCCTGGTGAACTGTTGTCATTCTGAAAAAAACAAAAACACCTACATTATGAATGGAGAAAAGCAGCCTTAACATTCCCCCTTCTCTTTCACTCCCCAGCATCCAAAGCATAAGTGAAATATTGGCGTCAACTGTTTTTTTGTAAGCAGAGGGGCAGCTTTATTGGGTAATTGACAATCTCTTGGGAGCTGGATAGTTTGGAAACTAAAATTACCATATTATTAATACATCCATATGGAAATCCCAGCCTGAAAGAACAGCCAACTGAGTTCGTAAGACAGTTTAGTGGGGCAAGGACCAACTTTATGATTTACGTGAAGCCTGCAGCACAGTTTAGGACTTTTTAAAGTCTTCATGTTCTAAGATTTATAAATATAAATTCAACAAGTACCATGCACCTCTCAGCAGGAGATGGTTGTTTAATGGTGGGTAAAGAGATACCATATATAATCTGTACACAGGATGTAGACTACTATGGGATCCACAGATTTTAATCACACTACAACATTTTTTTTCTTCTGAAGTTTTGTTTAATAAAGGAAAGATATTTGAGGAACAAAGTTTGCAAAAATGGTTTGCATAACTCATAGACTCTAGGACTGGAAGGGACCTCGAGAGGTCATCGAGTCCAGTCCCCTGCCCTCATGGCAGGACCAAATACTGTCTAGACCATCCCTGATAGACATTTATCTAACCTACTCTTAAATATCTCCAGCGATGGAGATTCCACAACTTCCCTAGGCAATCTATTCCAGTGTTTAACTACCCTGACAGTTAGGAACTTTTTCCTAATGTCCAACCTAAATCTCCCTTGCTGCAGTTTAAGTCCATTGCTTCTTGTTCTACCATTGGAGGCCAAGGTGAACAAGTTTTCTCCCTCCTCCTGATGACACCCTTTTAGATACCTGAAAACTGCTATCAGGTCCCCTCTCAGTCTTCTCTTTTCCAAACTAAACAAACCCAATTCCTTCAGCCTTCCTTCATAGGTCATGTTCTCAAGACCTTTAATCATTCTTGTTGCTCTTCTCTGGACCCTCTCCAATTTCTCCACATCTTTCTTGAAATGCAGTGCCCAGAACTGGACACAATACTCCAGTTGAGGCCTAACCAGCGCAGAGTAAAGCGGAAGAATGACTTCTCGTGTCTTGTTTACAACACACCTGTTAATGCATCCCAGAATCATGTTTGCTTTTTTTGCAACAGTATCACACTGTTGACTCATATTAAGCTTGTGGTCCACTATGACCCCTAGATCTCTTTCTGCCATACTCCTTCCTAGACAGTCTCTTCCCATTCTGTATGTGTGAAACTGATTGTTCCTTCCTAAGTGGAGCACTTTGCATTTATCTTTATTGAACTTCATCCTGTTTACCTCAGACCATTTCTCCAATTTGTCCAGATCATTTTGAATTTTGACCCTGTCCTCCAGAGCAGTTGCAATCCCTCCCAGTTTGGTATCGTCCGCAAACTTAATAAGCGTACTTTCTATGCCAACATCTAAATCATTGATGAAGATATTGAACAGAACCGGTCCCAAAACAGACCCCTGCGGAACCCCACTTGTTATACCTTTCCAGCAGGATTGGGAGCCATTAACATTAATAGGATTTGCATAGCTAAATTCTTGTCCACTGACTTCAATTTTCAGTATTTTGTCACTTAAGTAGTTTACCCATAGGACATTTGGACAAGCTTTTTTTAGAAATCGGTAAAGATGACTAATCATTGTTCTATGTATCCTGTCCCTCCCATATAGAGAGGACCACTTCTTATTGATCATGTAAATTTTGGGTCAATTCCCAAACCTCTCATGTTCAAGAGTCATTCAAGTAAACTATAGCTGAAACTTTAAGGTTAAACATTTTCCATGTTAAATATCTCATTGTCAAATGCATGTAGCTTTGCAAAAAGTTTCTTTTAACAAAGCTTTTCAGGCATGATATCTGCCTGAAGCTGTTTTTTATTTTTTGAAAGTGAGCAAAAAAGAGGGTCAACCATTTTTGTGTATGAGAAGGAAAATGAATGCTTACTGAAGGGAAAAAAATGCTATTTGTAAGAATAGCACCATAATAGAAACTTGTACAATGTAATATATTTTGCATAGTACCCTAGTCTTAGCAACAGAAAGAGCAAATGAGTTGTATCTGAGAAATGTGTGATCATGCAATAAAGACTGCTGCTATAATGAATGCACACAAGGGGGCAGAGTGGAACCTTAACTCTGGCATTTCTCATTTAAAGAAAGTTTCTGTGCAACTTTGATGTTCTCCGCATAGTTTTGAAGAGAATTTAATCACAAGTGCTGAACAGTAAGAGCAGCATTGCCAGCCTTCACTTGTCTACGCAGAGACTGCTTCTTTTGCCAGTCACAAAGCTGCTAGTTAGATTACCATAGAAACAGTGGGTTTTCCTAGAAGTTTAAAACTGAAGTGTTTTAAACACTGTCCTTGTAACAGCCTGCACCATGCATAAAAGTTAACGTACTGCAAAGTAAAAGGTACAAACCATTTTTCTGTTGAGTTTTGTCATTATATCCCGTGCAAGTGTGAAAAATGCCTGAAACCAAGGAGAAGGGAACATTAGAGACAAAATAGATTGAATGATTTAACACGTTTAGTAACCATGGTCTACACAATATGCAATATTAAAAATTATATCAAAGGCAGTAAGTGTGCAATGGATACTCTCATATTCGTCAACAGTCGTTTTATAATCTAGTGTTTAGGTCAGCATCCTTCACCTCATCTCCTGCTGTTGAGCAGCTCTGACCATTGCTGTATATTAGATTGCTTTGCAAAGACTCAGGGCCAGAGTCCAAATTCAAAGATGCAGCATGTGCCACATTGTATCAAGTTGTGTGATGTGGTTAGAATCTAGCCTTTCAGAAGCACCATTCAAGGTGGAAAAAGCTCAAAAAGTTAGCTGGTAACAGAAAATTCAAAGCTCATTTCCTTTTGTCCCTGCCAAGGCTTTGTGCATGGGTTCCCAGACAACCCACCACCTGCTCCCACAACCAAAAACCACTTTGGCTTGTATGTGCCATGCTGTGTTTGACAGTTGGACTAATCAGACACGGATACAAAGTTGAGTAATGGCCAGAATCTATTTTTTAAGGCAATAGAAATCCTTGATTGAGAGAATTTGAATTCTCAGGGACCAAAAGGAAAGTGGAATTTCAGGAAAGGGCTTAGAACTGGAGACAAGGTTCTCAAGGGAAGGAATGGGAGTGATTATGTGTCAGGGGGCTGAGGAGGGGAAGCATGCATTTATAAAAGGAGAAAAAAAATGACACCACCACAAACTGAGTTCCATACATGATTCACTTATTAACAGAATTAAGTATTAACCTCTAGAAATTAAGTGGTTGGAAATAAGATTCAAGATTTACACATTACATTTGAGTCTGACATGTCTAGGCCAGCTATGTAATAAAGATGAGAGGAAAACATGAAAATTCTAGAAGTTACTCCGGCAGCTAGCTTGGAACTCTGGCCCTTGGTGCCAATGTATTCCCTGCATTTAATTATGCAGGATAGGAATAATGATGAAATTACAGGATGCTCCTGACAATTAAGCAGCAAAAAAAGAAATACCACAGTGTACCACCAGTGAACAACTGGAATAAGGGATATGCTTTTATCTAAAGTCCACTATTAATGTTACTTTTAGTCTCACAATTCTGCAGATCATTACAAACAAAGCATTGATATAGTGATAACCTTAAATAAGTCAAACACTATCCCCAATGCAGGACAATGAAAACAGAAATCCATTCTAGCTATAGACTATATACACTGTGTCACACAGATTTCTCAATTTACAAAATTACTTTAGTGCTATCGTATATCAGTTGAGCTATTTTAAAAAATGCACAGGTTAAATTTCCACAATTGTGAACTTAATGCTTATTGAGGCCTTAAAAAAAAAACACAAAACAAAAAGAAGTGTCATATACTTTGGAAAGCTTTTAGAACACAGTGGCCTCCAGAAGAGAGTATTTACCAGCTGTCCTGCCTCTTATGCTATTTTTTTTTCACCTTCAATCAATATTAGTTTTAAAAAACACTCTAAAAAGATTGCTATATGTCATGACTAGTGGCTTAAATGTACAGATCTGTTAATGACTAGACATCTGGAATGAACTTATACCTTAATCCTGCCTAAAGAAAGCACCAAAGTAACTGCTCTTGGAGTCCTTACTATTTTCCTCTTTTAGGTCATTTTAAGAAACTTATTTTGTGTGGGTCTATATAAACACTGCTGTGTGGGATTCTCCGGCAATTCAGCATTGACAGACTCAAGCTTCATTTCCTTTCCTCAGACCTTTACAGGAAGAGGATATCAGTGCTGGTGTGGTCCACTCAGTGAGCTCAGCTATTTGCAGCAAAATATATAGTTGTCCTGCAGGACGGCAATCATAATTTAAAAGTAGGAAAAACGTATAGCAAGTGAAGCTATATGACAGCCTGACCTACTCTGAGCTCCTCTTTCAACTTAGTCAGCAGACTATCTGCTAGCCAAGATATATTTAGTCCTCTTGGCAAACGACAGGGAGAAAATGCATATGTACGGCGTATATCCAATAGTAATATGAAATCTCTCTCTAGGAAAGAGAAAATACTAGTGTACTGTGGTAGCACCTAGAGTCCAGGACCCTACTGTATCCTAGTACAATTTATACACTGTATAACATAAAAGTCTGTTCCAAAAACATGCACAATTTAAGTATCTTGACACCTTTTAGTTACTAGTGAGCGTACGACTATACTATCTGCAACATTAACAAAAAAAAGTCACTATTAACACCCATCTACAAATGTAGAAATATTACCAGAAGACATCAGGTGATTTGGATGCTACAAGGACATACTCAAATAATGCAAAATTGACAGCACATGAAGACACAGGAGCGAAGTGGTCAATACCACATTATGCATCAGGTCAGAAAAGCTAGTAGTTAGAAACCACATTGCAAGCAACATTATGTAACAGTATTTAAGTTGACAAAAAAAAAAATCTAATTCCAATCTTACCTCTTCCACATTTATGCTGGATTTTGCACTTGTCTCCAGAAACTTGATTCCATAATCTATTGCTAACTGGAAGACAGGTTTTAAAAAGTTTTGGTATTTATAAATTAAATTTGCAAAGTGACAAGACATTTTTAGGTCAGCTAATAATGGAGCAGTGGCTCCATTAAGGGTGTAACCAAGTTTATATCATAATCCCAAATTTACTTTCTTTGTCCTGGAAAAGTGTTAACATTACCTTTTTACTGAAGAGCTGTATAGCATTTAATGAAGGACTATATCAACAGTTGCTATAGACGTTTGAATAGCTCCTACAGAAATTGAGAGAATAGCTTAAGGGTTTTCTGAACATGATGGACCAGACCCTCTGCTGGTGTAAACGGATGTAGCTGCACTGAATTGTATCCCCACCATAGAATACTCCCAGAGGCAGAACCTGATGTAAACCTTGTCTATTCTGTAGCTTTTTTTGAATTATTGTATGGAAATCACTCAAGTTAAATAGGACTTTTCCTATGGATACCAAAAGTTTAATTAAGGAAAAAAAAAGTCTTAGACTACTATTAAAACATTCATATGCAGGTACAGATAATCCTACCAGTGACCCCTAGCCAGTATCACAATACTTGGATTGTGTAAACTATAATTTCATCTGTGCAGCCTTACTTCAGGATCCTTAGAAAGTGTCCCAGAATGTCAAAACTAACTTTACCCTTAATATGGCTAAATTTAACATTCATAATTCGCCACTGCAAAAAAGAGTCTGATTCAGAGAATGATCAACCACAATACAATTAAATGACATCTTGATTATTATCCCTTTCAGGTTCCTTCAAAGGGAAGAATTGTGTTATCATAGGGAAGGCCAACATTTAGACCATCTCACTTGAGACAAGTACTGAAGCTCAATTGGAGTCCATATATTAAGTACCATCTTAACAAATGGTTGACATCCTAGGGTGAGTAGAAGATTCTAAAGAATAAAGGCATTCAAGACTCATTTTGTTTGGTGTTGCTAAAAGTAGAACAAGCAGCATCATTAGGAACAGTAGATAAGAGAAAATATTAGGCCTTTACTAAAGAATTTAGTAGTCCAAAAAATTTACCTTCTCTCCTTTTTCTTTTGAGACTTGTCTCTTCTCATTCATATCACATTTATTACCCAAAATCATTCTTTCCACATCTGAAGAGGCATGCTGAAGGGAAAAATAAGCTCTTGTAAAAGCAGCATAGAGTTAAAGATAAATCTTCACCTATCAGAAACAGATCCTCACATTAGACAATAAGAGCTCTAATAAAACCCTAATAAGGGCATCAGTGGGGAAAGAGAAGAATAAACTTTTTGAAAGGCTTAATGAAGTATTTTTCTTAATTTTGAATGTCTAGGGCACTAGCATGTAGATGCTTTGCTTGACTTCAAAATGAAGTTATTAAAACAAGACTGATGTTTACTGGCTTGCAAAATGGTCACAAATTGCCTGATTAGATCAGTGTGCTTCCATTCCTGACTAGAGTGGAAGGCTTCTCTAACCCTTGTCACCAGTGACCAGTCTGATGTGATGGTATCAGAAGTCTCCTTGGGATAGTCCCTTCTTTGCAAGGTCCAATAGTCAAATTGACCAGAGAATGGTGGCAGGTTTCTTTTTCTTTCAACATCTCTCATTTTTTTTTTTTTTTTTTTTTTTGAGAGCAAGTAGAATAAATTTCTGTCACCATCAGATTAAGCCTTATTTTGCTTGGACCTAATGCTCAAGGCTTCCTATTCCCAATTTGTCTAGCACTGCCTTCAGATTCAAGTATGGTCAATGTATTTGCTATTCAAATAACTTATAAGGTGAGGGAGAACAAACATACAACTGAAGTTTTACATAAGAACAAAGGCAAAATTTGGACAACCAGGTATTGAATGCATACAAGCAGGTAAATCTACACTTAACACTACCAAAGTAGTGTTAGGCATTTCTCAACTTCACCAAGAGATACTGAAAATAGCTCTCCTTCTCATCTCTTCAAAGCAAAGGTTAAGCTAAAGGCACCCACTGGAAGCAAGCGATTTTGAAATCCTTGCTTTGCATGATCATTTTTTAATGAAAGTCTCTAACTTTCCTCTTTCCAGCCCATGGTAAACCAGAAAGCCACCCTGTGCTCAAAGGATGACTACTCTGGTTTACATCCATTCTAACCTGGCTAGCATATACACCCCTCCATTGAAAGAAAATAAAATTGCTCGGACGTTGATCATTGCTTTGGAGAAGTTAGAGAGTATCAATAGATGCAGCTTATTTTCCCAATCACCTACCTCTTCTATGTTCCTTATCCAGTTTTTAATGTTGTCAAAAGACTTCTCATTTGTGATGTCATATACCAGCATAATTCCCTGTGGGTAAAAACAAAAAACAAAAAAGCTAATCTTAATATTAGTTTAGATTTGATGTACACATTGCTTGTTTGTGGTTAAAACTCCTAAAATGTCAGTAAGCCACATGTACCTTTATAATTAACAACCCTTTCTGAAGGCTTTAAATTATCTCAGATTAAATTTTGAATGGTCTTGACCCAATAAATATCCATTAATTGTCACCAATTGTTTTTACACATAATTATGCTCTTAACATTAAGTTACAACTAGCTAAACTATCAGCAAGAATTTGTAAATTCTATAACTAAAAGGCAGCCAGCAGTCGGTCTTACTAGAAAGAAAGGTTGTGATCACCATAAAGTAATCATGACCTGATATCCTATTTGTCTTAAGTAAGCCACGTTTACAACATGTATCAGTGTTCATTATGCATCAGCCCACCTCTCAAAGGGCCTGGGAACAGCTTTTGTAAGATTCTGCTTGCCTAGGGCAAGTAGCTCTGCTTAACAAATGAATAGAGTTTTACAGCAAGGCTGATGCTGAATGCTGTCAAAGCAAGTCTGCCTTCCATAGCTGTGTGTATGCACGTGCATCGCCCTATAATATGGTGGCAGTAAAATAAGCAAAACCAGACTACTGCATTAATGCCTGACCTAGGATGTCTCAGTGATGGAATGTTGTGAATAGCTCTGTCGCATATGGCGTGTCAAAATGTAAGGAACTATTCAGAAGTCAAATAGTTGACTAACTAGAATCAGTAGCATTTGCACTAGAGAGACAGTATATACTTGATCATGTCTGAATCTAGCTGCTGCATTCTAGAGCTGTCAAAGTGGGGGACACAGCAGGAAAACCAACTCCGTCAAATGTACTTTTAATATTAGCAGACATATCACCTATCGTGCTATCACTTGAAACAAGGAAAGTGTTGTGATTTTATAAAAACAAGTTTCTCAAACACAACTTTGTGAATTAAGCTTTTATGTCCACAGAGAGATTGTGACTAGATACATAAGATGGAGAAGCAGAAAACTGGAGAAACAAAAAAACAGACTTCACAAAAACAGCAATGGTCCTGAAATAATCTGTTATTCCCTACCTTTGAGTTACAATTTCTCTCTAGCAAGACAGCTTGAACCCTTTAAACCTAAGGAAGCAAACTATTATGATTTTAGTCACACCTGAACAGATATACTCTGAATACTCACTCACCATGGCTCCTCTGTAGTATGCTGTTGTGATTGTGCGGAATCTCTCCTGACCTGCTGTATCCCTAGAATTTGGTGAAAATAGACACTTGTTTGTTTATTGTTTTTAAACCTTGTTTTCACTACTTTCAGAGTTCATAAAAAACAAAAAAGGTAATGGATGTGTTGATACTCCTGGATATTAAGAAAAGTACCCTTTAAAAAGTTAAGTAAGTATATCTCTTTCTCCTTTGCGCTCAAAAAGGTACCAGTAAACCACTATACTAAAACTGATATTTATGAGGGGAAATAGAGTGGCTATAAATAATTAATAGATTTTATTTTTTTAAACTGGATTTTTTTGATAAAATGCTTTTTGAGGAAAACAACTTCTCTAAAGATAGTTTTAATTAAGATACATTATAGCTGAAAGATCTCTCATCATGGAATAGGGATTATAAATTCTAATTCTGTATTATGAGACAATATATTCATGTAATGCTTAAGAAAAGTTGTACAAATGAGTTTGAACAGTTCATGGATTAGGGACCCAATCTTATGGGGTTTCAAGGGCTTCTGTATAGATTTAGGTTAATCTTTCTATCCACCTATGGGACTCAGTGCTCAGTCTAGAAGATACCATGAGAGATGCTTACTTTTACAGTTCTCAAATTGTGGATTTGTGTCTCCAGAGAGAAAACATTTTTTGCTGTTAACAAGCATGTTAAACTAATTAAATAAATAATACATAGAAGTGAGAAACAACAGACCTCAACCCTACTGTCCCTCTGCAAATTTGTGTACACAGAGTCAATCCTTTACCTCTCTCTAAAGGTGCAACGTTTCTTATACTCATTGAACTTTTGAGTGCTGGGGGCGGAATAGATCTGGACAAGGAGAAGTCTGGAGATAAATGTGAGAAGGGAGGGACAGGCAGTAGAAACAAAAGTGAGACTATTTGAGCAGCATATTCCAGAAGTCCTGAGATCTGAGTGTAGCCTTCATTGATTTGAGATCTACCATACCATTCCCTCACTAGAAGGGAAGACTGATAACACTGCTCTACAGCCAAAATGCTTCTGAAATAAATGTAGTCCAACTTTACTAATTCTGGGTCACTAAGAACAAAAATGATGCTTAAAATTGTTGATTGGCTCTAGTTTTCAAGATATGCTATTGGGTCTGTATATACGACCCTTGACTTGGGAATGGCAGAGGATAAGTGAGTTATAAAGGGAAGAGATCTCAATTTAAACCAGAAATGACTAAAATACATCTTTGACTGGATCTATGAATAAATCTATGACTGGGTTTGGACAGTACGTGTTTTTTAGGCAAAAAAATGAATGATGCAATCTGAAGCTGGTATTGCGTCATACATTATACGAATTGCATCATGTTATTCCTAGAAGTCATGGATGATGCAATCATAATGAAGCTTACATCACTCTGCTGAACAAATTGCCCTACATCAGCTCTAGAAATCATACAGTGTCGTGCTCTCTCATTTGTCAGTGTTTGATTTTGCAAAGGGACACATTTCTGTTTAGCCAAAGTGAGCAGAGATGCCTCGTACTTGTGTGAACAGTGCAGATAACTTCTGCTATGTTTGTGGGGAAGTAAAGCGCAGTATAACCACTATGGTTAAGAAAGCCTATCACCTTTATTTTGGCTGCAAAATTGGAGATCAGGACAAGAGGTGGGCCCCACACATATGCTGCAAAACTTGTGCAACAAATCTTTGCCAGTGGTTGAACAGGCAAAGGAAATCTATGCCTTTTGCAGTGCCAATGATTTGGAGAGAGCCAACAGATCATACCAGCAATTGTTACTTCCGCATGGTGCCTCCAGTTGGGAAAAGGTGTGTCAAAGAAGAAAAAGTGGACTGTGCATTATCCAAACATTCCATCAGCTATACGCCCAGTACCCCACGGAGAAGGACTGCCGGTTTCTGATGCACCGGAATCACTCTCACTTGAGTCAGACGAGGAAGAAACTTCTGGTCCTGAACCATCAATGTCACAGGACCCACATTTTCTCCCATCCTCCTCCTCTGAACCACACCTCATAACACAAGGTGAACTGAATGACCTTGTCAGGGATTTGGAACTACCCAAGAGTAAGACAGAGCTGTTGGGCTCCAGACTACAGCAGTGGAATCTCCTGGCAGGATATCAGGACAAATGGAGCCCATCAATGCTTGCAGACTATTGCTGGACAGTGACAAGAGATGCTCCATTTAATGAATACAAGAGACAAGCCAAGAAGCACCGAGTAGACACTGAATAGGACTAAACTATGTACATAATAGTTATTTGCCTTTTGTTTCATAATAAATTTTATTTATATAACCCTTTTGCTGATTTTTAAAGTGTTACATAAACAGGACAGGTGAAATGTTATCATGTAAAGCAACCATAAACACATGAAAAGACCTAGGTTTACAATTTATGATTAAAACTATCTACACAATATTCATAGACATAAAACGTAAAAACTTAAATATCTTAGAAACAATAGCCAGTTGTTTTGTCATATTTGAATTCAGTACATCAAAATCCATAATAAATATCACATTTTATCTCTGAAGCAGACGACTTCTCAAAAATTGTAGACCAGTGTAATTGCAGCAATCCGTAAAAGAGACCCAGTTTGGGAATATTTTAAATGAAGTTCTTCTACCTGTGGGTAAGACAGGCATGTGTGCAAAATGCAAACAGTGCAACAAAGAAATGCAAGGCCAGTCGCCCGAATGAAACAACATCACGAGAAGTGTTCCTTCTCAGGAGGAAGCTGTGTTGAAGATGATGAAAAGAACATGTCTGAACATGCAGGATCTTCAGGTTGGTAATTTTTTTTTATTTCATACTTTTCTTAGGGCTGCTTGTCTTCCTTCTGTATGATCCTTGAGTTCTCATGTTTGAGCAAAAAAATATAGTTGTTACTCTATGGTACTAACATTTTAGATGCAGTTATGATAAAAAATAAGTAGTCGAAATAGGCAGATCTTCCTTTTACAATTTCACCTTTAAAGCAGTACTGAGTGCCAGTGAATGCAATGAGTAAGTAATACTAAATGAGCAATATGGTAATAATTAAATAACTGCATTGACTTATTTGGTTTAGGAAAATCCATCCTCAACATACAGGATTCTGAAGACTATCCACTTTCAAGATCACCATCATTTTCTATAGTTTCAGAGTTATCTGCCAATGATAGTGTTTCAGTCACATCATGAATGTCACATAGCCACAGTATATCACCTGTAGCAAAAAAAATCTCTCCATCATCCAGAAACAAACCATAAATAAGTTTGTGATAAGAACCAACAGATTACAAAAAGAGGTAATAGATGAAAAATTGCCTGGTTTGTTTATGCAACAAACTCTCCTTTCCGTATGATTGAGAACCCACACTTCATTAACATGGTTCAGTCATAAAGATCAGGATACAGTCCACCCAACAGAGCAGATGTCGTAGGCAAATTGCTGGATAAAGCATATGAAAGAGAAATTGAGCAGTGTGCAAAAGATCTAGAGGGTGAAATTGTTAACCTGAGTCTTGATGGATGGAGCAATGTCCACAATGATCGTGTTGTATGTGCTTGTGTAATAACATAAGAAGGGAATTGTTTCCTTACAGAATCAATCGATACATCAGGAAATGCACACACAGCAGAATACTTACAAGAAGTAGCAGTAAAAACTATAACAAACTGGAAAAAAAAATCAAGTGTCTAGTATGCAGCTTGGTCACAGATAATGCTGCAAAGTTTCCCAGATAAGGAATTATTTAGAAGAGAGTTCCAAGCTAATAACATACGGTTGCAGTGCTCATTTGATGCATCTCCTAGCCAAAGACTTCAGTGTTCCAGAAATAAAAGGCCAATGTTGTTGAAATTGCAAAATGCTTCTGTAACAACCACTTTGCAGCAGCTGCTTTGAAAAAAGTGGGAGGAACCAAGTTAACTCTCCCACAAGACACGATAGAACTCAATAGTGGGCTGTTTTGAGCACTATATCAAGAACTGGTCTAATATGATGACAGTGCGTGAACAAAATCGTGAAAAAAATAAATGGCACTGTCACAACCAAAGTTCTCAACACTGGGCTTAAGAGAAATGTTGAACACATGCTGAGTACTTTGAAGCCTATTTCTATAGCCTTGACCAAAACACAGGGAAATAGCTGTTTTATTGCTGATGCTGTTGAAATTTGCAAGGAACTGAGTAAGATCTTAAAAAGAGAAATATGCAATGACAAGAGTTAAATTACAAAACATTAAAATAGTGCATGTCCCATTCATTATCTCCAGCTTTCAGAGTAGCAGCCATGTTAGTCTGTATCTGCGAAAAGAACAGGAATACTTATGGCACCTTAGAGACTACCAAATTTATTTGAGCATAAGCTTTCATGGGCTACAGCCCACTTCATCAGATGCATAGAATGGAACATATAGGGAGGAGTGTGATACAGGAGGGCCAGGGAGCAGTTAGAGAATGGTAGAGGGGAAGTATATAAGCCCTAGGCTAATTAAGGCATGGTTCCCTGTAGACTAGGGAGGGTTGCTACAGGTTAATCGGAGCACCTGTAGTCAATTCAGGCCCTGTTAGCAACTTAATAAAACCCCCTGCTTCAGGCAGTCGGGGAGAAGGAGGAAGGAGAGAGGACTGGAGCTTCGAGGTGCGCTGTAAGACTTGGAAGATCAGAAAACTGGAGTAAGGGAGATTCCCTCCTCCGGGGTAAAGGACCAAAGGTACCCCACCCAAAGGGGAAGAGGGTAAGAACGGCAGGGGTTGAGAGGGGCTGTGGCTCAGAGTAAGGAGCAAACCCAGACCCCTCACCCGCTTCCCTTCTTTACCACCTTCCAGGGCCACTAGTGGGGCCCTCGGTGCCCCAAGAGCAGGAGGGCATCTTAGCCCTCCACCAAGAAAAGTGCAGGACCCATCATACTACATTGGCCATCTTCTCACAGGAGCTATATATACACACACACACACAGAACATGAAAAGGTGGGAGTTGTCCTACCAACTCTAACAGACTAATTAGTTAGGAGAAAAAACTTTTGTAGTGAAGTTCATTTTCTTGCAGATATTCTCAATACTCGGTACCAGGGTCAAACCTTAAAAAGCTGAAGAAGAGGAGTTGGCTACGACATGGACACCCAGCAATCATCCTTCCATAATGCCAACTACAATAAACTTCTGAGCCAAGGGTGAACCATTCAAGAAATATGTTTGCTGATGATGTTTAAAAGAAAAAAAAAAAGTCACACCAGTAAACTCATGGAAGTCACTTACGTACTTGGATTCAAAGACTGTTGAAGTGACAATCTCACTTTTAACAGCAGCAGCTTCTTCTGCCGGTGTAGAAAGAATATTTTCTTCTTTTAGACTAATTCATTCCAAATTGAGAAATCCTATAGGACCTGAAAAAGCAGGAAAGCCTGCTTTTCTTTTCCAGATTATGAACAAACAGGAAAATGAAGGTGAAGACGACTGAGTTAGCTGTAGAAGCCAATATTTTAAGTTTCTCATGTTGACCTGGCTGTCATAGTTGATTTAATTTTTGTTTTTGTTTTTAAAAAAATCATTTAACTATTTTAGTTAAAAACAATTAACAAAAAGCCCCTCATTTTAAAAAACTTGAATATTTACTAAATTAAAAAACTCATATGCCTGTTTTGTTAAAATTGTATGTTTGCTGTTGAAAAATCTAGAATACATAACGTTGTTTTAGTTAAATAAAACAATTTACATGTCTGACTGGTGATGTTCTCCTCCTAATAAAGCATGGCAAGAAAAGCCTCCAATTATTAATGATTAGCCTGTTGAATTGGAGATATTTATGAAGTCATTGCGAGGAAAACTATCTGCTTCAATTGCCTTTAGCAAATGAAATAACCATTCATTCGTTTTCTGATATAGCTGTAAAACTAATCTGAAAAGTGTTCAAAATAAATCACTTAAAAAAAGTATCGTCTGTACCTTCTAAAAATGAAACCTACATCTCCGAGTTGTGAAGAATATGTATTAGCAAGAATGCACTTTTATGTAGAAATCCATGATTAAATCAAGTCTTCCTGACTAGTGATTTAAATCAAATCCATTCTGGGAAATAGTAAAAGGAGAAATCAAATTTTCAGTTAAGAAACTGACATAGCATCAGTCAACTGAGATTCAGTACTGCATGGCCCTGCTTACAGTAACAAGTGTAAGCAATTCTTCTGAGGCAGGTTTTATACATTTTAGCCCTGTATTAAACAAAAACGTGTGCCCCAAAACGTTATTAAAAACAAATATAGGATAGGACAATTTCATGCACAATTAAGTATTAGGACCAACTACCATAGGATAGCAGTCAGTAAAGTATCTTGGATGCTGTTTCAAAGAACCTGGCCATCCGAGGACAAGACCAGATCTCACTAGTGAGATCAGAAAGTTTATGAATGCCAATTACATCCAGAGACAGCTAAATCCCAGATATCTGTGGAAGTTTGCTGGCTGATTTCTCAACACTGTATGGATATGGATAACAGCTGGACACCAACAGATAAAAGAAGGTTTAGCTATTTAGTTATTATGATGTTTGATTACATGCAAATGTTAAACCAGTGACACTCAGAAATCAGCGTTTCAGGAGCCAAATTAGCCATCAACATTACCCAAGAGACACAGTAGTGTAAATTCACGGTTTCATTTTCTAGAATACTATATATATTATATATAATTCTCACAGAAAACAAGTTAACTAATTACATTATCATCTTGCATTAAGTTAAGAACATAGTTAAAGCATCCTGACTGGTTAATAATTAAAGTCACAGTGTTTTAATATCATGTGCTGCAAAGAACTACAGGCAAAAAGCCACTTGCGGTTCATAAGCCTCAGTCTGAGTATCACTGTGTTAAAACAAGTGTCAGAAAGGGCTCATTCCAGCCTTGCCCCCTTAAAATATATCAGCAAGCACCTGCTATTTTAAGTGGGAAAAACTGTGTAACATTTAGCAGGGATCATCTGTTAGAAGTTGGCCTGCACTCATCTGACAATTCCCAGTGATGACAGGAGACCAACAATGGTGGACACCAGTCCTTCCTTCCCCCACAACCCAAGAACTTTTGACAATCCTTATTTCCCATTATGCAGTCTGACTCCAGGCACCAATACATTAAACATCGATCCAACAAATTAGATTAAAAACAAACAAACAAACAAACAAACAAACTAGCAGCTCTCACTACTTAGTCTATGATGACGCAGTTAGGATCTCTTGCCTCTGGAGTAGCAAAACCCTTTAAATGCAGTTTTAACAAACTTCCTTTTTTATCAGGAGCAGTCAATCATAACTAAAGACAACTGACTCAATGTGTTCGCACATGCACAAATGCTATGAGAACCTTTGCTCCAAGAACAAGGTGGCAGACAGCTATCGTGCCAGAGTTTACCAACAGTTTTACAGCTTCTCCATCACTATCACGCTGTACCACCCATGAGTAATTTAGCCTGACAGAAAACTTATTTTATTTAATTTTATTCATTAATTTTATTGAAATACTTACCATATTTGTAGCTTAATTTTCTTTCCATCTAGTTCTATTGTTCTGATTTTAAAATCAATTCCTGGCAAAGAGAAACATATATTAAGTTTAATGACAAAAGGAAATAAAATATTCAATTTGCTATTGATTGCTCTGAAATAAAAGTACAGATCATGGTAGGCAAGCAGTAAAGAGTCTGAACCTGTTGCTCTCAAGATTACTCTGCTGAATTGATACAGAAAACCAGACACTGAAGTTAATGGTGATATGCTAGTT
The DNA here is from genome assembly GCF_007399415.2 of Gopherus evgoodei. Lineage (NCBI taxonomy): Eukaryota > Metazoa > Chordata > Testudines > Testudinidae > Gopherus > Gopherus evgoodei. The sequence goes on along the minus strand of NC_044331.1, from coordinate 34,371,235 downwards.
TACACCAGTTCAAGATCTCACCCCAAGACCCTTCTGAAAGCTTTGGTCCTACAGTATAAATAAGTAGAAGTAGTCACTAACTTTGGGGGCCCAATTAAGAAAGGCCCACTGTCAGAAGTTCTGACTACCCTGAAGTTAACCAAAGACCATGGGAGTCCTGGGTGCTCAACACTGCTGAAAAATTAGGCCTTACAGTACCTCAAACTGGCCTTCTAATATTAGTGGCTACTTTAGAATGAAATAAGCCCAAACTTTCAAATTAGAAGCTGCAATAGAGGGGAAAGGGACTTCATAGCCAAACAAAGGAAAAAGTGTTACTCTTATCTGCAGACCAGATATATAGGCTGGTCCATAAATGAGACCTACTGCAATAGATCATGGATATTTATACATTATATACATTTCATGGATTATATACACATACACGTTATATTATACACACACACTATATAAAAGCACTCAAGGCTTACTTTTCAAAATTTTACCCCACGTCTTGTTTTCTAACAAGTCATAACCTCACAAATGTCGTAAGGAAACATTACATGTTAGTTCTGTAGTTACAAAAATAGAATAAGTTGCATACACTGACTAGAACTGGCAGTAACTCCTATATAACTTTTGGGTAGAATTTTCAAGATCACCTAATTAGAGTTTGAGAATATAATCATGAAAACAACAGATCTAGGCGTTAAGACCATGATTTCCAAACTGATTAGTGATTTGGGCATCTTGGTTTTTGGATGTCCAACTTGATAGCTTGATTTTTCTGATTGCACCAAGCACCCATCATTTGTAAGTCAGAACCCTTTTAAATCTGCTACAGTCCCTAGATTACCAATCCATTTTGAAAATCATGACCCGTTTTCGTAAATAAGTTACCAACATTTAATAATGGTCTATGATCCACATGGATTTTCCTCTAATATACATTTGACAATAGCCATTTAATGGACAACTACATTTAGTGAAGAAAATTCTGTTTCTAGCATCAACGGCTTATATACAGCTAAAAACAGGAAGTGACAGGATTTTTTATATTGCAATTGAGTTTGAAGACAACACATCAATATACAAATGCATGAATCACTTGAACTTTGACTTACACACTCAGGAGGTGGAAACATTTTGATTTAGTGAAGATGCCACCAAATTTTAGCTGTTCAATATCAGGTGCAATGAAGTGAGGATATGAAATTTAAAGCAACACTAGTTTGTAAGAATGTTGTCATTACAAACTTCACATTAATATTTTGATACTATATGAACTTTTACTGATAACAGTTTTAACTTAATGTAATGACTATTTATAGTCAACTCCAGATTTTTTTTAATTATTCATGATTCATTAACAAGTTGCAAAAAGTTAGTGAAGTTCATGAACTTCACTTTTATGTCAATTTAGTGGGGCACTCCTGTTACTGATTTTCATGTCCTTACAAGTTACACCCGAGACTACTATAACTGATATTAGAAAAGATATATATTTTCACTTAACATTTGATAGCAGTGTGTCCCATGCACCCTGTTAGTTTCTATAATCAGAGTCTCTTGTTTATTGGAGAGGTGTGTGTTTACAGCAATAGGGGAGAGGAAAAAAAACCCCCATGTTAAAAATATGAATAGATCTTAAATTCAAATGTTTCTACATTTGGAAACATTCTGAATGCCATTGCAAAGCCCTTCACAGATGCTGGAATTTAAAATTAAATGTTTTACTAAAACTGAACACATAAATGCAATATCCACTTCTCTTCTTAAAAAAAAGAATATTATGGAAAATAGCAATTTAAGTCAGAGGGTTTTAAGAGTTCCTTATTCATCATCTCTAGGCCTGAAGTTTTAATGCTAATTATAACAATGGTCATGCAAAGAAAAAAAAAAAAAAAAAAAAAAAAAAAAAAAGAGGTTCTGAAACTAGTGTGGTTTAAAATCATTAGTTCACAATGCACAAGAAACAAAACATCACACCAACAAGAGCTGAGTTTAAGATGTTTCAAATAAAGCCCCAGAAGGAGCAAGTTACCTGAGGAATGGCATATGTTACATGCTCAAACCAAGCACACTGTGTGCCCTAATCCACTCTGGTGAACATTGGATATTCTCTTATGGTTAGTATTTTCCCCCCCATATACTACGAATACGAAAAGATTTATACAACCATAACCTGACCTACTCTAAAACTCAGGATTTCTTGGCACAAAACAGCACCACAGAATTCAAAAAGACCACGTTAAATGTATCTGCACTGAAAGTGAAAAATGTTACTCTAAAAACAAGGAACAACAGGTAGTGAGAAAAACCATGAGCCTCACAGTTACAATGAAAAGTGCAAAAAAAAAAATCCAATAAGTGACTGCAGCATTCTGAGAGGGTAAAGTGAACTAGACACTGACATTTCCTTTGTTCTTCACTACATTAACAGGAAGTGGTGAGCTGCACCCATTCAGTGTCGATCTAGTGACATGTGCTACCACTTCCTGCTGTATACACTGCATGGCTAAGCATGTGCAGCACTTTGGTTACTGAAGACAGGTTATGGTGTAACATAGCTGAGGCTCTAACAACATTTCATAGGCTGTATCATAACCTTAGTCCCAGATTTGGACCTTAGCGTCCAAAATATGGGGGTTAGCATGAAAACCTCCAAGCTTAGTCACCAGCTTGGACCTGGTACCTGCTGCCACCACCCAAAAAATTAGAGTGTTTTGGGGCACTCTGGTCCCCCTGAAAAAACCTTCCCTGGGGACCCCAAGACCCAAATCCCTTGAGTCTCACAACAAAGGGAAATAATCCTTTTTCCCTCCCCCCCTCCAGGTGCTCCTGGAGAGATACACAGACACAAGCTCTGTGAATCCAAACAGAGTGACTCCCCCTCTCCGTTCCCGGTCCTGGAACAAAAAGGACTTTCCTATTCCCCCAGAGGGGATGCAAAATCAGGCTAGCCAATTCAACACACACCGATCTCCCCTGATTTCTTCCTCCCACCAATTCCCTGGTGAGTACAGACTCAATTTCCCTGAAGTAAAGAAAAACTCCAACAGGTCTTAAAAGAAAGCTTTATATAAAAAAAGAAAGAAAAAATACAAATGGTCTCTCTGTATTAAGATGATACAATACAGGGTCAATTGCTTAAAAGAAATATGAATAAACAGCCTTATTCAAAAAGAATACAAATCAAAGCACTCCAGCACTTATATTAATGCAAATACCAAAGAAAAGAAACCATATAACTTACTATCTGATCTCTTTGTCCTTACACTTAGAAACAGAAGATTAGAAAACAGAACTACTTCTCCAAAGCTCAGGGAAAGCAGGCAGCCAGAAAACAAAGACCCCAGACACACAATTCCCTCCACCCAAGTTGAAAAAATCCGGTTTCCTGATTGGTCCTCTGGTCAGGTGCTCCAGGTGAAAGAGACATTAACCCTTAGCTATCTGTTTATGACAGGCTGACATACCAACTCTTAAAAAGCTATTTTCATTTCAGTAACATAGCAGATTTACACACACACAGGTTTCCATCCACTGGAAATAAAAAAATCTCTTTGGAAGATTCCGTACACTTTTTTTAAACTGTAACCAGATACCAATACTCCAGTTAGGCCTCAACTGGAGTATTGTGTCCAGTTCTGGGCACCGCATTTCAAGAAAGATGTGGAGAAATTGGAGAGGGTCCAGAGAAGAGCAACAAGAATGATTAAAGGTCTTGAGAACATGACCTATGAAGGAAGGCTGAAGGAATTGGGTTTGTTTAGTTTGGAAAAGAGAAGACTGAGAGGGGACCTGATAGCAGTTTTCAGGTATCTAAAAGGGTGTCATCAGGAGGAGGGAGAAAACTTGTTCACGTTAGCCTCTAATGATAGAACAAGAAACAATGGGCTTAAACTGCAGCAAGGGAGATTTAGGTTGGACATTAGGAAAAAGTTCCTAACTGTCAGGGTAGTTAAACACTGGAATAGATTGCCTAGGGAAGTTGTGGAATCTCCATCGCTGGAGATATTTAAGAGTAGGTTAGATAAATGTCTATCAGGGATGGTCTAGACAGTATTTGGTCCTGCCATGAGGGCAGGGGACTGGACTCGATGACCTCTCGAGGTCCCTTCCAGTCCTAGAGTCTATGAGTCTATGAGTCTATAAACAAAGCAATGCTGCAACTGAAAGGGGGCAAATAACTGCTTCAGCTCTAAAACACAATATGTAGTGTTACACAGCCTTGAAGAAAAACGTGTTTGGTTATATACATGCCACTGCTCTGCTGGGTGATCTTGGGCAAGTCTTCACCTTCAGGCCTGTTTTTCTCCTTCTGTCAAATAGGGTTAATGATCTTTGGAAAGTGCTTTGAGACTGGCAGATGAAGAACTCCATCAGAGCTAGGCATATCAACTTTTCCAGTAGAACTGGGTATTTATTGCAGGAATAATAAGCTCCCTACCACACAGGCCAGCCAAAACTTAACTAGAAGAAAAATCCAACACCTCTGGACAAGCCTTTCAGATTTGGAGCAGAGAAGAGCAAGGACTGATATTACTTTGCGATTCCATGCCATCATATTTACCCCAAGTAGGGGATTAAAAGAGTAGATATCTTGATCCACTGGGCCCAAGTTCAGCTAGAGGTTTCAGGTAATGTGGTAACATCCCTTTCCTTCCTTTGGGGGAATTATACAAGATTTGGGGGCCTGGCTGACTTTGATAGCATCAAGCTGAATCACAGATATATTTCCACTCTGCATCTTTCAAACACAACGATGTGGATGGAATTGAGCTAGGCACATTGGAGAGAACATGACTATGAGAGCCTCGCTGACATGGTGGACGCGGAGCTTAGGGAGCCCTGTAGAAGGTCTTGCCCTCTAGTAGATAACACAAGATCTATAAGTTCTCTTTAGGTTTTGGAACATGAATAAGTTGGGATGGTCACATGACCTGTCTGGCAAGCCATATTAGGAGGATGTAGATACAAGTCTAAAACTATCAAAACCTCAGACATCTTAGACAAAAAAAGGAGTAATCAAATCAGTTACTCTAGGGCACTTTAGCCAGCTAAGGATTTCAATTGATAGTATACAATTGATTGCATATCGGTAGTTAGCATACAACTTCTCACCAATGCTGGTATAATACTTGAGCACCTATTTAGCTATAATACCTAACAAACAGTTAACAGAAAAGTTTGTTAAAAACCAAACAACTCCACTGCTTCGATTATTAATTGGGAAAGCTTCCCTCAAGTTGAGGTCTTTCAAGGAAGATCTATCAAAAACAGAGGGAAAGGAAAAATATTTTTACAGTTAAAACCCCCAACTACCATACCGAAGAAGCCTTTCAGGCCTTTTAACTCTATCAAAGTGAAACAAGGGGGTACAATTCTTTTTCCTTTGCAGTTTATCTTTAAAGAAGTTGTGTAACGCTCTTAACGGGGGTAAGGCAGTGAAACAAAAACAGCCAGCCTCAATCCAACTCTTTCTATTCAATAAGTTAATCAGAGTGGAGAAGGCTTTGTAATAATTTGTCATTACTATTACATGAAAGATAACTCTGAAGTGCTAGTCAAATCTCATGACTGAGAGAATGTAACCCCTTAAATGACAAAGGGTAAACTCCTGTTTCGACTTGATACTGCCGACACACTCCAAGTACAGTAGACCAGGTCTACACTATAAACTTAGTAGTATAATAATGATTTTTATAGTAACAAAAGCCCTAATTAAGGTGCAGTTATTACCCCAGCATAAAAGTGCTTGTGCCAGTATAGCTTATTTCACTCAGGGAATCAGTTTATGCTGCAGCTACCCTAGCAAGGTTTGCTGGTACAGCCGGCAAACCTTTTCTAGGTTAGCACCTGCCTTAGATCTGCACGCAGCAAGAAGAACTGCAGGAGCCTGGTCTTCAAGTAATCTGATTTTTCTTTTTGAAGAAGTTCACACACCCCCTCCAGAAAAGTCACAGGGGAGCAACATGCAACATTTGGAGTTTTACATTTGTGTGGATCAAAGCTAACGATCTAGTAGCTCATGCTAATATTTCATATAGTTCACCATCAGCATCACAGCAGCTGGAACATATCCTGTGAAAATGCCACATCAGTTTTCAGTCTGCTCTTTACTCAAGCTGATTTAATCCTTAGTTTCCTATTTCAACAAATCTACAGAGTATTCACATTTCGTAATCACGCATTTACTATTTGGTGCAGTCTTTATGGGAAGTCAGTACTGTCAGGAAATGGAACCTTCAGTGATGCAGGGAAACTGCACCCATCTGTCATGGTGTATGCTGACCTACACTCTACATAGTGTAAACAGTCACAATGCTTCCCATTTCTAGCAGTGGGATACACGCCCAGTAAACTCCTAGCACATAATGTGTTAGATATTTAAAGAGCCAATACTTACTTCTTGGCAAGTTGATGTAGCAGAAACAAGTGTCCATGTAACTGTCAACCATCTGCACGGAAGCAGTGAGGAACCAGTTTTTGATTTACTGATTAAATACTGAAGGCTCAACTACTACACAGTGCTTGCTCAGAATCCTAGTATACAGCAAAATTGTAAATGGCGGAATATGACATACTTACCGCTCAGTAAATAGCTATTTCTAAGCTACTTGGTCAGAAAGAACTATGAAAGCATCCTTCGTTTGATAGAAATAAAAGCCTTCAACAGTGACAACCAATAGCATATCTGAACTACAGCATACGTGAGGATGGCATTTTATTTGTTCTGGGGTGAGGACCTCAACTGCATAAATACACACAGCCACTGTAGTGGAAAGGGAAGGGAAGTTAGGTTAAATATCTATCAAGTCTTGTTATTAGCTGTTTGCCATGAACTGCTAGTGCCTCTGGGTACAGCTTTTATGGGATGCTCCTGTGAACTCCAGCTGCAGCAACAGCAGTTCCAGTCAAGTAGCTAGTGTAACTCAATATATGCTGTTACATAATAGGTGTATCATGGAACATTTAGGATGGCCATCATGGCTAGGCTAGAAACTCAGTTAAGAGCTTCCCTCTGGGATTTCCACAGATTAACCATGTGTAGGTTTAGTGCTGAATTAACATCCCATGCACAGCTAACATTAGAAGTTGGTTATGGACTTCATATCATTGCTTCTCCAAGTAAAAGCCATTAGATCTTTGTGCATGGTATATAAATGCAATCCCGGCCTTTTAAATAGGCAGTTTGACAATTCTATTAGGATTCTTGTTATCTCAACAGACCATTCTCTCCTTATTTTTCTGAAAATGTCAATGGACAGAGACTATAGACCAGAAAAACCAAGAGGATTTTTCAGTGGGAGTTTCCCCAGTATGAAGGGCAGCAATGCTCTACTGCCTACTACCAGAGAATATGGGCTGCAATAAATGGGAAATTACAAGAGGGGAATGGAGTCTCAGAATAGAAAGCTGCCTTCCCCTTTAAGGGATGTGACAGCACTATGATCTAAGTCCACACAGCAGCCTCCAAGTTAACATTGTTTCACCTCTAAGGGGTCTCTGGTCTTTGTATAGGCTTGCCCTCAAGTGTGTGTTTTGTTTTTTTAGACAGGGTTGAGAAGGCAGAGGAAGACCAGGCTTGCTGTCTCTTGTTAATAAACAGGACAAGCAGTCACTTTTGGGCCACCCAGAGGAACACAACAGGGAGGAGAAACTCCAGTAACAGCAAACAAGGGATACCTACACCAGAAAGTTTGTAAGACTTACTGAAACAGGAAATCAGAACCATTAAGAAGAGGAGAAATATCCACTGCTGTTTGACTGGAAGGCAGCAAGCCTTGAGTGATTTTTTTAAAAAGCTGTACAAGCTCCTGAACATACAAGATTTCCTTATCACTTAGATCAGGGGTCTCAAACTCAATTTACCTTAGGGCCAGTGCCAGTCCTCATATCTTCCCAGAGAGCCAATGTCATTCATGCCACCCACAACCCGCCCCCTCCCTCCCCCAAAAAACCTCCATCCTTCACCTGCCTAAGGCTCTGGGATGGAGTTTGGGTGAGGGAGGAGGTCTGGGGTAGGGGATTGGGGTGCAGGCTCTGGGAGGGAGTTTGGGTGCAGAAGGAGTGAGAGGTTGGGCTCTGGGATGGAGTTTGGGGGCTGAGGGTGTGCGTGGGAAGGGGCTGCAGGCTCTGGGATAGAGTTTGGGGGCAGGAGGGGGTATGTGGGGACGGAGTGCGGGCTCTGGAAGGGGGTTGGAGGTGTGACCCTTACCTGGGGCTCCAAGGCGGGGCAGGCCAGGTGGCCTCTGCGCATTTCTGCCCTCAGGCAGCACCCCAGCAATGTCCCATTAGACGCAGGGGCGCTCAGGGCAGGGGCAGCACATGGAGGCACAGCCCTGCCCCTTGGCTGCAGGGAGGGGCTGGCAACCACTGGAGCGAGCGAGCAAGCACATGCCACTCGGCTCCCCTGTGCTGCCAGGGCCCCTGAGGGGAAGCACCTGGGAGCAGCAGGTGGGGCCAAGAGAAAGACCCGGCCCCAAAAGTGCTGGAGCCCCACAGACCACACTGGGGAGGCTCACGGGCCACTGAGAGTTTGAGACTTAGCTCCTGACTTGCATCCTTGCCAAAAAAAAAAAAAAAAGAAGAGTCCCATCTTATTTGTATAAGCTACAAATGAAGGCTTCAGACAGAATTTGGGCTCTAGAGAGTTGCATTTCCATTCAACATTGGAAGTTTTCACTTAAAATTAAGTTTCAAGTATTTGCACTTTAACTCAGCATATTTTTACGGGAGGGGAGGGAGAGGAAAGTGACGGGGGGCAGGGACATGCTGCAACTAGTCTTGTGTTCCTTCGGCTCCTGTAAGCAGCCAGAGTGAAAATTTCCAAAAAAAAAAAAGGTGTCTTAGTGCTTTTCAGGAGAGCAAGATTGTTAGATTGTTGTATGGGCCTGCTCAGAACCAGAACACAGTATGAGAAAAGGTACATGCACAAAAACAGCACCCTGAAGGGTTCTACCCCCAGCTTTTGTATGGCATCAAGTAACAGCTGAAGAACTCTACCACTTGTAGTACAATACTGGCAATGTAAAATTAAACAACTTTTAAAGGTAGATCTAAGCTTTGGCCTACTTTAAGGAGAAGCAAAAAGCTATCCAGCCTAACCTATTTAGGTTTTATTTATTTATTTAAAAAAGGTCACCCATTACTTTAGCATGTGAACACTATAAATCTACCAATCTAGACCTCTAAGGAAATTAGCTGGGAAGAAGGCTACTGAGGGTCTATCAACCTACTACTGTGGCAGTGATAGCAAAATCCACGAACTGGTTTCTAAGTCAGCTGTTCAAAGATAATCAATTATGTTCTCTCTTTCCACCCCTCACTTAAGCTCACAATAGATTGGAGACAAAAATATTGTAGAATTCCTGATGAAAAAATACTTCAAAGATATATGCTCATTACAGATTCTGCCTTTTGGTGACAGCAAGCAATTGATAGATGTGCACATAAATCAGTGCTATTCAGCAGTAACACTAGTGATAGTTTAGATTCTTCCGAAAGTCAAAGTATGTTCACAATATAGTTAATATTTTTTGCTGATTCTTAAGTGGGCAGATTTGAATTCTGCAAGACTATAGCACACTCCAAGATATTACTAAAGCATGAATCTCAGAACATGCTGCTGCCAATGACATTTGCTTTTAATTATACTTTGAAGAGTTGCAAGTAAGCAATGCTAAACCTTAAGCAGATTCTAATTTACATGCCTTGCTCAGTGCAGGAGTACTAATCATGTGCAGATGTATCTGCACGATTATACACACATGAGTCTTTTGGGAGACAGTGGAAAAGTTCTAATACCTTCCAAGCAGATTCCAAGCACCAGACAGCCAGTTGTGTTGCTCTCTGGACAACAAGATATTCAAGAACTCATTACTAGCTACATGCACACCTCACACCATTTCTAAAGAGTTAAGGATGCCTGCTTCATTCCCTTAAGGGGAAATCTGTAGGTAAAGAGTACATGCCTGCTCCAATTTAGACTCTCTGAAGCAGATATATATTATCCTAGTTTTGATACATTCTTAGAAGCATCAACTAAGTTGTATTAAAAAGGAAAGTTTTAGGGAACATCTTACTCTGCCTCATTATTGGACACAAGATATACTGGGCCTATAAAATAAAAAAAAAAGATGTCAGCTCACAAAAATTGCATTTATATTAGATCCTAATGGGTTTTGAGTAATGAAGTGGCATGTAAGAAAGTTACAGCATGGGAGGCATAGTCAGAGTATAACAGTGAGGGTGGAGTGCACTTGCAACATCTTAGTGTCATACAGTGCCGAATGCAAAAGAGCGAAGTCTAATCATTTTGAACTTTAACATTTGGGTTTACTCCCAGACATCTGCAAGACATTTGAGACACAAATGCAACCAGTTATTTAGCCTTTTGAAAGTTAGGGACCCATGTTTTTGGTGGGTTTTTTTCATTGCGTTTTGTTTTAAAAGAACAGTTGTTACTTCCATACTCTGGAGGACTCAGTAAAATGCTCTTTAAAATGACAATCAGCACTAGTCAGCCAAGAGCAACTTTAGGCACTCCCTCTCTTTCATCTTACTTCGAGCTTGGGCAGCAAGAAAGTCAGGACAAAAACTCTGGGTTCCCACATGATAGTAGATGGAGCAGCTACCACCTAGCCAACACAATAGAGGCCTAATGAAGCTGATATTTCAAGAGCCCTGATCATGGCCATGGTTCAGTGTCTTGAACCCGAGTGGAATAGTTTTTCATGAGGGCAGCCTACCTCCCATTCAGCCACATTTATCTCACCTTGCAAGATACTATAAAACCCTCCACCTCATGGAGAAAAAGGTTAAAGGTGGAGTAGGAGGAGTCATAAAATAAGTATAGTTAAGGCCTATTTAGATAAGATGACAAAGAATGCAAATACATGTATGTAGAATATGCTTCCTACTCTGAAGCACTTGAGACTCATTAACCAGATCAGACCAATGCTTACAATGGAGTAAAGCTAGCTGTAGCTTCCTCTAGCACCTGTCTCCTTGGCTAAGAGAAGCTATCCTACTATCGTTTGAAAGAGGAAAGAATCTAACTTCAGAGAAGGGAAGTGACATACTCTCTGTGTTAAGTATATAACCATCAGCACAGAACCATGATTTTCCCCTAAGGTATACTTGGAAACTATTAGTCTTTTACATGTCAGTGACCTACAGCATAAACAGGTCAGAATACCATGATCTCAAATCTAGTGTTCAGTGGACTGTCTCATGGTTCAGCTTCTTATTTACATCAGTGATCTTGTCAGGACCACTGCCAAAAGGAATGCATGTACCAAGTGTTTTACTATGAGGAACAGGAGAGGCCTGTCCAGAACCAAATTCAGTTTCCCAAGCAAGGAGCACAGCTCTCCAAAAAGGTCTTTTGGCAGAAAGCAGAGCTCACACACCATACCTTGGAGTGACCTTTGCACCAAATCTGAGACACTGAAAGCAAGCTGAGTCCAGCTTTTAAATTGCAAGCCACAATAGCAGTAGGAACTTTCAATTGATTGTAACTTTGTTCGACATGAGTTAAAGTTCACTGTCCCCCTTCAGCAACACTTTTAAAAACATGTTTTAGGGTAAGGGTGGTTTAACAAACATGTACAGAATAGAAGTTTCATATGAAAAACAGGATTTCTGGCCTCTGAACAACTCCCCATAGTGTCTGCAACTGAGGTACTGCAACATTATGCTAGTGCATTATAAAAGGAAAAGCAGCTAATCTGTTTTCACTGTATTTTCATGAGCAAAACAGAGTAAACAAACAGCAACTGGAGAAGTCATCTCAGCCTGAAATGTTTATGTTGTAATAATTTAAGAAAGTATTAGCAACAAATAAGTGATTGCTTGTTTGGGGTGTATTGTTTTTAGCTCAATACCCTTTAAAATGGCATCACTAACTTAATCATTTAGAGTAGTCCCTACAAATGCGACATGCAATTTTCATAAGACATTCCAAAGTCAATCAGCTTGCTTCAAACAGTTAATGTATTGTTCAAACATAACCATGCATGCAAGTGACCTCTCAATAAAATGTATGAAGATTCCACTCTGAGAAAAGCCCATTGCCTAAGCAGGATGGCATGCAACATGAAATTTTAGGTCTTGAACACAGGACACTGGCCTTGAAGATTAGTTCTGTAGAAAATTACTTTTGCGTCAGAGAAATTTTAAAGCTTTCTGAATCAAGGATTTAAACACATCCTTTAGTGAGCTTGACAAGAACTGGCCTCTTACATCAGAATGGCATATACTGGACCCCAAGTCACCAGTTAATTTGAGACTCCTCCCTCTAGTCAGCTGAAGTCAGGATCACTGCAGAGATACTAGCCTTTGTTTTACATTTTTTAGGCAAGTACTTAAGTAGTACTGCTCCGAAGCACCTTTTGGTAGCAGAACTGCTTGGAAGTCCAGTCCACTCTTCCTATTCCCTCTTCTGCTTCCTCTATCAGCAGTAAACTGACATTTAAAAAGCACAGGCTAAAAGTCATTTTGAAAAGCTGTTTTCTTTGCCTATGGTTTCAGTGGTAGTCATGTTAGTCTGTATCAGCAAAAAAATGAGGAGTTTTTGTTAATTGATTTATCTCATTAGACTGATTTAACATTTGGTAAAGCAACCCACATCCTTTCATGTATTTATACCTGCTCCTGTATCTTTTACTTCATATATCTGATGAAGTGGGTTCTAGCCCATGAAAGCTTATGCCCAAATGAATGTGTTAGTCTAAGGTGCCATAAGGACTCCTTGTTTTCTTTGCCTATGTTACCCACACAGTTTCTGACTATTACAATCTAAAATTAATTCTTCCACATTTATATATTTTTTTACTCAGTTGGGAGGATGAAGACAGCTTAATGTTTCAGTTTTATCTAGTTAATTTCACTTCTGGATCTCCTTCTCCTACCAAGTTACAGAGTTTGCAAACACTGCAGGGGATTGTTTAGAGACTATTTCCATGGGAACTTTAGTTTCACAGTAACAATCCTGCCTATGTCTGGTTCTGAGTTGTTAGGTTTTTGTTTTAGTTTTAAAATAAGTCACTGAAGCAGGTAGATGAGGGCAATATAAAGAGAAGAACCATCCAAACCATCTATAGGCTTAGCTGAGGTCAAATTGAGGGTATGAAAATCTTATTATTCTATATCCCACATTTGTAAAGGTCAAGCTCTTGCCTAAGGAATATACAAAAACGTATACAGTCATAAGAAATCATATTGATGGACTCCTGACAAGGACTTTTTATGAGGACTTTTAATAAGGCTCAAATAAAATTAGGACCTCAGAAGACAAAATGCTACCTGAAAAGAGGCCAAAAGTTCATCACATATTGTAATTAGACTTGTGATATTAAAGTAATCCTAGAACACCACAAGTGGCACAACAAAATGGTTAAATTTGTTACAGACAGCCCCTCAACCTGAAGCAAATACTCACCAACAACTATACACCACACAACAAAAACACTAAACCAGGAACCAATCCCTGCAACAAACCCTCTGCCAGTTCTGTCTGCATATCTATTCAAGGGACACCATCATAGGACCTAACCACATCAGTCACACCATCAGGGGCTCGTTCACTTGCACATCCACCACTGGGATATATGCCATCATGTGCCAACAATGCCCCTCTGCCATGTACATTGGCCAAACCAGACAAGTCTCTACACCAAGGGTCAGCAATCTTTCAGAAGTACTGTGCCAAGTCTTCATTTCTTCACTCTAAGGTTTCATGTGCCAATAATACATTAACATTTTTAGATGGTCTCTTTCTATAAGTCTATACTATATAACTAAACTATTGTTGTATGTAAAGTAAATGAGGTTTTTAAAATGTTTAAGATGCTTCATTTAAAATTAAATTAAAATGCAGAACCTCTCGGACTAGTGGTCAGGACCCTGGCAATGAAAGTGCCATTGAAAATCAGATCACGTGCCACCTTTGGCACACGTGCCATAGGTTGCCTACCCCTGCTCTACACAAAAGAATAAATGGACACAAATCAGACATTAGGAATTATAACATTCAAAAACCAGTAGGAGAACACTTCAATCTCTCTGGACACTCAACAACACACTTAAAAGTGGCAATTCTTCAACAAAAGAACTTCAGAAACAGACTCCAACAAGAAACTGCAGAACTGGAATTAACTTGCAAATTGGACACCATCAAATTAGGCCTGAATAAAGACTGGGAGGGGATGGGTCACTACAAAAACTAATTTCCCTCTGCTGATACTCACCCCTTCTTGTCAACTGTTTGAAATGAGATACCTTGATTACACTGGCCTCATTAGCACTACAAAAGTGATTTTTCCTCCCTTGGTATTCACTCCTTCTTGTCAACTGCTGAGAATAAGCCACTTCCACCTTAATTGAATTGGCTCATTAGCACTGATCCCCCACTTGGTAAGGCAACTCCCATCTTTTCATGTGCTGTGTATTCATATCTGCCTACTGTATTTTCCACTCCATGCATGTGATGAAGTGGGTTTTAGCCCACGAAAGCTTATTCCCAAAGGATAAAAGACATCCACAACTTGGAGCCAGCTAATATGTGATGTATCAGAGGGGTAGCCATGTTAGTCTGGATCTGTAAAAGCAGCAAAGAGTCCTGTGGCACCTGATAGACTAACAGACATATGGGAGCATGAGCTTTTGAATACCCACTTCATTGGATGCATGTAGTGGAAACTTCCAGAGGCAGGTATAAATATGCAAGCAAGAATCAGGCTAGAGATAACGAGATTAGTTCAATCAGGGAGGATGGGCCCCTCTTCTAGCAGCTGAGGTATGAACAACAAGGGGAGAAACTGCTTCTGTAGTTGGCTAGCCATTCATAGTCTTTGTTTAATCCTGAGCTGACGGTGTCAAATTTGCAGATGAACTGAAGCTCAGCAGTTTCTCTTTGAAGTCTGGTCCTGAAGTTTTTTTGCTGCAGGATGGCCACCTTAAAATCCGCTATTATGCGTCCAGGGAGATTGAAGGGTTCTCCTGCAGGTTTTCGTATATTGCCATTCCTAATATCTGATTTGAGTCCATTTATCCTAATATGTGAAGATGTTCAGAAAAAACCTCATCCCTTTTATGTTTCAGTATCACATTGAACAAGCTATTGCTCTGGTTTATCTTCACAAAATGTGAATGATCATCAGCAGAACTTTAAAAGTTTACCTGACAACTGTAACCCAAAGAAAGCCTGCAAGTCTGGATCAAAGATACCCATGTCACCAAATCTCTTGAAGTTTAAAGGAATAAACCTGTTTGAAAATGTATTACAATTAAATACAGTACTTAATTAGCTCCAACAGCCTTTTAAAGGAGTAGCTCCATTTTTCACTGCATCTCCAAGAGCTGAATATATCACCGGAAATCTTAACTTAGCCCTGAGTGTCCTACTAGGGTATACAGATAAACCATTCATGTAAAAAAGTGAAGCCATACAACCTAGCTGTTGGGAATCACATCAGGATTGACCTTGGAGACTACAGGTGAAATCCTGCTTTATTGAAGTCAACGGAAGTTAAGTTATGGAGCCAGGGTTTTACCACTTATCTTTTGTAGCCTTCAGCTAATCAGTGTGAGAATTGTATAGCCTTCCAACCCCTTTTGGCAGGAAGAAGACATTTTCTTATCCCTACCACCAATGGAAACACTTAGTTCTTGCAAAAGGTTTGAGCAAGGCATATCTGCTACTTTATCACTCCCCCATGGCCTCCATTTTTGAGTACTAACCCCAATTAACATCAAATCCTGCATCTTTACCTCGCTCAGATCTTGCCAAAGCCACAACAGAGTGAAACTGACTTCACTCTTATCAGTTTCACAGTTGCCAACAGCAATGGATTCCCAATAACACTTGTTAAGAACATAAGAATGGTCATACTGAGTCAGAGCAATGGTCCATCTAGCCTAGTTTCTCATCTTGTGAGAACAGTGGCCAGTGCCAGATGCTTCAGAGGGAAAGAGATCCATCCATCCCCTGTCAATCAGTCCCAGCTTTTAGCAGTCAGATTTAGGAACACCCAAAGCATGAGATTGCATTCCTGACCCTCTTGGCTAATAGTCAATCTAATTATTTCTTAACCCAGTAATACTTTTCAGCCTTCACAACATCCTCTGGCAATGAGCTCTACATGTTGACTCTGCACTGTGAGAAGGAGTACTTTCTAATGTTTGTTTTAAGCTTGCCACCAACTAATTTCATTCGGTGACCCCTGGTTGCTGTGTTATGTGGATGGGTAAAAAAAAACAAACAAACAAACAACTCTTCCTTATTCACTTTCTCCACAACATTCATGATTTTACAGACAACTCTTTTCTAAGCTAAATAGTCCCTGTCTTTTTAATCTCTCCTCATATGGCAGCTGTTCCATACCCCTAACCATTTCTGATACCATTCTCTATATTTTTTCCAATTCTAATATACTTATTTTGAGATGAGATGACCAGAACTGCATGCATAATGCATGTATTATGATATTTTCTGTCTTATCTATCCTTTCCTAATGGTTCCTAACATTGTGTTAGTTGCTCAATGTGTATCAGCAGGCAAAATGCTAACAGTCATTTTATATTCTGCTGTTTCAACTTGGGAGAAACAAAAGGAGCCATCTTTACAACTATGAGAGGGTTTTTTTGTTTTTGTTTTTTAAATTGAGATCTGATTGTACAGAATTTGACAGCTGTTCATGAAAGCTTCCTATAGGCCATTATGCAACAGGGTTATCTGTTGTTAGAAAGCTCCAGGGAAAAATACATACATACACACACCTCAGGACCTCAAAGTCCCTTTCTACATCCTCCAAGGAAAAGAAAGAACTCCTTCCAACGTGAGGATTTGGGTTTTTTGATTTTGAGTTCAAAGTCAAGAAGCTAAAATGAATGAGGCTCAACTCTATATTCACACACAAACTTTACACTCATGTAACTTCTTAAAAATAATGGCGTTACTCCCAATTACCCCAAGTGAGAACTCATCTAACACTGAAATGTTTTGAAGATAAAAGTTAAGTGACGGTTTGTCCTTGGAGGCTTCAACGGGAGATTTTGGATGTTTACATAAATAACGTTAATTTGTACTGCAATCTCAAAGATTAAAATCAAGCAATACCTCACTTTAATGACAGAATGTGTTCTTCACTATGTGAATCATAGTATGAACTTCAGCCAACTTTTAAAAAAGAAAGCCAGGTCAAGACAAAATACCACCACTAAAAAGACAGTTTAAAGTGACAAAACTGCAGAATTGTTAATTCTCAACTTTTATTAAAACAGGAACAAGACAGTTAGGAACCTAGATAATAGTAATTACTTTTTAAAAATGCTTTACAATACTTTCCTGATAGCATATGCTAACAAACTACAAGTTCCACATTTGTTCCTAAATTCATTAAGTGTTAATCTATTCTTAAACAAGAATTGTTTATTCAGAGCAGGCTACCAACACTACTTCAATCTGCTCCTCTGTTGGTCAAATAATCGGGCAACACATAACCAAGACAGCTCCATCTGCCAGTTAAAAGTGGGGATGAAACAAACAATTAGACATCTGTCATGTTATTTCAAGGTAACACGCAAAGACAAAGCGGCAATATCATTTTTAATACAAACCAAGCAATTTCACTCAACATTGATTTGCTCTTATTGTAGAGCACAGAAAGGGAAAGTAGTGTCATTTTAATAATAAAAAATGATTTCAACCAAAGATGTCCCCTGTACTGATTAATATACAATGTGGAACATTCAAGGCTGAAGTGAAATACTCTATGTACCTCAATATGTTTATTCACCTGTATGTACCTCAATATGTTTATTCACCTGTAATGTACACAGAAGATTGTTTCTCTTGACAAAGAGAAGTCTCCTAAATAACACAATGCCAAAATTTCCTGCTGACTCAGGCTTCACATTTGTCTCTGAAGCGTCATTCTGAATCTTCCTCTTGTCACATATTTGCCTATTACCACCCCAGTAATGTTGTTTGTTTCTCCCAAGCAAGCCTTCACCTCCTCACACTTCGACCAGTCTTCAAGTCCCACGCCTCAGGACTCCTGCACACATAGCCCATTAATGCAAAACAGCATCCTCTCCAGACAGTTTCAGTATCAGTGTCTCCTTCATTTCAAAAACCCTAATTTTAAAGAGAAGACAAGTTCTTGCCACCAACTCACTCCTGAATATTATTTCCCTATTCTTCCATCACTGTCTGTTTCCACCATCTCACCAGCAATGAACTTTCCATCTATAGCTCCTGCCATCAAGAATAGCCCAACTGAAATCTTCCTCTTCATTAAAGCTTCTACACTCCCTCTTTTTGGCCTATGACAATTCACTCTCTCTTTACATAACTCTGCCTCACTAACTTGTACTTGTATTCAGTCTGGTATAATTTAACAATAAAATGTGTTAAAATAGTTTCTATTAAAGGCTATTACAGGGGCTGAAGTTTCATTCTAGGGAGAAGGGGATAGTTTTGTATACTTTGGATTAAACTAATTTGATAAGCTCAAGTCACCATACATGTGCTTAATTTTTTTCTGGATGGCCCTGTTTTTCAAGAATGAAGCCCAAGAAAAAAGTGAGGCAATTGGTTCTAACCATCAGATACAGTACACTCCGGATGATTTTTTGCCACATGTTGATGATATCTTGGAGAAAAAGTAAAACTTTATTTTGCAATCAGTAATCACTATTAAACAGGAGAAAGATGACCTACTATTCTCACGGAAATCCAGTCATACAAAAGAGTAAAAGGAACCCAGAGAAATCTAAAGAATAAGCTTTCTAACTCTAAATAAAATGGATCCCGTTCTGCTGGCCAGCACTACTCAAACAGCAAGGAAGAGAATTGCAGACTATTAGACTGTCATTCAATACTGTGCACAAGTATATTATGTAACAGGACTGTATGAACTTTAGGGCCCAGACTTCAGAATTAGTAATTGATAGGACCAGCAAACTACACACTCTATATTTTGGATAAATTATCTTTTATCAGTTTTAACAGGAATTTAAAGTTTTTATATTGACTTGGGCTGAGCAAACCGGCTCATTTTATTTGACTGAGTTTTACTTCCCTTTTAGTTCTGTATGAAAGCAAGAGTTTCCACTCAAGGAAGTAGAAGTGACAAGTCCATGTTAGCAATGAGTTTCCCCTGCAGGAAAATGTTTTTAAGATGTGAAGAGTGGAGCCCTACTAATGATTAGAGTAACTGAGGAAAAGGGACCTCTTTCTAAGAGGTAGAAAGACAAAAAGGTAGCTAAGTAAAGAGACAGCATGAACACAATTGTAGTCGGGGAGAGAAAAAAGGGGGGCAAGAAATCAGGGGCACTAGTTGCAAGCATCCAGGCAAACACCTGTATTCAGCATGAGGTATATTCCCCTCCTCCCATCCCCATCACCAATGTGGGCAGGAGAAAGAGAGAGGAATCCATAAAACCAAGGATTGGGCACATCAACAGAGCACCTTCAGTTTTGAAAGGCCCATACAACGACAGCAAGGATACAAGCATATAACTTCAGTGGTGATTCAATTCTACAATTGGTAGAAATGAAATTGACGGATTACCACATTCCCCAGCTACTTAAAAAAAAATCAGACCGAATAACTTCCAATGCTGTGGTGACTGAAATTGCTAAGTGCCGATGCAAGTCTTGATTGGGAAACAGTAGGAGCAACCAGAGAAATGTCTTGCAACAGCACTAGGCAGGCCTAAGCTGCTATGACACAGAGAAGGCAGAATTCCGTAGCTAGGAATGGATCTGAAGCTGAAAAGGAAAATTTAAAGAGTAACACAAGGCAGTCAAAACCAAAAACCCACACACAAAACACCTCATCAAATCCTCTTCCGCCCACCCCCGCTCAAACGAGGACTAGCATAAGGCTAATTCATACAAAGAAAAAGACAAGATATGTCAGATCTCAAAAATTAAGTCAGCTCCAGCTCAGTACTTGAACAGAGACTAAGTAAGGGTATGTCTACACTCAAAGCAGGAGGGGTGTGTGTGTGATTCTCAGCTTGCAGGCTTGCACTCAGGGCAGATAGCAGCTCCATTCTGATGAGAATTAGGGCTCCATTCTGATGAGAACTAGTGCAAGTATGTCTCCTTGAGCTGGGACTCACACCCCCAGCTCGAAGTGTATACATATCCCATTTCTCCTAAGAGTGCCACCAAGTAGTATTAGGTGGTGCTCCAAATAATGGAAGATTCCATGCACAACATGGATACTAGGGGACACCATATTGTTGGAGATACCATCTTCTGGAGGTCATGTGAAGCCAGTATTCTGACAGTTTCAAATTCATGTAGCTACATTTTACCCAATTTACTCCCATTTAGAAACAGCATTGTGTTGTTCCACTTTTGAAATAGCTGCATTTTAGTCATGGGAGAAATAATGCAATTTATTATACACTGCATTCAAGAGCCTTCAGGATGGACAGCACTACATGTATGATGTGTTATTTAGCATTGTAGAACTGATTAAGTTAGATCAGACAGCAAGCTTTTAAGAAGATACCATCCATTTAAGTAGAAGTCTGGACATTGTTCTTAACCAGTGGTGGGCAACCCATCATGATAAGCTGCTGGCGGGCCACCAGACCGTTTGTTTACATTTGCACAGTCGCCCACAGCTCTCAGTGGCCATAGCTCGTCATTCCCGGCCAATGAGAGCTGCGGGAAGCAGTGGCCAGGCCCACACTGCTTCCCCGCAGCTCCCATTGGCTGGGAATGGCGAACCGCGGCCATTGGGAGCTGCAGTTGGCTGTGCAAACAAATGGTCTGGCAGCCTGCCAGCAGCTTACCCTGACGGGCTGCATGTGGCCTGCAGGTTGCCCACTGCTGTTCTAAACAAACAAACAAGCAAAAGCCACACGGCATACACCCAGGTGTTAGAACACTGACCTACAATTGAGATTAGAGAATACTTTATTTTGTGCAGTATTTCTGTTTGGGCATTTGTCAGCACTTTGCATAGTCAGTTTCCCCCTAGGGTAACTCAGTTTCCCTCTGTGAGGTCTTCCATAAACCAACAGGGGAGGAAACAATTACAAAAAATAGGAAAATGAGATTGTAAAAGCCCAATCAACTGGGGAGTCAAGGCAGATCTTAAAACTACCCGTAACTGTCAAATTGATGAGACTTAAAGTTAGTATCCTTTTAAAACACAAAATAAAAACCAGGGAGGGAAAGAATACATTAAGCTGATGTAGGCAAGACAGAGAAAAGTAGTGTCATATATACAAAGTATCTTTAAAATCCAAAGCAGACCAATGACATTGCACTTAAGCTTTAAGGAACTAAGCAGAAGGCCATGAAGTATAACCAGGAAAGGTTGTGAGAGAGAATTCTGAATGCAGCTCAATTTACTTTATCCAGTTCTTTCTGTAACTATAAACACAGAAATATGTTCAGTGTCTAACCTGTGCCTGGGTTTTTTGGAGGTGAGTATGCTGCTTGTTAATAACATTTCTATAACCAAAACTTCTTATTCAACTGAATACACAATTAAAAAAACCTTCAGAAAAGCCATCGGACGAAGCAGGTATTCACCCACGAAAGCTCATGCTCCAATACGTCTGATAGTCTATAAGGTGCCACAGGACTCTTTGCTGCTTTTACTAATCAAACAGTTATTGGTAAACAGAATTGTTAAGATTACATTCTGAAGATGGCTGCAGAAGAAACAAGGAATATTTTCCCTTCCTCACAAAGAATTTAAAAAGTATCTAACCTTTGTGCTTTGTTTTAACCCCCCTTCCCTAAAAAAAAAAAAGTCTAGGTCTTCCCTGGAGATTTCTTGGGACTCTGATGTGGATGATCTGCTCTCAGTCCTTAACTGAAGGGTAGGAGTTTTAATCTTTAAAAGAGACATCTTCTCTCCCAAATGGTAGTTTAAAAGAGACATCTTCTCTCCCAAATGGTAGTTAATTAGTCCTAACTCAAAAATATCATTCAGGCTACTTCCTATCTTAGTCAGGATTCACTTCCTGCATAGCCAGCATCTCATAACACCAGCAGTACATCAAGTCTCCAGGATAACAAAACATGAATCATTAGAGTAGAACACATTTCAGGTTGTCTTTATTCACAACACACAAGGAGCACAAGCTTTGTTTCTCCACTCCAGATCACCTTTACTTATGTCTCCATTAAATAAGAAGTTTTAATCTTTCAGATGAGCATGGATTTCATCTTGCCAAGCACCAGCAATGTGCATGAAGATTTAGTCTTCAGTTGTAAAGATATCATGCATATCTCTGCTTTCATCATGCAAGTAGTATCAGACTACTTACATGAATAAAGTTAAGCATGAATTTAAGTGTTTCGAGGATTGGGACATAAGCCTGATATTTCAGTAACAACATATTTATATCTAATACAGTAACAGTCTTATAAAAATCCCCTTTGCTCAATTTAAAACTGACAGTCAATGTTTAACGTAAGAGTCTGTTGTATTAGATAATTAAGTCATGCATAGCTCTGCTTTAAAAAAAAAAAGGAAGATACTGCCTTGAGAAGTTTTATTACATAAAAACAGTAACTTTAATCATAAGAAAAGCCACTCCCAATCTCAGAAACTTAATATACACATTCTACTTTTATGGAACTAAAAGTCTAAGACAATTATTAATATTACCCATAACTAATAAAATCAACTCACCTTCAACTGTGACTACTAATTGCTAATGTTGTTTACGCCAGTATCAGAGGGGTAGCGATGTTAGTCTGGATCTGTAAAAGCAGCAAAGAGTCCTGTGGCACCTTATAGACTAACAGATGTTTTGGAGCATGAGCCTTCCTAGGTGAATACTCACTTCGTCAGATGCATGTGACGAAGTGGGTATTCACCAAAACGTCCAAAATGTCTGTTAGTCTATAAGGTGCCACAGGATTCTTTGTTGTTTACTCCATGTAATCAAGCAATTTGGGTTTTTGTTTTTGTTTTTTTAATACAACTTGAGCAATACCCAGTTTAAGTTCTCTTCCATTTCCTGATAACTCGCATATGCACATCACAAAGAATTTAGCAAGCAACAGTTATGAGGACAGCTCCTGAACAGCCTAGAAGAGGCCTCTCCCAAATCTATTAGTGTCATGTTCCGGATTTTGTTTTCAGTTCAGTCTTCGGTCAATATTTTAAAGAGCATTTCTAATACATCCTAATCCATTAAAGTGATTTCCATTACTGGGAGACCAAGACAGTCCAGGGAGTTTGTACAACTGTCATCAGTTGGTCATTTCTCAAGTCACATGAAAACATTTTCCATTCAAAACTGGATGATCGGATTGAAGAAAGAGTTAAGACTGTAAGTGTCAGAGAAACTGTTTTGAGGGGAAAAAGAGGTGTACTTATTGGGTTTCCTGCAAGACTGAACTACGATAGTTTATATTTATCCATTATGGTCTCCACTCCATTTAGAGATCCCAGAAACTGTCCTCAGAATTTAACTCCTTAGGGGTATGGGGAGTTTTTGTTCATTGTGCTAGGTGCTGCACAAACACAGAAGTCCTGATGAATGACTGGGGCTCCTAGGTCTTATTTTCCTGATTTAACAACGAAGCAAGCAAAGTTCAATGTTTTGAGCAGATTGCCAGTCACTGCTACAAGGTTTGGGCTGAGAGCTCAGCAAAGGGCACCTCCCTAATGACTTGTCAAGTTGCTAAACAAGAGGGAAATGCACATAGCGATCACGAAGCCGCAGCCGGAGATGAGCAAGGCAGCCCGCGGTAATGCACTTTGCCAGAGATAATGCGAACCGCAGCTTAGAGCCAGCTACGAAGAGGCGGCCGAGAAGGTGCTGAGCAGCTGGGAGCCAAGAAAGGGGGACTAGGGAGGGGAAATTTCACTCCCTCCTGCCTCCCGCCAACGGGCAGAGCGTCCCGCGGCCACTGCCAGGCAAGCCTGGGATGCCGTGGAGAGGGGATGGCCCGACCAGAAGGCTTCACGGGGCCAGAGGAAGTGCCCCTGGCTGGCATATCACCCCCGACCCCCCTGAGGGCAGAAGAACCCGGCTTCCCCCGCACTTGACTGGCTCCGAGCGAGGCGGAGACCCACCTCAGGGGCACTCGCTCGCTCCATGACAGCCAGCCCGACGGCCGGGCCAGCACGAACCCGCCTGTCCTCGCGGGAAACCAGCGCCAAGAGGGAAAACCCCGGGCCGCTTCCCCTCCCACTCGACTCTCTCTGCCCAGTCCCCACAGCGGTAACGGGGGCAGGCGGCATTCGGGCAGCTAAGTGCCCTCTCTCGCCGCTCCGGTTCCCCCGCCACCCCGCGAAGCCCCTCACCAGGAGGAAGAGGACAACGGTGAGGGGTGGCAGCCCCGTCCCAGCTCTCCGCGCTCGGGCTCCTCTCCCCAGCCCAGCCCCTCACGACGGGTGATGGGGGTGCCGAGGCAGCCCGTGCCCCTTTCCCCTCCCGGCCCAGCTCCTCAAGGGAAGTGATCGGGGGGTTCCGGCGCAGCCCGTGGCTCCGTTTCCCGCCCAGCCCCTCACCGATGGTGGAGATGAAGGTGGTGTTGAAGGCGTCCTCGCTGAAGCGGAACAGCAGGCAGGTCTTGCCCACGCCCGAGTCGCCGATCAACAGCAGCTTGAAAAGATAGTCGTAAGTCTTCGCCATCTTCGCTCAGCCCAGGCTCTGGTTTACCGGGAGCTGGGGAGGGGGAAACTCCACCGCCACTCCCCGCCCACAACACTGACGCGCCAAAGCCGGCGTCCAATCACCCCCGGCAACGCCCCGAGGATAATCACTGCGCGCCGGAAGTGCGCACGGGGCTGATGGGATATGTAGTCTCCGACGCAAAGGCCACCCCAGACTCATTTCCGGAAAGGGAAGCAGTGGCGGCGCTTATGCTGGAGCGAGAGCTGCCTGGGCAGGGCCGTGTAGTGTCAAAACTCACTCACTTTATGTGGAGGGGGAGGAGGGCAGGCACTGCTGCCATGAGGCGCCTTGCGGCCAGGGGTGCTGGGGTAAGGCCCCGGTGATGTAAGGAGCCTGGGTGTGCTGAGCTGAGTGGCTCTCGGGCAGGGAAAGAGCCCTGCAATTTAATATCGCCTAACTCATTAACTGAATTAGTTCTAATGAATGTTACCTAGTTGCCAGACGACCTTGCTTGAAAACCTAGACTCCCTCCTTCCAGCCCCCAGGAGGGATTCATTTCAGAGGCTGTCACTGCCGGCCTGCCCCACTGCCATCAGGGGAAATGTTAGAAATGGTGAACATGGGGGTTTCTGCCCTGCTCCACCCGTATCTGCCCTTCCCTTGAGTGTAATGTTACCAACACCTCAAATAATTTTATGTCAGTGGCATTAGCCGTGGTGGATGTTCATGGTTTGGTAGCCGTGAAGGCACAAGCTATCCCTCTCTTCAGAATACATGTAGTATCAGAGATTGTGGTGGTGGCCTTGTGCTGCAAACGTGTTCATGGAACCACCTAAAAAATGGAGAGATCACCCTCCATGACTATTCAAGCTTTAATCTCCCTACTAGATTTTCCTGGTAATATGGATCCCTTAGCACTAGACCCAGGACAGGGATCAGCATACATTTCACATTGACACAAAACATCTGTGAGGTGGCAGTGACCTTCAGTTAGTATCAAGCTTATTTTTAACTAATGCATCTTTTAATACCATGTGATGGAGCACTGCAAACAGACGTGTACATTTCATCATATGAAAGGCTTTTTTTGCATCCAGTGGTAGAAGTGAGCCAACTGCAGACTTTGTGGTTTGGGTAAATACATTTAGATACCTACACTTACTTACAGAACCCATGGCTTCCTTCTATAAGCCTATTTGGTTTGAGCATGAAAAATTACATCCATACAGACTCTATTAGCAATTCTTCATCAATAATCTAATTTTATTTTTATAACACAGTCATCACTCTGGTATCTGAACACCTGAATAACTGCTATGTACCTAGAGTTCCTATGTATACAAACATTACACTGACTGCTTGTAAACCCTACAATGCACAACAATACTGTTTTAAATAGCTGTAGATATATTTGTGTATATCAATGTTTCACCAATGGCCTGTATATAAACTTTAAAAAGTACTGCACCAGATATTTGTGTTTATCTGTATAGAACAATCCTCGACAAAAATTGTTTTTAAGGTGATGCAAAGGTTTCAGGCACATATCAGTGTTTTGGGTGTGTATTACCTTTCATAAACATTAAAATTTAAAAAAAAATTAGAAACCCAGGAACTGCAGAGTAGAAGTTTCACTTCTGAGCTGAGGCATCCCATAAAGATACCAACATGTACAGTATCAAAAATGTGCACCAAGAACATGGGGTTTATCAGTTCTTTCAATACCTATATATCTCTGATACTATTGGTAAGCATGATGACTTGTCAACATACTAACCTTTGTTCTTTTTATGTAAGTGCTCTGATTACACTTCCCAGGGATATGAGGTTTGTACATGGAGACATAAGAACTCAGGGTTTAATGACACTTGGATAATTGGCTGCCACCTGGGATCATACGGCTTCATCCTGCAAGGTATTAGGGTCAATTCTGCATCCACAATTTCTGCCACTTGGAAATCTAAATATCTAAATTAAATTTGTGGGCATAATCAGGTATTTAGATGTTCAAGTGATAGAAGCTATATCCACAAATAAATGAGGACATAATACTTCAGTTATATGCACATAAAATTTTGCGGTGCAAAAAGAGATCTGGTGAAAGCTGATTTAATTTTGGCAGTAAATGTTTCACTTAACCACCTTAAATGGTGATATATTTGTGTAAAGTGAGATAAGAATTGTAACATAGATTTTTTCCCCCAAAGTCTTTTAAGTACCGTTAATATGTCAGTATTTTCTTCTTTCATTTGCTACCTGTAATGTTCTGGAGTGAGTCAGCATAACTTCTAAAGTGTCCTTCACAGGATGTCACAGGGTTCTATCAAAATAAACAAAACTATAAAAACAACTGACAGCAATAGGAAAGAACTGCTCCTTTAATTTACTTTCAAAAGCTGTAACAAAGTGAGCCCTATGAACAGAAAGAGGGAGTTGTACAATTGTAAATCATTGGGACAGATTGTTCTCTCCCATGGGAAATCCTACAGGAAATGGTTTTGGGACAGTTTGCTCCAAATTATTCAGTTAAGGATTGCCCCTTAGCTGGAGGGGAAGAGTCTGGTCTTAAAGACTCCAGGTTTCCCTTCCAATCCTGT
Source organism: Gopherus evgoodei (assembly GCF_007399415.2). Lineage (NCBI taxonomy): Eukaryota > Metazoa > Chordata > Testudines > Testudinidae > Gopherus > Gopherus evgoodei. Next base: position 34,344,035 of record NC_044331.1, on the reverse strand, counting down.
ATGAGCTCTCCCTCACTTTCCTGTAACTATGGCTCCAGTGGAGCCCTGCTGACAAAGCAGTGGTGCCTGGTACCCTTCTTAAAGGATATTCTGCTCAATAGTTAATCTGTACTAACCTCTGAGAAGGCCTTCCACAGTACTGGTGGAGATTGTGGAGATGATGTTCAACCATGACCCCTCATCGCATACAGATTCTCAAGTCCTCAAGAGAAGGGGTTCCAGAAATGTGGGGGAGATGGGGAAAACCCTCCCTGACAGGTAGTCTAGGGCCAATGTGTGTGACAAGTGTCCCAACTGCACCAAGATTACAGGGCTAGGACCTGGCCCATAGTTGCTAAAGGTCCTTTCTCACAGATGTACATTAGGATAAGCTATGTTACCTGCTGACTTTGAACTAAGAAAAGAACTTGAGATGCATGGGGTTCAGTCATACATAGATGTGCATCAAACATCATAATCACTCTTTGAAATTAAACCATTATTTGATGGGGGAACCAACGTAGGGGTCTTAAAACAGGGCCAAAGCATTCTATTAATTGGTCACCTACAAAAATATGGACTGCTGCATTTGAATAAAATATAATCAGGAGCTGCCCCAAACAATGAAATACATTAAGAAGAAGTATTGAAGAAACAAATGCAATCAGCATGATTCCAAACCTTTCTTGTTAAATAAAGGCTTAAGCATGGTAAGATTCCTGACATGGGAGCAAGATGTACTAGTTACAAACTATGAACACAAATCCAATGACAAATCCGGTTTCAAATTCTCTACAAGTTGGAAGTCTGTTTCAACAAGAACTTGGAACTAATCTTTGGTTTACTATATTAGGATTTAACATTATATGACCTCCACAACTGGGTATCATGTCAACAAATGGGCAGAAATCTCAGTCTGTTCAGCTGACGAACACCTCAGGAAGATCAGGATATCATCTGCAGAGCCAAAACAATGGAGCAATACAAGATTTTTTTCACACTTGTAATGCTCAGCATTGTTCAAACTGAAATTCTGGAATACGGTTGCTTAGTTTGTTTCTTTCTACATCAATGGTAGTGGGCTATGTGTGTGTTATTAAGATGGGCTCTTAGGCTATTTATTACAAGATTTAAGATTATAAATGATGACAGCCTAATCTGGCACTGAAGCAATAAAATTGAATAGGTTAATTATTTCAGACTAGCATGAACCATCAGATTAGGGGAAACTACTAATGAAAAACTAATCACTGAAACATTTTCCATTTATTTTATTTTCTGAGGCCTGAGTGGCTACATAGCCTAATTAGGGCCTTTTTAAAGATTACCACATCAGCTTAGTTCGAGCAACGAAGAGAATCACTGAGGCTTTTATGGAACAGACAGGTTTTCATATGTCTCTGGAGCAACACGTTTGTGTTCACCATCTGCTACTCAACAGTAGTTTTATAGAAAAATAATGCAAATTACTTCATTCTTTAATTATTGTGGTGCTTTGCAATATTGTACTCAGTTCTGAATGGGAAAAGTGCCAGTTTGCTAGACTTGCAAGACAGATGTTTATTTAACCACCAACTTAAAAATTACCTTAAAAACAAGACATGAAAACTCCCCGATATTTACATTTTTTCCTGCCTTTGTTTAGTATGTAAAAACTGCAACTGTACAAACTGTAAACTTCACAAAGCTCTTAAGGCTGTTAGGCCTTAACAACTACCATGACGTTTGCCCTGTAAAAATTTCACTCTTTCAAACCCAATTTTTGCTATAGCATTACATTAAAAAAAAAAAAAAGTTGTGCGTCACATGCTAGACAAATGTGAGCAATGACAGAAAATTTTATTTCTGTTTGACAGATATATTTCTATCTACTAATGGGGGACTACAGGGTTTTTTTGTTTTGTTTTTAGGGATGGTGGGAGGTAGAAGAAAGTTAATATTATGAGCATCTAAAGAGTTACACTTGCACAGGAACAAAATAGAAAAGATTGTCTGTCGTGCTGATTTGTATGTTGAAGGAATGGTAATGCAGTCTTTCTTAAACCCCAAATCAAATATTAACCCTAGTCAATTTCAACTTTAAACTAAATTTCCCTGGTCATATCATCTGATTATAAATAGTTTTAAGTAAACCCATATCTTTTTGTACTGTTAAACAGCTGCTAAATCCCACCCAAGAGATGGCCACAACTCATCAGGGATGAAGTAATACACATGTAACCCTTACCTTCCTCAAAGAACTGTTGTAAGATTTAATGAAGTACAGATGGTTTGTAAAGCACTGAGGTGGGGATCCTTGGATGAAAGGCATGAAAGATGTGCATAGCAAAATAGTCCTTTATATCATATAAAATGTCACAAATATAAAATCTAAACAAACAATTTTATGTACAGAGGAAAAATACAAAATGTTTGTAACTGGTCTGCACATACTCAAATTATCTGAAATCCTTACGAGAGTAATGCATCTAATTCCACTTTCATTCCCATTTCTACTGTCTTGGTTGGCAAATACCATCACTTCCCAATTTTCAAAAATCTCTTTCCTCTTTGTTCAAGGGAAAGCCTGACTGGATACAAAACCACTAGGCCCACTGAATGCAGAACTTGTTCAGTAGTGGCAAAACTCAGAAAATCAAGATCTTTTGCTCAAGGGGTCAAAAATTCTGGGCGCCTTTAATTCTTTGTTGTAAGACTATAAGATTTCAAACACCAACAGAATGGTTTGAAATATGTGGCTGGCTATGGACCCTTCTAGATGTTGTTATTTTAAACACTCGTGGAATCCACAGGTCCCAGAAGTGCTTCAACCTTCCACGAACACCTTCTAACTGCACATCATTATGAGCTTTGTTCTCCAGCTTTGGGACTCTACTAACTAAATATAGTAGTATTCTGCACTTAAGAATGACTGGTTTGGGAAGATGCTATTATGAGTTAAAACCAGTTGGTAACCATCACCTGAAATTGTTACATCTATTATTACTTCAAAACAATCTGCCATTTTTTTCTCAGTTGTAGTAAGCAGGTCCTGCGTTGCATCTAGGTGCTTCTGGGTTCATTCTAGGCCTTGTGACAGTGCCTTCTGTAAGGCTTGCTGTTACTTGCAAATGGATTTATCTGTATTCTTAATTTTTTGGTCTTTAAGCAGAGATGTGCTCTTCATTACACAAAGGATGGGCAACTGTGAACTCTTTTCATATGCATATTAAAAGAACTCTATCTAGGAAGGTGTTACATGCACTCATTTAGTAACGCAATGCAAAGTTAATTACATATGCATGTTTCAATTTGCCCATACCCCAAGTAGGAAAAGCATTACTTTGAATCTTATAGAAAAAGATTGGAGGTATACCAATCTCTTAGAGCTGGAAGGGACCTTGAGGTCATCAAGTCCAGTCCCCTGCCTTCACTAGCAGGACCAATTTTTTGTCCTGATCCCTAAGTGGCCCCCTCAAGGATTGAACTCACAATCCTGGCTTTAAGCAGACCAATGCTCAAACCACTGAGCTATCCCTCCCCCCAAGAGATAAATTGCTACAAATTGCATGTGTGTGTGCACGCTACTGAATCAGTTTAGTTAAACCAGTGCTATCTTTGGTGTGCTACTAAATCAATTCAGTTAAATCAATGCTAACTTTGCCTGGATACTCAAATAATTGTAAAACTGCTTAAAATTTCCTTGTCAATTTAAGCTAAATCAATATGACAAGTTAAAATCCATTTAAGAGTCCACTTAAAATCAATCTAAAAACAGATTTTTCTTAAAGTGCTTCAACTTGTAATACAGATAAGACCCCAGGCCAGTAGAATCTCCAGATCAAACATGCCATTTAAGTGAAAACACAGTTACCTTTTCAGTAACTGGTGTTCTTCAAGATGTGTTGCTTATGTCCATTCCACAGTAGGCATGCGTGCTCGCCACATGAACCGGTGCTGGAAGTTTTTCCCCTAGCAGTACCTGTATGGAAGCACCCCTAGCGACTCTAGAGCTCCGAGACCCTCCTAGCAGACGTGATTGCCACAAGAAAGGTGGGACCATGAGCATGTGTCAAGCAGCTCAAACAGAGGTCCTGTCAGCCTAGCCAGAACCAAGTTCAGGGCCACCTGTGGAACAGGGCCAAACATAAGGAAAGAGGCGATCCAAGCCCTTAAGGAAGTGGTCTCCAACCTTTCTGAGGCCAGTAGCACATTCACGTTTTCAGAAGAGCACGGCAGGCGCCAACAATTTTTCAAGGCTTTTTTTGTATTTTTACATTAAATAATACAAAAAAAATCATATTTAATATTACATAATATATGAAGCCATAAGATTAAAAAGGGTAATTTTACATGTAAAAGATATTAATTAAATTATTCGACAATGACTCTTTCACCTTACCATGTGAATTTGCTCTTTTTTATCTACTTGTGAGAAAAATTAAGGAGTTTTTACAAAATAAATATCATAAAGTTTTCATCTTATTTATTTAAAAAAAGTAAAACATTGTTGAACTGCTGGTCCAAATATATTTATTATTCTTACTTTAATACAGAATGAAGCCTGCAGCTGGCGGGGCCGTGGTTTCTCTCCAGCTTAAGCCGCGGCCCCGTCCCTGCCAGGGACCAAGAACACTGGTGCCCACAGTCTGCAGCCCCAGATTTCTCTGTCCCTGGCAGGGGTGGGGCCACGGCTTCTTTCTGGCTTTGAAGCCAGAGAGAAGCCACAGCCCAGCGCCTGCCAGGGACAGAGAACACCGGCGCCCACAGCCCCGGAGATGCCAGATAGAAGCCGCTTTTCTCCCATGCTGGGCACTAGGTGGGCCCTGCGCCTGTCAGGGACAGAGAACACCAGCACCCGCAGCCCCGGAGTTCTCTGTCCCCGGCAGGCGCAGGGCCACGGTTTCTCTCTGGATTCGAAGCCGTGGCCCTGCCCCTGCCGGGGACAGAAAACTGCGCCTGTAGTCCTGGAGAAGCTGCAGAGAAGCCGCAGCCCTGCGCCTGCCAGGGACAGAGAACACCGGCACCTGCAGCTCCGGAGTTCTCTGTCCCTGGCAGGCATGGGGCTGCGGCTTCTCTCCCCTGCTGGGCACTAGGTGGGTGCACAAAAATCCCCCGGCAGGTGCCATGGTGCCCGCAGGCACCACATTGGGGACCACTGCCTTAAGGAATCAACCAGTCATGGTGTAAGAAAATACTGTGTGGCCTTGCACAGGCGAGTGAAAGGCCGATATGGCTGCCAGTTGCACCTTGATGGATGAGTGTGCTAGGCCTTGGGCTCGGAGATGAAGGAGGTTATCCAGTATTAACTGGAGTGCGGCAGCCACTGGTGAGACGTTGCGATCGGTGGCCCATCGAGAGAACCTTGAAGGGGCTGCTCTAGGTATTTTGCCGCCCCAAGCACGGCAAGCAGGCTGCCTTCGGTGGCTTGCCTGCAAGAGGTCCCCGGTCCCGCGGATTTGGCGGCAGCCTGCGGGAGGTCTGCTGAAGCCTCGGGACCTGCCGCCAGCAGACCCTCCGCAGGCATGCCATCAAAGGCAACCTGCCTGCCGCCCTCGCGGGGACCAGCAAAGCACCTCCTGTGGCTTGCCGCCTCAGGCATATGCTTGGCGTGCTGGTGCCTGGAATCGCCCCTGGAACCTTGACCATTTTGCCAGGTAAGCTGACGCGTGGAGGGCCTCCTGCTTTCCAGTAGGACTCGTCGTACACCCTTCGGGCAGGTCCGTTCCTCTCGGTCTAACCATTGAACAGCCACGCCATGAGGTGGAGGGCTGCAAGGTTGGAGTGGAGGAGGCGACCTTGGTCCTGAGAGAGATGGTCTGGGCGGGTTGGCAGTGACCACGGGCGGGCAATGGACAGGATTGTAAGAGTTGTCTGGGCAATCATGAGGACGCGAACCTTGTCCGTCTTGATTTTTTCCAGGACTCTGCTGATCAATGGAACTGGGGGAAAGGCATATAGCAGCTGACCCAACCAGGACAGAAGGAAGGCACTGGAAATTGCGTCTTTGCCCAGGCCCCTCCTAGAGCAGAACTGGGGGCACCGGCGGTTCTGCCTGATTGTGAAGAGGTCCACTTGGGGAGTGCCCCACATTCGGAAGATCATGTGAGCCAGTTCCGGATGGAGTGACCACTCATGCTGGGAGGAGAAGTCCTGGCTCAGGCGATCCGCTCGAGAGTTACGGATGCCCAGTAAGTGCTGGGCTTCCAAGTTGATAATGTGGGTGATATTGTGGGCAGAAATCCCATAGCCAGAGGGCTTCCTGGCAGAGGGCTGTGGAGCAGGCCCTGCCTTGCCTGTTCATGTAGAACATCAAGGCCGTGTTGTCTGTGAGAACTCTGACCACCCTGCCCATAAGGCACAAGTGGAAGGCCACACAAGCCAGACGGACCGCTTGAAGTTCTTTGACATTTATATGCAGGTCTAGTTCCTGTGCGGACCACTGGCCTTGGGTATGGAGGTCTCCCACCTAGGTTCCCCACCTCAGGTCTGATGCATCGAACACCAATTCTATGGTGGGGGAGTAGCTCCTGAAAGGGACTCCTTGGAGCATGTTGTCCAGGGAGGTCCACCAAGGAGGAAGGCTAGTACAGATTCAGGCACAGTGACAACTTTGACCAACCTGTCTCTGGATTGGGAGAACATCGAGGTCAGCCAGAGCTGAAGGGACCACATTCTGAGCCTGGCATGGCATACGTCCATGCATGTTGCCATGTGACCCAGGAGTTGGAGGCATGCCCTGGCAGTTGTCACAGGGAACCTCATGATTGCCCTTATGAGATCCCTCAAGGTTTCGAACCTGTCCAGCAGGAGGGAAGCTCTGGCCGATGTCACATTGAGAATCGCGCCAATTAACTCTATTTGTTGAACCAGTACCAACGTGGATTTGATGCTGTTTACCAGCAGCCACAGTGTGGTATATTTGGACAGGAGGAGTATTATGTGGTCCTGTACTGGAGACCTGGCTGGAGCTGCCTTTGACCAGCCAGTTGTCAAGGTAGGGGAAGATCTGGACCCCCCGACGTCTGAGGTAGGCTGCCACCACAGACATACACTTTGTGAAGACTCTGGGTGCTGTCAAGAGGCCAAACGGGAGGATGGTGAACTGGTAATGTTCCTGTCCTACCTCAAAGTGGAGGAAACACCTGTGGCCCTCAAATATGTGAATGTAGAAGTACACGTTCTGGAGATCGAGGGCGGCATACCAGTCTCTGGGATCCAGGGAGGGAATAATGGAGGTCAGGGAGACTATGCGAACTTGAGTTTTACCATGTACTGGTTTAGGCCTTGCAGGTCCAGAATGGGCCTGAGGCTCCCTTTGGCCTTCAGGATAAGGAAATAGTGGAAGTAGTATCCTTTGTACCTGAACTCCGCAGGCACCACCTCCACCGCTCCCAGGTGCAGGAGCCGCCTGACCTTTTGCTCGAGTAGGCTCTCATGAGAGGGGTCCCTGAAGAGGAATGGGGAGGGAAGGTGGAGTAGAGAGAAATTGGAGGGTTTAGCTCTGGGAGATGGTGTTGAGGATCCATTGGTCCGAGATCAGTCATGACCACTCCGGAAGGGGCCCATTGGTATGAGGGCGCTGGCCACGGAGCCTGGTGCCATTGCACTTGGTGCAGCATCAGCGGGGCAGGCTGCCCTGCCAGACTCGTGTGGACCGCTGACTGCCAGCTCCAAGGGGAGGCTAGGTTGGCATACGAACGACCGCTATCCTGGGATGGGGACCAGTAATGGCGTCATGAGTGGTGCTGGGCTCGAGACCATGAGTCCAGTCTAGAGGAGCGGGAGTGCCATCTGTAACAGCTGCTCCGTGAATGGCTCCGTCAGGCGGATCTGTGGTGGCCCATTGCCGGCGATCTACGCCTGGGGCTGCAGGAGTGGTGCCGTGCTGGGGACCTTGACCGGGGCGAAGAGCATGAGCGGTGTTGACATCAGTACTGCGAGGGGCTATGGTGGCTTCTCGGAGTTAGCGACCTCCAGTGCTGTTGGACCCAGTCCCAGTGGGGCATGCTCTGACCTTGAGGCCTGCGCTTTCTAGATGTGGAGCAGTGCCTCGATTCCCTGCTGCTCAGCACTCAGGCAGACAATCAGGTGGGGGCTGACGGAGACCGGTGTAGGCTGCAAGCAGGTGGTCACTCGGCAAAGAGCAGCTTCGGGAACCTTTCTGCGACTGGTACCACCCATGTGGTGGGCTTGCCTCTGGACCAGGGAGCTGCTAGGGTCAGTGCAGCCAGTACAGGGAGAGACATTATATCTTGAGCTGCCTGCAGGGCCACCGGCGTGGAGGGCACCCATGTGTGGCCACTGGCATCTGGGGAGGTTGGCTCAGAGTGGACTGGGCTACTCCGTTCTGCCTGAGTCAGAGGCCGCGAGGCTGAGGGGGATCGAGAGCTGCCCAGCATGGGTCTAGTCTGACCACTAGCCTAACCCTGATGCCTTGATGGAGAAGATCTTCTTAGAGTATCCCGTGGATGGGGAGCTGTGCTGGCGGGTGGAAGGTACCGCTGGGCTGCTGTGCATCAATGCTATAGAGCTCAATGCCAACTCGGAGCGGCATTGCGGTGTCGGAGTGAAGGCTAACTCCAACGATATAGCTCGGAGCTGTATATCCTGCTCCTTCTTGGTCTGAGGCTTAAATGATCAGCAAATTTTGCAGCGGTCACTTATGTGGGTTTCCCCAAGACAATGTAAACAGCTAGTGTGAGGGTCGCTTATGGGCATAGGCCATTTACAAGTATCGCACGACTTAAAGCCTGGGGCACAGGGCATGCCCCAACCCGGGCATGGTTCTTCTACTTTACTATCTATACTTTTTTTTTTTTTAAACTATAGGTACTATCTACAGAACTAAATGACAGTCCAATCAGGGAAAGCCACAGAGCAGAGCTGGAGTACAGCAGTTCTGAAGCACCATCACTGGTAGCAAGAAGGAACTAAGGATGGGGGAAGCGCGCAGCATCCCTTACACCACGCCATGGTGGCGCTACTCCAGGGGTCGCTGGGGTGTTCCCCTACGGGTACTGGTAGGGGAAAAGCTTCCGGCACCAGTACACATGGTGAGCATGCACACCTATTGTGGAATGGACATGAGCAATCACTCAAAGAAGAACTTAAGTATTAATTGAACTTAGTTCTACAGTGTGGAAATCTGCCTGTAACATCAATCTAGTTACACTTGTATAAATTTCCCTCTTCTAAACAAGCCATTAGAAATTAAAGTATTATTGTGAAGTCATTTTAATGATCAGTCAATAAGCATTTCTTTCAAGGGATTTGTCTACAGTACAAAATTAGGTTGACTTAATTTAGGCCAATCTGCTACAGCCACAGCAGTAATTTAATTGTCTGCTGGTGCCCACACTACTCTCCTTCTGCCAGTGGTGCATGTTCTCACCAGGAGAGTTTGCTGTGAATACCACTCAATTTCCAGCTGTGAAACTGATATTCTAGTCAATTTCACAGCTCCAGCTAGGAGCCCCATGCAGCTCTTAGCCAGAGGTAGCTCTGAAACTGACAAGAATGACATCCAACAGCCAGTGTAAGTAAGGCAGTGTCTACACGGACACTACGTCACCCTAACTACACTGACAACACCAGGAAGCAAACACCAGAAAAATATCCCAGCTCCAGAAGGCAGTGAATAGAGCAGAACTGAGTGAAACGGGGGTAAGTTCTGCCTTGCAACCGCAATGGAAAAGGATTATATGCAAAAAGGGATAGTCCAGAAAAAAGATACTATGATGTATGTGTTTAGAGAAGCTCAGCTTCAGCTGTTAGACAACAAAAAGTTTTCAGTCACCTTTTCCTAAACATACCTATTATTATACTGGGCTTTGATGTTTCCAGTCCATCTTCAGGAATCTTTCAAGTTATCTCTTTAAACAGTTGCTGTTCAACATCTTTAATTTCCTGTTCCTATTCTGTAACAAAATAAACTTGTATTTTATTTTTTTAAAGTTTGAATTGCAGCTGTAGTGTTTGCTTTTAAGTATCAGAGGGATAGCCATGTTAGTCTGGATCTGTAAAAGCAGTCCTGTGGCACCTTATAGACTAACAGACATATTGGAGCATGAGCTTTTGTGAGTGAATACCCACTTCACTGGATGCATAGAGGGATCTATAGAGACATTCTGAGCACTGAGCTGACAGTGGCAGGCACTCACACTTTCACACAGTAAGCAGTGAACACTACAAAATGAAGCTCCAAATAAACTCAAAATAGAGAACCAGGTCAACTGTGGTGTGGACATCCTACTTTTCAACCATGCCGCTGAGCCTCTCCTTCCCTAAAAACCTCTATTTTTAAGGTAAACGCTAACTCAAAAATCTTCATACGGCATTAGAGTGTCCTAGCAGGAGAAAAATTGTAAGAAGGGAATGGTAATGTAGGAGGGGAAAATGAGGATATTTCAAATGCTTTGTCATTCCTTTGCTGTGTTATGGATAATGAAGGTATTGTCTTGGTCGAAGGATTTTATAATCCTCCTCCCGAAACAGAACCATCTGGTTGTTACATTTTTATTTTCAACCTACAGGTAAATAGGATACATTTGAAGGCAAAAGACTGGAAGAGAGAGGAGTTACAAAGCAAGAATTGGAGTCAGCTGCTCCATACTGATAACTTGTAGGACAGTAAAGAGAGCAAAGTGTTAGCTGAGTCTTTTCAGATTAAAGCATTTATAATGCAATTTGTATTATAAGTGCTTTAACCTAAAAATTATACAATTGTAACCCTTCTGCCCCTCTGAGTTGGCAGCAACAAGGGCCGGGTTCAGTATCTAGGGGTTCCGTTTCAATAACACAATGCATAACCGTCTCCAGCCCCCACCCAGTGACCTGGGACACTTACATACCACACCCCCCTGGGCACCTCTAGGAGGCAATACTTCCCCTCTTACAAGCACGGAGTCTGAGTGTAGCAAAATCCTTTTAATAAAGGAAGGAAACAATGCAGCATCCCATTGGAGGAACACCACAAACAGGATTATAACACAAACCATAAACAAAAACCCACCTCCAAACACATTTGGCAATGTTCTTTCCCCCTTAGGGTCTCACCCCAAAGTCCAACAACCCAAAAGTCTCTGGTCAGTGCTACCCTAGAATTCAAGAGTTTATCTGCAGGGTTTTACCCCCTCTGCCTGGGTGGAAATGGGGTGGGGGGAAGTCCACACAGGGAGTTAAGAGGCACCTTACATGTACCAGGGCCAACTGCTCCGCCTCTCCGTGGAGTTGTGCTGCAGCCTTCAGCATGACCAGCTCCACACCAGCTGTGCCACTCCTCCAGCTGTCCCTACAACCCACTTCACTCCACTCACTGTTCCATGGGCTGCTCCAACACACTGCAAACTGCTCTGCTCTGCCAGCCGCTTAACAATAGGTCTTCAGGCTCCCCCACTAGTTAACACAGCACTCAGCTCAGCTCTTTCAGTGATTTCAGCTCTTAGCAGGGGAGCCCTGGTGCTGGTGCACCATCAGCCCAACATGAATTCAGCTCAGCAGTCTCTAAATGGACTCCTAATAGAATAAAAATTAGCTCTACTCTTTAACAGTGGAGAGAGGAGAATATACAATTGGTGTTCCAAGCCCTCAAAAAGGGACCCATACTATCACATATACACACACCAATCCCCACTCAATTCACTGGGTATTGGAAACCATGTCCCTTGTTTAGCAAGTGTCACTTAAGTTATATTGAGACATTTCTGTCACAAAGCAGTCCGGTAGCTCCCCATTCACACAATCAGGTGGCAACACTTTATTTATTCCGCCCCAACAACAAAGAAACTGGGGACCCCAGAGCCGCCAAAATAACCATCCCAGGCTGCCTTGCTGGTGTGCCCATGTAAATATCTGACTTCCTGACATTCTTTCCACACTTCCTATAATTCACCACCAGATGTCAGGGTAGAGCTCATCCTGACTGCTTACACAATAAAATTTTTAAAATGCCCCTACCATCAACATATCAGATCATTGAGAAACACTGTCATCTTAATGTTATTGTGTCATAACTCAGTCTGTGTGCCCTAGAGAAGAAACCATTAAAAGTGGAATGGCCCGAAACCCTACTGCAGTGTTTCTCAACCAGGGGTTTGCATACCCCTGCGGGTACAGAGAGGCCTTCCAGGGGGTACTCAGCTCTTCTAGATCAGTTTCTCTACCTGGACAGGTTAGGGGGTTGCAAGTGCAGGGCCAGTATTAGGGGATAGCAAGCAGGGTAACTGCCTGGGACCCCACACCACAGGGGGCCCAGAAAGCTAAATTCCATGCTTCAGTCCCGGGTGGCAGGGCTTGGGCTTCAGAAAAGGCTCAAAAGTGAAACACAGGCTCAAGTATCACACTGAAATGTAAGTACAATATTTATATTCCAATTGATTTTATAATTATATGGTAAAAATGAGAAAGTAAGCCATTTTTCATTACTAGTGTGCTGTGACACTTCAGTATTTTTATGTCTGATTTTGTAAGCAAGCCATTTTAAGTGAGGTGAAACTTGGGGTATGCAAGACAAAACAGACTCCTGAAAGGGATACAGCAATCTGGAAAGGTTGAGAACCACTGCACTACAGGGTCCTCTCCTGGGGCACTTCCTGTAGAAGTATCAGAGGGGTAGCTGTGTTAGTCTGGATCTGTAAAAGCAGCAAAGAATCCTGTGGCACCTTATAGACTAACAGAGGTTTTGGAGCATGAGCTTTCGTGGGTGAATACCCACTTCCTCAGATGCATGTCTGCATCATGACATGCATCTGAAGAAGTGGGTATTCACCCATGAAAGCTCATGCTCCAAAACGTCTGTTAGTCTATAAGGTGCCACAGGATTCTTTGCTGTTTTTCCTGTAGAAGAAACGTTTTGTAGCGCCAATGTTCTGTACCGTAGAGAGCCAGGCCTGCGGCTCGCCTGCTGTCGCTGGGGGACTAGCTTGGTCACTGAAGGGCTAGCCTCAGGGTTGGGTGCTGGGCCCTGTGATCTCCGCAGGGCAGCCAGGCCTTGGGGCCCGCCTCTAAGGAAGGAGTGCCCAGTGGTAGCCATCCATCCTCGGAGCACGCCACTGGCGTGGGGCGGCTGGGATGAGGCCGCGGGGCCTGGGGTTGTGCCCACCTCCGTCCTGTCTGTGTGGGCAGCTGCAAGCGGGGCTCGGGCCGAACGCCCCTGGCGCCCGGGATCCCAGCTGGCTAACGGGCTCCATATCGCACCGCACGGCCCGGGGAAGCGGGGAGAAAAGCGCTCAAGTTCCCGCCACTCTCCAAGGCGGAGAATCACCGAGCCCCGCCATAGGCTGGAGAAAAGCTCTACGTAAACCATAGAGAAAAGACCACCACGCTTCTTGCGCGCCGCCTCCCGGAAGCGGAAGTCGGACTATGAGCCCCGATTCGCTGCCGTGGCCTGAGAGGCCCGCCCCGTTCGCTGCTCAGTCAGTCGAAGGGTACTTCCGGTTAGGGAGACAACATGCCTGTGAGTTGTTTTGTTTACAACGTTGGGACCGAGGGCGAGTCACCTTGGCAGCCCCCTGAAGGGTGGGGTGAGGAGCCGCAGACTGCGGCCAGGGGAGTGTGCCCCCCTCCCACAGCCCTGTGTATGGGACCCAGCTCCAGGGGCCCACAGTGCGGGCCGCTCAGGGGCAACCCTCCCCTCGTGACCTGGATAGGTGTGACGCGGGGCCGGGGGGAATTCTCCCGCATTGCGCTGGGCGGGAGGGACACTGGGGAGGGGGCGCGGCCACGGCCACGTGACACGAACGGCACAGCGGGACGGAGTAACTGACACCCGTGGAATTTTGAAGGGAGGGAGGCGGCGACGTTAGCAGGACGCTCGCGTGCTCACGGGATCCTGGGGGCGCCTAGTGCCCTTCGCACGTGCCGGGACGCCCGTTACAGGCGTCTTACGTTGGCTTCTCAGAATATAGCAGACGAGCGCCACGGGCCTGGCTGCTCCAATCTCCCGGCCTGCCCTGTGTTGGGGTCTGTTAACCCAGGGGCCTGACTGCTGAGCCTGCCCCCTTCTGCCCTGTAGTAGGGCTGAGAGTGCTAGGGGCCCTGCTGTGGGACCTGTCCAAATTCCTTTTCCTGCCGTCGTCCTCTTCCTTCATCTTGAGTGTGGACTATCTCTGCCAGGAGGGAGTCCAGGTTGGGGGTAGGAGGTGTTGCATCTCGTCCTGCTCTAGTGAAGACAAAGTTTAGTCACTCAAGTCAAAGTCAGGAGGAGGATTGAGGTCCCTTTTCATTTCTGCTCTGGTAACATGGGAGGACACTTGTTTGCACTTTGGGAGGGTTGGATTCTTAATTGGTTTAATCTGTTCTGAGCTATCAGATTACCAGGTGGCAGCTGTGGGGCTGTCTTTTGAAAAGCAGTTCAAGGAACAATCAATCACATTGTACTGGGCTTGGCCTATTGGCTGCATTCCAGCTACCTTGAGCTAGCTCAGTGGCCTAGGTTTTAGAAGTTTTCTTTAATCATCTGTTCCATTATGCATGTTTTTAGCAGCTTTGTTTCTTCCATGCGTTCCTGTTTTGTTTGTGTAGAAATGCTGCTTCTAGCAACCCACTTAGCTTTTCCAGCGATGGCAGCCTGATGCCTTCACACTGATTTTAGACACCAAGAGAGACTGTAGAATTGGAAATTCCTTTCTGAAACAAACTATCCAGAAATCATTGCTAGTTTTCTTTATTCCACTGCTCACATCTGATTTTTTTTTAATCAAGAGTGATTAATTCATTCATGCAGCTAGTTCAATATTGTGAGACATTGTATTGGTAAGAATGATGTAATAGTGTGTGTCCCAGTACAGTACATGTTCTACTACATTACAGTAAGAAGCATCTCCAAAGGTAATGATGGTATTGCAGCTGCTTCTAAGGGCTGGTCTACACTACGGGGGGAAATCAATCTTAGATACGCAACTTTAGCTACGTGAATAACGTAGCTGAAGTCAAATATCTAAGATCGGATTACTCACCCGTCCTCACCGCGCGGGATCGATGTCCGCGGCTCCCCCTGTCGATTCCGCAACTCCGTTGGGGTTGGTGGAGTTCCGGAATCGATATAAGCGCGCTCGGGGATCAATATCGCATCTAGATGAGACGCGATATATCAATCCCCGAGCAATCGATTTTAACCCGCCAATACGGCAGGTAGTCTAGACGTAGCCTAACACACAAATGCTTGCATATGTTATGGTTTAGTTTTAATGCACTGGAATTTGCATATTAATATGCATATACTAACTAGGAAAAAAACAGCAGCATAACATCAACAGGAAGTCTCCTATCCAACTGATGTAACTGGATTGAGCAGTATTTACCATCCAATACCATGATTTACCTTTTTTTTGCTGTTAAATCTAGTTGGATAGGGACATAGCACATCCATCTCTAGAGGAGGAGAAGAGAAAGCACAAAAAGAAACGTCTGGTGCAGAGTCCAAATTCCTACTTTATGGATGTAAAGTGTCCAGGTAAATATTTAAGTGCTTTACCCTTTCATTATGCATAACAGTAATGAAACTTACATGCAGTGAAGAGTGATAACAAAAGGTCAATGAAATGTCATTCCTAATTGTGATGTAAACCTGCTATAAAACGGAATATGGGTGTACTTTCTGTGCTCCAATAAAGAGGGGTTTTCTTCTTATATTAGAAATATCAGGATTTCACTTTGTTTTTGCCAGAAGACTGACTTGGGAGCTCTCTTATGCTTCAGGATCTTAATTTTTCTTCCAAATGTATACTAAAAATTTGAGTGAAAGGGATGGGGTTTTGGCAACAAAAGGCTAAGCTTTTTGTTCAGGTGACTCAAAATAGGAGAAACTCTTAGCTGTACTTTTGTTCTTCCATTATTCCAAATGCACTCATGGTACTAATAATGGGAGTATGAATGTAAGCTCGTTCTTGGCATTTTAATCAGTCATATCTAATTCTACTAGTAAGAGATTAACTAGATACTGTAGACAAGGCTTCAGAGGCTTGATTCAGTAACACAATTATATGTCATCCTAGAGTAACTTGTATTGTTGTAGGCCAGGGGTTGGCAATCTTTCAGAAGTGGTGTGCAGTCTTCATTTATTCACTCTAATTTAAGGTTTTGTGTGCTGGTAATACATTTTAACATTTTTAGAAAGTCTCTTTCTATAAGTCTATAATATATAACTAAACTATTGTTGTATGTAAAGTAAATAAGGTTTTAAAAATTAATAAGCTTCATTTAAAATTAAATTAAAATGCAGAGCCCTCTGGACCAGTGGCCAGGACCCGGACAGTGTGAGTGCCACTGAAAATCAGCTCATATGCCGTTTTTGGCATGCGTGCTGTAGGTTGCCTAACCCTGTTGTAGGCAGTGTCCAACTGCTAATATCAGGCGCTTTTAAATTTAATTGTCTAGTATCTTGCAGTTGCCAACTTTTTGTTGGAGGAAGGTTGTAAACCAAATAAAAGCAGACTTTGCTATGTCTCTTTAAACATTTAACCTGGGTCACTTGAATGAAGTCTACCACTATTCCCTTTTAGGATGCTACAAGATCACCACAGTGTTCAGCCATGCTCAGACAGTGGTTCTGTGTGTTGGGTGCTCAACTGTGTTGTGCCAGCCTACTGGAGGAAAGGCCAGGCTTACAGAAGGTAAGAGAGTATGTTTACTAATTAAGCCAGTTTTATTCCTTTTGAAGGCTGTGCATTAATATACTAGCAAAGTGCTAAAGCTTTAATTTTCTCTGTGGCTTAAAAAGCAAAGACTGAAAATGAACAAAGTTCTTCAAATCCCTCAGAAATGAGTGTGTTTGAGAAGTGTTGATTTCTGGTAAACTGGGAGCTGGATTGCAACTGTACATGCAACTCATCTTTTTTGTATTATATAAGGGTGATGTAACTAAACCAGTTTTCATCAAATACTGTATAAATTAAACACCCTGAATAGGCTTTAATGAGTTGTAATTCCTTTCAGATTAACAGTAATGGAAAGCATATGGCCAAAGCTTATAGTATGGTTCATTTACTTCTGAACCTGAAGGTTATGAGGTTTAAATCCCTGGGTCACACATTCACTCTTATGTTGTGGGGTACTGCTGTCAGATTCAAACAGTGGCAGCTGGCCCTCTCCCCCTAGTATCAGCAAGATTCCTTACTTAACATTCTGTGATTAAAATTTGTTTTTATCAAACTATAATTGAGTAAATAATGCCTGCTCTGTTTGCATAGATAACTGGTAGAACCAGTGTTTAACTTTTACTATTTAAGTGTAGCAAAATGCTTAAGATATGAAAAGTGGTATAAAAAACCCCATGAGGTTATATTTAATCTCTTTTTGGAAAAGTATGCATTCAAAGTTGATTTCTGGGCTATACTTGTCAGTGGTAAAACAGGCCAACAACTGTGGATATATAGGTATTAAATAGTAGTGATGCATCTATGTACATTCACAGAGGAGTTTACAGAGTGCAGGGTGCTTGGAATAAGGCTGCTGGCTGACCAAGCTACAGAACAACCCACCCTTGCCCGAGAAGTCACTGCAATTTAGGGTGTTTGCCATTGGAGGAGAGAACAGCGAGATCTGCCTTTAAAAAGATGCAAAGTTAAGCTTGCAATGGCATAGGCATAAAGCCCCTCTCACTGCACATTGAGATATAAAAATGTAGCTGTGTCATTATTATAATCAGATTAGGCCTGATCTGAAATGCTAATTTTTCACTTGACTGTCCTGTAGAGAAAAAGTAAATTAAACCCATTATTTATGTAAACTCAGCTACAGAAATGGCGAGGGCAATAGGATGTTCTCAGGGTTGGCTTCTACAACAACTTAAGGACTATCCCAGTTTGATATCCTTTTGTGTGATTTGTTTACAGGTTGCTCATTTAGAAGAAAGCAGCATTGAATGCTCCCTTTGCCAACATGACTCATATTATACGCTCCTGGAAGCCTTATCTGTTCAAAAATGTCAGTTAATCTACCAAGTTAATTGTTCAACTTTGTAAGCAACACTAGCAGTCACCTGGTGGGTTTTTCTTCCCCAATAAAACGTCTTAATAATGTGCAGATTTTTCCTAGAAATCTATGGGTAATTAAGCTCTATTTTTATAGCTTTTTATTACTGTATTTTGAATGGGTGATGCCATTCCAGACAAGAATCGGAACTTAAGACTTGCTGCACACTGTTTTGTTAATTATAAACTGACTAATCACCACTGCTATATCAGCTATAGAAATGAAAGGCAAGTGCCTGTGCACTTACAAATGGAGACTGCTGTAGGAATACATTTCATATATTTAAGCTTTTTTTTATGCTTCTGTTGTGAGACATGGGGTTAAAATTGCTAGATGGGTATATAAAACAAACATTTTTCCACAGGAAAACTAGAAAGCATTCCCTATGCATGGGGATATGGTATATGAACAAATACCTATTAGACAGCAAACTATTAGAGAGCTGTGAATGGCATCAAGTCACGAGGAAATGAATAAAATTCAATTAAAAAAATTAGTTCCATGCTGTGACAGGTTAATCTAGAAAATAAAGTATCTTGGTATAATGCTTGTTAAGTCTAATACATTGCTCTTAAATAGGTTTTATCCTGTTATAAGACCATGAACTAGCATTTTAAAGTCTGAAAAGATATTATGCATAACAATTAATCAGTTCACCTGAGCAAGAAAAAAAATTGGTTGGCTTTTGTTTTTAAAAGGACTGCTTCTCTTTCTAAATTGCCATGGAATATTAACAGAATTGACATTTCAGTTATTTCTTTACATGGTAAGCCATGTAAACAGTGCATTCTTAAATCTGTATCTTAAGAAATATAATTTTATAATAAAGTCTTGATTTATATGTAAACAGAACTTTTTTCAAAATTGCACAAATTAAATATGTCTTATCATTTGGCTGGCATTGGAAATTTTGTCTTTCCCAATTTAAACTGTATTCTTTTGTGGTAAGAGCATGTCAGCTTAAAATCAATAAAAAAAATGCTTGATACTGTATTTGCATCAGTTTGTGAGATGTTTTACTGCATTTCTTAGAAAGTGAGCATGAATTTAGTGTCCATCTCTTCATTTAAAAAAATCCTTAGTATGTATGTGTTTTTCTTAAAGGTGCAAAGTGGCTTGTGTCAATTGATCCCTACATAACTATTACATATTCTACCAAGTGACTTTAAACCATATTGAGATTTCATGACAAACACAGGATAACTTAAGAGCAAAAGTAACAAGTCAGATCTGATGTGTCATTCAAATTGTCTTAGGTTGGCTAAACACTGCCCACACAGATGGTTAGAAATGCCAATGAGGCAAGACGGACAATTCTTTCTAGATATAAGCACAAGCTAAAATTAATGTTTGATACCCTTTTCACACATGAGATTTTAAGAGTAGCTGAATAACCCATCTTGTCATTCTGTCTAAACCTGGCTGTTGGCAGTAGCGTAAATGAGATGTAAACTCCTGTAATGCTTCCATATAGGGAAATTACGTTGACCAGTGATTCTGATTTACCTTCAATAATGCCTTTTTAAAAAAAAATAAAAATAAAAAGCAATCAGACACAATACCTCCACAGTGAGGTAAGTATCCAAAAGTATGTTCTTTTTGGATATAGAAAGTCTGCAACTGCTATACTGTACACTGGTAAAATGTTCTCACTAGTAGCTTTGATTGCTAAAAGTGTTTTCAAACTTATTTCTTGCCATGAATCTTGCTTTCATACCCATTTCAAATATCTACATTGGGGTGTTTCCTATCACTAGTGCTGTATGCTCTGTGGTTTTAGCAATATGCTTGGATTTTTACATGTTATATTAGATCTTTATCTGATCCAATGCAATGTTTAGTGAGTTTGTTTTTCCTAAACCCCCTCCCCACAACCAAAAAACCCTTACTTTTAAGAACCATTAAACAAAGATCACTATTTTGGAGTATTTATATGACAAAGAAAAAAATAAAGCAACGGCATGTTAGAGTAAAAGTTTTACATTTTAGTGTTTCTGCATTTAATAGCTCATACACTATCTGTTTATGAACGCAGGAACTAAGCCATCCAGGGCAAACAACTCATGTTCTGTTTATGAAACAGTACAGATTTATGCTATTGCGCAACATTTATCAAGTCACTAGATACTCAAGACTATGAAAGAGCATTCCTACTGGATATATTTTTCCATCAGTGTTAATGTAATTTTTAACGTAAATCTTAACTGATTTTGACAATACAGAAATGTCAAAGTAGCTCCTGGTTACTTTAGAAGTAACCCAATCCTCAGCTTCCATGAGCATTTTTTTCCAACATTTGGTAAATTAAAAAAAATGTTGAACAGACCTAATACCGATATAAAAATACAGTTTTGGAGAGCAAAGAAGCAAAATGGCTTAGCACAAAACAAATAGTTTAATAAAATGAGTTTTTATTGTTTAAGGCATAAAATAACTAACTATAATCATGAAAACACTAGACAGGCATTTACATTTAATTAGGAATCTGTGTAAACTGCTGACAATTCTGCTAAATATCACAGATCTATAATAAAATACATTTCTTGGTATGAGTAGCAAAGATTACAGATCCAGACTAACACAGCTACCCCTCTGATACTTGATTTCTTGGTATGTCACATCTCATACTATAACATAGGAGAAATGTGAAAGCAGCACTGACATGGTATTTCTCCATATGGTAGAAGTCAAATCTTTGTGAAATTAATGTTAAAGAGTGGTAGCAGGGTTAGGGACAGGCAAGCCAATCATTCTCTCAGCTACTGCCTGTAGTAGTCTGCTCCTTCAGGCAGAGAAACAGAATTGCTAAGCAGTGCTGTGGCACCTGCATCAGTGTTAAGAGATTTTTAAGGTTTTGACTACGGGTGAGGGCATGGTCCTGCAAAACCAGATATAATCTGGAGAAAGATGTAAATATCCAACATTCTTTCTGTATTGCAACCTCATGAAGAAATATATCACCAGTGAAGTATGCAAGCACAGGGGCTAAAAGAATGCTAGCCACGCTCTGCAATATCAACAGCAGCAGTAACATTGTGAGTAGCTAACTGCATGTGGGGGGGAGTTCAGTGCTTTTTTTTGGTACACCAACTTGAAGCTCTGTGCACAATATAGAGGAAGAAAAATTAAATTCCTTTAACTCACTATTAATACTGAAACAGTATTCTAGATTACAGGTACAGCTTTATCAAAATCCATTAAAATTAAGCAAAACATTTGCTAAAATAAATGAAGACCATACTGTAAATGTTACAAAAATAACTCAACTTGAACTATGAATTAATGTAGTTTCATTTTCCATTCTATACACCTAAAATCCAGATTGTTGCATTGTAATCACAATACAGAAGATCTATTATTATAGCAAGTCTTCATCATGATCATCTTCTGCAGATTGCTTTTGAGCCTGTGAACATTTGGCCATCTCTAAATAAATAATAATACATTAGAACAAAAGGAACATGGGTGATGCCTCAACTCTGCATTACCCATACAGTCATGCATATTTAGCCACCTTTCCATTTGCTCAAACTTAAGTGTATATATTAAATGATAAAACATTTCAGTTCTTGTAAAATTCCTGATTTTTTTTTATTTTAAATAGAGGGCACACAACAGCCTTGTCACTGAACAAGGAAGACATGGTCACTCTAACAAAGCCAGTATCAAAAATTGTTTTGCTGGTGATAAGTTTACCCAAAAGATCCACATGAAAGGAAGAAAGTTAATAGATTTAAGCAGTTCTTGCACTCCAAGAAACTCAATCTGGGCTAAATATGTTAAATTTGTAGGGGAAACTAAGAACTTGACACATATACAGTAAAAAAAAAAAAAGGATTAAAAATAATGATCATGTAAAAACAACAGAAAAAGGTGATAAGGAGATACATAAAATATGCCCTTGTCTACAAGGTTTTATGGGAATTTTAGACAAGTTTTTCTGTTAGGAAGTATAACCAAAATTATTTAAAATTAAGAAAAAATAAAGTAGTAGGAAGCCTTTTGTAACCATTTTAATTAAACAATAGAATAACCTGCCAAAAAGAACATAATTGCCCATATTGAAGATATTCAGGTCAAAACTAGATTAAAGGAGACTCTGAAAGAATGTAGATTATTTTAAGTGAAGGATGACCAAATACTAAGCAGAGATCATTTAGCTAATTTTCTTTAGTGTCCCTATGGAAAGAGGAAAAGAGAAGAGAACCTCCACAGCCATTATGGAGCACCCTTAGGTGCTGGATCCCTGATTCAATATTCCTTGTGCCTCTACAGCAAAGAGATAAGATTTCCTTTGGAAAGCTCTCAGCATTACTTCTTGTTCATCCAGAGGGGATTACTATTGAGCAGAGTTGTCTGCATAGCACAGCTTCTGAACTGGGAAGTGAGAGATACTCTGGGTGTGATCTTTCTCCTCTTGAAGTCAATGGGAATTTTGATATTGACTTCAAGAGTAATCTCTCTTGATTTTGCTCATTATATAGAATATTTTAATTCTGATCCAACACAAAAAAGAGTAAAGGAATACCACTGGGGCCAGCAGGCTGGCTTCACTCATTTGTTTTGTGCTCAGTTAGAAGATGAAAAACCAGCTTAACTCACCATAAGTTTCATCTTCTAATTTTGAACAGGAACTTGAGAGTTACAACTCTGCCAAAAACATGCTTCTGATGAAATCTAGTGTGCATCCTCAGCGTGGGAGCAACTTCAGTTTAATTTCAGTGGGGTTTGTTTTTGGACAGAAGTACAAAACTTTGTATTCAATGTTTTTTAAAAAGCGAAATCTCTATTTCTAAAGTGACTGTTCAAAAATACTGGTGAACACAACTTTGGCCAGCATGAATGTGAAAAATGTAACATGGCAATAAACGAAGTCAGTCTTGCATTTTCTTATTATTTGATTCTATACAAGTTTTCCTTACTTTTATTACATTTAAGGAAACTATTTGCTAATACAAAAATGTCTAGAAGACAAGAGTAAACATCACCCTCTTTCTGGTAAAGACCAACAATAATATTTATTGATCTTGACTGGTCACTACCTTGGCTGGATATGAAAAAAACATTGCTACAACATTGGTGATTTGCAAAATAACTTCTCTTGGAAGGCCTCCCCCCCCCCCTTTTCCATAAGTTAGCAACTATATAGCTACTTCCCTGAGCGAAGACTTCCAAATGCACAAAAATGTAGCACCACTAACAAAAGTCATATAGGTTAATTTCTTTATAATCTGATACATTCTCTCAGAAATGTGTGTTCCTAGCAATCTTGGAGCTCACGTGTACCCTTTTTATGTTTTTTTTTTTAAACTTTGTTCCTATTTCAATACAACAGTACAGTTATTCAGACCTACACTATATTTTAATCAAAGTATCATGCCAATTTGTCTTTATCAAATTCTTTCGCAATCTTTAAGGCAGTGCTGTTGAGGGAAACTGACTGCATATTACAAATAATGTTAACAACTACTCCTCTGGGAGGTGTCACTAACCCACTGTTTATAACCTCAGAGTCCAACTCTTCAGGAAGAATAAGTAGGACACTGCTTGCACCAACTGCTCCACCAGTATGGGAGACGTAGTGTCGCTGCTGTCTGCAAAAACCATATTCTTGCTGTTTCTCCACAACAACCCAACCCATTGCATATTTACCATCCTTATCCCATGATGCCTCAGTGTTTGGCACTGGGGTCCACATTATTGTAATAGTGTCTGGTTTGAGGTAGCCAGGAAGAAGTTTGTTGGCACTGTTTTTAAACTGTCCAACTTGATAACTGTACAGCAAGGCATTTCCAAATTTCAGGAGGTCACCCACTGAAGAAAGAAAGCCGCCACCAGCCCACTTGTAGGAGTTGTCCACATAGGGTGCATTTATGAGCCGTCCTTTTTTGTTGCAAACATAACACCTAGAATTAAACAAGAAAGTTTTAGTTGTCACCCATAAATAAAATGGAAATAATAATCTTTTAATTTTCTAGGTTATAATAAAAGCAAAACAGTGATGAGACAGCGCACTCTCAAGACACTGTGCAATTCAGTGCAATTTTAATACTGGGAGTTGTAATTGCCATGTACTAGGGACCAGTTCAACACTCTGGATATCTGGTGCCATGGAGTTTACAGATATCAGAGATTAAAAACAGCTTGAGAATTCAGGATACAAAAACACATCAAAGCTTGCTCACCTTCCACAAGCCCAGAAAACCCTAAAGGCAGCAGGACATAGTTTTGTAGCGCAGGCAGAAAACAGAGGAGTAAGATTCTGTAGGTCAATGTAGGAGATTAGGGGAAGGATAAAGTATGTGGCTTGTAGTTCAGTGGCCAATAGATGACTAAATACATATTTGTGTGCATAAAGGCAGTAAATGCACAGTGATAGTAAATTCTGCTAAAAATGGATCTCAAGACTCTTGCTCTGATAGTCTGACCCAGTGACTGCCATTTGTCCCCAAGAGCATGTGTTTCATAACAGACAAAAGGATAGCGAGTACTAAACTTTATTCAATATCAGTGTGCTCCATACACTGCAAACTCACTTTAGGGATGCATTTAAAATTACTATAACCTAAGTTCTAATCACCGTCAGGGTTTGTAATCCATAAAAGCAAGTCACAGCAAATATGGCTGACTCCTTTTTTCTAACCAAGGGCTTGTCTACATTACCCACTGGATTGATTGGCAGCAATCGATCCAGTGGGGGTCGATTTATCGTGTCTAGTCTAGACACGATAAATCGACCGCCGAGCACTCTCCCACTGACTCCGATACTCCACTAGGGCGAGAGTAAGAAGAGTCGACAGGACAGCGTCAGCTGTCAACTTACCGCAGTAAAGACACCGTGGTAAGTAGATCTAGGTACCTCGACTTCAGCTACGTTATTCATGTAGCTGAAGTTGCATAACTTAGACTGACCCCCCACAGCGTAGACCAGGTCTAAATGTACTATGCCTCGGCTTAGCAATACTGATAGAAGTGTGTCATGGACCTGCCTGAAGCTGGGGGTATCCTGTGAAGTGAGTATGCCTAATTCAAAGTCCAATTAATGTTGGACTCAGGATGGCCTGTCTGGAGCTCACATGCCACAAAATAAATCAAAAGGCTCTCACTGACCTAAAAGAGAAGAGTGGTCAGAATTAGCCCCTGACAAAGCCTGGTTTTGTGGGCTAAGGCAGAGTGAAGATCCTTTCTTCTGCTTCACTAGAACTGCCATCTGATAGCAGTCAGTACGACTGGCCTTTGCCTGCTCCCAGCCTTCCAACTGCGAGAGGAAAACAACTTGCTGGTTCCGCCAGCAGCTGACTGTTGGAAGCCTTTCTAAACAACTGGAGGTCCCAACTCATTGCCCTTCTTTTCCTAGGGCAGGCTGTACCAAGGCAGTGAGGTCTCTAGGAGTAGGCAGCAAATGCCTGATACACCCGATCATAGAGAGTTATAAAGTTATAGATTAAAAGAAACTCCTGAACAGCACCAGTCAAAGAATTAGCCAGCTGCAGCAGGTATTCAGCTACAGAGAAAGACCATCAGAGTCCTTGCAGCAGTTTTTACTCTAGACATTCTCTTCCCTGTGCTGAAATCTGTCTGGGGATTGGTCCTGCTTTGAGCAGCAGGTTGGACTAGATGACCTCCTGAGGTCCCTTCCAACCTTGATATTCTATGACTCTATGACTGTTTGCTCCAACCCTCTGCACCCACGCCTCCCTCACAATTTCTAGACCTGACTCCCTCCACCTGCCTTCCATGTTCCTTTTATCCTTCCCAGCAATTTTTCCCTCCCTTCCTCTGCATTTCCATTTAACCGATTGCCTAACGAATTCCCAACAAAACATTTAAAGAAACCCAAACCCTTAACCGCCCTCCCCCTCAAAAATCATGGAACTAATAAGATGTTTGCAAATCATCCCTGTTCATTCATACTTTATATCCCTTTCTCTAATGCTTTTTCAGTCTTGTCTATTTAGGTTGTAAGCTCATTAAAACCGGAACCATCTCTCTAGGTATGTCCAGTGAGTGCCTAGCACAAACTGTTCACTGTTAACCTCTAAGTCCTACTGTAATACAAATAAATAATAAAAAGTTAAACCTAGAACTTTAAACAGAACTTAAAGCCTACTGTAAAAGCCAAGATATAGAAGCAACAAGGGAATTTGGAAATAACTGTGAGTAAACGTTACTCTGTTACCCAGGGTTTTCAGAACCCAAAGCAGTGGTAACTTAACTGTTTCACTCCAGGCGGTGTCAGAAATAAATCAATGGGAACACAGTGCTTCTGGCTGATGAAAGACTAATACAAATAAGCATGCTCTTATCTAAAGCTATAATTTATTAGGATAAAGCACACACAGACATAAGCAATAGGTTTAGAACATCCCAAATAATTACCTACAATCTGAGATGGTATTGAGTAATTAACTAGAGATCTGCAATGGCTGGTTGCTTCTCCGCCAAGGAGTAGGGTATCAGGAAAGTGTCTCAGGATAGCTTCAGAGGACTGCTCCAAAGTACACTATTATTTAGTCTTTTTATAACTAACTTTTACAAAACACACAGCCCATAGTGACCCCTACTGGGTCATCACCTCTCCTGACTTCAATAAACTACTCATCCACAAACACTGCTAACAATCTTAGTCATATAAGCTTCTATAGGAAAGGTGCCCAAACTCAAGATCGCCATCCACTTACTGTCTTTCAGTCTCAATTTGTTGACTCTTTTCTCCCCTCCTCCCGTTCTGATTAGCAGACACTGCAAGCCTGCAGCTAGTTTTGATCTTGCCTCCAGAAGTCCTACTTGTTCAAATTAATCCTCAACTATGTGGTGTTCTATTTTACTAATTCACGGTGGCTGAATGCACACAATAAGGTTGCAAATTAGCTTGATCAAAATCTGGGGTACGCACCCCAAATTTGGGGCAACGGCTTAGCTGTTTTTCCTTACATGACCTCTTATCCATACAAGTTGCAACAGAGAAGGAAATTAACCTATTAGACAAGCAGTCATTTTCTAGCATGCTGGAAAAAGCAAAACAGAGCGGAGAAAGGCTGTTTTCGAGAATGTCACAAGATTTTCCTGCCTGAAGACCACAGACCAGACAACCTCATACAATGTGACAAAACATCCCCCAAAATGAGCATGTGGGAGCAGATCTGAATGTGACCTCCTTCACATTCAGACCCCTAGGACTGAGACTAGAGTCTGAACTCATCCCCGAGAACACACAGACCAAAATGTCCAGTGGCCACCTCCGGCAATACAAGCGTCCACAATGAGTTTTACAGGTTTTGTGCAAATGGATTGAACTGAACTCCTAATTTTTAGCAGGTTGTACTGATTGTCCCCACTGATCAGTAAAAGAATGGTTTGAAAAGCGGGCCCCTCGTCCCATCTGAACACTCCTATCTGGTTTCTTCTCTTTTTAAGGTCCTTGAGGTTTCTCCCCATAGTACTGGGCCAGCTCTGGTTGATATAACACCCCAGAATGCTCAATTCTTGAGACAGACAAGGTGGATGAGGTAATATCTTTTTATCTGGAACTGATACAGCTACAACACCACATACAATTCTTGTCATGTTAATACTACCACAGCACCAGCAGAGGGGATCACATACAGACTTTTTAAAAACTGTATGATATGGCTCTGACAAGTTACTTTTACAGCAGAAGGAAAAAAAATTACATATAAAAAGATGATGTATTGCAAAACTAAAGAACAATGGGAAAGGGCACTGTGACACAAATTCAGGAGGCAGAGAACCAAAAAAAAAAGTAATTATTAGTTGTTCAATCTGCTGCTGTTTTTCAGCCTCATTATAGGACTATTCAGAGCATACTGCTAAGATCAAAGAATTAGGTGACCCACACCTAAAACTTAGGAGCTATGTCCATCAGGGATGTAAAAAATTCACACCCCTAAGAGACACAGTTAAACTGACGTATGCCCCAGTGTAGACACTGCAAGGTTGATAGAAGAATTCTTCCACTGACCAAGCAACCACCTCTTGAGGGGGTGGATTTACTACAGCGACGGAAAAAACCCTTCGACTGCTGTACCAAGTGTCTACACTACAGCTCTAGAATGGAACAGTGGCAGTGCTGCCGCTGTGCCACTATAATGCTTGTAGTGTAGACTTCCCTCAGAGAAATAAAGGATGCGAGAAAATCATTAGGTTATCCAGTGCATCTCCCTTGCCAGTGCACGACTGCTCCTCAGACCATGTTAACTACCATTTTGCCTAGCTTTAAGTGTTTCAGGTGATAGGGTTCCTACAAGTTACTTTGGGAGACTATTCTACAGCCCAATGTAGTTGTCTTAACTGGTTTAACCAACAGCAGCCACAAACCAGAGGAAAGCAACAGGAACTCTTCTGTACTTTCTCCAATAAGAAGTATTACTGCAGAACAAAGCCAAAGCAATCCACATGTAACGCTGGACAGGTGAGACACACATCCCAGGCCAGAAGGTACAACAAATAATACTGGGGAGAAGGCTCCGGCCACTAAGAGTACAGGCTGGACTTGTGATGGTGCTGCACCAATTTCCCTGGGAAATACTGTGTCTGATGTCTGCACCAAAGAAAATGAATGATCTGAACTTTCATAAATGAATCAGAGTAGGAACACAGAATGTGAGAGTATGTATGAAGGGAACCTCTCCATTGTGATGAAAGAATTGGAATGATGCAAGATGGAATATGTGGAATCGCAAAGCTATGTTGGAAGGGTAAGGATCACTTAATGACGATGGATGGATATGCAGTGGACTACTCAGGATCCGAGAAAATGGGGTCACGTTAATCTCATCCAAGGAAACATCCAAGTGTGTGCTTGGATATAATCCACTCAGTGAAAGAATCATTAAAATTTGTCTTTGAGCAAAGCCAGTCAGTCTTTCCATCAAACTGGTTTACACCCCTACACAAGTTGATGACAATGTGATTAATGAATTCCATAAAGGACTCAACACTCACTAAAACATCAAATAAAGATATCACCCTTGTAACTAGGGACTTGAATGTGAGCAATGGAGCTGTAGGCTCTCAAAGAAGTAATGGAAAACAATGGTCTGGGTTCACAAAGTGAGAAAGGAAGACATTTAGCTGAATTCTGCTGCTTTAATCCAATGGTTCACAACCTGTCCAAAACAACTGTACCCCTTTGAAGAGTCTGATTTGTCTTGTGTACGCCCAAGTTACACCTCACTTAAAAATGTACAAACTCTGACATAAAAATACAGATGTGTCACAGCACACTATTACTGAAAAATTGCTTACTTTCTCATTTTTACCATAAAATTATCAAATAAATCAATTGGAATAGAAATATTGTACTTACATTTCAGCATATACACCTCTACCCCGATATAACGCTGTCCTCGGGAGCCAAAAAAATCTTATCGCATTATAGGTGAAACCGCATCATATCGAACTTGCTTTGATCTGCCAGAGTGCACAGCCCTGCCCTCCAGAGCACTGCATTACCACGTTATATTCAAATTCATATTATATCGGGTCACGTTATATCGGGGTAGAGGTGTAGTGTACTGAGCAGTATAAACCAATGATTTTAGTTCGTACTGACTTCGCTAGTGTTTTTTATGTAGCCTGTTGTAAAACTAGGCAAGTATCTAGATGAACTGATGTACCCTCTGGAAGACCTCTGAGTGCCCCCAGGGGTACATATACCCCTGGTTGAGAACCACTGTTCTAATCATCTGGTCATTACAAAAAATTATCTTCATCCAGCATCCTAGATGTTTGTACACATGGAGGTCATCTGATAAAACAAAGAACTAAATCAGCTGTTTAATGATACAGCAACACTGAGTGCGGTCAGATTATCAGCTGCTAGCCTCAAACACAAAATTAAAATTACAAAAGACACCTCTTAACCAACCTCACATATACTGATGGTATGATACTCTTTGCTACAATCACCAATGCAATGCAATAAATGTAAAAAGAATTAGTAAGGAATACGGACTATTCCTGAATGCAACAAAATTATGTACATTGACATGATGACTAAGAAAAACAGGACGCAAGTAGACATCTTGATTATCAAAAAGCTATAGTGGAAGTAGATCATATATATTCAACTGTCAGGATTCTCTCCCCACTCTGAACTCTGGGGTACAGATGTGGGGGACCTACATGAAAGACCCCTAAGCTTATATTTCACCAGCTTAGGTTAAAAAGTTCCCCAAGGCACAAATTCCTTGCCCTGGAATGGTTTCGCTGCCACCAACAAGAGAGTTAGATAAAGATTCAGGAAAATGACCACTTTTCCTGTTTCCCCAAAATATCCCCCCAAGCCCCTTTCCTGGGGAGGCTTGAGAATAATATACCAACCATATAGGTAACCAAGGTGAGCACAGACCAGACCCCTGGGTTTTTAGGACACTAAAAATCCAATCAGATTCTTAAAAACAGAATTTTATTATAAAGAAAAAAGTAAAAGCAGCACCTCTGTAAAATCAGGATGGAAGGTAATTTTGCAGAGTGATAAGATTTAAAACACAGAGGATTCCCCTCTAGGCAAAACTTTAAAGTTACAAAGAAACAGGAATAAATCTCCCTCTTAGCATAGGGAAAATTCACAGGCTAAAACAAAAGATAATCTAATGCATTTCCATGCTATTACTTACTATTTCTATAATATTAGATGCATCATTTCAGTAGGAGCTGGATTACTTGCTTGGTCTCTCTCTTTGTGTCAGAGAGAACAACACACAGAGCACAAAGCAAAAACCTTTCCCCACAGATTTGAAAGTATCTTCTCCCCTTATTGGTCCTTTTGGTCAGGTGCCAAACACGTTATTTGAGCTTCTCAACCCTTTACAGGTAAAGGAGGGATTTTACGCTACTCTTAGCTGTATGTTCATGACACCAACCAACGAGGCTGTTCCAAAGAAATCAGAAGACAACAAGGGATCACTTGCTCAGCTATGGCCTCTCAAGAAAGTATGGAAAAATTGTGGCATCTTGAAATGTACAAAGGTGTGACTAGTGAAAAACTTAATTTCTTCCATAGCGATTTATAGATGTGAATCATGGAATGTTAATGTTGCTGACAGGAAGAAAATAAACGCTTTTAAAATGTGGTGCTGGGAAAGCCTTTTGTATATCTCCTGGATGGGAAAAAAGATGAATGCCGAAGTTAGAAGTAGACCCTGATGTTGGAAATTAACATGCAATCTTATGCACTTTGGTCTCATTAAGGATCGAGATGGAAATAACCTTGAGAAAAAATTAAGGGAGGAATGGTGGAGGGTCATCATAGCACAGGACAACCAGTGAGGAAATGGTGGATGGTTTGTGGCTGATCACGGAAAGGTCAGCTACTGAGTGCTCAAAATTAGTGCTGGATCATGAAGGCTTAAGGCAGGGGTAGTCAATACGTGGACTGCCGGTAGGGTTGCCAGTCCTCCAGGATTGGCCTGGAATCTCCAGGAATTAAAGATTAATCTTTAATTAAAAATTGTCATGTGATGAAATCTCCAGGAATATATCCAACCAAAACTGGCTACCCTAACTGCCAAACACTTTTGAATAGATCCTGAAATCTTTTTGTTTACTTACCATCTTTATTATTGTTATTTTCTCTGGAGCCTGGACCTTGACTATACCTTGATCAAGAAATCTGGACCTTGACAAAAAATAATTGACTACCCCAGCTTAAGGTAATTCTGCTATGATGTCACTGATATTCACACATGAATAAATCAGTTTGCCTACTTATTAGTGTAACTGTCTGAATGTTTACCATTCAGCCCAAGTTTCTCCTTCTTCATTTCATGCTGTTTCTCCTAGTGCCACCTTATCAAGGTATTGGGACTTTGTTCATTCCACTGCCATCTGTAAACAGGAGGTATTCCAGAACCATTTCTTAAGACATGCAATGATCTTGCAAAAACTGTCACAAGATGACGACTTTGGAAATCACCACTGAGAACTGCAAACTGGGATGATCTATCAGCAACAATGGAAAAGAGCCACTGTTGAATTGTCTCAATAACATAAATAACTCAAATATTTAATTGGATTATTTTACAAAATATATGAGAGATGTAGGGTAACTATCTAAAAAAATGAACTAAGAACTGATTTCAGCTTTGCCACAGACTTATTATGGCACTTAACTACTCTAACTTTCCCTATCTACAATGGTGATAATACCTCACAGAGGTTTTGCAATTTACTTCAGTGCTATTGAATTAGATCATAAATATCATGAAATAAGCCACAGGGTGGCAGTGTTTTATAGTTTGAGAGCTATCACTACACTTCATAGTTTAGCTTCCAAGGATAATTTCAACAAGGGGCCCTGAATTTTGTCTAGCGTTAAACAGTCCCTGGGACAAACAGAATACCCCAATTACATTTATCCTCTCCCTCAACAATATTTATTTCAGTTTATGAAAGGTTAAAAAAGGAGCCTAAGACTGGGCACTCATCTTAGGTCTTTCAAATCTTCCCTTAGCCGCAAAGCTCCCACTGAGCTCTTCTTATAGCCCTGGTACCTGGCTGCTCAAAAATCAGCAGCCAGCCATTCCACCTCTACTCCAATGGAAACTTCTCCCACTTTGCCTCACAGATATTATGAAGCACACAACAGGCAGCTATAACCATTGGGAATCCTTTTTTCACTGAGGTCTAATCTCGTGAGTAGACAGTGCCAGCAGCCTTTCAAGCATCCAAAGGCACATTCAGCTGTCATTCTGCACCTGCTGAGCCTGTGGTTGAAGTGCTCCTTGTTGCTGTCAAGGTGTCCAATGTACGACTTCATAAGCCATGGGACTATGGAGAATGCTGGGTCTCCCAAGATCACTACTGACATTTCAACATCCCCAATGGTAATCCTTTGGTTTGGAAAGAAAGTCTCTGCTTGCAGCTTTCTGAATAGACCTGTGTTCTTAAAGATGCGTGCGTAATCCACCGTCCCTTACCATCCCGCATTAATGGTGGTAAAATGCACCCAATGATCCACTAGCACTTGCAATATCACAGAAAAGTAGCCCTTTCAATTGATGTACTCTGTGGCAAGATGGCCTGCTGCCAAAATAGGGATATGCATGCCGCCCATCCCTGCCACTGCAGTTCAGGAACTCCAATGCTGCAAAACCATCCACTATGTCCTGCACATTGCCCAGAATCACAGTCCTTCGTAGCAGGACGTGATTAACGACCCTGCACACGTGCATCACAGCAACCCCCACAGTGGACTTCTCAACTCCAAATTGATTCCCAATTGATCGGTAGCAATCTGGCATTGCAAGCTTCCACACAGCGATGGTCACTCGCTTCTTCACTGTCAGTGCAGCTCTCATTTTCGTGTCGCTGCACCAGAGGGCTTGGGCAAGCTCCACACACAGTTCCAGAAATGTGGCCTTGTGCATCCGAAAGTTCTGCAGCCACCGCTCGTCATCCAATACCTGCATAACTATGCGATCCCATCAGTTAGTGCTTGTTTCTCGGGCCCAGACTGCTGCTACACCATCTGCAGTTGCTCTGCAACTGCCAACAACCATCTTGAATTGTTTCTTTCCATGGCGCACACCAAGCCAGCCTGCGCAGAATCGTCATCTTCCCCTATGGCTCTGCTACTGCAGGGTCAGGTGCATTGTGTTCACAATGCCCATCACAATACTGCAAAGCTGTGCAGGATCCATGCTTCTCACAGAGATGGCGGAGACACAGATTTGCACAGCTTTTGAAAAACAGCATAAAATGTTATGGGATGTAGATAAAATAACAGGATGGAGAAAACTGCATCATGGGATGTTAAAACCATGTTCCCAGTCACCCCTGTATGACTTGTTTGCCCCCTGAGGCATTGCAAACCCTTCCGAAAACACCCTGAGCTCGATAGTGGTGAGTTGCACAGTAGGATGCCTGTCCAGGATGCACTGCTGCCTGCATCGATGTAAGTGCTGCAAGTGAGGATGCACACCACTGACACAAAGACTATAGTGTGGACATGCATAGGCAATTTAATTACTACAGCGGCTTAGCAGTTTTACATGAATTAACTCTGCCTTCTGTTTCAGTACTCAGTGAAATAGTCTTGGTTTCTAAATAACAGAAAACAAGCCAGGGCAGAGCTGATCTTGCCTGCTCACCAAACTGACTCGCTACTGGTGAGATCACTTTCAAAACTGTCTCACGGAATCGGGGGGAGTCAGGGCCCTGCACGCCCCACTTCCTGCAATTCACCATGACCCTCAGCCAGCCAGGAAAACAGAAGGTTTAGCAGACGACAGGAATACAGTCCAAAACAGAGCTTGTAGGTACAGAAACCAGGACCCCTCAGTCAGGTCCATCTTGCCAGGTAGGGAGCCCAGATGCCGGTCCCAGGCATCCCTGCACGCCCCACTTCCTGCAATTCACCATGACCCTCAGCCAGCCAGGAAAACAGAAGGTTTAGCACACGACAGGAATACAGTCCAAAACAGAGCTTGTAGGTACAGAAACCAGGACCCCTCAGTCAGGTCCATCTTGCCAGGTAGGGAGCCCAGATGCCGGTCCCAGGCATCCCTCCATTTCCCCAGTCAGCTCCAAACTGAAAACCCCCTCCAGCCCCTCTTCTGGACTTTGTCTCTTTCCAGGCCAGGAGACACCTGATCTCTTTGTTCTCCAACACCTTCAGTTGGCACTTGCACGGGAGGAGCCCAAGCCATCAGTTGTCAGGAGTCAGGGTGTTGCCCATTCTCTGTGCAGACATCATAACACTGGCCCTCTAGGGCTCTACATCAATCACACACCCTTATCCCACCACCTAGATACTTAAGAAATGCACAGACAAAACTGAGGCACCCAGATAGTATTCAGAGAAAACTGTAAGAACATTCCCATTTAGAAAAAAAAAGACTTAAGTAACCAGCCAGCCAGGAAAAAGATTATGAAAACACAGGAACTAGAAACTGACACAAAGATAAAATAATAAAGTTACTAAAATGAAATAAAAAAGGGACAAGAAAAAGTGGAAGAGAAGGAAAGGAAGAGAAAAAAGTTTAGGAAGACATTTCAAATTAGTTAACTTTCACTTTGAATAGCTGAACGTGAAAACTTGGAAGCGAAAATAGTTGTGCAGATGAAGTAGTTTCCAGCAAAGCAGGGAATACAGGGGCCAAGAAAGAACAAATCAAAGGAGAAGCAGCAAATAATTCTTTCACAATTTAAGTGGAAAAATGGAACCCACATTTTAGCATAAAATCCCCACTCTCTAAGTAAAAATAGAGGCTTGTAAGTTGACTAGCATTTCCATTATATTATAAGGGTATATTATAGCCTCTGTGGTTTTATTTAGCTTAGTACTTCTTATACTTTACCCTGCAAAGCCCTGTCTAGTGGTCTGCAGAATGAAATATTTTGAAAGTCAATAATAATAGGGCCTTGGGGTATTGAGAAGGGAGCTAGACTACTATGAAGAAAAGCTTTCTTATAAAGACATCAGCAGAATAAAGAGATTGGAAAAATCCTGGTTTAACTTTAGAATACAGCCAGAGTGGTACTGATCAGAAGCAATACGTATCTACATGTAAAATTACCCAGGGTGGAAAAGAAGAGATGGCTGGCTAAGGCTTGCATTCACCCACCCTTCCCCACAATACTAGATATGCACACTGTTACCTTATTTTTTGTCAGCTCAAAAACTAAAGTCTCATCACTAGCAGCTAGGGTGACCAGAGGGCAAGTGTGAAAATGTGGACAGGTGGTGGGGGTAATAGGTGCCTATATAATAAAAAGTCCGCAAAATCTGGACTGTCCCTATAAAATCGGGACAGCTGGTCACCCTGCTAGCAGCCCAAAAAATACACTAAAACCAAGGGCCTGATCTTGCCAGTTGATCTAACCAACCTGCTACCCTCAAAGTGCTCAGCTGGAGTTGCAGCATGCTCAGCAACTGGCAAGATCAGCCCATTATGACTACGTTCATGATAGCAGCGGCTCAGTGAGTTACAGTTAATTTGCCACTACTATATTGAAGCTTAGCCAAGCACATGTTTTAGGAGAGAACTTGCTTTATATTTTGCTACACCTTGAGACCTGATGAAAGTTACAGAAGCAAGTGAAATAAGTGGGTTTCCCAAGAACAGATAAATTGGCCATGCAGTGTGACCAATTTTCTTAACAGATTATTTTCTCCTTCTCTATCAAAGCAATGAAATACATTAAGAAAATTACATTTTCCTAAATTGAGCAATAGGAGCGTTGCCACATACATAAGCATTCTAGCTACACATACTACCACCAGCTGGTGATGCGATTATGGTTATTATCTATATTATATAATCATTGTCTGCAACTTGCTCTACTATGCATTTGTAAAAGGGCTGCAAAATTCAGATCAAAATATTTTAAATTAAAAAAAAAGAAACCCTCTAATGTCTGAAGCAGTAGTACCAACACACTAGTCCATTATACACATTTGAATTTAGGACGTAACAAACTTCTATACATCTCGAACTTGAATTACATTTCCACTGCTTTAGAGTTAAAAAAAAGTTTATTTGGATAACCATTCTTCATTAAGAACACAAAGTATTTTTTCCAACACAGGAAGTCTGAAAGCTGCATATCAAACTCAGATACCCATGAGGTTTTTCCATAATCTGTTCATGATATTCAGTTAGAATCCTCTTCCCATACCAAAATTTAATGGCTGAGTCAACAAACCTCAAGTTAAGAGCTTGTGGGTGATTTTCGTGGCTAGGTAACTCAGTAAAATAGATTGGTGAGTGAAGCAGCAAGAATGACTCTAACCCATTAAATACAAACTCATATACAAATTCCTCCTTTATGTTTTTAAAAGCTGCCAAAATGGCAAGCTATTAAAAGGCTCTTTTAGATACAAATAATTATAAGTGTTCTGGTGCTGTCATTGGCACTTAAAGAGTCTAATTTATAAATAACTGTGGACTGTTACAGGAAGATTAAAACTATTACTGTTCCATGAAACATTTTTTAGGTAATTTCAGAAGCACATTGTGGTGTCTACATACTTTACAATTAAACCCCTCAATTATTTTTTTTTTGCAGTGTAAGCAATACTTTAATCAAACATTTTGTAAACTCAGACGCTATACTTTAAGTCCTTAAGTATTTTATCAACTATAATGGATTTTGAGTCTAAAAAGAAATTTAAAAGTTATTTTCATTACAACAAACTCTCTCACTGAATATAATTGAAGCTTGATAAAAAACTTGAAATCATTCTTTATGATATGTAGGTTTAAGTGACATAGGCAGATTAAAAAAAGATTTCAAATGAATCTCATCTTTTTTCATTTAAGAAATCTGATAACGTACATTTTTGGAGAACAATTAAAATGAATGGATTAAAGAAATTGATGCAACTATCTCCACTACAACAAGATTTTATTGTTTCTACTCTTATTATAGAAATAATTGTAAAAGAACTAAAAAAAGCCACCACGGCTTAACCACCATATAAAAGCAGCAGTAGGAGATAAAAAGGCATCTTTTAAAAAGTAGAAGTCAAATCCTAGCGAGGTAAATAGAAAGGAGCATAAAAACACAGCCAAATAGAGTGTAAAAATGTAATAAGAAAAGCCAAAAAGGAGTTTGAAGAACAGCTAGCCAAAAACTCCAAAGGTAATAACAAATTTTTTTTAAGTATATTAGAAGCAGGAAACCTGCTAAACAACCAGCGGGGCCCCTGGACAACTGAGATACAAAAGGAGCACTTAAAGACGATAAAGTCATTGCGGAGAAACCAAATGAATTCTTTGCTTCAGTCTTCATGGCTGAGGATGTTAGGAAGATTTCCAAATCTGAGATGGCTTTTGTAGGTGACAAATCTGAGGAATTGTCACAGATTGAATGTCATTAGAGGAGGTTTTGGAATGAATTGATAAATTTAACAGTAAAAGTCACCAGGACCAGCTGGCATTCATCCAAGAGTTCTGGAAGAACTCAAATGTGAAATTGCAGAACTATTAACTAAGGTTTGTAACCTGTCCTTTAAATCGGCTTCTGTACCCAATTACTGGAAGATAGCTAATTTAACACCAATATTTAAAAAGGGCTCCAGAGGTGATCCTGGCAATTACAGACCGGAAAGTCTAACATCAGTACCAGGCAAATTAGCTGAAACAATTGTAAAGAATAAAATTGTCAGACACATAGAAGAACATAAATTGTTGGGCAAAAGTCAACATGGTTTCTGTAAAGGGACATCATATCTTACTAATCTATTAAGAGTTCTTTGAAGGGGGTCAACGAACATTTAGACAAGGGGGATCCAGTGGACATAGTGTACTTAGATTTCCAGAAAGCCTTTGACAAGGGCCCTCACCAAAGACTCTTATGTAAATTAAGTTGTTATAAAAGGGAAGATCCTTTCGTGGATTGAGAACTGGTAGGAATAAATGGTAAATTTTCAGAATGGAGAGTGATAACTAGCGGTGTTCCTCAAGGGTCAGTCCTAGGACCAATCCTATTCAACCGATTCATAAATGATCTGGAGAAAGGGGTAAAAAGTGAGATGGCAAAGTTTCCAGATGATACTAAACTGCTCAAGGTAGTTAAGACCAAAGCAGACTGTGAAGAACTTCAAAAAGATCTCACAAAACTAAGTGATTGGGCAACAAAATAGCAAAGGAAATTTAATGTGGATAAATGTACAGTAATGCACATTAAGAAAAAACCCCAATTATACATACAATGTGATGGGGGCTAACTTAGCTACAACTAATCAGGAAAAAGATCTCGGAGTCATCGTGGATAGTTCTCTGAAGAAATCTACGCAGTGTGCAGCGGCAGTCAAAAAAGCAAACAGGATTTTAGGATTCATTAAAAAGGGGATGGAGAATATCTTATTGCCCTTATATAAATCCATGAATACTGCATACAGCTGTGGTCTCCTCATCTCAAAGAAGATATACTGGCATTAGAAAAGGTTCAGAGAAGGGCAACTAAAATGATTAGGGGTTTGGAACGGATCCCATATGAGGAGAGATTAAAGAGGCTAGGACTTTTCAGCTTGGAAAAGAGGAGACTAAGGGGGGATATGATAGAGGTATATAAAATCATGAGTGATGTGCAGAAAGTGAATAAGAAAAGTTATTTACTCATTCCTACAATATAAGAACTAGGGGCCACCAAATGAAATTAATGGGCAGCAGGTTTAAAACAAATAGAAGGAAGTTCTTCACACAGCGCACAGTCAGCTTGTGGAACTCCTTGCCTGAAGAGTTGTGAAGGCTGGGACTATAACAGAGTTTAAAAGAGAGCTGGATAAATTCATACAGGTTAAGTCTACTAATGGCTATTAGCCACGATGGGTAAGGAATGGTGTCCCTAGCCTCTGTTTGTCAAAGGGTGGTGATGGACGGCAAGAGAGAGTTCACTTGATCACTGCCTGTTAGGTTCACTCCCTCTGGGACACCTGGCATTGGCCACTGTTGGTAGACAGGATACTGGGCTGGATGGACCTTTAGTCTGACCCAGTACAGCCGTTCCTATGTTCTTAAAGCGCAACTTACAAATGTAGATTTTTTTGGTTACATAACTGCACTGAAAAACAAAACAATGTAACACTTTAGAATCTACAAGTCCACTCAGTCCTACTTCCTGTGCAGCCAACCGCTAAGAGAAACAAGTTTGTTTACATTTGCAGGAGATAATGCTGCCAGCTTATTATTTACAATGTTACCTAAAAGTGAGACCAGACGTTCGCATGGCACTTTTGTAGCCCGCACTGCAAGGTATTTACATGCTAGATATCCTAAACATTTGTATGCCCCTTCATTCTTTGGCCACCATTCCAGAGGACATGCATCCATGCTGATGATGGGTTCTGCTTGATAACGATCCAAAGCAGTACAGATCAACGCATGTTCATTTTCATCATCTGACTCACATGTCACCAGCAGAAGGTTGATTTTCTTTGTTGGTGGTTTGGGTTCTGTAGTGTTCGTCATTTAAGACATCTGAAAGCATGCCCCACACCACATCCCTCTCAGATTTTGGAAGGCACTTCAGATTCTTAAACCTTGGGTCGAGTGCTGTAGCTATCATTAGAAATCTCACATTGGTGCCGTCTTTACATTTTGTCAAATCTGCAATGAAAATGTTCTTAAAACAAACAACATGTGCTGGGTCAACATGTGCTTCCAAGACTGCTATAGCATGAAATATATGGCAGAATGCAGGAAAAACACTGAGCAGGAGACATACAATTCTCCCTCAAGAAGTTCATTCACAAATTTAATTAACATTTTTTTTTTTTTTTTTTAAACAAGAGTCATCAGCATGGAAGCATGTCCTCTGGAATGGTGGCCAAAGCATGAAGGGACAGATGAATCTTTAGTGAATTTGGTATGTAAATATCTTGCAATGCTGGCTACAACTGTGCCATGCATGCGAAAGCCTGTTCTCGCTTTAAGATGACATTGTAAACAAGAAACAGGCAGCATTATCTCCTGCAAATGTAAACAAACTTGTTTGTCTGAGCAACTGGCTTAAAAAGAAGTAGAACTGAGTGGACCTGTAGGCTCTAAAGCAGGGATCGGCAACCATGGCTCACCATCCAAGGGATGTATGGGCCACCGCTTCCCACCACCCCCATTGGCCAGGAACAGCGAACCATGGCCAGTGGGAGCTGCAATCGAGCAAACCTGCAGATGCAGCGGTTAAACAAACCGGCCCGGCCCGCCAGGCTGCGTACCCTGGTGAGCCTCGTGCCAAAGATTGCCAATCCCTGTTCTAAAGTTTTACAAGGTTTTATTTTTGAATGCAGTTATTTTTTGGTAGAGAACTCTACATTTGGAAGTTCAACTTTCATGATAAGACAAGTACTGTAGTGCAATCTCTTTAAGTGAATTGAAAAATACTATTTTTTATTTTT
Organism: Gopherus evgoodei; assembly: GCF_007399415.2. Lineage (NCBI taxonomy): Eukaryota > Metazoa > Chordata > Testudines > Testudinidae > Gopherus > Gopherus evgoodei. Next base: position 34,303,237 of record NC_044331.1, on the reverse strand, counting down.
AAAGTGCAAATATTTATAATAAAAAATAAATATAAAGTGAGCACTGTACACTTTGTATTCTGTGTTGTAATTGAAATCAATTTATTTGAAAATGTGGAAAACATCCAAAAATATTTATATAAATGATATTAATCACGATTAATTTTTCAAATCGCTTGACAGCCCTACATAATACCATTATTCCAGCCATATGATATTTTTTCATCTTTATATTAGCTTTTAAAAACACACACCTATTAACCCTTGCCAGAAGAGTGAAGAACTTGAGCAAGTAGTTGCCAGCATAGGAATACAGGGAGCAATTTCATTCTCATTTACCTTGCTCTATTGTATATCATTGATTCATTGTCATCCAAGACAGTTGCCAGCATATCCAAGTCATGAAACATTTTCAGCATGTAGTCTGTAAATTTACATCCTGAAGCTCTCTCCACCACAGCACTCAGAAGGGTAAAGCCATAAGTCGAATACAAAAACTGGCTTCCTTGAAAAAAAATGGAAGGAGAGAAAGAGATAGGTTATTAAATACCGCTTGAAAGAAAAAGTTTAATGTTTTCTTCTGCGATCTTTTCCTATGACGTTTCCTATAAAACAAATAAAGTTTTTACACATGGATCTGTGTGTAACTTTGTCAGAACACACTTATTCCCAGTACATCTTATGCACCACACTATACCAATATTAGCTTCTCCACAGTGTAATCAGAAACATACAGAATTAAAAATTATTATTCTCTTTGCTATGTTAACTCTACACAGAAATATAGCATCAGCCAAATTCTACTCATGTAATTAGGAAGACCTGCATTTATTTTGTTCTTTTTAATAGCTACTATTCAAATACCCGTACTCACCAGAAGACAAACTAATAAATAAGATTTAAGTATGCAACAGTGACAGGTAAAAATTTGATAAATGCAATTATCAGTCAACCAAAGAAGTGATATTTAATCTATGTTAAAATTAAAAAATAAATAAAAGACCCAGAACATAACCATAGGAATTGATATAGTGGATCAGACAGAGGTCTAGTTACTCCACTATCCTGTCTCTAACACCACATGACTCACAGGTATGTGTAAGAAACACAGAGCAGGCAGATGTAGAGCAATCTGACTCCCATGTTAGGTCTCCTCCTGATCTCTGTTAGAGACTGGCAAAGCCCTGAAAGCATGAGGTTTAATAACCTTTCCAAAAGATTAATGACAGCCCTGGATAGTCTTATTATTCATATAAATAGAAAAATTAAAAAATAATTGGATGTGTTCTTGGCCTCAAGTACTGCAGCAATGAATTCCACGGTTTAGTTATACATTGTGTGAAAAAGTATTTCCTTCTATCGGTTTTGAATTTCCCGCTATTTAAATTTCATTCAATGTGCTCCTTTTCTTGTGTTTTGAAATGGGCAAAGTTGTTCCTGATCTACCCGACCTATATTGTTTGTTATTGTTTATATTTATGTCCCCTCTTATTCATCTTCTTTCTAAAATAAACAATCCCAAACTTTTCTATCTTGTTTAATATGTGAGCTTTCCCACACCCTTTATCATTCTTAATGCTCTTCTCTGAATCCCTCTAGTTCTCTAGTTTTTGAAATGGGGTGATCACCACTACACACAGTATTCTAGATAAGGCCACACCACTGATCTATATAGAGGAATAATAATAATTTCATCAACCCTTTCCTCACGCAAGCTAACATTTTATTTACCTTTTTGACCACAGCTGCATGTTGAGCAAAAGTTTTCACAGTGCCATCTACAATGATGCCCAAGTCCCTGTCTTGAATTGATAGTTAATTTAGAACCCAATAAGTTGTACGAGTAGTTTTATTTTCTCACTCCAGTGCATTATCATATGCCATCATGTTGCCTGTTCACTTAGTTTGTTTAAGACTCTTAAGTTCCTCACTGTTCTCTCTGGTCTTGACTAACATAACTTTATCATCTTCAAATTTTGCTGCCTCACTACTCAATCCCCATTTCTATATAATTTAAATATATGTATAATAAACACCACAAAATCTAGTAGGAATTTGTGAGGCACTCTGTAGTTAACCTTTTGCAATACTGAAAATGTAATATTTAATTTTCCTTGTTTTCTATTTCTTAACCAGTTCTTGATCCACTGATTAAACAACTTGTTTGGTTGCTTACCGACCCTAAAAAAACTCATGCTGTTGTAGGAAGAAGAGGCAAGAGAGCCAAAGAAAACTTCAGTTAAGAAAAAAGACTTTATGGGAAAAGATTAATTTGACTGATCTTACAAAGTCTCCGTGTGTGTGTTACAATGAGTCAGCTAAAAAAATTACGATATACCTTAACCTTCGTAATTCAATAAACAAATTTTGCAGCATATGCTGTACATGGAACTATTTTAAAAGAACTCACTTGAATCTATTTCTATCCACTCTCCAGGACTCTTTATATTCCATCTGAGGGCCTGTCTACGCAATTTTTCTACCTGTTTATCAGTCTGCAAACTGCTAGTTAAGTCTGTGCAACTCCTAGTGTGGATGCAGTCACACTAGTAGAAGGTGTGCTTATAATCTGTACAGTTTATTTCTGAAACTATAAAAAAAAAGCTACACTGAGATAAGCACCTTTAGAGCACTATAACTGCATACATACTAGGGGGTTGCACCAATGTAACTATATTCAGTAAGTTTCCCAATTTTTTTTTTTAAATCCTTTGCAGGGCATATTTAAAGTGACCAGGTAGTTAGAACATGGCTTGAACACTCCCTTTTGAGGCTCTCATTGGATAACAGGAAAATGAATCTTCTGGTTTAGTCTCAATCCCACATAATGCATCAGCCAAACTACAATCTGAAGTATACTAAAAATCTAGAACTTAAAAAATATTAACTTTTGATCAAACGGCATAGAAACTCACCTGGTTTAAAGACTAAAGGATCATTTTTAAATATTTTCAGTGAATCAATCACATTTTCAAATTTTTCTTTCAAATAATACTCTTCGTGTTCAAATTCCTGTGTTTGCTTGACAGGTTTTAAATTTCGGCCTTTAGCTTCACCATCCTGTTCTGACTTAGCTTTAGCAAAATCATTTTTTTCAGTGTCTTTATCTTCTTTTTCTTTCAGTTCCTTCTCCTGGTTAGATTTTTTTACATCTTGCATTAGTTTAAGAGCTTTGTTGGCTTTTTCCTTCTGTTCCTTTACTTTTGTAATATCTTTCTCATAGTGACGAATTCCACTTAAATGTGAAACTAACAATCTTGTAGTAATGGTGACCTAGTTTAAAAGAAGAATATTAAGTGCATGCCTGCTTAACGAAAGAGACTATACAAGGTGCACTTTTATTTCTGCAATTTATATATTTGGTATGTTAAGAAATAAAGAAATAAGAATTCCTAGCCATTCTTTCTATTGTAAAGTCTGTTAGAAAAACATATTTAAATATTAGTCTGAAAATCCAAAATTTCCAATATTCCTTTTTCCAGCAGCATGTATTGCTTCCTGCCCCTACTTCTTTTAACTTATGTGTGGTGCACCATATACATAAAGATGTGTGCACCTGAAGCATGTAGGTGGATAGGGAAGGTATGGGCCAGACATGAAACTCAGACAACCAGCAATGGTTACAGAACAAGCTGTCCCATTACCTTTTCACCTTCATATTCTTTTTCTGGAAACTCAGGAACATATTTCTGCACTGGAGCATCTAAATCCAGTCTTCCTTCTTCCCACAGTTTAGCAACAGCCATCATTGTAAGACACTTGCTAATACTAGCAATTCGCATGATTGTCTCTGGTTTACAGATTACACGGTTCTCTACATCAGCATAACCCAGACCTTTAGGAAGAATAAAAGGTCACAGTTAGCGGCTTTACATATATAGAGAGAATTCTTTGAGCTTTTACAGTGTTCACAAACTTAAGAGGTTTACTAGAATTCTCCAGAACACTTGGCATCTAAGAAAAACAAAGACATGAAAGGTGTTAGTTTTCAAAAGTGCTCAGTGTTGACCTAACCCTGTTCCCATTGACATCAACAATAGTGATGTCAATGGGACCAGAGTCAGGCCATTTAAGTGTCTTTTTGAAAAATACATCCTACCTTGCCCCTCTGAATCACTCTGACCAGTGATAACATAAAACTTGACTAATGCAGCTTAGTGAAAAATTAAAATTATATCCTAAGGGCAGACAAACATGTCTCTCTCACCAGCAGAAGCTGGTCCAATAAAATATATTACCTCACCCACCTGGTTTCTCTAATATCCTGGGACCCATACTGCATACATCCTTAAAGGCAAACAGTCAATGGAAAAAACTCTCAAAAACCATAACCTAGACTGTCAATCAAGTTAAGTGCCCCACATTCATAAAGCCATATTTTCATTCTTTGAAAGAGCTACTGTGAATTACTCTTTTCAAAAATACAATGTAACTTCTATAAAGAGAAAATAAGATCATTTAAAAACAGGAAATTTACACACACCCTTACAGCATTTAACTCAATTAATAAAGTTTAACTATACAGTGATTTAAAAAATTATTTTTAACCTCTTCAGATATAGACTTAAAGAGGGCTTACATCAGAAATGAAGAAAAATTCAGTAGTCTCCATCCAGTATATTTGTTACACATCTTAGAACTGCTGCATAGTAGTGTGCAATTCCATAGCAACAAGTTCAGTAGTGGGCTCACCAGAGTGTTATATTTCAATCTGCGCTACACTGGTTAAGTTGTATATGGAATGTTGCAGTGCACTATTGGTTAATTTCTAATCTTTAGATACAACACACTGGCAAAGGTCAGTTTTTATTAGCCATATGTGTCTACATATATAAGTAGAACACAGTCCCCTAACATGCTGCAGTCTAGCGATTAGATTATCATAAAGCAGTAAAACTTGCCAAAATACAATGAAAGGGAGAAATCAGATTGACCAGTCTATATTGCCCAAGTCTTCTCCTCTAAAGGAAGCTGAAACCCAGATGCTTATGTTGTGCTACTAAGAGCAGCTGCTGCACTCCTCCCCATTCAACTGTCTGCAAAAATAGCACATCCAAGTCTTAAATCACTATGATCACATTGGCAAGAAATTGGGCAGAATTTTATTTTCCATGTTTCTCCCTTCAATCTCCTGACTTTATTTTAAGATAATGGTGCTCTCCTCAGCCCTGTGGATGAAGGGGTGGGAAGAATCTATCACAACCTGCACCCCTTTATGATACTATTGTTTATTATTTGTATTACCACAGTGCCCAGAAAAACCAATCATGGAGCAGGACTCAACTGTGGTAGGCACTGAGAGTTCTAACCTAACCAATATCTTTCCATGTCTCCAGAAGGAAGATTCTGCTTAAGCAGCAAAGAAGCATAAACTCCTTCTCCTCGGGTTTTTGTGGCACTGACAGTTTCTCGTAACAACACTGCTGCAAAACCTTCTGAATTGAAAGGCATAATCTGAGGAATTCTTTTTTGTGGCATAATTTTCACATGCCACATTTAATAAAACCCACCAAAAAACACACTCCTGTGGCAACAAAAGGCACATGAAAAATGGAAATCAGCTTTTTGAAGGAATACCTGAAGATTCTGCCACAAACAGGCTTACAATGGAAAAGTCTTTTACAACCTTGCTAATGAGCCTTTCAGGGACTCTATAATTGCACTTTAGCAAAGCACATTACTGTTTGTTTCTGTTATCTTAGTTGCCTGAAACAAACATCAAAATATTTTTGGAAAGATAAGTAAGTAGGGTTAATAAAGATCAGTAAATAATTCCTCACTGGAGTTCTTTTCAGACCTATCTAGACATGTCTTTCCAGGGCAATCTATATAACCTGCAAAATAGTTTATGACTATTGGAAGGATTACAGCTGTCAAATCTCAACATGTTCCCAAAGGGAGCTTAAGCACTAGCCCACTAGTATATGAAATATCACTGAATTGGAACCACTCAAGTTTATTCTGACCATTATGTAGATTCTCAGAGAAAGATTATGTCTAATACAGAATAGTAAAATAACAGTTGTTTCTCAAGCAAAGCCAAACATAATCAATAACTGTAGATATCAATTTTTTTATTTCCACCAGCAGCTGCATAAATATGATGTACAGTTCTGTCTCAAAGAGTACCATATAACACCTAGCAGTGAAGGAGAACTTTAAGGGGGGCAGGGGGATGTATGGCAGAATAATTGTGCACAGCAGGTGTTCACAGCAGATGTAGATCAGGAAAGGGCACAAGGAAATATTCTCTTTTAATTACAATATCCACCCTGTTCCATGAGTCTCCCATACTGCTTACTGGGGGAAAAGTTCTTCTGTAAAATGTTTGCAGAAAGAGTTTGGGAAAAACTTTATTAAGCAAACTTAATTTAAGCCACGTTCAGCCTAACTCAACAGGTTAAGTGCCAAGCTAAGTGTGGACTGCTAGTTACCACTTATTAGAACTAAAATCACTTAGCATGACTGACAACAAATTTCCTCATAATTAGTTACAATGCAAGTTAGACCTATGCAAGCAAGATTAAAGTACATTACCTCCCTTTGGTAAGTCTCATTAAAAATCAAGAATTTTGAGCCAGTGTATAGTCAAGACCTTCTTAAGCCTCACCCCTTAGGAATTACCGTATCCCATTTTAGGTCACCATTCAACTGTGCACACACTGTAATGCCTTCAGAGCGTGAAACTTGTTCCCCTCCCAGTAGCGGTCTTGACCTTTTCCTCCACACTTGTCAACATGCTTTATAAATAATCCCCCAAAAGGGTGCTTCAGTTACAACCACTACTATCTTCTACAGCACTGTATCCCAAACTTGGGACGCTGCTTGTGTAGGGAAAGCCCATGGTGGGCTGGGCCAGTTTGTTTACCTGCCATGTCCACAGGTCCGGCCAATCACTGCTCCCGGCCAATGGGAGCTGCTGGAAGCGGCGGCCAGTACATCCCTCAGCCCGCGCTACTTCTAGCAGCTCCCACTAGGAGCCGTGAATGGCCGGACCTGCGGCCACGGTAGGTTAACAAACTGGCCCGGACTGCCAGGGGCCTTCCCTACACAAGTGTGTCCCAAGTTTGGGAAACACTGTTCTACAGAGATACTTTATTCTCCCCTTTACTTGGACCCTCCCCCATTTTATACATTTTAAGGCCACAGGGACTATTATTATTTCTTGTCATCTGTAATTTTTACGGCAGATTTTATAATACAGGCAGTCCTCAGACTTATGCATAATTGGTTTCTGAAAATCACACCGTAAGTCGAAAACGCCATAACTCGAATCCCACAGGAACACTGCGGGATCAAGCATCGTAAAGTCAGAACCAACGTCAAAATCAGAACGAGACATCAATTTACAAATGTTGTAAGTGCCATTCCATCGTAACTCGAATGTTGTAAAGTCATGGCCTGCCTGTACTTTTAAGATTGTGAAGTTAATGGACAGCACCTGGCACAAACTGACGAATAATAATTACTTAAGATTTGTAACCCAAATGAAATGTTAATTTTAAAGAACATGCAGAACAACTGAGTTCCTGTATACCAACCTTCTGACCATACTTCCTTTCCATCTACAGAAACTCCAATTACTATGCCTGGGGCTCCCACTTCATCCTGTCACAAAAATAACTGTCCAGTTATTAAAAGGTTCTGCTCCTTCAGAATTCAAACATACATTCTGCTTTTATGGGATTTAGGATAAGCAGTGTTTCCAGTAAATACACAATTACTGAAATTATTTTGTTTAAATACTAGTTGGGCTGAATTTGTACAAATCCCCTTTGAAAAGCTGCAGATATCTGTTGTGGTGCTGGACAGCTACAATGAGAGTCCAATGAGCTTAAAGATTAATTTAATACTAACTACAACAACTGCAGACAGGGAACATAACATTTTTCAAACTAAGATGCAATATGTGAGTGATATCACATGACAGTCAACACAGATCATTTTAGTGAGTTTGGGATGTTCTAATTTAAACTATACCCTGAATCTTCAGTTCCAAATTTGCAGAATCATGACATTCTATTTACATAGTTCACATGGCTCTATGCTCTCCTCCAGACCTTCAAATAGTCCTGAATTCACATGTACTCACTACTAAAAATACTTCTACCACTAATGTATGTCAGGCCTGCACTGGTTTAATTAGCCCCTTTAAGGGCAGCCCTTCTTGACCGTAAATATATTCAGTAACTGAAATGCACTTTCAGACCCTTCTGACAGTTCTCACATACAAGCAATGATCACATTCAGTGATTTACTGTGAAATCCTGATGTGAACAGAACAAACACCACCACAAGCTGCACAGAAGAAAAGTACAGATACATTCCCTGGGCTGTGGAGATACTTCACTAGTCAGAGACCAGACTCCTAAGAGTGCCCTGGCTGTATAGGGTTGTTCCTCTTTCCTCTCCAGTACCCTAAACACTAGTGATTAGGTTACACAGAGGAAGTTTTCCAAGTGTTCAGACACACACACACAGAGCACTCAGTGATGTAGTTTAAGGGACATGTTCAACTTCAAAATCACATTTGTCTGAAATGTCTTCCCCCTGCAAACGACACCTGAATTCCCACCAGATGGGTAATGTCGTGTGGTGCCAGTCTTGCTCTGTTTACACACCAAAGCCCTGCAGGAATCATAGAATTTTAGTGTTGGAAGGGACCTCACCAGGTCATCTAGTCCAATCTCCTGCTCAAAGCAGGACCAATCCCCAGATTTTCACCCCAGTTCCCTAAATGGCTCCCACAAGGATTGAACTCACAACCCTGGGTTTAGCAGGCCAATGCTCAAACCTCTGAGCTCTCTCTCCCCCTGAGGAGCAGGTTTCTTGTGATTTTTGTGCAGTGCCTAGCACTGGGCCAGGGCTGGGTGCATGCAGCAGTGCCAGCAGGTAGTGGAGATGGGGGTAGGGGGTGGGAGGGAGGAAGGGCAGCAGCAAGAAGCGATTTTAAGACAAGAACGTGCAGCTGTGGGCTGTGAAACACGGGGCCCACCGCTCCTCCTCTCCCCCCACCCCCGGCCATGGGTGCCGGGCCCGCCCCGCCCCGCCCCGCCCCACCCTTCCCCTCCCCGCGGGGGGACCCAGGCCGCGGCACCTTAATCCTCTGCAGCAGGTCCCTACTGCTCTCGATGGCCCGGGCGAAGCCCCTGGGGGGCGGCGGCTTCACCGCTCCCGTCGCCTCCCCCCGCAGGGCCCCCTCCTGCTCGCAGCCGGCCGCCACCTTCACCCCCAGCGCGAGACCCAGCCCGACCCCCCAGCCCCAGGCGCCGGCTCCCCGGGGTGGACACGGGCAGCTCCCCAGGCGCTGCAGCCGGGGCTGTCCCCGGCCCCTGACGGGGCCCGAGACTCGGCGCAGCGCCCGCGCCAAGCAGTGCATCGTTTCAGCCTGGCCACCGCCAGGCAGGAGCAGCTGCTCCCGAGAGCTCGGCCGGCCAAGCCCCGAGCACATCGAGTGGGGATGGAGACACTTGGTTTCTAACCTCGTCCTGGTACTGGGCCCATCTCCCCCTTGCTTCACTTGCCTCCTTCCTTTCCTTCCCCTCCCGCCTGTGCGTTCTCCCCTGCCACAGCCTGGGGCCGGGTAGGGGCTCTCTGACTTTCCACACTGCTGTGCCCCTTTGCCCTTTCTGGAGTCTGGGTTGTCTGGTTTCATCTCACTCAAAAACCACTTGCTTACAAAATCCAGCCTAAAAATACAGACGTGTCCCAGCCCACTAGTACTGAAAAATTGCTCACTTTCTCATGTTTACCATAGAATTATAAAATAAAAAGACTGGAAAAGCTCGTACTTACATTTCAGGCTGATACTTGAGCCTGGGAACCTTGTCTGAAGCCCGAGCCCCATCACCAGGGCTAGGGTTGCCAGGCATCCAGTTTTTTACCAAAAAGCCAGGTTGAAAAGGGACCCTGTGGCTCCAGTCAGCACCACTGACCAGGCCACTAAAAGTCCAGTTGGCGGTGCAGCATGGCAGAGGCAGGATCCCTGCCTGTCCGGGCTCCGTGTGGCTCCCAAAGTGGCCAGTGTGTCTGGCTCCTAGGCACAGGAAGGCCACAGGGGCTCCACCTGCTGCAGCCACCCTAAGCAACACCTCCACAGCTCCTATTGGCCAGGAACCACAGCCAATGGGAGCTGCAGGGGCTGCACCTGTGGGCGCGGGCAGTGCACACACCTTCCTGGCCCTGCCACCTAGGAGCTGGGTATGCTGGCCGCTTCCAGGAGCTGCCTGAGGTAAGCGCTGCCCGGCCAGAGCTGCACCCTGCACCACCTCCCACACCCCAAGCCCCTGCTCCAGCCCTGAGCCCCCTTCTGGACCCCAAACTCCTCATCTACAGCCCCACCCCAGAGCACACACCCCCAACTGGAGCCCTCACACCCCCATACCCCTGCCCCAGCCCAGAGTTCCCTCCCACACTCTGAACCCCTCATTTCTGGCCCCATCTCACAGCCTGCACCCCCTCCTGGACCCAACCCCCTGCCCCGTGAAAGTGAGGGAGGGTGGGGGAGAGCAAGGAGAGGGAGGGAGCGGGGTGGGACCTCGAAGAAGGGGCAAGGCCTCAGGGCGGGGCAAGAGTGTTCGGTTTTGTGCTATTAGAAAGTTGTCAAACCTACCAGGGCAGAAGCATGGAACTTTGCTTCGTGGTGCTCTTTGTGGTGTGCAGTCCCAGGCAACTGCCCTGCTTGCTACCCCTTGCGCCAGTCCTGCATTTGCAACCTCCCTCTAAACCTATCCCATGACCCCCTACCTGCTACTGTATTTTCTACTCTATGCATCTGATTAAGTGGGTCACGAAAGCTTATGCCCAAATAAATTTGTTAGTCTCTAAGGTGCCACAAGGACTCCTTGTTGTTTTAACCTCCAAGTTGAGAAACACTGATCTACAGGAGTTGAGTACCCCCTGGAAGATCTCTGTGTACCTCCAGGGGTATGCGTACCCCTGATTGAGAACCACTGCTGTAGAAGACCCTGAAGGAGGAAAGCCCAGAACAGAGGTGGCTGACCAGTTACTGATGGGCAGCCTAGCAGCACATGGTCCATTTATCACTTCACCTTAGTCACAACACTGGCCCCATCTACACTTACCAAAGATCAACTCTGCTGTGATCAATGCAGCAAGGGGGTCAATTTAGTGGGTCTTCTAAATCAACTGCAGAGCACTCTCTAGTACTCCACCAGAATGAGAGGAGTACGGTAAATCAATGGGAGAGTGTCTCATGTCAATGCAGCATAGTATAGACACTGCAGTAATTCAACCTAAGCTACGTCGACTCCATCTATGTTATTCAGGTAGCTGGAGTATCGTAACTTAGGTCAATTTGCCCCAGTAGTTTAGACAAGGCCTAAATCCCAAGAAGCTCTGCTTTCCATACATGAAAGGCTGCTTTTTTAAGCCTCCCATTATCCTCCAGCACCAATCAGACCCATAAAAATACTGAGTTAACTGTACACAATTATTGAACAAATGCAAGTTTAAGTCAGCCAGAGGAAAAATTCGATCCACACTTAGAAAGATTAAATTAATTTTGGGGAAAAAATAGATTAATCTAACCAGCCCTCGAGCTGCTAGTTAATAGTCTTGACCTGTGCCCGTGCCCTGCAGGCTTTATTGCTTTTGAAGGCTGGCTGGGAGTTTCAAAGAGCCAGTGCTCCTGATGAGTGGCTACAGCTCTCTCTTGAAGAAGTATTGACCATTGATTATAACCCTTGATAGCCAGGATTGTATTCCAAAGGAATTTTCACGATAGCTGATAAAGTTGATAAGCAACATTTTTATCTTTTTAATAGCACTTTTGCTTATTTAACCTTTTTTTAAAAATCCATATTCCCATCTACAGTCATGAGTGATTTGCAGCCCCTTCAGATTAGTCAAATCATCATAAATTCTCTTCCTGCCAGTTTGTTTTGATTTGATTGAAGTGAATTTCTATTCGGAAATGTGCCTGAAAAAGTGACATCGCCTTAACTCAACCATTCTACTCCCAGTGTGTATTAGTCTTATCTGCTGCTCGCACCAACTGAAATAAATTGATACTACTTTTTACCCCTATTAGCACTGCCGCACCAATACAGCATTTGGAGAATGAACTGGATTCTATTCTGTCCCCACAGATCAGTGCTATAGTAAAGGGACCAGTTGTAACCGAAGTGCTTACCAGTGTGACTGGCTGCTATGGGATCACTCTTGATGGTAAACACTGCACTGGGCAGCAAGTGTTTGCAGGATTCATTTCAGACCTAAAGTCCAGGTGAAAAAATGTTCATCATTGGGGATGTATGAGCCAGAAGTAACCCTTTTGACTCTCAGAGCCCAGGGTAGTGTGGCAGTAAGATAAAACATTTTATTTGTAACCTGAACACATGTGATCTGGAATCACTGAGAAAGATTACAAACATAGTATCCCTTAATGCCATTTTTAGAGTCAATTTTCAGACCAGAGCACTTTAATGGCAAAACAGTCTTTCCTATAGTTAGCCTCTTTCTTACAGGCTGAGACTAGGAAAATAAGGTTTCCTAGCAGTGACACCTTTAAAGCATCTCACATTGGAGTTTTCACTAGCCTTTCCATATAATTGTTTTCCAAGCACCCTTTAATAGTTTACTCTGCAGTTTGAATATTGATTTCAAAAGGGAATGAAAAATACACAGACTAAAGTGGACAAAAATCAAGACGGCAGAGAGAAAAGTGATTTTCATGTCATCAGCAGATTCAGCATGACAACTGGTGAGTTATGTGTCAACCAAGTCTAAGTCCAAGAGCCAGGCAGTTAGCCAAGAGTCTGGGTCCAATAGTCAGGATTCCACTGAGCTATCCAAGTAGCTAAATCTGCAACACTGGCAACCTGACAATTTTTGAAAGTAGCCTAGTTGACAGTTAAAGAGCCCTTAGATTATTAACATTAAAGAGTCTGATTCTGACATCAGTTACACCAGGGCAAATCCAGAGTTAGCCCCTGGACATCAGTGGAATTACTCCCAATTTACACCAGTTTAAGTGAGTTGATGAAGAGCTGTATTTATTATTGGACTCTTTGCTGAGCAATCCCATCACCTGAATCCTTTTCTTTCCGCCACACTCATTAGTTTATCATTTTGGTGTTATAAAATTATTAATATGATGAAGTGAGAACAGAACCGGTCCCAAATAATGGTAAAAATCTCATTATCTTTTCAGCATTGATACTGTTTGTTTACTTTTTTGAATATCACTCAGCGGGGACAATGAAGAGGTCAGTTTCCCATTTCACACATTACACACACAGAGGCATGTCCTGGTTTTCATGTATTAACACGCTGCTGCGGTGTTTGGGGTGCACATAGTGGAGGAGAAATGCTAAAAAACAAAGGTGTTGGCATTATCAAACTGTGAAAACATTTATTAGGATTTGTACAAAACCTAACATTTGAGCCTATACTCTCTGGTAGTGCCCTCATTAGTACATTAGTGAGATAATCAAAAAGGCACGTTACTGTTCCTATAGTGGTTCAGTCAAATGATTTAGGGGTGGAGGAGCACTATCCCACTGGGATCTGCTAAGGCAAAGGTCCCCAGACTTGGTGGAACCTTTCTAGGGAGGTGCAAGCAGGGCCCGGGCCAGCTCCCATGGGGGGTGCAGAGGAAGCACCACCCAGACTCTCCCCACCCCCAGCTCTGCTCCGGTCCCACCCACAGCTGCATCCCCGGCTCCTGGCCCTGCCCCCAGCTGTGGTCTGTGAGCTGGCTCTGGCTCTGTTCCTGGCCCAGGGCCAATGCTGGGGGGTGGGGCCAGGAGTGGAGCCACACCTGGCCACAGCCCAGCTGTGACTCTGCTCCTGCCCCTACCCCAGCCCCCAGCCTTGGATCCTGACTCCAGACAACCCCTAGCTGCGGCCCCAGCCTTGGTCTCCTTACCTCTGTCCACATCCCCCCACTAGCCCCACTCTCCGTCCCAGTTCTGGGAGGTGGAGGGGCGCAGAGGTACTGTGGGGCACAACCCTCAAAAGTTTGGGGATCACTGTGCTAAGGAAAAGAACTGTGCACATGGTTCTCCCTCTTCACCTCATGGAAGGCAGTAGAGTCAGCCATCTTCATGACATTCCCTCTTTGGAGCAACAAATCCAGGGATCTGTGCACAGGGAGGGGTTGAGATGGGTGCATTATCCTCCTTGGCAAGCAGTGAATTCTAAAGGAGATACAGGAGTCCCTGGCTATGCGGTTCCATTGGTGCTGTGCTGTCATGGAACCAAAAAGGTCCTGAGAGGCTACAGCACCAGTGTAAAGGCACAGGGCCTCTACACAAATCGTCCTAACTTCTTGTAGATCTTGGGAGATCTGCAAATTTGGCAGGGCTGAATCTTCACTTATTTTACCCAATGAGAGAGCTGGATTAACCATTTCCTCTCCGAATAATCTGGGAACTACTGAACTGGGGGTACCTTACTGAGTTTTCCTCCCTCTGGGTCCCTTACCTGTGTTTTTCCATGGAGGGGATGATCTACTGACTGACAGGGAAACAATAACTAGTTAAGTGGCCAAGTTAGCAAGAGGAGGAGTTTATCGGCTAACCAAGAGACAAGGGTCAAAGACATACACAAGTCACTGGATTTTCAACTCTGCACATCAATCTCTCTCTGATGGTGTAACATAGGAAAAGAGGATCCCAAAGGTTCTTTTTGATGATATGCGACTAATGGATGAAAGAATAAAGTGGTCAGTAAGGTTGAGAAATTATCACAGTGACTTTTATTGTTAACCTTTTTTAATTTAGTTATTTTAATGGCATGCACTGGAGCCGGAACTCCTCCAGTGATCCATAGAATAGACAAAGCACAGACAGGAATGATGGAAGTTTCACTCCAAATTGTTGCAATGACATTTCATTATGCATAACACGGAAGGGTATGCACCTATAGTGCCATAGTAAATGGATTGTCCGGGGTTTTGCACTTCCTTTTCCGGTGAATTTCAGGGCATTTAAATAGTGACTTTAAAAAAATATATGCAAGTTTAAATAATATATGCAAGTTTAAGTAATCCAGCACAATAGCTGTTGAGTGTTAACAATGTCCACTCCATAAATCTTATTACCGTTGCCTGGGAACAGGACAGCTTAAAATCTGCAACAAAATGGAGCCACAAAGGGGGCGGGAGTGTCTGCAGGCAGCGGGTTGATCTTTTAGAACTCATCATAAAATAAACTAGGAGAAAATTCTAGGAATCCAGCCTAAGGAATTTTGACATCCTTCCCCACATCTGATGATCTTTCAAACTACAGGATTTGGCAGTAAGCCAGACCAAATAGCTTTCATGTGTAAAGTCAAATGCAGAACAGATGATACACATTTCAGTGTACAGGATTTGATTTCTCTTACTATTTTCTCAATAAAGCTTGGTCGTTTATCATACTGCAAATTCATACCTAACATGCACAAGGGCTGAACCCCTTTTCTAGTAGTGTAGCATTTAATTTCATCATATTACAATACTTACAAAGGAAACAGTTTGCAGTGAGAGGACTCGCTACATTCTTAAATAACCTAGTCAGCAGGGTGACTCTAGCATCATTCTTGTAAATATTAATCTTCCCAGGCTAGATCTTGCCATAGTTTTCTAATTCACTTCAGTGAGGAGCTCTGCATAAAAAAACAGTGCAATAATATGGCCCATAGTTCTATGGTAAACATGGGACTCCTCAAAGCTGCCATTTTAATTGAATATTTGTGTTGTGTGCTTCAGTATTGTAGTGTTACAATCCTGTAAATTGCTGAGCATCTTCTGCTCCCATTGACTTTCATAGGAGTTGAGGGCATTCAGCGCTATGCAGAACTGGACACTTATTCACTTTTAAATTTTAGAAGAAAATAATAGAATAAAAGAAAAGAGTCAGTTTTGTTCAATAGTGTATTATGCCTCTTCCAGCTTCACATGGTACTCAGAAATACAGGGCCAGATTCTTAGTTACGCTCTAGCTTCTCTAATGCCAATCAAGGGGCTGGAAAGTAGCTAGAAAGCCGGAGCTGGTGCTGCTTTTGGCATGGGGGAGACACCAGATGGTTTAAATCCAGCATAGCTGGGTCTTACACCATCCTGCTCCCCTTCTCACCCCTCAAGCTTTACAACTCACCATGCTTGAAAAAGCCTGCATGGAAAGAGGGCCTTAGTTAGGAAGTGTCATAAAACTCTGTCTTTACACATTTCTTCCACATTTGCAGGACAAGCAGCAACACAAACTATGTCCTTGTTCACTTACATTGCTATGCTAACATTTCAACACAGGCTAATTTCAGCCCCTGCCTACTACCTCACCATGGAGAATCCATTTAGGCCTCAGCACCTCTGAGTGAGGCAAACACAAAATATTCAACAAGATGAGTCTTTAAAACAAAGTATTCATGCATCTACCCAATTATCCTGCTCTGGTATTTGAAGATTATTGTGTTAATTGGCCCATTCATAATATTGTTAGTATGTGATCTGGGGAATGGATAACTCACCCAAGTAGCAGCTGTTACTTTATACTGCACTGCTGCACCTCAACAATTGCCCCTCCCTCAAAATAAAGTGATATGCTAATTCCTTCATATGCTAATTCAAATTTACAGGCTGCATGGTCTAGAAAGGATGACAAGGAGCCAGGTTTCAGCAGAAGTTATTTCAGTCTTTTTCCAGATATAGTACTATGAAAGTCAGTCTCTGAAACATTTCCATGATTTCTAGTGACATTCCTCTATTTCTGATACAACGTTAATGGATCCTAAGGGAATTTTTTGTGTTAGAACTGAAGTCATTCTGTTAGTCTCTACTGATTCTTGTACCACCCTCATCCCCATAGTATCCAATTGCTTTCCAGTACCACACCAGCAACATGACACATATCTGTCACATATGGTTCATTCTCTCCCCTATACAACTGTGTGTGTGCAGTGTAATGTTTTGTTTTGGTAGGATTGTAAAAAAAAACACAAGAAGAAGTCATCAGTAGATAGTAATATTCCTCCAATAAAGGGACAATGTTAAGTCAAAAAGATCACATGCCCAATTCTGCCCTGATTTATATGCCATTCAACCCCAGTTATGTCCGTGGATGGCACAGGATGGAAGACAGTACAGAATTTGCCCTTATACTGTTTTTTTAATGCAATTATTTCCTTATATGTGTTACTGACAATACCTTGGATTAAAGCAGGACTTTTTTTTTATTAACTGAGTTTAGTTTTCACTATTGATGCTACATGTTCACTTTTTGCTTTTCATTTACCGACTCAGGACTTGACACTGTCTGCCATCGCTGACGGAATCATAGAGCCCACACAGCTCTGCACTATTGTCATGAGCAGTGCAAAGGCAGGACACACGATCCTCTGGTATTTGCAGCGCTGCAAGAAGAACCACAGCAATAGGGAAAACGACAATTTCATGGAAGAGAGATTACTGTGCAACATAGTGAAAACCGATTCAAGGTTGTTTAATTTGTTGTTCAAGCAGCTGTAGATGGTGAAGCTCTGCTTCTGGGCCTGAGAAACAAGATCTGTCTGGTGGGATCACATTGTAATGCGGGTTTGGTCAATGAGCAGTGGTCGCAGAACTTTCAGATGTGGAATGGATCTGTGTGCTGAGCCCATTCCACCCATCTAGTGCAGGGACACCCGAATGAGAGCTGAAAGTGGAGAAGTGACTGGTGACCATACTGTGGAAGCTTTCAATGCAAGATTACTACTTATCAGTGGGAAATCATTTTGGAGTTGGCAAATCCACAGTGGAGGGCCATTACTGTTTCCTGCTATACAGGACAGTGACTCTTGGCAATGGGCAGGATACACTGGATTTGCAGCAATGAGGTTCCTGAACTGCAGTGAAGCAAGAGATGACATGCAAATCCCTATTTTGGCACCAGTCCACCTGGCCACACATCAACAGAAAGGGCTACTTTCTATAGTTATCCAAGCATTGGTGGATCACCGAGGATACTTCACTGACATCAGTGTTGGCTGGTCAGGGAAGGAGCCTGACACTCACATCTTTAAGAACACAGGTCTGTTCAGAAAGCTGCAAGCAGGGACTTTCTTTCCCAGCTGGTGGATTACGATGTTGGCGATGTTGAAATGCCAGCAGTGATCCTGGAGAAGCCAGCCCTTGCACCCTAGGCTCATGAAGCCATACATCGGCAACCTTGACAGCACCCAGGAAAGATTCAACTATCCTCTCAGCAGGTGCAGAATGACAGCTGAACGTAGATTGAAGGGACGCTGGCATTGTTACTCACAAAATTGGATCTCAATGGGGGGAAAAAAAAAGAACCCAATAATTATAGCTGCCCATTGTGTCCTGAATAATATCTGTGAGGCAAAGGTTGCCAAGAAGGTAGAGGGGGACTGGCTGGCTTCCAAGTTTGAACAGGCTGGCACAAGGGCTATTAGAAGAGCTCAGCATGGAGCTTTGTGACTGAGGGAAGCCTTGAAAGAGCACTTTTACCATCAGCCACAGGAACACAGTGTGGTGGACTGTGCTCCACCTGGCCCTTATATCTGGGGGACTTGTGACGGGATCCCCTCACCGCTTGTGGCACCTCCTCCTGCTTGTCTTGGGGATTAGCTCTGCCAAGCGTTGTGCCCTCCTCAGTGGTCTCTCTACCTGTCTTCTCTCAGTCTGCAGCCTCTTTGACTCCAGTTCATGGCTTGGCCCTCCAGACAGGACACTAAGTTCCTTCCCTTCTGGGGAGATCGCAGTCCTTCCAGACCAGCTGTCCCAGATGATGTCTCTAATGCCCTGTTCCACTGCCCAGTGGCTGGTAGAGGCCCACCCTCTACACTGGGTTCCAGCCAAGGGACCCTACAACATACAGCCAAGGCCTGTATTGTCCTAGTCCTTGCTGCAGTTTCCCATGGCTTCTTCCTACATAACTGGCTTTGGCTCTCTCTCTTTGGGTTTGCCAACGCACTCTACCTCCTCTCAGAGTAACTGTTTCCCTGCAGCCCACCTTTGCTACTCATAGCTCCTGGGCTTTATACAGGCTTCTCCTGTTCCTGCCCAGTTGAGCCTGCTTCTAATTAGTAGCCTCCTTGTAGTCTGTGTCTCTCCCCTACTTGCTGCTCAACTGGTTAATTAGGCCTGCCTGGCCTAACTTACCATCTCAGGGCCAGTGTAGGGAATACACTCCATCACCAGGCTATTAGGGACTGCATGGTGCTTGGTGTACATTTATGATAACACTGTTTGTTAATTAACCTATTCATTTTGCAGTGCTTGCTGTACCTTTATAATTAATATGCTCTGTTTGCCACTCATCCCATGAGTTCTGGTGCCCTGTACAATAACAAGGACTGGGTGCTTTCCCTAGAAACCTTTGGAAGAGGATTGCAGAGTACCTCCATGTACGTTTCATCAAGATATCTCAGGAGTACTGAAGGGACATCCCTGTGCACGTAAGCAAATTGCTCTGCACGTCCCCCTCCTGCCTAACTCTACAGGGGCATGAAAAGCAGATTATAACTCTCTCTGCCTCTCTTTGTTGTACTGCTATCTTGTCTAATATGAGTAAATTAATTAAAAGCTGATAGCTGTGTCCTGCTATGTTGTGGTTGGACGCCATCAGTACATTGAAATGTTGTAACTGGACATGCATCACACACTTACCCGAGATTCTTTTCCCTGCATTGGGCTTGCCCAGGCTCAACTGCCAGGACTGTGGTGGAGTCTCAAACATGTCCTGGGGGTGGGAGGGCGAAGCTCCCAACACATTCAGTAAAATTTTGCCTCTCAGTTGGTTGTTCTGCTCCTGCTATGGCCACAAGACAGCACAGTGCTGAGCCGGTGGATCTCCCTCTGCCCACGGAGACATCAGTGTTGAAGGAACTTGGGGTGCTGCTGATTCCTGTCATGCCCCTTGCCTGCATCCTCTGTGCAATCTGCTCATAAATGTCAATGTTTCTATGACATCTGCGTAGCTGTGCCTGCACAGCCTCTTCTCATAGATCCAGGATATCCAATACTTTTTGTCTACTCCAGGCAGGAGCACGTTTGGAGCATGTAGCTGACATAGGGTGACCAGATAGCAAGTATGAAAAATCAAGACACATTTTTTTCATGGGGTGGGAGAGGGGAATAGTTGCCTATATATGACAAAGCCCCTAATATCAGAACAGTCCCAATAACATCGAGACGTCTGGTCACCCTAAGCTGACATGGGCAGCAGCACACACCAAGGGACAGTTGCTGGGGGTACTCACCAAGCTGGGCAATCAGGAAAAGGCATTACAAAAATTCACTACAATTTTAAAGCAGGGGTGGGATGACTTCCAGTCTCCATGGCCTCTAGGCAGTGAAGTTTACCACTGTGACCAGAGCGGTCACTGTTGGGCATTGTAGGACAGCTGCTGGAGAACTGTTAGGGTCAACATAGGTCACACCACGACTACAGTCACACTACGTTGACCTCAGTACCTCACTCATGGTGCAATGCTCTTTGGGGAAGTGGTATTAGTGTGTTGCCATAATGGGATGCTTTCATCTGCAGGAGACAAATCTAAGCATGAATACGTGCACAATTAAGTCGACACAAGGTGGCTTCACAGTATAGACCAGGCCTCAGAAATAAGAAATATCATATTAAGAAGTGCCACATATATCTACTCAGTGTGCCCACTCATTTTGACTTTAACACCAGACAATGAGTCTGCAGTTGGAGCACAATTGATTTAATTTTCCTGAAGAGGGAGGTTCAAATTTAAAGAGTTAAGATGCCACTGATGTGAGAGGAATTTTTAAATCCAAAGAAAAGATAATTTTAATGTGATATGACTGACATTCTATTTTTTCATTAATAGGAGGGTCTATAACAGTTGTAAAACTTTTTAAAAACAAATAAATTAAAATTAGGTCTTCAACTTATCCCTTCTACGCATCAGCAAGTTAAATCAAATGGAAAGGTCCCTATAAATATGTTGAAAGAGAAAATTATTACTAGGAATCTAATTTATTATTTGTGAGGGAGAAAATGCCAAAAGGAAAATAAGGGGGTGGGAAGGTTGCAACTTAAAAGATTTATTGTGTAATAAAAAATTCAGGATCTAGGAGAGAGTAAGGCATTTTCAGCAGATCAGTACATGGTTATTTTCTGTGGGAAGACAGACAAGTTAGTGGAAGATTCAGCCAGCATGTGGTTAGTGATTTACTTGACCACATCTAATGCTGCCGCACTCATACTATGAAAGGGACGTTTCCAAACAAGACAAAAACTCTTTTTGAATAAAAGATGAAGGGAAGTAAAAGCGAGAATGTTAAATGTAGTTAGAAATCAATCTTTCCTTTCCTTCATCTTTTCTTCAGAAAGACTTTTTGTTTTTTTTGGAGAACCAAGGGATGGAACTTTAAATTCCCTTTGACATGGAATATTCATTCAGTAGGTTGCAGTAAGAAACCTTACTGGTTTAATCAATGGGCAACAGAAAAAGAAATAGCTGCACTACAGTAGGACTCCATACTAGCTGACACACTAGCTAAACTGGCTCTAAAACAGACTGACCAACCAAACACATTATTTTTTTTTTCTATGGACAACAACTACAATTTTCAGCTTTTTGAATCTCCATGCTAAGTATTATTGCTGGATGTGAGATTTTACAGAAGTAGTGCTGTCTTCACCAATGAGGAACAACAAAATTCTGTGCTCGGATGCCTAGACCTGGCTGAAATCCAGACATTCCTTCACCAAAGGTATGTAAGTGACTATATAGTTACAGATTTTGCGTTGAGAGGAAAAACCTGCCTTGCACCATTCATTATGTGGATGTGGATGTAAACCATCTGTTGTGAATTATATGCATTACATATTTCACCTCCTTTCCCCCATTTGTGAATCATTGCAAATGGATCCTGATTTTCTTTGAAAATTTGTGTAAGAATAATTTGCCAAATAATTTCCAATCTGTGTGTTATTTCTCAAATGTTCACTCTAGATGAGTGTGTGTGGATTTGTCTACCTATTGTTCCTGATTAAGCCCACGTGGGGACGTACATTTTCTGGAATAAGAGTGTCCAGACATGTTGTTAATTAGGAATAACTCCCTGTGTAGACAAACCCTGAGTCACTTGTTTCTGTCTCGTTTCTGTTTCTTAACTGGATGACGGAATTTTTTAAAATAGGAAAATAAGGCATTGTGCCATTCCAGCATGAATTTACAGGTGTGTAAACATTTCTGAAGCTTTCAGGATTTGCAAACCTTTTCAGCAATTCATAGAGGTTGTCTGAATGATCACCAATAATTAAGGCTATGTTTTAGTCATGGGTATTTTTAGTAAAAGTCAGGGACAGATAACAGGCAGTAAAAAAAATTCCTGACCCATGACCTGTCCATCACTTTTACTATATATTCCCACTAAAACTTGGGAGGGAGAAGGTATCGGAGGAGGACAGCCCCAGTACTTGGCGGGAGGGGAGCACAATGCCTGGGACCCCCACTGGTGCTGGTGGGGGGATATTTGGTGTGGCCAGTGGGCTCCCTACCTGGTTCCGCACCTCTTTCCACCCCAGCAGCAGAGTTTGGGCATGGGAGGGGGCACAGGGGGTTGGGGCATGGGATGGGATGAGGTAGACTCTGGGCGGGGGGCTACCTGGAAGCAGCAACATCCCACCTCTGCCTGCAGGCACGGCCCCCACAGCTCCCATTGGCCACGGTTTCTGGCCACTGGGAGCTGCGAAGCCAGTGCTCTGGGCAGAAGCAGCGCGCAGAACTGCCTGGCCATGCCTCAGCCTAGCAGCTGAGTGAGGGGGATGTTGCCCCCAAGGTAAGCGCCACCCAGACCCCACCTCACCCAGTCCTGTGCCCTAACCCTGTCCCCTCCTACACCCCAACTGCTGCTGCTGCTGGTGGGGAGGGGCACACTTAACTTTGCCCGGGACTGCCCCAGCAGCAGCTGGTGCGACTGGTGCAGTTGCTGCCTGAGCTGTGACTTCCATGACAAACCCGCAGCCTTACCAATAATGAATAATGTGACCCAAGAAATTGAACTCACCACTTTGAGTCATAAAAATATTTACAAATCAGGGTTTATTCGCTTTATAACTATTTGACCAGCTCTAATATGCATGATCAAGTGGCTTTTTTTTAAGCAAAAGATCTATCTTTTTTCATTTTGTCCCTCTAAAAACCAGTTCCATTGCTTTTTAGAGGAACAGAGTTTATAGGTATGTTTGGCGACAGAATCCTCTGTCCTTCTCCATATCAAATGCAGGATAGACTAGCCAGCTGTTTCTCACCAATGCTTATTTAATTTCAAGATTCTGGGAATACGATACTATGGGTCCATTGAAGTAAATTGTAAAATGCCCATTGTCCACACCTAGACTAGCAAAATAGTAGCATTGAAAAACATGGTAGCAAAGTCATTTTTAATTAAGAATTCTGTAAACACTAACAGACAATTTCTAGCAACTTTAAAAATGAATTAGATGGTCATGATTAACTGTAGCTGAACCACAACCGGCCAACACAATTTAAAGGTATTACATCCTTTCTAGTCTAGTTAAGCATGATCTTTTCCTAGCCTAGACAAGACCACTGATGTAACTGTGGCAGGACTTGTGTTATAGGAATGCTGTGTATCTGTAAGTAGTTAACAGATAAGGTGGCAGTAAGTGGTGCTCACAATTATGTAGAACAGCTCCTAGGTACTGTAGGAACTGATTGTGCACTGCAAATGGCTTCCTCTGTGCAGCCCCTGGGTTTTGTACAATGATAGGCTGTTTTTTGTTTCTTTATACATGTCACAAAAGTGATGTGATTAAATCTTGATTTACTCCCCTTTCCTATATATGCATGGATTGTTAGCCACTGAAGTCTGTTGACTTTAAATAATATAGAAAATGAGGGTATTTTGCAGCACCACAGTGCTACTTAATTGCTATATCAGACTGGCACCCTTCCTGGGAACAATGAATGGGCACTGGAAAGTTATTATTATTATTCCAGATACCTGGGAAAATAATCCTGAAGAGACCATGGTCTGGTTGCAGGCAAATTAAAGGGACACAGATGTGTAATGTCTTCATGAAAGAAGAAAATTATTTAGAAACTCCATTTTCTCATGTGGAGGATTTTACATACTTTGTATTGAGATCATCTTAATTCTCCTGGGATTTAAAAAGATTTTTTTTGACTAATTAAAAATAAATAGTGGGAGAAACTTTGGGGAAAGACATATTTTAATGGTGTAAAAATAAAAATATAAAAATATAAATCAGGTTTACCTCCTGATTTTCCTGAATTTCTCTTCAGACAAACCCATTTTTGTAGTCAGCAGGTGTTTGGGCTCTGTAAGGAGGACAGAATTTGATCCTTAGAAGTGGATTTATAACTAGAAGTAAAGTCAATTAATTATCCGTTCTGATCTCTTTGCTAGTCTCCAACTTTTCTCCTCATTCAACTCCTCTATTTTAGTTTTCATCGAAAGAGCTGCACTGATCACCCTGGAAACTGCAGTTGTATATATGCAAATGCATGTGCACAAAAGTATACAGCTTGGGCAGCTCACACTGTCAGCTTCCTCTACACCGTGGCCAGGGGCGGCTTAACTCTCCTGTGGGCCAGGGGCTATTAGATTTTGTGGGGCCCCTAAATACAAGTCTTTTTCCTAATTTAAAACAAAATTATCACATCGAGGCTATTAATGCTATGCTAAATTTGCCTTTTAATTAATATAAAGCTGTTCTGTGGTTACATTTCAGTCTTAAAATATACAGTTAAGTTAATTCAAAATAGCCTACTTCTTACCTTAGAACAGCTGTTATATTAGTTTCTTTCTAGGAGGAAGTTTGGCTGCAGGAGGGGGCTCCAGGCTGGGGCAGAGTGTTGGGGTGCAGAAGAGGGTGAGGGGTGCGGGGTCTGGGAGGGAGTTTGGGCGCAGGAGGGGATTCTGACCTCGGGCACAGGGTTGGGGTGCAGTCTCTGGCTGGGAGGTGCTTACCACAAGCGGCTCCCACCTGGCGCTGCAGCACGGCTCAGGCAGGCTGCCATACCCCCACGCTGCTCCCGGAAGTGTCTGGCTGCTGACATGTCTTTGCACGTCCCTTGTGGGGGAGGGGAACGTGTCTCTGTGAGCTGCCCGTGCTCGCAAGCACTGGCTCCTGGGTCAGTCCTGGGAGCAGGACAGGGCCGGTGCAAGGATATTTTGCGCCCTAGGCGAAACTTCCATCTTGCGCCCCCTCCCCCCCCAAATCACATACATTATACACAATACACGGTCACAGAGTAACATGTTATAATTTAGAATTTATGTTTCCGCGCTTTAAGTTTAGCAAATTTAGAAACAAGTTCCTCCAAGTCAATGCTGTGAGCAATGTCATGTTCTATTGACAAGGTAGATAGCCCAACAAGTCTTTGTTGCAACATTGATATTCGCATATATGTTTTTATCAACTTGAGCTTCGAGAAGCTTCGCTCACCACTGACCACAGAAACTGGGAGAGTCAAGAGGATGCGAAGAGCAATAACTTTGTTAGGGACACTATCTGTCAGCTTATTTCCCATATGAAGTTCAATACATCTTGTGGTGATGAACTCCTTTGGACTCGTCTTGCAATAGCTTGCAATTCACTGCACAAGTCAAAGGCATCAATATCTTTGGATTCACCATGTTGCAAAGCTTTCTCCAGATTCAAGCAATTGTTCCATAATTTTGCTTTTGTGTTTTATTTTGCAAACTGTAAACATCGTATATGAAGCCAATACTGAACTAATTTGTGTATCAATGTGAATCTTTCTTCAACCGAATGTAGTGCTGTGTCATGACTGCAAAGTAAAAGTTCACTTTGAATTTTTCTTTCGGATCATAAATAGGTTCGTCATCTGCTTCATATGTGAACTGCTTCCTCTTCTTTCTAATACGGATTGGATCTGGTTCAAAAAGTGCCGGTACATCCACTCCTCTGCAAGTTCACCTGCATTACCAATGTTTTTTCAAAGGCTGCGTCACTCTGCGGCCCACAAGAAACTTCTTGGTTTCTCCAAGTTGATTAATGGCATCACATATATCAAATTCTTTTGCCTGAAGTTGTTTGCTAGTTATGTTGATCTCAAACAATATGTCATACCACAAAACAAGAGAAACAAGAAACTTGAAACTAGAAATGGCTTTTGTAAGAGCCTTTGCATCAACTCGTGATGTATTGCCAGATGATCCTGTCAGAGTATTGTCTTCATAGATGTCTACCAGAGCATCACAGATGTCACCAATGAAAGCAGAATGGAAAAGCTCCCCCCGCAGAAGACCTAAGACAATGATGGCTGGATACATAAACAGACACCTGTCCCTCACAGGCACTACCTCATAACATGCCAATTTTGCTCAGGACAGAACATCATAGAGGAATACTATGCATTCAGTGGTCTCTACACTGGCCAAGCAACAGCATGACAACTAACTTAACCAGTCCATCCAACTTTTTTGACTGCTTCTTGGGCACTGGTGAAGGGTAGCGGTGCCAGACTGAGCCCGGTGATGGGTGCACTACAAATCTACAAAACTGAGGCAAGGTGCTGGCCTAGAGTCCTGCTAAGACTGCTGTCCTGCACCAGTGGAGCACAGCCTCCATGAGGAGAGAACTCAAACAAATATTACGCTTCTTCTGCGTGATTCTCCCAAGCACTTCTTCAGGCAGCTGCTATGGGGGTCACTCACAGGCTTAGGCCTGCCTGTTGCAGGCAAAACACAGCAGCAGGGCTTAAAACTCAGACAGGACCGCCCAGAGGACTCAGGGGGCCTTGGGCAAAGCAAAATCGGGGGCCCCTTCCATAAAACATTTGCAATACTATAGTAACATGTATTAGGAAATGTAAAAAATAACTAGTGATATACATTCAAAAATTAATTTGTAATAATTTGAAAATAAACTAAATACATTATTTAAAAACATTAAAAGCTGTAATGGTCTGTATACATTTGCAATTACATAATGGGCAGTTGCTGGGTGATTGTGATAGTTGGTACCAATGGGCTGTCGTTGCCTGGGGGTGGTGCTGTTGTTGCCCACAGCTGGGTGGGGATCTGGGTTCAGTGGTGCCCAGCTCACAGGGGCTGGGCTCAGGGATGTGGTGGGATAGGGTCAGGGGGGTTTCCAGCTCAGAGGGGCTGGGCTCAGAGCTGGGGGTCAGGGCTGTTGGGGGGATGGGGTCAGGGGTTTCCAGCTCAGAGGGACTGGGCTCGGAGCTGGGGGTCATGGGCTGTGGGGGGCATGGGGTCGAGGGGGTTTCCAGCTCAGAGGGACTGGGCTCGGAGCTGGGGGTAAGGGCTGTGGGGGGATGAGGTTGAGGGGGTTTCCAGCTCAGAAGGACTAGGCTCGGAGCTGGGGGGGTCAGGGCTGTGGGAGGGGATGGGGTCAGGGGGGGTGCCCTGGGGGCACTGGGGCAGCTCAGCTCTGCAGGCTGCTGTTCTCTCCAGCCGTCCAGGCACAAGGGGAGTAGGGACCAGCCAAGGACCAAGGGGGCAGGCACAGGCACCTGAGGCACTTGCTTACCTTGCCCAATGCATGAGCGTTGGGGTCCTCTTTCTTCCTCCGCTCCACCAACCACTGCTGAGATTCTTTTCTTCTCCGTGCCCCTGGCTGGGACGCTGGGGCTGACATGGAGGCTGAGCCAGGGGGCAGCCCCCGCTTTCCTCCAGAAGCGAAGCCCTGGTGTTGCGCCGCTGTCGCAGGGCCCCTGCCACGTGCCCTAAGCAGAGCTGCGCAGCTCTGCCCAGCCGCCGGCGCCCCTGCCGGCAACGAGAAAAATTGCAGAGGCTGGAGCCCCTGCTCTGGGAGGGAGAGGATTCTGAGCCTCTGCCTGCAGCTCAGGATTCCCCTGGGTCAGCGCCGCCGCCAGCCCGAACTCTGGGCTGCCGCACCGGCGCCCTGACCCTGGGGGTGCCCTGGACTGCCGGGCTGCCACGGCGGCGCGCTGACCCCAGGGGCGCCCTGGGCTGCCGGGCTGCCACAGCGGCTGCCTGACCCGGGGGGCACCGTGGGCTGCCGCAGCGGCTCCCTGACCCCGGAGGCACCCCGGGCTGCTGGGCTGCCGCGGCGGCGCGCTGACCCCGGGGGCACCCCGGGCTGCTGGGCTGCCGCGGCGGTGCGCTGACCCTGGGGGTGCCCTGTGCTGCCAGCTGCAGGCAGCTCAGACTACCTCTCCAGCAGCAGCAGCTGCAACCATTTACAAAAATTTGGGGGGGCGCCGCTTTTTGGTGCCCTCAAATCTTGGTGCCCTAGGCAACCGCCTAGTTCGCCTAAATGGTTGCACCGGCCCTGGAGCGGGGGCAGTGCGTGGAGCTACTTCTCCCGTACACCAGGGGCTGCAGAGACGTGCCAGCGGCTGGCTACTTCTGGGAGTGGCGTGAGGCCAGGGCACGCAGGCAGCCTGCCTAAGCCCTGCTGTGCCGCTGGACTTTTAGCAGCCTGGAGATCGCGATCGACTGGCAAAGACTCCAGGATCACTCAGTTGATTGCGATTGACGGGTCGGTGACCATTGAATTGTATATAATTATTGATTTATTTTTGTAGGGCTCCCCTTAGCTCGAGGCCCTGGACTGCAGCCCCTAAAGCCCCTGCGTTAATCCAGCTCTGACCGTGGCTTTCCTAGAATAGTCTTGGAACCAAAGCACTTGAGTTTTAAACTTCATGTATAAAAGCCTAAAAGTTTCAAAATGAGAGATATAATTCTGTGTGTTTATCTCCCTCCCCACTTGGCTAATAAATTCCATAAGCCATTAGGCAGAAAGTGTCATTCTTAAACTTAAACCCCAAAGATGCAATTTATATAGAGGCAAACTCCAAATGCCCCCTGAAACGCCCTCTGACTCCAAAATGCTGAACAGGGGAAGCTGTAGGACAGGAGTTCTCAAAGTGGGGGCTGGGACCCCTCAGGGGGTCACAAGGTTATTACGTGGGGGGTCGTGAGCTGTCAGCCTCCACTCCAAACCGCGCTTTGCCTCCAGCATTTATAATGGTGTTAAATATATTTAAAAGTGTTTTTAATTTTTTAGGGGGTTGCACTCAGAGACTCTAAAAGGGACCACCAGTACAAAAGTTTGAGAATCATTGCTGTGTAGGAGATGGCCTGGCTTCTAGCAGCATGGTGATTAAACAACCCCTTTCCCCTGAAAAACAACCCAGTTAATTACCATAAGCTAGAAACACGGTGACAGCTACTCTGGCTCCCTGCCACAGGATTGCTTATCCAGCCGCTGAGCATGCCTGCCAACTGCATCCAGCCATCCAGAAGTGACATGCTGGAGTAGCATATCCACAGCAGATGGCCAGATGAATGAAAGTAAAATGAAAGAGCACATCAGATCTAATGCAGATAATATCTAGTGGTGTCAAAAACATATTTCCAAGCTCTCTGTTGGGTGTGTATGGAAATCCTTGCACAGGAGCTTGTCTGAGAAATGTATGGCATATATTAATGTTTACCTTTATTCTTCTTCTACAGTCGGGACACAAAATAGGTTGTCTCAGTTGGGAAGTGACCAAATTTTCCAGATTCTCTTGTTGTTTTTGAAGCTCTAGCATCTCTTTGTAGTATTCTCTTTAATTCATTCAAATACACATGTAGATATAGCAATGAATCGACACTTACCCCAGCAATATGGTCTGAATATATTTGGGCTCCTGTACTTTTGGCTCCACTCTCAGTGCTCATGCTCAACTCACTCATTCTCTTCCCACCGTAATATGCTGTCTTATCTGTTGCATTCTTAGAGCTGGACCTGAACGAAAACCCCAGAGCTAAATACTCACACACTTTGAGGTGTTCCAATCCAGAGCCACATTTTGTGCCTGAAATCCATTCTAGTTCTCCATCTAATGTGGGGCCCCATGAAGTAAACTGAAAGATTTCCACTGATTTCAATAATCTTTGGATCAGGCCCTTGTCATTTTACTTGCCTTTAAAGTACTGTGCTTGAGCCTTGAAACCTGAATCACCAACAGTGTTGTTTATGACCAGGCACAAGTGACTCACCAAGCACTATCAGACACCATCACTATGAAACAGGAAAAGCTTCTTGTAAAATCAGAAGTTTCTCCAGAGGTTGGGAGGAGGCATTTAGCTTTGAGCCCCATACATCCACGATGTAGCCTTTGTTGCAGTCTGCAGGAATCACTTCTCTCCTGGTGTGTTATTGCTCCCAAAATAGATACATTTGGAAAAGGAACTTCTCTATTTGTGTGTCTGAGTGCACCGATTGGTATGGGGCTAGTTTTCCTCTCTCTCACACTGGTGTAAATCAGAAGTAACTCAAGTTAATGGAAATACAGTGATGTAAAAACAGCATGAAAGGAGACACACGAGGAGACCAGAATACAGACTGGCTCCTTTCAAGGAACAATCAGATGCGGAATTTCATTTGTGCCCGCACATGCCATATTATAGGAAAATGCTGGGGAAAACAGCTGTTTGAGATGACTGACATCTGCAGTCAGAACCTAAATAGGTGACAGTTTATCCCTACAGTCACCAGGATGAAACTATCAGCTGCTTGATTCAGAAATAATCCAAGATGACTCAGTTCTTTGACCTTGAGCTCTGACCACTCTATACTGTTTGCAGGGTCAAGACTGAACAGTTAAAGCATTGCTTCAAAAAGTGACTGATGATTACTCAAGTCACAAAAAAAATCAATTTTTCTTAACTGTCATTCTTGTGTGCTCACCTTGGGATCTGTCCGTCAAGCTGGCGGAGTCTTTCCATCATCACCAGTAACAATTCTGCAGTTGGAACATTGCAATTTTACTGATGACACAGGTGCCAGAAGAGGCCTTGTGTCCATGGTTATCACACTCCAAGCTGGTAAGAGGAGTGCTAGGCACCCGCCGAAGATGGTGGGTTAGGTGCACAGCATGTGGCATGGTGGTTGGCAGCTCTCTGAGTGTGCTCAGAAATAATGTTTCTGAGAGGATTGAGTGTGAGAAGCAGAAGGTTGTGCCGATGATGGGAGTGGAGTGACAGGGTTGCTGGGTCTTCTGCCATTTGCAAAGAGGCTCATAGCACTATTGTTGGAAAAACTGGGGAGCTGTGAATTGCTGGGGTGGAGGTGGATAGAAGAATTTGCACTTGGGTACCTGTGTATACATGCCCCACGACCAGAGTGGCTCTAGAATCCTTGAGGGAGTGAAGCGAGTCATCCGTCTCTGATTAAAGATGTGAGACTCATCAAAAGGAAGTCCCTCTAAAGTGGTCTGGACCTCCTTCGGGAACCTGGACTCATGCAACCAGAACTCTCCGTGCATGATGATCCCCATAGCCATGGTATGCAAAGGTGTGTGATGTGTCCAGTGCAGCCTGCAGTGTAATCCTGGCCACCAGTTTCCCTTCCTCTAGGATAGCCTGGAATCAGGCTTGATTGTGTTGGGGCAGCTTGTCACTGAAATCGATTAGCTTACTATAGGTAAGGAAGTCGTATTTTGTGAACAAAGCCAAATAGTTTGACATATGGAACTGTAGACTGGCAGAGGAAAAGACCTTGTGGACCTGGAATGGGAATGGGAGTCAGAGTGGAGGACTGTCATGGAAATGAAGATTCTCTGGACCTTGGCACTGTCAACCTGGAAGGACTGTGAGGCTCAGTCATTGGTGCTGACGGATCCGATGGTCTGTGCGGTTTCTTGTGCTTATGCACCTTGGAATGTGCTGCTTCTCTGTGGCCAGAACTCGTGGATGGGGAAAGGATTCAAGAATTTCATTGGTTAATGGACAGAGCTCTCATACTCACCGAAACTGCAACACCCTTGAGGAACAAGAGCTCCACATGCCTGTGTGGGGCTCATTTTCACCTTACAGCAGTAACAACTTCCACACAGAGCATTTCCTGGGGATTAATGACCAGCTGGGTCCCCTTGCACCCATAATCCCTTGCAGCTGGTTGTTAACCCCCAAGAAATGCCCTGGGCTGGGGCTGTATATACATACAAAATATGCTCACTTACTCATTTGGTACCAGGCTGCTGACAGCTGAAAAAAGAAAAAAAGCAATGGGGGAAAATGGTAGGGTCTGTTTTTAAACAGTCAAGAAACTTCCTGGGTTATGAAGTCCTAGCCCAGTGAGGTTCCACTGAGGCAAACAAAATAACCCTGAGAATTATTCTTATTAATATGCAGTAGCCTTGACCTACGTGGTGGGTGCTTTCCAAGCGCTTCAGGACAGTCCCAGCTGTGAGGAGTGCTCAGACTAAGGACTGTGTTGTAACACAGCAAATACCTGTACCCAGCTGTGGTATGGCAGTTGTTGCTGATGTGTGCTGGAATTTAGGCTGTAACTGTTCTGGAAC
Source organism: Gopherus evgoodei (assembly GCF_007399415.2). NCBI lineage: Eukaryota > Metazoa > Chordata > Testudines > Testudinidae > Gopherus > Gopherus evgoodei. The sequence goes on along the minus strand of NC_044331.1, from coordinate 34,270,981 downwards.
ATGGTTTGATCTCATCTACACATCCACAGCCAAAGACAACAGGGGTAACTGGGGCCTAACGCAAGGTCCTTTGTGGTTTGGGAACTCTTGAGGACTTATTTACAGCACTTGGAATAACTTAATTCAATGTCTCCGTTTCCCCCCTCCCCTCTCCAAAAGAAAAAAAAGGTCCTGAAGCTTAAGGCCATTCAAAAGAAACAATACTGGCTCCAGCAGTCAGCAGTATCTTACTGTCCACTACACCTACCTGCCAACACCATTAGTGAAGCCAGGTTAGTTTACTCTTGGGGGTATAGAAATAGCAGTAAGGAGCATGTGCCTGCTCATTGGGGAAATGCGGCAACTCTGTTGCTACAGAGACTTGGACAAACAAAATAATTTCTCAATGGTGCAGTAGTAAATCACCAAAGGCCAAATCAGGCCGTAGTCTCTGGGGCCTTGTCCCAGGAGCCCACACTATTCTGCTGCATGAAGATTGTGGTGGAGAGAATCTGAAGAACTCATGCAGGAGTCCACACACTGGATGCATCACAGGGCTTCGTTCTGCAGGAACTTTTAGCTCCAGCCTGCTGCGGGTGCTTTAAAGTCAGGGGAGGGGCAGTCAGTGGATCTGCAGCTACCTGTATTTTACCAGCCATTTTTACCCTTGGAAGAGGAGTGCACTGGCTGGGAGGATGGGTGGTACTGATGACCCAAAGCAGTAGCAATCACATGGCAGGAGGCCCGAGGAGAGGATTCTGAAGGGCTCTTAGCCTCCTGTGCAGAACTCTGCCCTATGCTTTCCCTTGTTTAGATGCTTTTTCTGTAGTTCATTTCTCTTCCTGGTTTTGATTTTCTCTGGACAGCAGAACTATCTGCACAAATAAAATCATCCTGCTCTCCTGTCCGCTTCTCACTCTGGAATGTGCGTAATACTCTTCATATTTTATTCTTAGCATGTAAACAAGTAGAGCAGCACTAAGGGTGAAGAGAGGAAAATCTGGGCCAGTTTCCTGTAACACTGTAATAGTACTTTTTTCTCCAAAAGAAGCTAGAGTGTTTTAAAGCTAATTTGCTCAGCAATAAGGGAATACTGTGTTTTAAAATGGAAATAAATTTGCTGAGTCTCTAGAAGTTCTGGTAAGGACAGGAGTTCATAAAAAGCTGAGACACACTTGGCTATGGCTACACTAGAGAGCTTACAGTGTAGTCAGGGTAGCAGTGTAGGGTAGCTGCTCTAAGCCGACAAGAGCTCTTAGTTGACTTCATTAATCCAATAAGAGATGGTAGCTAACATAGCATTGTCCACCTCAGCACTTAGGTCAGTATCACTTATGTCACTTGGGGGTGTGTGTGGCTTATTCACGCCCGAGTGACATAAGTGATACCGACATAAGTGGTAGTGTAGACATAGCTATACAGTAACTCCTCCCTTAACGTCATCCCGCTTAACATTGTTATGTTGCTGATCAATTAGAGAACATGCTCGTTTAAACTTGCGCAATGCTCCCTTATAATGTTTGGCAGCACCTGCTTTGTCCAATGATTGCAGAAAGAGCAGCCCGTTGGAGCTAGCTGGTGGGGGCTTGGAACCAGGGTGGGCCGGCAGTCCCCCTATCAGCTCCCCTAAGTTCCCTCTGTGGCAGCCACCCAGCAGGCTATCAATTGTCGGCAGTTCAGCTGTCCCTCCCTCCACAGCCAGCCTCCTCCTTGCTGTGCAGAGCCGGAGGAAAGAGAGTTGCTAATATCAGGGTGTCCCCTCCCTCTGATCCTGTACCCCATCTCCACAGAGCGGAGGGAGGGGTAGGATGCGGGAAAGGACAGGACAGGGCTCAGAACTGAGGGAGCTTGCTGGCAGCAGCTGCTGTCTCAACTTGCTGATCTACTTAAAAAGGCAGTGTACTTAGAGTGGGGTCACCATATTTAAAGGGGCAATGCGCGTCTCACACACACAGTCTCTCTCTCTCACACACACACACAGTGTCTCTGTCTCTCTCTGCCATGCTGTCTCCTCTCTCTATTTATGCTGCCTTGTAGAGCGTGAGGCTACATTAACAATGCGTTAACCCTTGAGGGCTCAGCTGAGTGCTACTTCATCATTTAGCAGCAAGGCATTCTCTGGGAAATACCCCACCCTCTGACTCCACCACCTCAACCAAGCTTCACAATCATCATTGCTGTGTACAGTATTAAATTGTTTAAAACTTACATTGTGTGTGTGTGTATATATATATGTTTTCGTCTGGTGAAAAAAATTTCCCTGGAACCTAACCCCAGCCCTCCCATTTACATTAATATTTATGGGGAAACTGGATTTGCTTAACATTGTTTCGCTTAAAGTAGCATTTTTCAGGAACATAACTACACGTTAAGCGAGGAGTTACTGTCGTTAAGCTTGTATGCAGTGTAGTTGTAGCTGTGTCGGTCCCAGGATAGTAGAGAGACAAGATGGATGAGGTAATATCTTTTACTGGATCAACTTCTGTGGTGAGAGAGAGAGTAGCTTTCAAGTCACACAGAGCTCTTCTTCAGGGCTAAATGCAAATTGGAACACTTTAGCATAAGTAGTTAGCACATATTGTAAGGGGCTGTTCAAGGTAGAGTGCCCCATAATGGTCATTCTCCCACAAATTTCTTTTCAGACACACTACAGGACTGTATCAGAGCTCTCACTTGGCACAGTTAATTTTTATTAGGCCTTAGGGCCTGATCCGAAGAACCAGTGAAGTTGATAAACTAATTGACTTCAGTGGACTTTTAATCAGCCCACAGTGTTTACAACACTTTGCAAGTGAAAAATGGCTAAAGACTTTGCTGCTAAAAGGAGCTTGCAATTAAATTATTTCTGGTAGCATTTTAGTAAGGAAACTGGAGAACACTGTTAAAGGTGCTGATCGTCAAAGAGATCTGCAAATGCAGTTTCTAAGCAGGGATCTGCATATGAATAAGGTCCCACACTTTGCAGGATTGGGGCCACAGTTAGTTTTTTGTTCTCCTGATACTTGTATCTCATATTTGCTGTTCAATGCTGTATACAAATGAAACTGATTTTCATATGACTTTGCAAGCTGCTGTATGAAATTTGCATCTCATCTTACACTTGTCAATTGCAGATGTGATATTATTAAAGAGTGGACTAACAATGTTCAGGCAGGAGCTGCTGTTTAAAAAAATAGCAAAGTAGGAAGAAGAGGCCAATATATATTAATGCTACACTAAGGACTCCTGGCATTTGATGACATGTGAGTGAAGAAGTGACAAAATGGGACCCAATAAGGGAGTCCTTACAGAGGCAAATCTTCCACTTAAATCAATGGGAATCTGGCCTTTGTAGGACATGCTGAATTAGGTCCTTTGAACACAACAGTTTCCTAGATTACAAGGATATAGAATTTCTGTGGGTTACAGAAATCAGATTATGAGGCTGTGGGAAATGGTGCAGACAAGGTCAACATCTTTACTATTAACAGAAATAGCATTTGAATTCTCTGCACAGAAAAGGTTTTTTGTGAATTCTTCATTGCTCTCTCCTATATAAATCAACTGATCCACATTCGCATTGCTTACTGAGCGCCATTCATTTTTAGGGGTACCCTATGTTTATGCAATACTCAGGAATAGTTTAAAAATTGGCAGGGCTCTGGCTTAAGAGACAATGAGATAGGTTTGCAGCTGCAGCCAAGAATCCTATTCACATTTTACTGATTTTCCATAGCGTAGCTCTTGGAAAGAACACAAAACACACTGAAGAAGGAAAATTACACAGCTTTCCTTCATTAAAGAAAGTATTCCTGTGTGTGTTTTCCAAGAGAACATATTAAGATAGAAAATCTCCTTATTTGCTCTATAATATTTAACCTTTTGTTAACCTTTTTGTCTTAATTCCCAATAATTCTTTCACTGATGTTCCTATTTTATTAAATAAAAAATCCCTCAAAATACCAATCTTAGTCCAAAAGAAATGTCTGAGGAAAGATATTCCATTTCACAATGGACTGGCGGATATTTTTTCATCTCCTCCTCTTTTGATTCCTTGTATTTTTTCACTTGCTAATTATTTTGGGCCAATTTCTGCTCTTACTCCCACCTGTAGGAATTGATAGTAATTCCACTGAAGTTAGTGATCTTAACACAGTTTTCCACTAGTGGAAATGAGAGCAGAAATTGGCTCATTAAATTCCTCTTAGAGTTAATTCTCTATAGGGTCATGTCCCATTGATGGGGACTGACAATATTTTACTGACAAAGGACAGATCACAGGCAACTGGGGAAAGTACCTAATAGACATTAAGTCTGCAAAGCGCTACAGCAAGTTTAAAGTGCTAGACAAGTAATATATAATGGTATATTTCAATCTGCCAAACGTGTTCTGGCATTCAAGGAAGAAATGAATTGGACTGTCACACGAGAACGTATGCTGCAGGAAACTCAAAATGACGTGGGATTCAGTGATTTAACAAAAACTATTTTCTATTAACTCAGTTTCGTGAGTTAGCATTTCTGCTGTAAGGACTGGGCAACAGCAGTAGGGAGAGAAACCCATGTTTGTTAGGAGTTAGATTTGGGTCTAAAAAAAGGAAAAACTGATCCTGCATGCAAACAATCACTCTCTAACATCACTGTGTTTTGCCTGCTAAATAACTATAGGAGTGGCCCACAATGGCTAGTGGCTCAGAGGTATGAAACGCATGATTAGCCTGATCCAAACAGATTTTACTGTGCCAATACAAGCCTACGTGTGTGTGCACTGCCTGTGGCTAGAGTCATCAAATAAAAGCCACTTGGGGCTGCCTCATTCTCATTTACCTTCAGTTCTCCAAGAAGAAGGCAGGTATTTATTTGCTTATTGTGAAGGCTTATAATAACCACCAGAGCACTTCACTTGAGGAAAGTTACTACAGGAGCTGAGAGAAAGAATGTGACTTTCAGTTGAATTCACATCTGTTTGCAGACATTTGCCATTTTAGTATTTAAGATCTTCTCGTTAAAGAGATATTGAAAACGCAACAACCCCACAAGAAGGGGGGAGCACTATTCATTGCTTCCTTGAAGGAGATAGATTTTAACGTGCATACATAAAAGGTGTGTTTACTCAAGCGTATAGTCGTTTAGAACTAAACGCACAAGAACAGTCTACAGGGCCATAAAAACAGCCATTGGGAGAGGCAGCATTTAATCTGCAGCATTTAACTCACGGCTGAGCCAAGAATGCCTCCATTCACATCCCAACCCAGCCAATGACTCATTGCATGGCCTAGGGCCCAATCCTTCAAACCACCACTACCTAGCCTCGGATTTACTACTGTAAGCAGCCCCATCGACTTCACAACAGTGGGCAAGCGCAGGATTGGACTCTTACAGCCCCATTATCTGGTATTCCAGCCTTGCACTAAGGAAGGGGGATTATTATTAATCTATTTTTGCACCTCTGGTATTTTCAGGGCTTCTGAGGGACAGCCCCATCCAAGTTAGATCAGACCTAGAGCTCCTCAAACATATTCTGCTTGTTTCCCATGGGAAGCAGAGAATAGCTGAAGCAAGGAAATGCTCTGGCAATGTTCTAGCCCACCCTTACATTCTTGGTGGGAGGCAGATACAGTGCCATTACAGCAGCTCTGCACCACTGAGAGAGGCCTGTGACACTGGAAATATTCCCTGCCGTGATATTTCCATCCCCTTTCTACAGTGATGAACAGAGGCCAGGGGCAATGGAGAAGCAGCTCCAGTATACCTCCTGTGATGCAGTAGGGACTGTCTGTGTGGGGAGTGGGAGAGCAGGGGAGGACTTTAGGGGATGGACGATGCCAGAGCCTGTAACCTGAGCTAGGTAAGGGAGGGGAAAGGTCAACACCTTTGCCCGGGAAGGGGACAAAGGAAGGGAGTGGCAGGAGGGAAGCAGTTTGAGTTTGGGCTTGGGGCTGTGTGGGCGGAATTCAGGGTATCCTAGCTAGGATCCAAGCACCCTGAAAGCCCAGAAGGACTCAGTGGAGGGGTCCTGACTGTGCCTGCAAGCTCTGCTGTAACCTGTGTTCCTGTTGTCCAATAAACCTTCTGTTTTACTGGCTGGCTAAGAGTCACTGTGGGTCCCAGGAAGAGGGGTGCAGGACCGGACTCCCCACACTCCGTGACAACTGGTGGGAGTGGCGGGAGATACTGCAGCCCGTGGATGGCGCTTCCTGCAGTAAGTGACTGGGGAGCAGTAAAACGAAGGGGTGATTAACCCCTGGGAGTGTGTGCCCAGTGAGAAGGACTTTGCAGTAACAGGGTCCCCCGGGGGATTGCAGCGAGCGGTCCCAGGGGCGAAGGAGTCGGCAGCTCGACCCTGGCAGAGAGGTGGTGACCTCACGAAGGGCTGGTGCACTAGGGGTCCCCCTGGAAACCATGGGGAGCGGCGAGCACCCCGGCCTGTGAGTGGCCAGCAGGAAGATGTATGCCAAGCGGCGCAAGTGTGACCTGCTGGAGCTGTGCAAGCAGAGGGGGCTGCGCCCGGGAAGGCTCACCAAGGACCAGCTGATTGCCCAGCTGGAGCAGGGAGACCGCATGAATGAACGGAGCCCTGTCTCTGAGGGAAGCAGCCGAGCAGATGCAGCTCAGGCATCAGTGTCTGTCCCCGCTGGGAGTGGTCAGCCGGCGGACGAGGGCTTCCCGAGACCCCCCCTTCCTAGGCGTAGGGGAAGGGCGGGGAGGAGCCCAGTGTATACCGAGGGCACCGTGACACCCCCGGCCAGCAGGGGATCCTCCCGGCAACGCTCGGCATCCGTGGAGCGGAGGCGGCTGGAATATGAAAGGGAGCTGAGACGGGAAGAGCTCGAATTAAAGAGGCGAGAGCTGGAGGAGAAGGCGAAACAGCGTGAACATGAGGAGAACCAGCGTGAACATGAGGAGAACCAGCGTAAACATGAGGAGAACCAGCGCCAGCGTGAGTGGGAGGAGAAGGAGAAACAGCGTAAACATGAGCTGGAGCTGGCCCGGCTGAGAAGCAGTGAGGCTCCGGCTGCGGTGAGTGAGGGGGGGCCCAAGCCTACAAAGAGCTTTGATAAGCACTTGCTGCCCCGGCGTAAGGAGGGGGAGGACATAGATACCTTCCTGACGGCCTTTGAGAATGCCTGCGAGCTGCACAGGGTTGATCCTGCAGACAAGATCGCATTTCTCACCCCCTTACTGGACTCCACAGCTGTGGAGGTGTACAGCCGACTGAAAGGGGCGGAGGCAGGGGACTACGAACTGTTCAAACAGGCCCTGCTCCGCGAGTTTGGGCTGACTCCTGAGATGTACCGGAAAAAGTTCCGGAGCCAGCGTAAAACCCGTGAGGTCACATACCTACAACTGGTCAACCGGGCGCAGGGGTATGCCCGCAAGTGGACAGCTGGGGCCCAAACTAAAGAGGACCTGCTTGACCTATTCATACTGGAGCACCTGTACGAGCAGTGCCCGTCCAACCTGAGGCTGTGGTTGATGGACCAGAAGCCGGAGAACCCGCAGCATGCAGGCCAGCTGGCCGACCAATTTGTGGACAGTCGGGCAGGGGATGGCAGGGAGGAGTCTCGAAGGAGCAGGCCTGCCTCAACGCAGAGAGACAGTCATCCTGGGACCTCCCAAAGGGGGCCTTGGAGAACCCCCCCAAAAGGGGAACATCCAGCGGCAGGTCCCTCCGACCCACTCAAGGAGACCCACGAGATATGGGCTGCTATCGCTGTTGCCAACGAGGTCACGTACGGGCCCAGTGCCCCAAGCTCAGGGACAGACCAAGCAGACCCAACCCACAGAGGGTGGACTGGGTAAAAACCCAATCGGAGGAGGGGCTACATTCCCAGGAAAGGGGGGTTGGCAACATACCACCTGTGGATGCTCCAGGTTCCGGGTTTTTGGTTTACCGGGTGGGCGCGGGGCTGCCCCTCCGGAAAGAGTGCATTGTTTCCCTGGAAGTGGATGGGAGGAAGGTCACTGGGTACTGGGACACAGGCGCAGAGGTGACGCTGGCCCGGCCCGAGGTGGTGGCCTCAGATCGGATGGTGCCCGACACCTACCTGACCCTGATGGGCGTGAGTGGGACCCCATTCAAGGTACCCGTGGCAAGGGTACACCTGAAATGGGGGGCCAAGGAGGGCCCCAAGGATGTGGGGGTACACCAATATTTGCCCACTGACGTGTTAATGGGAGGGGACCTTGAGGACTGGCCTAGTAACACCCAGAGTGCCCTGGTCGTGACTCGTAGTCAGAGTCGGCAAATGGCACTGCTCCCCGACAACAGGGAAGATACTCGACCTGAGGTGCAGGACCCTAACTCAGGGAACGGGGAACGCCCAGGGGCACGGTGCAGAGAGGCTGCGGCCTCAGACCCAGCCAGCAAGAGAGAGCCGGTCCCCATTCCTGTCCCAGCTGCTGAGTTCCAGGCCGAGTTACAGAAAGATCCCTCCTTGCGGAAGCACAGGAACCGGGCTGACCTTAGTGCGGTACAGACCATGAGGAGAGGTTGCAAGGAGAGGTTCCTGTGGGAGAAGGGGTTCCTGTACCGAGAATGGGCTCCCCCAGGGGAGGTAGAGTCATGGGGGATCAGGCGGCAGCTGGTGGTTCCCCAGAAGTTCCGTCACAAGCTGCTGTACCTGGCCCATGACATCCCTCTCGCAGGGCACCAGGGAATCCGGCGCACCAGGCAGAGGCTGCTACAGAACTTTTACTGGCCTGGGGTCTTTACCCATGTCCCACAGTACTGCCAATCCTGTGACCCTGCCAGAGGGTGGGGAAGGCCCGGGACAAGGGGAAAGCGGCTTTGAGGCCTTTACCCATCATAGAAGAACCTTTCCAGAAGGTGGCCATGGACATAGTGGGACCCCTCAGCAAGACGACCCGGTCAGGGAAGAAATACATCCTGGTGGTGGTGGATTTGCCACTCGCTACCCCGAGGCGGTGGCCTTGTCCTCTATCAAAGCAGACACAGTGGCAGATGCGCTGCTGACAATTTTCAGCCGGGTGGGGTTCCCCAAGGAGGTCTTAACGGACCAGGGGTCCAACTTCATGTCGGCCCTGCTCCGGTCCTTATGGCAGAAATGTGGGGTCCAGCACAACTGGGCCTCAGCGTATCACCCCCAGTCCAACGGGCTGGTAGAAAGGTTCAACGGGACACTGAAGATGATGCTAAAAACATTTATGAACCAGCATCTGCAAGATTGGGGACAGTACTTACCTCACCTGCTGTTTGCGTACAGGGAGGTGCCCCAGGAATCTACCGGGTTTTCACCTTTCGAACTGTTGTATGGAAGGCGGGTGAGGGGGCCCCTAGACCTGATGAGGGACGAATGGGAGGGGAAGGCCGCTCCCGAGGGAGAGTCAGTGGTGGAGTATGTCCTGACCTTCCGGGAAAGACTGGCTGAGCTCATGGGCCTGGCCAGGGAGAATCTGGCCCGAGCCCAGAGGAGGCAGAAGGTGTGGTATGACCGCACAGCACGAGCCCGTGCCTTCGCCACCGGGGATCAGGTGATGGTTCTTATCCCCGTGAGGAGAAACAAACTCCAGGCCGCCTGGGAAGGGCCCTTCAAGGTTATCAAGCAACTGAATGAGGTAAACTATGTGGTGGAGCTGTCAAACCGGGCACATCACCGTCGGGTGTACCATGTGAACATGATGAAACCATACTATGACAGGGAGAATGTGGTGTTGGCCGTGTGTGGACATTGGGAGGGGCAGGGAGATGACCCCTTAGTGGATCTATTCCCTGGGACAAAAGCTGGTTCCCCCCTGGAGGCGATTCCCCTCTCTGAGCAACTGACCCCGGGCCAGCACGCTGAGATCAGAGGGGTGCTGCATCTGTACCGGACAGCTGTTTTCCAACCAGCCTGGACGCACTAATTTGACTGTCCACCGGGTGGAGACCGGGTCACATGCCCCTATAAGATGCTCCCCTTTTCGGGTCACTGGTAAAACTGCCCAGGATCTTGAAAGAGAGGTCAGGGACATGCTGGATTTGGGGGTGATCCAGCCGTCTTCCAGCCCTTGGGCCTCGCCAGTGGTGCTAGTCCCCAAGAAGGATGGGTCAATCCGGTTCTGTGTGGACTATCGAAAGCTCAATGCCATCACCGTATCTGATGCCTACCCTATGCCCAGGCCTGACGAGCTCCTAGACAAGCTGGGAGGTGCTCGGTACCTCACCACTATGGATCTTACCAAAGGCTACTGGCAAGTGCCGCTGGACGCAGATGCCAGGCTGAAATCGGCCTTTATCACCCCTCTGGGGCTCTATGAGTTTCTGACCCTGCCCTTTGGCCTCAAGGGAGCGCCGGCCACCTTCCAGCGCCTGGTGGATCAGCTACTGAGGGGGATGGAGAGTTTTGCCGTGGCGTATATTGACGACATCTGCGTCTTCAGCCAGACCTGGGAGGACCACATATCCCAGGTTAAACAAGTCCTAGACAGACTCCGAAAGGCTGGGTTAACAGTAAAGGCGGAGAAGTGCAAGGTGGGGATGGCTGAAGTATCTTACCTGGGCCATCGGGTGGGGAGCAGCTGCCTGAAGCCGGAACCAGCCAAGGTGGAGGTGATCAGAGACTGGCCTGCTCCCCAAACCAAAAAGCAGGTCCAGGCCTTTATTGGGATGGCGGGGTACTATCGAAGGTTCATGCTCCACTTTAGTGCCATAGCCGGCCCCATCACTGAACTGTGCAAAAAGGGGAAGCCAGACAAGGTGATCTGGACTGAGCAGTGCTAGGAGGCTTTCCGGGCACTGAAGGAGGTTCTGGTTAGTGGCCCCGTTCTGGCAAACCCAGATTTTGACAAACCCTTTATGGTGTTCACTGATGCCTCAGACACGGGACTGGGGGCAGTGTTGATGCAGGAGGATGAAAAGGGGGAGAGACACCCCATCGTGTACCTGAGTAAGAAGCTGCTACCCCGGGAACAAAGCTACGCGGCCATCGAGAAGGAATGCCTGGCCATGGTGTGGGCCCTTAAGAAACTAGAGCCATATCTCTTTGGGCGACACTTCACCGTGTACACCGACCATTCTCCCCTGACCTGGCTGCACCAGATGAAAGGAGCCAACGCCAAGCTCCTGAGGTGGAGCCTGCTCCTGCAGGACTATGACATGGATGTGGTCCATGTGAAGGGAAGTGCCAACCTGACAGCGGATGCGTTGTCCCGGAGAGGGGACCCTGAACTTCCCCAGGTCACTGGGCAGAGTGACCCTGCTCAGTTCAGTCTCGAAGGGGGGAGAGATGTGATGCAGTAGGGACTGTCTGTGTGGGGAGTGGGAGAGCAGGGGAGGACTTTAGGGGATGGACGATGCCAGGGCCTGTAACCTGAGCTAGGTAAGGGAGGGGAAAGGTCAACACCTTTGCCCGGGAAGGGGAACAAAGGAAGGGAGTGGCAGGAGGGAAGCAGTTTGAGTTTGGGCTTGGGGCTGTGTGGGACGGAATTCAGGGTATCCTAGCTAGGATCCAAGCACCCTGAAAGCCCAGAAGGACTCGGTGGAGGGGTCCTGACTGTGCCTGCAAGCTCTGCTGTAACCTGTGTTCCTGTTGTCCAATAAACCTTCTGTTTTACTGGCTGGCTGAGAGTCACTGCGGGTCCCAGGAAGAGGGGTGCAGGGCCGGACTCCCCCACACTCCGTGACACCTCCCCTCCTCCACAATTAGTACCTGAAAACATTCCATGCTTCCTTATCCTTCCACTATTTCTTATAGAGCACAAGACATTGTGAAGTCTCTTAGTTTCCATCAATTGCCCAGGATCCAGTAGTACAAACCTTTGGATGATCTGAAAGCATCTTTTTAACTTGCTTCCATTCCTCTACCCTGGCTGCTGGGAGAAAAGATGGGTAGTGTACCCCCTCTCCCAGCAACCAAGGTGTGTGTATAGGAAAAAAAGGGGATGAGACATAATAGTCACCAATCCAGACCCATCCCCATTTTTTCAAGTTTTCCAGTAACAGGGCAAGCAATTAAAATGAGCAGGCAATCAAAATAAAGACAAATACATAATTAAAATCCAGCTGCTGAAAACTGTGAGGGGGGGGGAAAGGAAAAGAATAGCTCATTCAGAGTGGGCTTGCCACAGAACTTTCAAAGAGTTACTATACCAAGTACATGAATATCTAAGATACACAAATATGCTATGGTGGGATTTTAAGATGTGCCCACTGTTGGGAGTTTTGTTACTTACTTCACTGAGAACAGAATTAGGCCCAGGCCTTTTGAAAAATTCTACTCACCAGCATAGAGAGATGGCCCTGAGCGGTAAAACTGGATCAGAGTGTGAGGATACACGTCTTTACTGCCCCAGTTAACTACTTGACTGCGAAATAATGTTCAAGCTATACAGAATGGTATATTAGGCAGCCAGCAAGACATGCTAACTCGAGTTGTAGCCTATATCCCAAGGAACCAAGACAACTCGAGTTAAAAGCACCACCATACTCGAATAAGGGTTTGGATAGACTCGAGTTAGGGGCAATACTTGAGTTACGATTTATCTTTGCAGTGAAGACAAGTCCTGAGCGTGTTTGGACTGAGAGGTTTGGTTCTGACCAAGTCTCTAAGAATATACACACACAACAACAAATAAAAATTAAGAGCACATTATTATAGTACAAATTTTTAATTTTTAAAAAGTTTTTAAACTATTGTGACCCTCTGGCAATAGGGCAAAATGTAATATGTTATTCATTTTGGCATTGTTTTCATTTTACTCTTAGAGAAGATGGAAAGCCAGCTTGTCTATATATTTTATCCCAATGAGCCATAGCCATGCATATTCATGCTTTACATAGACAAAAAAATGAAAAGATTAAAAATAAAAATCACAGGACAGCAAAATTTTAAAAATGTCCTAAAATGTGCGTTTATTTCATATCATTATACAACGTTTACATACAGGTATACTTTTAAAACTGCTCAATATGTGCGTAAAATAAAGTGAGGCAAATACCAATTTATAAATTCCCCCCCAATTCCACACAAATAAAATACATTTTAAAAACAATCTCCCAAATTTATGTTTTCTCCAGAATTTACTAATCTTCATTTCAACATGAAAAATACAATGGAATGGATACTCAGGTTGAAATGCTGACCCTACACATTTGTAATGAGCTGCAAATATACAAGCGAAAAACCAAAAGTCTTAAATATTGTCTGTGGCTTACAAATCCTTGGTTTTATTGAATTAGCACAGCTCAATAAAACTCAGATAAAATAAATACCATGCTGGACTAACTTCTGAATTGTACATAGCAAACAAAAGACCACAGCTGTACCTTTTGTTCAAAGTAGCACCAGTCCACACCTGATTTGTCTCTCCAACATTAACTGTCCTGTTAAATATATAGCTGGCACTTGAGGTTGGTATTGTTTCTGACACATCAAAGATGCCTGGACAGACTAAGCATACTGGTGTTGCTGAACTCTCTACAAAGTGTAGGCAACATTATATTGGGAAATGGCACATTGAAACCATAATAGAATAGTTCAACCTGCATATGGCTTGCCCATTTTGGTGTTTCCCTGACCCCTGCCTAGTATTTAGCAGATGTTCCTGTGACTGTGGTGAAACTAAAAGAAAAACATGTTTAAGGGGTTTCATGGCAAGCAGGTGTAAAAACAAACAAATAAGTATGTGGTTGCAGCTAAGGAGGTTTTCACATGTTGTTTAACTCCAGTAAAGTTTGATCCAGCATCTGATGCATACTAAGGTTTTCTTCTTGGCATGGGCCACTTTCTCTGTTATGGGATTAGAAAATCAAAATGTGAATAGCAGCTCTTTGGAAACATCAATTTTCTGTACATGAAGGCATGCAATCATCACTTATAATGGAGGGATTTATTATGATAAGTAGTGTACATGCTCATAAATACCAATGTTCCCAGCCAAGACAACTAGGGAATGGTCCAAACTAACAACATGAACTGCAAGTGATGCAAGTTTTGAACTGTTCTGCAGCTGCATATATTAAAAACAACACACTGCCAAAAATAGACTAGATTTTTGTAAGTTCCAGATGCCATGTGCTGTGGAAATGGGGAGTTTTAAACTTTTTTTAATGAATAGGGTAACAATAAATGACATAATTAGTTAATCTGTATTCTAGGCAGCTCCACACTTTTGAAGTCACATTATAATTCAGAACTTGCAGAGAATGAGAACAAAAGAACCAAAACCTGAAATAACAAGTTATATCAGCTGTTAAATAAAACAACAGCAGTTTCATTGGCAGTTAGTAGTTTTATGTTGCCACGCACACCTTTTTCCCTCTAGAACAGTCATTCAACACTCTTACATGATACAGTATGTGAGCACAATGTTCTGGAGCTACATGCTACCAGAAGCCAATAAAACCGACTTTATTCTGATGCAAGTATCCTCTAAACTGACCAGGTATTTCCAAAAGGGGTTCCTATTTCAAGACTGCTTTTATTCAAATACAAGCCAATTTTATTGTAATTCCAAACAGTGCATTACATTTCTAGATACAAAATAGCTGCGAGTACGTTTTATTTGGTTTTGAAAACCTGAATCTGGCTAATAATCTTCCCCTAGTTACCAGAAAAATTCCAATTTCTGACATGAGCTAAAAAGGATTATGATCTCTCTACAAAGAGCGGGGGTTCGTTTTTAAAATATCATCAGCTACTTACTGTAACTGGTATTGAAGTGGAAAGAAACTATTGCATACGCAAAGGAAGAATTTGTGGCTGCTCCAGGATACTACGGGTGCCTTATCAGAAGTGTTACTTCTTCCACTTGCACTTCTTCCCAAAGAGTGAATTGAGAATTTCATCCATTAATTTACAGCAGTTACAATATCTTGGAAATCAATTTATAGGTTTCTTGCATATTTCTACCTTGACTCATTCATTCCTGAGGAACTTCAGAGTAAGTTTGTTTAGACACAACTAAGTTTATTCCCACTAAAGCTTAATCCTCATTCAATGCCAACTTTAGTTCATTAGTTAGGCGACTGTTTTGCTCAAGTTGCTGGTAGAGATGGTCTGTACAGTCAGCAAGCAGGTTAGAAGAAAAAGAGAGGCAGAATGAACAAAGATTAGACAGAGAAAACAGGAGAGCAAGAGTTAATAAAGAAACTAGTCACACCACAGACAGTTCAGTACCTAGTTACACATGAGAGAATTCTTTACCTTAGGAATCCCTTTATATTCTAGTTCTCTGATGACTAAATACCTACTCCAAAGCTCAAGAAACAGTTTATAGTCCATAAAGGATTTCTCTAAGACCTCTTTTGTGGAGTAGGCTTGTAAGTCAGGAAAACAGGAAGAAAAATGGGACAATTGCTACAGTATTCTCAGTGAAGCCACATGGAACAAACTTCCCAGCTTAAATTCATATACATGAGCAATGTACATAGGGTTTACTTGTTTTATGAATGCCATGACTCCTTACAAATGTAGAAGAGATGGCAGAATCGTATTCAATACTAGCTGACTAAAAGTAATAGCATAATCAGCCCTTACTGCAGCAGAAATGCATTCGTCAACAGCATACTATTTCTTGGCTCAATTCAGGTCACACTGAAATCACTGGAGCTTTTTCCACTGAATCTCCCATTGGAGTTTTACCATTAAGTTCAACAGGAATTTGCTCAAGCCCCACATACTTCACTGCATGTTCCCTTTATTGGGCAATTTGGTAGCAATTTAGGAAAAGAACGTGTATTTCTCAGCTATTGAAATAGGGAGATTTGAGGCCTTTAAACTGGAATAAAAAACTCACAAGTGCCCCCTTGACAGCTTTCAACAAAAGACACCTTTCGTGTTATAGGTGAATGATAGGGTTGAATGTATGCTTGAGTATGGCAAACTAGTAAAGGACCATTAACAGAGTTGATTTTCAAGGACTGGAGAAAAACCTCCACAGCTACGCTATTTAGAGACTAAATCTAGAAAGGCCTATTCCATGAAGTTCCATTCAGTTTCTCTTTCATTTTTTGTGTTTTTTTCTTAATAGCCTGGCTGTGAAATCTGAGACAGGTCTACACAGTTTCTGAAAATCCTTACTCCACAACTTATTCAATTGTGGGGAATCATCCATTTTGCTTCTTTTACCCTTCTTGATAGTTGCAACGGAACGCTTTCCCCCTAGAAGATAGGTGTCCAGCACCTCACAAAGACGGCAAGACCTTGCAATGAATTCATTTGTAGGACGCACTTGTGTAATCAGAGGCAATCACCAATTGCTCCTCCTGGGAACCCAGGCTCCACTGACCAGGAGAGTAAGATCAGAGGATATACCAGAACACCACTACCAAACTAACTCAATTTCCTTCTTTTACTTTTTCTTTTCCCATTCAACCTTTTATATTAACATACACTTGGAAACTGTATCCAAACCTAGATGTAGCTAAGCTTCCATTTTGAATGCCAAAATGTATTTAGTGGTTATACAAACAATACTGTGTTACAATTTGAATGAAAATATGAATGTTTACCTGCATCAGTCAAAACTAAAGTTATATAAATCATTGAAGTAAGGATTCCCAATCTTTCTGTGTGCCCAAACTGAGACTAGTCCTAAAATAACTAGCCACACTTGGAAATGCTGATCTTATGCTTAATTCACTAACATTTAAATTTATACATAAAAAGGGAAAAAGCCAAATAGGGGCTTTTAACCTTGATAACTAGTGGATTTAAATTAGAAAAAGAAAAGAAATAAAAACCACTGGCAAGGCCATAGTCAAGTTTAAAAATAAATATGTTTAAATCTGGACAATCTTCACAATCATAGCAACTCTACTGAAATTACACTAAATAAATAAACCCATTGTGTTCCCTCCATAGCTTGTTCCAGAGCTTTTTCTAATAAGCAGTAACGTGGGTGAACAAACAGATATACTGAGCTGACAAGATCGCATGAGCCGAAGTTATTAAAGAAAAGGGGAAGAGGTAATTTCCACCTGTATTCAAAAAACGAGGGGAGTGAGGAGTAATTACCAAATGTGAAGAAACAGCAGGGAGGGATGAAGGAAGTATTTTCAAGCTTCATGGAGAATTGCAACTAATGGCAGGTTTTAAAAATATAAATGAAAAAGCTCTACACGAGGTTACTTGATGGTATCTTTTAAACTGGAATGAGACATAGCCAAATTAAAAAGCTTTCAGAATGGTAGCCATGTTATAGTCTGTATCAGCAAAAACAACGAGGAGTCCTTGTGGCCCCTCAGAGACTAACAAATGTATTTGTGCATAAGCTTTCGTGGGCTAGAACCTACTTCATCAAATGCATGAAGTGATGAAGTGGCTTCTAGCCCACGAAAGCTCATGCCCAAATACATTTCTTAGTCTCCAAGGTGCCACAAGGACTCCTCATTGTTTTTCCAAATTAAAAAAGTTACTGTTCTACAACTTTAAAATGGAGCACCCTCAAATTCAAGATCAAGTACATTGGCCAGAGCTTATTGACATTTTGAGCATTAGAACTTTAGCAACAAAATCAAATGAAAGGAATAATTAGTAGTCAGTTCAGTTTAAATTGATATTCACTTTAATGTAAAGCTGTTTAAAAAAAGGACTTTTTCCATTACGAAGGAAATTAAGGTAAAATAGTTACAATGAACGTAAGTCCTTCTGAAGCAGCATTAAGGCTTAGTTGTACATTACAGTAGGAGAGCAAGAAACGTCAATATTTAGTGTTTTGTATTTAAAAGGAACACTGTCAGGTCAATCTGAACCCATCATTTAGGTTTTGTCAGACAAAATTTTACAAAACCTGAGATCAATGGAAATAATTTAATTATACATGACAATGACACATTTTTTTGGTTCAGATTTAAAAACATTCCCCTGAAGTCTCTGCAACTGGAACTTGCAGCTTTGTGCTAGCAGTTTGTGAACTAAGAATGAAAGTGAAACTATATGTTTTCATCCAGTGAATGTAAAAAGTAAACTTACAGTACCTATGGTGATAGATAAATCAATTTTTAAAATTCCATAACCCACATTGTTAATGAACACAGATAAGGACATTTAGTTATCTTATTTTGGAAAGAAAAAGAAAACATAGGATTTTTCACCTGACGCTATCCCTTTAAAAGTTCTTTTACTAGAAGTTAAACAACAAACTTATATAATGCAGGAAGTCTTCCATATCAAGACTTCAAGCTAGTAGGAAATTTTGGACTCTCTAGAAAAAACACAACTGTCAAGCACTTAAGGACCAAACTATACTCTCAGCTATGTTCCCACGACCGAATGACCCTAGTGGGAGCTGTGTCCTTGCAGATTTTGGCTTAACAAGAAGACTAAAAAACCACTAAACTCTAAGAAAAAGTCATATCATCTGAATTTTAATTTGAGAGAAAATGAGGTTTGCGTTACAAAAGCGACCAATTTAAGATAGCCAAGATTAGCATTCTTATGCCACAGACTGGTATTTTTCATTTTGAAATTCTGCATTGTTTGATATTCTAGCAAGATGTTTGTTGGGGTCAGTGAGGAGGGGGAGGAAGGAGCAGCAGAAAAAGAAAGAAAAGAAAATCAAAAATTAATCCTTAATGGCAAAAAAAAGCAGATTTTTAATCTGATTGATAGTTGAAATGATAATTTAAATAAATAAAAGGCAAAGGAATAGCAAAAGGGATACATCTGACACAGTGGGATGTTTATTTTACATTGAAAGAAGTAGAGTTTCTGTACAATAGAAGGCACAAAGAGAGCAATGTCCTGAGTCAGGATGCTAAAAGCAAAGAATAAGCTGGAGGACAGGACAGTGAACCCATGAAACATCCAAGAGCTTGGAAAGGTGGTTTATCCAGCTTGATGAAGATATCTTTGGAGAGGTGAAGCAAAGAAATTTATCTGCATGAAGATAAAAGGTGGGAAATAAAAGTGGCATAATGGAAAGAATTCAGAAAGCAGCAGAAATAGCACATGGAAGCAAACATGCCAAGATGAATACCAGTGAAATATCACACCACATCTCCTTTTGGAACGCTATTGCAATGCCTTCGTTTAAATATCTATAGAGAAATGTATTTATAGCAGAGAGTCAATTCCTAATTATTGTTCCATTTGTTAAACTCCACTTACAAAAAAGTTACCTATAATTCAAAGCTAATTACAGAAATGCAGTTATAGCTATGAAATCTTCAAAGTCTATGATGTTGTCTCAAATTTTAAGCCTACTTTCAAATCAGAAATCTCTCAAATTTAAATTATGCTACAATTGTTAGCAAGAAGATTTTGCATACAAGGCACTGCATGTTGTTCTCTGTACAATTGTTAGCAAGAAGATTTTGCATACAAGGCACTGCATGTTGTTCTCTGTAAATGGAGATAAAGCTGTTACAGTCCTACAAACTGTTTATAAGGATCTTAGTGTGATAAATCACTGTGTGGAATTGTATTTCTCGGCTTAGAATCAAAACATACAAAACAGATAATATTAGACCACAACCAAGGAGTTCCAACACTGGAAAGTTAGGGGAAAAAAATATCATAATTTGCATATTTAGGGATGCTTAAAAAAAATTATCGGGGGGGAAAATGTAAAACCTTCAAAACATGCAAAAAACACTTGTGGCTCTAACCAAAGGCTAAAACGTGTTGAACTCTGAAACTGAAGTGTAGAAATTGAAAGTAACATCTGCAGATAGGTGTGCTTTAGACAGAGCCACAAGTGTTCAGGGTTTTCTGATCTCAGTTTTAAAACAAATTAGTGCACATGACAGTTATCAGTATGAGGAGGGGAGAGAGAATGTAAAGGTTTCTGCATAGCTGACTTCTGTTCAATGTCTTCAAAGCACGCAAGAAAATTCAGTCTGCTTGAAATGACACTATACCAACCAAACAAGACATTAGTCGGTCAGACCCTATGTATCTTGCAATTTTACCACTTTTTCATTTTTTCTGCTCAAAGTAAAAACTTCTGCCTTTTTACTCAAGCCAATACTCTATATTTCCACCGCTTTTTCTCTCAAACTACTTTTTTTCACCGCTAACAAATATGGGAAGGTTTATTTTTCAAATGCTCTTCACCGAAACAACGCACATCCCAACAGCTGTCACTTCTATTTTTAAAAATGGCCTTAAAGAGGTAATCACTATGATAAAATGAAAAACATTCTCTGTCGAAAGTACTCTCTGTATGGCATATAAGGAGACTCTTATCTTTTGGCAACTTCAAAATGATGAGCACTGTAGAAATTCTTGAACAGAAGTGAACTCAGAAGTAGAAAGCAAAAGAACAACCAAAGGGAAATGAGCCAGATAACTGCAAGGGAAAGCAGGTTCATGGATACAAAACAAATGGGTAAAAGTGAGTTGATTAAGCCAGCCTTGCAAAATTGTCAGAAAATTTACAAGATCAGGCATAATACTTGTCCACCCTTTAGCATGATGAAGAAAATACTAACGATGCTTTAACATCCAATCACACCCATTCAACGTATTCCTCCCCCTAAAGAGTGAGCAAGTATAATTTTGCAAGGCTGCAACTAAACAATTGTGAGGGTAGAGAAGCAGGTGCAGGCACAGGCTGAGAGGACATTTACATGGAAGTCATATCATTGAGAGCGTGGTCCAGCTCCTCGCTGATTGCTTTGTACTTCAGTTTCTGAGAATATAACTCATCTAATATTCACCAGGGAAGGCAGAGGTGAAAGGAAATGGAGAATGTCAGGTGATGGAAGGTGAAGGTGGTGGCATGGGTCACAATCCGGAAACAGCATCAAAAAAGGGGAACAGTGCACAGAAGTAAGTGGTGTGGCAGGCAGAGAACAAAACAAATAATATATAAATAAGGAAGTAATACAAATGGTGAACAGCTTTATGTGAAAAGTCAATTAAAATTACTGCATCTTCAGTAAGCCAAGCTGAGACATAGATAAAGCTAAAGAAAATAAAGTGTGCAACGAAAAAATAATTCCCACTTCCCTACACTGTATTTAACTTGCATTATACAAGTTCTCAAGGTTCATGCAATGAGCCACAAGCCAGACGCAGAGAGAACAGGCTTGAAAATGGTGCTTAGGGAGAACCAGGTATCTCACTTCTGCTTTCAAAAGATATTTTGGGGTTTGTATGATGTCACACCCTCAGGCTTTTCCAGAGGATTAGTTCTTCCCAAGCATCTTATTTTTCTTTCTTTCTTTTTTTTTTTTATAACTGAGAATGTGACCATAAATTCTCTGCAGCTGGCTGGCTCTTTTATAACCTTTAAAGACTTCTTGCACAAGTCAGCTTCCTATATCAAGCAATTAAGCTTCTTAACAATAGTGAAAAAGTTAAAACAATTTTACGAGTAAATCTCATATAGCTTAACCTTTAATTACAAAGCACTATTGAATTCTATTCTCAAGATAAAAGAGAATTCTATTCTCTTTACTGCGATTCTGATAGATTTATTGGAGCCCTAAAAGCAAACTTTGTGAGGTTAAATAGGCTGTGCTCCTGAATGTGTATACAATCCATTAACTTCACTGAAAATAGCAGCTGTTCTATGTCATGAAATAGTTGCCCTGACCTGCACTTATCTCAGTCATAAATGAAATTAACTCAATATTCCTAATTATAACAAACAACATACTACTCATTGCTGATATTGTAAAGTAATTAAACTAGCATATTAATAACATTTGCCATCTGATCATTTTCCATATCTGAATATCCAAGTAGAAGAGTTTAAAGCAAAAAGTCTTAGAATATCAAAGAACAAGAAACAGGCAAGAGCAAAACACTGTCCAGCGAAAAAGTTTAATTAAGTAATAAATTTGGACTGGAAAACACTTCATTAATTTAGGGTCTTATCCTGCCCATTTTAGTTATGTGAGTAGTCCACTTATTTGCATGGGACTAATCACATGGAATAAAGATTTGTAAGACTGGGCACTAGATGAAGCCCATGGGTGAATATCAGCTTTCTACTCTGCAGGAAGTGTCAAAAATAAAACACAGCCATACCTTCTAAGTCGTCGATGCTCTTCTCCAGCTTGGTTACTGACCTCTCAGCAAATTCAGCACGGGTCTCAGCCTGGAGTTAAAAAGACACACAAAGTCAAAAACTATACAAATGACTTTAGGAAACTTTCATGATATTTACAAATACAAAGGCAACAACGAGTATGAGAAAAAAATTTCTGTTCAATGACAGAATAATAGGAAATAGGTGTAAAATCACAATCATCCTCCAATATTGTCTAATGCGCTATAGCTTTGATGCTAGCATCTAACATTATGCTATTTTCCACACTGACACGTTAATTTCATATCAGTCAGAGCAGTATCATAAGATCCATTAGTACAAGATTATTCTAATTTTACCTCCTTCAGTTTGTCAGTCAGGATCTTTATCTCCTCTTCATATTTGTCTTCCTTCTGTGAGTACTGTAATTAGAAAGAGCATCAGATGTCAGACAAAATATTTTCTATATGAAAATACAACATGTATGACAATCTTCCACTGTAATGACAACCATATACTGTACTAGTTCTAGGTATGGAAGTACTTTAGTTTATCTTTCAAGACATAACGGTCTTGTTCTCATTTATTAAAAGGGCCACATTTTGCCCAAGTTGCAGAGTGGTAACTCAGGGCAGCATTTGGTACTATAATTTTAAGGTAGGAGGACAAGTTGGAAAAAATTAAGTATCTCAGCACACAAATTGCATTTTATAGCTATAAATATCAAGTTTTAAGTAACACTGATGGATAATTAATGTTATGCATATTTTGATTATGTACTTGAATTAATGTCAGATTTCTGGCAATGGCCTGATAGTATCTAAGTAACAAATCTTAATATTTCCATTTACCAAAAGCCTTATTGAAATACAGTATAAACATTTAAGGACAATGCATAAAAATCCAGGCCACTGGGGTTATAAGGCTCTAGCCTACCTTCTCAGCCTGAGCCTCCAGCGACTTCAGGTTGTTGGTCACAGTTTTCAACTCCTCTTCAAGCTCAGCACATTTGCTATTATTTTGGAACAGAGGCAGGAAAGGGGGCAGGTGGGAGATCAGTCAAGCAAAAGAAATAGGAAAAATAGGGAAAAAAAGGGGGGGGAGAAAGATTGAGAAAAATGAAAACTGAATTACAGAGCAAAAGAACGGCCTAAAAAGCAGCTGAATCCATCACAACTTGAAAGCAATTCATTACAATGCCAGAATTCTCTTTAAAAAACAAACCCTATTACAAACAAGTTACCTACAGCACCAGGCTTACTTGGAAGTACTCACAGACCCTTTAAATATGAGATAGTTCAGCTTCTTTTTGGCTGCCAAAAGATCAGTTGTAAAGGTTAAATAAATAAAATAAAATAAAATAAAAAAGACCAAAGAAAGCCACCAGAGCAGGATGCAAAGAGAGTAAAGAGTGCAGTGAAGGTTCATTCATCATTACTGAGTGAACTAACAGCTATGAAAGCTCATCAAAGACTTGGGTTGCAGTTAAACCTGAAAACTGTATATTAGTATCAGTACCTTATCCTCTGCAGCCATTAATGCTTTCAGGGTTTGATCCATTATTCTTAATTGTTCTTCCAGCTGTCGGACTTGGCTGTTAGTGAACACATGAAATGCACAAAAGCCATTCACAAAATCAGTGTGCAGGTAGGGCATGCAGTGACAAAAAACACACGCACACACATCTACGCACACGTTTACTTTAGTGTTTAACATTTATCTCAATCGTTACAGTAAATGAGCAAAACATAGCTTTGAGCTGAACACAAAGAAGTGTACTGCCAACATCTCATGCAAGTATAGTCACTGTCTCGCAGCATCTCACACACCTCTCTGGGAAGTCACAGCACTTACCCTTCTGAGAGTTCAGCACGTTCCTCAGCACGCTCCAGATCGCTCTCAATGATCACCAGCTTACGAGCCACCTAGAGTAAGGCAAATAAAAAAAAAAAAAAATCACACATGACTGCACACTATATGCTAGTGCAGCCAAAGCCTTGGATAATCTCTCTCACTGTAATGATCTACGTACAAGGACAATACACTTCTCCCGGAATTACTGATTCAAGGAAATCTCCTGCCTTCACTAGACTCTTGTTACTCATATGGGCCTGACTGCATCACCTGACCAGGATTTTCATGTCCCCTAACTCCCATTCACCAACATGACAGTTGAAAAATAAGTTTTTCTTTTTATAGCCTCTCTAAAGACAGCAGTGATCCTTTTCTCAGCCATTTTGTAGCAATCATAGCGACGTACCAGCATCTTGGTATGGGAGGTGATGATATCACATACCAGGATGATTGACAGGCCAACATGCATTTCATCCTGTCTGTGCTATTATTGTCCATTTTTGTCTGCCATTTTATCAAATACAGTTCTGTGCAGTGGGCTACTCTCTTGCTAAGGAACGAGCACAGATCTCCACTCATACTGTGCAGTGGAATCTGAGTGTGGATCAGATCTCCAGCAGACAAATCAGTTTTGTCTCTCGAGGCACTCAGGAGCCTATTTCTCATATCAATTCTTTGTGGGAACAGTGCTGCTCTCTTATTGACAGGGATGCTTGTGACCTTTTGTACTTCTAAGGCAAACAAAAGAGAAAAGCTGTAATCAAAGCCTGTAAGGCCTCAGCTCTTTGATTTGCACTCCGGAACAGACCTCTTCATACTTGCGGTCAGCCTCCTCAGCAATGTGCTTGGCCTCTTTAAGCTGGATCTCCTGGATTTCCATTTTCTCCTCATCCTTCTGGGCTCTGTTCTCAATGACCTTCATTCCTCTGAAAGTCAGGAAAAACAGGAAATACTAGGCTTAGTGCTTCCTAGTTTATCTCCAATCCCTACACCATTTGTAGCGCATCTTTCTATGACAACAGACTTAGATGGATGCAGCATGTCAGAGAAGTCATTTTATTTAACAGGTAGGAAGCTGAGAAGAAACTGGTGGTATCTGAATTAAACAAGAGTGGTTTGTTATGTTGCTTGCACAACTCAGCATTGCATGAAAGTTTGCAATCAGCAGCCTGACCACAATTTTCTTCAGTTCAGTTCAGTGCTCCCTCACTCAAAGGTGCATGATAAAAGGGACTTGCTTTTGATGTCCTAAGAAAGTGACTCAGGACAATATGTAGCTTAAGCCTCAACTCTCTGGCACTGCATGTTCAAATCCCTGCTGGGTATTTTTCTGAGGTAGATAAATAGAGTTCGTTGTGATATGCTGTATCTGGACCTTTAGGACCTAATATCCTTTCTGATCTGCACAAACAAAACATTTAGCATTTTTTCAAGAGCCAGGATTTGCCCCAGTTTGTTAGACCAAAATTCCCTTCCCTAACTGTTGTGCAATGTGCTGTGTGTTTGTCAAATGTTTCCCACCTCAAAATGTGCTGCACACTGAATAAGGGTGTAGAGTGAGTCTTGAAAACGTTTAGCGACCTTTCCAGACAAAAGGCACTATTATGGGTATTAAGTATAATTTTACAAGTCTACAGGTGGGATTTTCAAAAGCACTTAGTCCTTGGGCCCCTAACTCACTTAAGTGTTTTTGAAAACCCTAACTCAAATCCCTGTCTGGACCGACTGTTTCTCTCCCCTTCCTTGGCCATGAAAGCACAAAACTGCATTAATGCACAAACCATATGAACAAGCAGAGTAGCAGTCTCTTCAAAAGCTTGCTTGTCTCTGGGTGGGCTTTTCAGTTGGATGCTCAGGACAGACGCAGTCTACAGTTTCCCATCAGGAGACTGAGTGTGCACCACCACCACAGAACTACTGGCCCAAGATACAAAAGTCTGGGGGTTGGACTAACCTGGGTCTCCCAAGAGGTTGCACAACACATCAAAAGCCAAAGCACCAAGCCTATTGGTCACAGGATATCTGTAAAGAGTTATCTCAAAACCTGACACAAACAAGGACTAAAGCCTGCACATTCAACACGTCCCTCCAGACAAATTTTAACTGACTGAAGTCAACGCATGTAAAGGCAGAGCAGATTACATCCAATCACAGGATATAGAAAGGTGGTTAATTTATTTTTATCCACTCCTCATCTGGACAATAATTGACTTGTCATAAAGATAGCTTGCTGCTCAAATAAGAACATGAATTAGGCCATACCCACCTTTCACTCTCATCTGCTGCCTTCTCAGCCTCCTCCAGCTTCTGCAGAGCAGTTGCCAAACGCTCCTGAGCACGATCCAGCTCTTCCTCAACCAGCTGGATACGTCTGTTCAGAGAAGCTACATCGCTCTCAGCCTAAGTAGAAGTAGTAAAGAAAATGAATCCATAATACAGCCTAAGAGTCTTCTTTTGTAAAGGACCATTTAGATCATTTTAGAACAACAGTTGGGAGAATGTAGTAAAAGAGAACACCAGTCTAACTGGTTAAGTGGCCAAAAGATATTTTTTTATATATCTACAGATGCGCACGCACACACTCACCTGCGCTCGCTCTCTCTCTCTCTCCTACTCCTTCATTAAAGTGTAGTTAGCTCATAATGGAGGACAACTGATCAATCTGTCACCTTATATGAAATATCTAAATACTGTACAAAGTGTCCTAAGAAACTCAAGTGTCCTGTGAATAATGTTTATTTTTTGGTTACTAGGTATTTAGCCTGCACATATCCTCAGATTACAGAGATGAGAATCTTTACTGAAACATTAAACAATGTCAAAATTACGTTTTGCCCATTTTACCCAGAACAACATATCATAGGAATATGAAGGGTTTTAAATCCCATATCTTGAATCTGTATCTGGGAACTTGCCCTTACTTTAACAACAGAAGTTGTATGAATATTTCCTTGATCTTAAGAAAGGTAAGAAGCAGCAACTCTATGACAAGGCATAGAGGAAACACCCATAATTACAATACATGGGTGAGGGTATCTGCTCGCAAAGAGTGAACAGAACATTAAAAAAAAAACCCCAAAAGAAAACACGGAGTGCGCTAACGAGTTTTGTTCACAGGAAGGGACGCAAGGCTGAAAAACAAGAGTCTAGCCCATGTCAGTTTAACACAGGAATCCTGGCCTCACCAACCCTCACAACACATTTGGTTACATATTTTCATAATGCTATCTGCATATTACCCTCAGCTTTGCTTTACTTGCATTAGATAGTTGTGTAATCTTTTGTGTAACATTTACACCAAGACTATGCGGCTCTTATCTTTACAAGCTTTCACTTCTGACATTTTCCAAGCTACATTTGTTCTAGTCACAGAGTAAGTACTGTGACAGCATTTTGTAAACAACTCCCTTATTAAGCCTCTCTGTTTCTTTCCAAAGGATATGAAGGGCAGTAGTGTTTAGAATAAAGGGTCACTATTTTAAAAGGAAAATTACTTCCAGGAATACAAATGACTTTTAATGTACTGAAAACTATTTCAACATTTATTAACTTTGCTCTAACAAGGAAGTGTGATTATGGTGCCTGCCATCGCATCTAATTGAAACTATACATGTATTTCATGGCAAAGGTACAAGTCAGTACCTTTTTGCAATTAAAGTTTTTTAGGATCCATCATTTACAGCCATAACAACAACAACATTTGTATTACAGTAGTGTCTAGGAATCATAGATTATTAGGGTTGGAAGGGACCTCAAGAGATCATCTAGTCCAACCCCTTGTTCAAAGCAGGACCAATCCCCAAATCCCTAAATGCCCCCCTCAAGGATTGAACTCACAACCCTGGGTTTAGCAGGCCAATACTCAAACCACTGAGCTATCTCTCCCCCTAAATGCTTGTCATGGACCAGGACCACATTGTGCAAGGTATAAATGATAGCAGCTTATGTACTAGATGCTCCGCCACTAGAATGAATGAAATTATGGACACACAACAAGGGCACAAATCAGTAATCTATTTGAAGTCAATAGGAGCACTGACAGTAGGACTGCATGACTAGGGCCAATAAATAAATAAATCCCTAAGTGTCAGTATTACCTCCAATTTTATTCTTTCCCTAGCAACAAACTACAGAACTAAGAACTCTTATTTAAGAGCAAGAGTTTTATGAAAAGCACTTGGATATTTTAACTTGAAAAGTACAACTTTTTATGGGGGAAGGGGTTTGCAAATGTTAGTTTAAAAACACCTTGGGAAAGTGGTAATATTACAAGTTAACAATTATGTTAAAACTATTCTTAATGTGATAAGAGCATACAACATAGGAAACACAGGATGATTAAAGTTCAAGTTCTTACTTCCTGTTCTACAAGCAGTAACTCACCAAGGGTTTACCAACTAGCCTTATAAGGCCTAAGTTATTCTGCTGCAGAGCAGGACTTCTGTCCTTATATAGTAAGGAAAGGAAAAAAGTACTGATGACATGGAGGGGCACTCCCATGGCTAATAGATAAACACAACCTTTTGCATTGGTGCTAGAGCATTCACAATATACTGCACACTTTTACAGTGAGAGATGAGATGAATAATATATTGCTGCGTGTTAATTATTGTTCAGTGTAAAGAAGATTTTGTTTTCCAGCTAATCATATAACAGATTGGGGTGGAGTGCAAAACGTATCATCAAATGTGGTCACTAGCAATGTGTAAAACTGGGGGGGAGGAGTAGAATGAAGAATCATTCACTTGTTATATTTTAAGAAAACAGCAGCCAATGGTGCAAGAAAATAAGAATCTGGTTTAGTGTTCAAAAGCGGTCAACTATGGTATCGGCTGGCTAGAGCTTTAGCTTTTTTATTGTTTGCATATCTGTACCTTGCACAAAAGAAAAAAATATCTAGCTGGTCACATGCCATACAAGTCAAGCAATCACTATGGAAAGGATCATGTAGACTGCTTGCTGCAGCAGTTCCCACTTTGGGAAGAAAAATGGAGTCAGAGTGCAGCTTCGGCATGGATGCTTATTTCATATAGCAGAGCCACATATTTAGAGGTGCCCATCACTTTTCTCCATTTATTCACATCAGTGCTGTTCTCATTTCAAAGACACTTAAAATATCATGCAAATAAATTCTGGAGAATTTCCACAATCTAAATAAAATATTCCAGGAAAGGAAGAAAACCTCTAACTTCCTCTAATGACATTACTTGATAAAATAGTTAAGACCACTCGTATGGATTTGATCCAGCTTCCAGTGAAGTCTGTGGCAAAACTGCCACTGTTTTCAATAGTGTAAGATCAGGCCCTAATAATTTAGTAGCAAAACTAGTTATATACTTAAAAGATTCCACAGTAATCAAGCTATTACCTCAACTAGGGAAATCAGGATCCTTTACTCCAGGAATCTTATTATTGTTCTTAATCTTATTATTGTTCTCAAGTTCTTAGAAGAGGAATCCATGTTTAAGGATATTAAATATGGGAACAATTAAATAAACAAAACTATGATATGAGCTGCCTCTAACTGTTAAAATGGTATTGAAGTGACCTGTGAGAACGTAGTATTGTTACAGATCTGAATGAGCCATCACTGTTGTCTCTGAGAAGGCCATCTGCAACCAATCAGGAAGCATTCCACTTGCTGATGGATATCAGATAACACACTTGTGCATTTACTGCCTAGATTAGAACACACACAAAATTCCAGATTATAAGGAAAGGACCCTACAACCAGTTTTTCTATTATAATGAAATAAATGAATGCTGATAAGTGATATCAAAGAACAAAGTTTTCTACAAAGACTGAAGACACAAAACACCTCTGTGAGGTAAATTTTTAGTATACACTTCACGTATAGAGATACTAAAAGCATTACCAAAGGTCAGTGGCAAAACAAAGAACAGAACTTCCAATCCCTTGCAGTAATCACTAGAAAAAACTACATCCCTAGACACATACTGGGTGATGCTCTTTCCGTTTTTTGTAATTTATTTTGTATAAAAACCTGAGCAAAACAAATATTTCTGTAAAGAGTATCTTGGTTCCTACTTTTTACACCTAAACCATTCACTGTCCTTCAAACCATTTTCTGGCCTGAAAAAAGTGTGTTCACTTTAGAGAGAGGAAGGATGGTTGAGGCACTATCCTGGGCCACAGTAGATCCAGGTTCACTTCCCTACTGTTCTTATAGATTTCCTGTGTGACCTTGGGGAAGTCACTTAGTTTCTCTGTGCCTCGGTTACCCATCTGTAGAATGGGGACAATAGCACTTCTCTACATCACAGGGTGCTGTAGGATAAATATGTTAAAGACTGTGGCCATGTCTACATCTAAAATTTTGCAGCGCTGGTTGTTACAGCTGTATTAGTACAGCTGTATAGGGCCAGCGCTGCAGAGTGGCCACACTTACAGCAACCAGCGCTGCAAGTGGTGTTAGATGTGGCCACACTGCAGCGCTGTTGGGCGGCTTCAAGGGGGGTTCCGGGAACGCGAGAGCAAACCGGGAAAGGAGACCAGCTTCGCCACGGTTTGCTCTCACGTTCCCGGAGCCACCCAGCAAACCGCAGGGAAGGAGACCTGCTTGCTCGGGGTTCCGGGAACGCGAGAGCAAACCGGAAAAGGAGACCAGCTTCACCGCGGTTTGCTCTCGCGTTCCCGGAGCCACCCAGCAAACCGCAGGGAAGGAGACCTGCTTGCTCGGGGTTCCGGGAACGAGAGAGCAAACCGGGAAAGGAGACCAGCTTCGCCGCGGTTTGCTCTCGCGTTCCCGGAGCCACCCAGCAAACCACAGGGAAGGAGACCTGCTTGCTCGGGGTTCCGGGAACGAGAGAGCAAACCGGGAAAGGAGACCAGCTTCGCCGCGGTTTGCTCTCGCGTTCCCGGAGCCACCCAGCAAACCGCAGGGAAGGAGGCCTGCTTGCTCGGGGTTCCGGGAACGAGAGAGCAAACCGGGAAAGGAGACCAGCTTCGCCGCGGTTTGCTCTCGCGTTCCCGGAGCCACCCAGCAAACCGCAGGGAAGGAGACCTGCTTGCTCGGGGTTCCGGGAACGAGAGAGCAAACCGGGAAAGGAGACCAGCTTCGCCGCGGTTTGCTCTCACGTTCCCGGAGCCACCCAGCAAACCGCAGGGAAGGAGACCTGCTTGCTCGGGGTTCCGGGAACGAGAGAGCAAACCGGGAAAGGAGACCAGCTTGATTACCAGAGGCTTCCTCCTTCCACGGAGGTCAAGAAAAGTGCTGGTAAGTGTCTACATTGGATTACGAGCGCTGGATCACCAGCGCTGGATCCTCTACACCCGAGACAAAACGGGAGTACGGCCAGCGCTGCAAACAGGGAGTTGCAGCACTGGTGGTGCCCTGCAGATGTGTACACCTTCAAAGTTGCAGCGCTGTAACTCCCTCACCAGCGCTGCAACTTTCTGATGTAGACAAGCCCTGTGAGACACTTAGCTACTAGGGTAATGTGGGCCATATAGACACCTTAGACACAGAGGTTTGTATAGCATGTAGAGACATGGTTGCCAAATGCTCAGAACTGGCTGCCTAAAGTTATGCCCTCCGTTCATAGTCACCTAAGTAACGTGATTTTCAGAAGAGCTGATCACTTACCTCAATGGGAGCTCTAGGTACCAGCACTTCAGAAAATCAGGCCACTTATTTAGATGTCTGTTATAAACTTATAACCCCACTGTAAGCACCTAACTTTGAACATTTTGTTCAGTGTTCCTTAGCATGAACATTTATATTAGACAACTTAGTCTACCTAAAATATCTTCAGCATCTTTTATTTTTAAACTCAACATTTTAGACTGATAGCCACAATTATCTAGTACTTATCTGAAATCCAAATTATACTTGCTAAAAATTATATTTGTCTTGAGGTGTCTATCTAAAGCCTGATGTTACATTCTTCAGATAAAAATAGAAATGGCATTTGAAGTACCCATATTGCTAGACAAATCTGTCAATGAAATCTCTAAGTCTAGGTTGTCCAGGCAAAGGAATGCAAAAAGAAATACTTCTGAAATTTGCAACCATTCCAGTCAGGTACAGACTGCTATACACCAGTGATCACAATATCCTCCCTGGAATTAGGAGGACCACAAACACTGGCACTGAGTTTCACAATGGGATTGAGATGATGAAGCCTCATTAGGCCACTGAGCAGAACATAGCCCACAGCAAAGGGCCAGCTACACCATTGCCAGTGTAAAAACTATTTTAAAGGGTGTATGTGCCCTTGCCTATCCCCTAAAAGCTGCACAGAACGGAATGAGAGGATGGGGGAAGGGGACAGCCCCGTGTATACATTACTGTAGTCTCTCTCACTATCTCTGAGATTTGTGTCCAGGATACCATTGTTCTGCTGCGGATCTAAGCACAGCCCTTCCCTTCCCCGACACACACGCTCCCACCCTAGCCCCTGCAGAGACCACATGCACGGAGAGAGAAGAAACCTGCCCTGCAACCAGCTCTTCCCTGCCCGCAGCCCGAGAAGGGGCAGGCGGGGATCTCCCTGGGTGTGTCCGCCAGCGGGGCGCAGCGCAGAGGGGATGGGGCGCGCAGACAGCCCTGGAGAGGAGCGGAAAGGGCCGGGCGGCCGGCCCCACTGAGAAGGCAGGAGCTGCCCTGGGAGGCGCTGGTCGGGGTCCGGTACCTGCTCTCGCAGAGCCCGCTCCTGGTCCAGGGCCCGCTGCAGGCTGCCCGCCTGCTCCTCGGCGCTGTCCGCCTGCTGCTGCAGGCTCCGGATCTTCCTCCGCACCGCCTCCAGCGAGCTCAGTCCCGCCATGGCCCCGGCTCCGCACCGCCCGCCGCCGCCGCTCCTGCGCTGCGGCTCGGCTAACGCCTCGGCCCCGGAAGTTCCTCCGCCTCCCCCTGCGCTGCCCGGCGGCCTCCGCACGGCGCTCGGGGCTGCGGCGCGGGCTGGGCTAGGGGCCGAGCAACGGGGCGGCACTCGGAGCCCCAGAGAGTGTGCGGGGCAGGCAGAGAGAGCCCCAGGCCGGGCTCTGCAAGTCGGAGGAGGAAAGGAGACAGCCTGGGCTCTGCAGTGGGGGTTAGGGGAGAAGGACTCAGGGACCCAGGCTGGGCTCTGCAATGAGCGAGGGTAAGACCCAGGCTGGACCCTGTACTGGGGGATGGGGTGGAGGGAGGAAACAGGGACCCTTGGACTCTGCAATGGGGGGGGAGGGGCATGGATCCAGGCTGGGCTCTGCAATGGGGCGTGGTGGGGAGGACCCAGGCTAGGCTCTGCAATGGGCGCCGCGGGGAGGCGGATGGAGGAAACACAGTCCCAGTCTGGGCTCGGCACCGGTGGATCCAGAATGGCCTGTGCGATGTGGGGGTGGAGATGGAGAAGATCCCAGACTGACCCGTGCAGTGCAGATGAGGGGAACCGGGCAGGTGCAATATGGCCTGTGCAGTGAGGGGAGGACGGGGAGACGCTAGACCGGCAGATGTGAGGCATGGCCAGGGTGCAGAGCAGAGGGATTTCTGCAGGGCCGCTGTACACGGTCCTGCTGCCTCCATTCACGCACGGGCGCTGCGGAGGGAAGTGAGCAACTAGCCTGGCAGCGAGAGGCGGCAGCGCCACCTCCCGCCCACATTGATACCCATTGTACCCTCTGTCCGCGGGCTGTTCCCCAAGGCGTGAGTAGCGACAAGAGAGGACGGACGATGGCGGTGGGTGAAAAATCACCAGTCAAAGTGGGTGGAAGGCCAGGAGTTCCCCACCCTCCCCCTACATAGCAGAGCAATACTGAGTAGGGACAAAGGGCCCGATTAGCTGACTGAGTCGTTCGGGAAGCTGGGCCGCATGTGCCACGTGGTGGGGTTTAAGGCACAGAGGCTGGAGCCTGCCAGGGAGGCAGTGGAAGGAGTTGTAACTTCTCAGAGCTAGGCTCAGGGGGGGCGTTACCGCCAAGGGAGGGTGGGTTGGTGGCTCCCAGGAAGCGGTTTAAAGTGGTGAGTCATTTGATTTTCCTAACCCCTTCATGTGAGCCCACCCCAAAGAGCTCTCCCCCTCCCCTTCCTGTGACAGATCTCTCAAAGCTTGGACCGATGTGCAGGAGGAGGAGGAATACTCTGAATAAACGATTTGTGCCCCAAAGATACTCTACGTATCTGCTTCCCCGCAACGCCTTATCACAACAGGAGATATTGCATACACCAGGAGACACAGCATTGCAGAGCAGCTTTTAAATCTCTGCCTTTGTCTAGAAGAGAAAACAAGCGAGTCACCCTAGCTACCCTCTGCTTGGGCGGTTATTGCAAATAAAACTGCTTGCTCCACACCAATTCCAAAATGGTGTTTTCC
This sequence comes from Gopherus evgoodei, assembly GCF_007399415.2. Taxonomy (NCBI): domain Eukaryota; kingdom Metazoa; phylum Chordata; order Testudines; family Testudinidae; genus Gopherus; species Gopherus evgoodei. The sequence continues at coordinate 34,236,934 of NC_044331.1, read as the reverse complement.
TTCCAAGTATAGGGAAATGGCATCCTGACTGCACTGTAGACGTCTCTCTTTTCATGAAAGCGATCTAGTAACATTTCTCTCCCCTATCCTGCCTTCTTCTTTAGGCAAGCTATTCCCAAATAGTTTGCATACTTTTCCTTATAAGGAATATCTCCCTGGATCTATATGCGGCTCCTTTGAACAAGTTAAATAAACGTCCTGCCAGAGAGCTGCCTCTCATCCATTTAGCCTTATACAGAGAAAGAAGGAAAGACATCTGATCTATATTATACAAAGTCTCTCTCTCTCTCACACACACACACACACACACACACACACACACACACACACACACACACACACACACACACACACACACACACACACACTCTTACTTTAAGACCCTGAGCTCTATCTGAAAATTAGAAACCATTTGCACAGTCTATACTGTGGCTGAAACATTTTTTTTAAAAGTAAACAAATATATTGTCTTCTTTCACACACAATTAGATCTTTCTTGTTTACATTTCACCCTCTAAAGTATTTTCCCTGCACCTAAAAATACCTTGCTTCATCATCAGCTCTAAAACTCCTTCCTAATTTTATTATTTTTAGAGATTCATTTTAAAAGCTGAGTTAACGGGGAAAATACATTATCAATTTTGAAGAGTTGTGCATCACCTAATCCTAGAATTCAGAGGTGAAAGACACTCATAGGGAATTGAATCCTACAGTGGTGGCCAGAGGGATCTGGATGTAAAGCTGTAGAAACGCTAAATTCTGATGTACTACATGCATGAAACTATTTAATACTTGTCGAGGGGCAAACAGGTGGGTGGGATGAGGGATTGGGTGGGGTGCAAGCTCTCACACTATACCATATAAAGCACTGAGCTATATATAACCCCTAGCTTGCTCTCTGGATCTCTATCCTACTGACTGCAGACCTAGCAAGTATCATCTTCCGGAATGATTTTCACATAGAGAGCTGTCTTATCCTTTAACAGGTGAATTATTAACCTCAAGTATCTCCAGACATTAAAATCTAGGAGATGGCCTTCAACTTAAGAACCACTGAGTTATGGTAACCTAAGCTGTAGTGCTTCAGTGAAAGCCTAGCTGATGTTAGGCCTCTTTTGTACCTCAGTATGTAGCTGTGTATATGTTAAAAGACCTTGTACTAAGAGTAAAAGAGCAATCCTTACAGTTCTTGGCCTATGGAACAATAGATGCAACTAACTAATAATAACATCTTTAAAATGACTGCAAACACTTTTCTCAGGAAAAATGGTAATTTTTTCCTCTCTCCCCTGCCCCTTTTAAATCGTCTAAATAAACGCCCCACCCTTGACTTACAAGCTCTGTCTAGAGAGGTGGGTACACATGAAATGAGCATGTGATGAGTGAGCAGAAATCCATGTCAGTCAGTGCCTTTCATGGTGTGTGCACCTCATGCAAGGAAGGTAGCGTGGTTTCACCTTTGACCAGGAAACACCTGGCCCCTACAGCAAGCATGTCTCTGGGATGCAGCTGGACTGAAGCACAGGCATGTCTCCTGTGCAGAGAGCAGTAGGATTTGGAAGAGTAGAGAGGATGTTGTGTGTGTCTATGGGGGGGAGGGGGGGCGGCTAACTTACGTCCGCAGCCTTTTTCTCAGCCACTTCCAGCTTTTCCTGGGCATCTTTCAGGGACTCGGAGTATTTGTCCAGCTCATCCTCAGTGCCCTTCAGCTTCTTTTGCAGTGCCACCAACTCGTCCTCCAGCTGCGAGACGGGTGGAAAGTGGTGGGGTAGGAAAGGGAAGGGAGGCGGAGGAAGAAAGGGTGCAGCAGGCAATGTGATCGCGCAAAGGAGAAGTGTGGGTGCAGAGGGACAGAAAAGGACAGACGGACAGAGAGAAGAGAGAAAAGGAGAGAAAGAGTTAGATTCCCTTTTGCTCTTTGCAGAGGCACGCTACCTTGGTGGCCTTCTCTTCTGCTGAGAAGAGGCTTTCCTCAGCCTTGTGCAGCTCCTCCAGCACTTGGTCCCTCGTATCCTCGGTCACATGCAATTGCTTTTCCAATTGCACAATGTCCTCCTCAAACTAGGCGCACACAGAGGAAATACAATGCACAGATACATTTTTTTTCTGGGTATTTCCCCCTCTTCCCTTCCCCAACCTCCCAGTAAATGCAATTAAAAAAAATGCAACTCCATCCCACGAAAAGAGTGGCACACATCTGGAAAGCGGCACTGCATTTGCAAGGGAACACTTCTGCTTTCAGATACTTAGCATAAAATGGGGGAGAGGAGGCTGGGGAACACATGAGCTTACTTGCATTTAGGTAAATCAAAGCAGAGCTGTCCATCACCAGCCAGCTGCTAATTTCTACACTTTATTCCGGCTTTAAAGAGCATTTTAAGTCTGTCTGACCCTTTTCCCCCTTTCCCCCTTCCCAAATCCCTCGGAGGGCTCGGGTAGTTATTCAGATCTACTCCACTGGTGTGAAAATTCCCCTCTTTCGAGTTACTCGGTCTCTTTGGGCGGGGACGGGAATCCCACTAGCAAAGTCCAGCCAGTCGGTAGGAGCACGTTAAGAGCCCACACGGCCAAGCTGCTGCTCCAGCCTGCGAGCTGCATGAGGACCCCGAGGGGCGCTGCTGGTGGCTATGGACTCGCGCGCTGACACGCGGCGAAATGCAGACCTGCTTGCTCCTGTCCTCCGCCGCCTTCTTGTCCGCTTCGGCTTGCTCGGCTCTGTCCAGGGCGTTCTCCTTGTCGAGCTTCAGCATCTGCATCTTCTTCTTGATGGCATCCATGGTGTCGGCGGGCTAGGACTCCACACACACGGACAGGACCCAGGCGGAGGAAGGGAAGGGGCGGGCTGCTGAAGGCGGGTCTGTGCTGGGCCGAGCGCCGGGCTGCAGTGCGAGCGCCGGGCGGGCAGCACCGCGCAGATATGTACGTTTCACGGGGGCTGCCTGCATTCCTCAAGCCAGCCATCCAATACTTTTTTGGAGAGGGCTTTTCTCCCTCCCGCCCCCTGGCCTCGTCCCTACCCCCTGGCTCTCGCTCACTCCCTGCTTTTTTCCACCTCCAGCCTCTGCTCTCCCATTCGCTGCCGCCTGCCATTTGACCGTGGATATGACTATATATGGGATCCGACGGGCTAGGGAGGGAAGGCAGGCAGGGGCAGAGAGCTTTGTGCCTGTGTCTACTCTGAATACGCGGGACCGGAGGTTTGCTGCTGCCGCTGCCGGGAACAGGCCAGAGCGGGTTGCACGGTGATGCTGTGAGCCGGAGCTGATTGTCTGCAGGGAGCGAAGGTTGTCTGCAGGGAGCGAAGTTATGCCTGCAATGCCCATTCTGCAAAGTACTGGCGTGAGCCGAGCTCTTGGGTGATTGTTCTGCTCCGTAGCGGGGCTGCCTCGTCCCATCCCAGAGCCTCCCATAATCCCAGCCTAAACAGCACTGGGAGCCCCCTGAGCTTTCCTCCCTTCCTGGAACAACAGGTTTCTAACAGCCCACAGTGTATAGGCATTAACTGTGGCAGGTCATTCCCTGGGCTGCGGTGAAGTCTGGAGGGATGTGTGTATGAGAGGTTGTCTCACAAATCCATTCACAATTTTGACACACAGCTTTAAGGAAACCCCAAGAGCCTTGAGGCTCAAGGATGTACAGGGCTGGTGAAACTTTCTTCTCTTTTGCCCTTTGCGCAGGCAGGAAGTCATATTTTTGTAACCACAACTGGAGCCGATCATCTTCTGACTTGTTACCACATTTCTACTAGGACGGCCAGATTTGGGAATACAGCATGGGGAAAGAAAGCCTGCGAGGGGTTAACTTTCTACATTTAAAAAATGGATTCATTTCTCCTGGCACACACCGGGATATATTTGTAAAAATCATCAATTTACCTGATTGGACAGAGAAATTATGTTTCTAATGGAATGCAGGCAGATTGTGAGCTCTTAGAGATAGGGGCTGTCTCTTGTTCTGTGATTGTACAGTGCCTAGCACAATCCTAACTGGGACCTCTACACGCTGCTGTAAGATCAATCATTTAGGTAAAACACACAGTATTGTCAATAGGGATTGGTTTATAAACAGGCATATCTACTTCCCACATCCCCTTCTAATAGACCAATTTTTTTATTACAGTTTTCCCATTTGTTTTCTGAGCAAGTATCACTGCAACCAAACCCCAGACAAAAGAATGTAGCACTCAGAAGGATTTCTTTGAGTGTCTGTAAAGTAGCTGTGTCATGGTATAATTCCCCACTCTGAACCTTAGCGTCCAAAAGATGGGGTACCAGCATGAATTCCTCTAAGCTCAATTACCACCTTAGTACTTGTAGCGCTGCCACCAACTAGGAATTCCAGTGCCTGGTACACTCTGGTCCCCCCAAAACCTTTCCCGGGGACCCCCAAGACCCAGACCCTCTGGATCTTAACACAAGGAAAGTAAACCCTTTCCCTCACTGTTGCCTCTCCCAGGCTTCCCCTCCCTGGGTTACCCTGGAAGATCACTGTGATTCAAACTCCTTGAATCTTAAAACAGAGAGGAAAATTCACCTTCCCCCCTCCTTCTGTCCCCCCCTCCCAGACTCTCCCTGAGAGAGAAAGTGATCCTAACACAGAGAGAAATTAACCTTTGTCTCCCTCTTCCCTCCTTTCTCCCCACCAATTCCCGGGTGGATCCAAACCCTGTCCCCTGGGGTCTCACCAGAATAAAAAAACAATTAGGTTCTTAAACAAGAAAAGCTTTTAATTAAAGAAAGAAAATCAGTAAAAATTATCTTTGTAAATTTAAGATGGAATATGTTACAGGGTCTTTCAGCTATAGACACTGGAAATACCCTCCCAGCCTAAGTATTCAAGTACAAATTAAAACCCTTTCAGCAAAATACAAATTTGAACTCCTTCCAGCCAAATACACATTTGCAAATAAAGAAAACAAACATAAGCCTAACTCGCCTTATCTACCTAGTACTCACTATTCTGGACAAATAAGAGACTGTATCAAAGAGATTGGAGAGAAACCTGGTTGCACATCTGGTCCCTCTCAGAACTCAGAGAGAACAACAACCAAAAACTAACAGCACACACAAAGACTTCCCTCCCTCAAGATTTGAAAATATCCTGTCCCCTGATTGGTCCTCTGGTCAGGTAACAGCCAGGCTCACTGAACTTGTTAACCCTTTACAGGCAAAAGAGACATGAAGTACTCCTGTTCTATTAACCCTTAACTGTCTGTTTATGACAAGAAGGATTTCTATGAGTGTCTGTAAAGTAGCTGTGACAAGGAGGAGGAGTTTGTTCACAGTGCCCCAGAGTAGTTCACAACCTGTCGTAAAGGAGATGGACTTGCCTCACTGAAAATAGCTGAGGGTATGGCTATTCTTGCAGCTGTACAGCGCTGCCGCGGCAGCGCTTTGAAGTGCGAGTGTGGTCGCAGTGCCAGCGCTGGCAGAGAGCTCTCCCGGTGCTGCAGGTACTCCACCTCCCCGTGGGGATTAGCTTGCAGCGCTGGGAGCCGTGCTGAGGCATGTTTACACTGGCACTTTGCAGCGCTGTAATTTGCCGCACTCGGGTGTGTTTTTTCACACCCCAAGGGAGAAAGTTGCAGCGCTATAAAGAGCCAGTGTAGCCAAGGCCTGAGTTGATAAGGCTGACCAAACAACTTGTAAGCCCTTCATAGAATATCAGGGTTGGAAGGGACCTCAGGAGATCATCTATCCAACCCCCTGCTCAAAGCAGGACAAATCCCCAAACAGTTTGTTTTTTTCCCCCAGTTCCTTAAATGGCCCCCCTCAAGGATTTGAACTGGTCTATCATATTCCACTACAGTATTTCATCACATTCTTAACTGGGAGGGAGGGGGCGGGTGGGAAACTGCTGTTACACATAAAAGCAGTGCAAGTGTTGACTTCCTAGCAATTTATTTTGGGCTTATTAAGCAGTTAAACTACAGAAAATGTTGAGGCAACTGGTCGGGTATGGTGAGTTGGGCAGCTCTTTTTTAACACAACTATGTAAAGCTTTGCATAGTTTGTGCTGTAAAGAACGAAGGCAAGTAGATGCCATTGAAATGATAGATGGTTGCTACTCTTGGGCTCTGTTCATATGAAATTAAAAGTTTTACACAAAACCTGAAATATATGAAGAAAATGTTTAGATAGTTTAAGTTAAAAGTGAGAGACTCAAGCAACCCTGAAAACAATTAAGAACAGGGCCAGCGCTGCCATTTAGGCGACCTAGGCAATGGCCTAGGGCGCCAGAATTTTTTGGGGGGCGCTATTTTGCCAAGGGGGCAGCACGCAGGTCTAGTGGACCTACCGCAGTCATGCCAGCGGATGGTCCGCTGCTGGAAAGGCTCCGGTGGAACTGCCGCAGTCATTTTGGCGGACGGTGCTCTGGTCTAAAGGCTCCGGCGGACCTACCGCAGTCATGCCTGCGGCAGGTCCACCGGAGCCTTTAGACCAGCAGACCACCCGCCGGCATCACTGCGGCAGCTCCACCGGAGCCTTTCCAGCAGCGGACCATCCGCTGGCATGACTGCGGTAGGTCCACCGGACCCACGGGGGGCGGCGAAATGGCCGTCCGCCTAGGGCGTCAGAAACCCTGGCGCTGCTCCTGATTAAGAAAATGATGTATAATTAAATTGAGAGTTATTTTCCCTATTGTGGTTTTTCCATAGTGAAATAAGATGTTATGTCTCATTAGCACAAGGAGCAAGATACAACAGGATCTCTCAGACCCTGACAAGCACAACACAGGTATGCCTTCTCACAATTTAAGAAAGTAAACCGAGCTGTATGGGGAAGTGCATGATATGCAGGATTTGATTGCACGAAGGTGGCAATGAACCAACCTCATGTGGCTTTTGTCTGGATTAAGGAATTTTAGCAGAAAATTCCTCAATGAGGCTATGACTGGTTCAATTGAATCAATGTTTGTCATAGCATAGGCCAAGCTCCAATAGCTTCTAGCATGCCTACCTGCTGCTAGGGTGATCAGACATCCCCATATTATTGGGACTGTACTGATATTAAGAGCGTTGCCATATATAGACAACTATACCTGCCTTCCCAGAAAAAAAAAAGTGTCCCAAATTTTCACACTTGTATTCTGGTCACCCTAGCTGCTGGGGCAATTAGAGCTGTGAATCAAAGGAGCCAAGGGAGGTAAGTACCCATCTCCCTTTGAATTTAAATGTACAGAGAATCAATGGGGAAGAGACAGGGAGGAGGTGGAACAAACCAAAAACCAAACAACCCTCAATTTCAACCCACCAGAGTTTGGGTCTGTGGGTTGGTTTCAGCAAATTATAAAGGCAGTGGCCATTTGCAGGATCTGAGTTCACATATCAAATGGTGTAAAGTCGAAGGTGTTTGGACCAATCTTTACTACAGAATGTACAATTTCACCCGCTAAGGATATGCTTTCTGTATTGTTATCCCTACAGTAAAGGATAATTGTAGTGCTCATTGCAATGGTATCTGATTGTCCTACAAGAGTAAAAGATAATCATAGGGATATCGCTAGAAGATGAAATTCTTCCCTCTGCCTTCCTTTAAAATGGATTTCAACTGAGACTAGGTGTCAATGATTAATTCCATCTGGCTGAGGTGTCGTAAGACAAAATTGTGGGGAATGTATTTTAAGTATAGCTAGATAGGAACAAAGAGTCTGTTTTTAAAAATCCTTTGTAAATTAATTTGTGTGCTTTAGTCATTTATTTGTGACCGTCTCTTTAACTTCCATTAGCTTCAGTTTGAGCAGGATTGGGCTCTTACCTGGGTTAGTATGGTTTTAAAAAAAAAAGAACCTAAATACATTTTGCATGGCAAACCAATTTTATTATGAAATGGAGCAATATGTTTCATGCAGATGCTAGGGTTCCAAAACTAAAAATGACTTTAAAAGTGTAAAATGCTGTGGGGCTGGGAATACTCTGAGATAGCTCTGTTACTCTCTGGGTAGAATGAATGTCTTGCAAAATTAAAAAAAATCTTGAAGAGCCAATTAACGAGTGGGGCTCATAGGCTCTGACAAGACTTGCATTCAGTTCCCTTTAGCTGAAAGGATGTTGGCCCTGACCTGGGAGCCTCAAGGTGGGATGGGGAAGTTGGAAAGTAACCTGTATATTGGTGCGGGGGGGAGGGAGACAGAGGGGGCAATCCCTGGATCTCAGGAAGATACCCAGAGGAAGTTGCCGCCTCCCCAGGAAAAAGGAAATCTTGAGGTTCTTCTCACACTGTAATCTCGGGTTAGTGAAGTTTGTTTATATCAAGACTCCACGGTCTCCCATGGATCTGAATTTTAGAGGTGATTTAAATGGTTTTTCTGATAGAGGAGAAGAGAAGCACAAACATGTACAACATGTTCATCTTACCTTTTACTGAACATTTCAGGTTGCTTGGGTATTTTTGCTCCATCTGGATAGAAAAGGTAGGCCTTGCATTTAAGAGAGATATACAATTGTTTTCTCTCTCTCTGCTTTAAAAAGTGATACTTGAGGAAAGTATGTTCTGAAGTTAATTATGAATATTGAAAAATGATGCAGCACAAACACTAATTTTCCAAGATAATGATAATACTCATACATTACTGTTAGCTCCAGTTACTCTTCCACCACTTTTAGCCAGAGATTTCTGTCACAGTACTTTGGCTGAGTTGAGGTCAAATCCCTCTTACTTCACAATAAGCACGCTGGCTTCTTAACAACTGTTTTACCTGTCTCTGGCAAGATCACAAAGATAATTGATGTTGCTAGAGGGAAATACCTATTGCAGTTATGTTGTGTTTTGTTAAATAAATTAGGCTTTTTAAAAGTTGGACAACAGAGAAGAAAGATACAGAAAGAGTATGTTTAAACAATACTTTTAGTTTTCCCTGCAACAAAGGGGTCTGTTATCTAGTAAGCTTAATTGCTAGATGGTTCTACCGCTCAGAACATGACTGGAAGCTGCGTTTTCTTAGACCACATGCAGCCATGGAATGTAACTTGGGAGGGATGTCTCTCTTTGTTCAGAGCTCATGTTAGGTTTCGCTGAAGATTCTGAAAACACACAAAGGAGCGAGTGTCAGAGAGGTAACCGTGTTAGTCTGTATCCACAAAAACACCGAGGAGTCTGGTGGCACCTTAAAGACTAACAGATTTATTTGGGCTTAAGCTTTCGTGGGTAAAAAACCCCACTTCTTCAGATGCATGGCATCAGATGCAAAGGAGTAAATAGATGTAGTATTCATATGCATATTGCCTTGAAACACATCCCTTACTGATAAGGCTGTTTTCACAGATGCATTTCAAACAGGGGTTTTGAATTTGTCAGGTTTCACACACACACACACACACACACATTTCAAACAGGATTTTTGAATTTGTCAGGTTTCTCACACACACACACACACACACTTTTTTTTAAATTGTTCTTCTTTCCCTGGATGGCTGTGTCTGAGCTGTTAAGACATGACACCTAGCTACTGATGAGGACTGGTTCTGCCAGTTCTTGGCAAACAGATAAAGGTGATTAAGCACTCAAATAGGTCAGTTGTATGAGCTCATAGGTCTGTTTCATGCAGGGAGAGAGTTAGCAACACTAATTCATTTCAGTACAGGCAAAACCTGATTTGAACAAAGGTCTCCCAGAGATCTGAAACATTTTTATAATTAGGGTCCATAAAAATGAATTTGGGATGGAAAGAATAACATGAATTTTGGAGGGGTCAGAACAAAAATCACTATTTAGCTGTATAACAAATACAACACTAAAACCATAATTACTGATCAATTAGGCAGGCTATGACAACAGTTTGTATTGATCTTTTCAGCTAAGGATCTCAAAGAGCTTTACAATAAATTAGCTAAACCGCATAATATTATGGTGAGATATTATATAGAGCATAAAGTGAGAAAATTAAACTGAAGCAACTGAGAAGATAAATTACCTTCCCACAGTTCCACAATTCAGTCTTGATCTTGGGCTCATTGAAATCAGTTGAAAAACCTCCCATTGACTTTAGCGGAGCAAGGCTTAAGTTAGTGGTAGAACTTGAAATGTAAGATGGGAATCTTGACTCCCAGTTCCCTGCTCAATCCAGTGGATGACACACACATGCAAAAATGTCTGTGCATATTATAGCTGCATGTACTAAAAGCTCTCAGTGTCACCACTGTGAATGTTTTCAGTCATGTTTCTAAGATGTGCAGTGCAGGTGTTAATTTAAGATTGGGAAATAGTAAAGTGGGTAATAAACCACTGGCATTTTCTAAAATGATTTTACAATTTTTGCTTTAGAAAATGATCTATTCCCATCTGAACTTCTGTCATCCAAGAAGGTAGTTCCCTACAGTCTGCTAATTTCCTTAAAGGTGGAAGTATTTATAGTACAGTCTTCTGCACCTGCCCTGATATATAATGCAAGGGTCTGCTCAGATGCCACACCAAATGCTGTTGGTTAGAAACCATGAGCTAATGTCTTAAAATATCTCCAAGGAGGTCTTTTCTTGTAAGACTCACTTAATCCTAGTCACTCTACTATTATTAATACTACTAAATTATGCAATCTTACATGTCCCCATTTTTCCCTTTTTTAAATCAAGAGGCCCTTGGGTTCAGGGAGCAGGTAATTATGAAATGCTATTTTCATTCTCTGAAAAAACAACAAGAGCTGAGCAGCGAAGAGGCAGAAAAAGACCAACATTGGAACATTTTCCCACATCCTGCCTTTCATAGATTCAGAGAGTTTAATGCCAGAAGGGACTATTAGATCATCGTGTCTGACCTCCTGCATATCACAGACCATTAAACTTCACCCAGGGGCTTGTCTACATCACAAAGTTGCAGCGCTGGTGAGGGGGTTACAGCGCTGCAACTTAGGAGGTGTACACATCTGCAGGGCATCATCAGCGCTGCAACTCCCTGTTTGCAGCGCTGGCCGTACTCCCGTTTTGTCTCGGGTGTAGAGGATCCAGCACTGGTAATCAAGTGTAGACACTTACCAGCGCTTTTCTTGACCTCCGTGGAATAAGCAGGTATCCCAGCATACCTGAGGAAGTGTCTGGTAATCAAGCAGGTCTCCTTCCCCAGTTTGCAGGGGGGTTCGGGGAACGCAAGAGCAAACCGCGGCGAAGCTGGTCTCCTTTCCCGGTTTGCTCTCGCGTTCCCCGAACCCCCGTGCAAGCAGGTCTCCTTCCCTGCGGTTTGCAGGGGGTTTCGGGGAACGCGACAGCAAACCGCGGCGAAGCTGGTCTCCTTCCCCGGTTTGCTCTCGCGTTCCCCGAACCTCCGTGCAAGCAGGTCTCCTTCCCTGCGGTTTGCTCTCGCGTTCCCCGAATCCCCGAGCAAGCAGGTCTCCTTCCCTGCGGTTTGCAGGGGGGTTCGGGGAACGCGAGAGCAAACCGCGGCGAAGCTGGTCTCCTTCCCCGGTTTGCTCTCGCCTTCCCCGAACCCCCCTTGAAGCCGCCCAACAGCGCTGCAGTGTGGCCACATCTAACACCACTTGCAGCGCTGGTTGCTGTAAGTGTGGCCACTCTGCAGCGCTGGCCCTATACAGCTGTACTAATACAGCTGTAACAACCAGCGCTGCAAAATTGTAGATGTAGACATACCTCCAGTTACCTCCTGTATTGAACTCAGTTACTTGTATTTGGCTAAAAGCATCCACTAGTCTTGATTGATGACACTTGGGGCAGGTACAGCACAAGGGGATCCTTGCCCATTACAAGGCTCCACAGTAATACAAATAATAAATAATAATAATCAAGAGATGGAAAATCCACCACTCACCTTAGCAGTTTGTTTCAATGGTTAATCATCTTTGCTGTTAAAAATGTGCGCCTTATGTCTCATAAGAATTTGTCTGGCTTCAGTTTCAAGCCATTGGTTCTTATGATTAGGTCCTTTAGTACCTGGTATTTTCTCCCTGTGAAGGTAGTTATACACTGTAATCAAATCATCCTGTAATTTTCTATTTGATAAGCTAAAACAGATCAAGCTCTTTATGTCTCTTGCCGTAAGGTGTTTATTCCAGTACCCTCTCAATTTTTTCAATATCCTTTTTAAAATGTAGACATCCAAACTGAATGTAGTAATAGAATTAGTCTCACCAATGCTGTGTACAAAGGTAAAACCACCTCGTTACTCCCATTTACAACAGTATTGCGCTGGGAACTCTCAGTGAGCTGTTGGTTCATTATGACCCCTAAATCCTTGTCAGAGTTACTGCTTTCCTGGGGACTTAGTAGCTACTTCTGTCTTATTTTTTTGAAAGGGTAAGTATGGAAAAACCTGATTCTGTGTGTTCTGGTCATCCCCTCTTACTCTTCAACATCACAGCCTGTAATATTACACAAGGCGGGGGAAGGAGTCTTTTATGGGGGTTCATGGATTCAGTTGCAACCAGAGAAATCATGAAAGCAAGGGTGCAAAAAACAGGCAGACAAACACTTCTTCCAGTCCCTTGCGAAGGGGAGGCCCCTGGGTAGTGGGAGTTGAAGAGCCAGCCCACCCTGCAGTGGTGGCTCTTGTCCCAAAGGGGTGGGCTGGCTCTCTGCTCCAGGCATTGCAGCCTGATGCACAGGGTCACAGCGCAGTCCAGGCTAGGCCTGGCTACCCCTCCATCATGATGGAAGGGTGGCTGAGCCAATCCAGAGTGGCACTGTGATCCTGTGTGCCAGATTGCAACATGAGGAGCAGATAGCTGGGCATAGCCCCGCAGGACAGGAGGCACTGCTGTTGGGGGAGTGCAGGGCTGGCCCCCTCTCCCAGAGCCTCCCCTTTGCAGGCTGGGATTAGAGTTGTGGTGATGGGGTGAAGGGTGTTGCTGGTCAGAGCCCCCTCAGCAGTTTAGTATAGTGCAACCATTGAACTGGGAGGCTATGTCCACCCCTGACACAAGTTCATTCCCCTTCTCTGCTCCTTGCACCTAAACCCAATAAATATGGAAATGTCAGGTGGGAAAAAAAAACGCTTGTTACTTGCTAGCAGAGTCTATTTAATATGGAAGTCAGTGAGGCCAGTGAATATGGGACCCCCAAATGCCATTCATCTTTACAAAGTCACTTTTAGGGTGGAACCACAGTGTCAGATTTCTGTGGGGATACCCGATACAATAAACAGTATGTAACCATGAAGCGCGTGTCTGCCTGCTTTCATGTAAAAAATACACTTGGAATTGTTTTTGCAGGAAGTCTATTGAAAGGCCTGGAGGAACAGGCAGTGAAAATGTTCCGTTGCTTCCATTCATTTTGATTACAGCCTGTTTGCTCTTGAAAGTATTGAGCATGGTACTGTGACATAGAAGGGAAGAATGCCAAAGATGATAAGTGAAACTCAAGGTAAAGTTTTCATAATGGGTTATCGAGGCATGATGTAAAGCCTGTCCACACAAAAAACAAGCTGAAATGGATTGTGCATTAACTACAGCAGAGATCAAAAAAAAAAGAACTTTTGGACCTGGGGCTGATTGTCATCTCACATTGATGTGAAACTGGCATTTATTAACTTCACTGAAGTTGCTCCTGATCTACAGCAGTGCAATTGCTAATCAGACTCAGCCCTTTTGTGTGTGAGGACAGGAAAAGAGAGGTAAAAATGCTCACCATCTAGGCCTGGTCAGCAGATTGGAGTGGGACAAACCGGACAATAACAAAGACCCTACATTCAGAAGACAGTAGTCCATTTCTATTAAGCAGTTCTTTTGCCAGTGCAGTGAGATATATATACACACACACACTATGATTATAATGCCCACCAGCACATCTAGATAATTACAAGCTCTGCTAAAGTATAGGTTTGCAATTTTTTGGCAGAACAAACAAACACTCATTTATGAAACCACTGAACTGTTTTATATTGCTGTCCTTATTGATACGATGACATATAATAATAAATAATTGAGATACAATGATGATAAAAACAGCATCCAAGAAATCTGATGGCATTTCTAACGCTCACCCTTTAGCACTCCAGTTCAGTGGAGGAAGATGTAGAAATGGATTGTGGCAGAAAGCTGTTTACCTCTTCTTGGTGGTGGCGAAGGGGAAACCTGATTAGGAATGTCCTGAGGTCCTGTGGCAGAACCTGTGACTGTGACTATATAACAATATCAATTTCTAGAGCAGCAGAGGCAGTGCAGAAAGTGGAATGGAAGAACAGCATCAATAACTGCATGGGAATGGTAATTTCCTTGCAGGAATTACTTTTTGTATTGAGGTAGTGCTCAGATGTCGCAGTCCGGATTGGGCCTCATTGTGACAGGCACCATACAAAGATTTAGGAAGAAATTTTGAATTCAAGAAGTAAATGTTCTGCTTTGCCATTCATATCTGAGGCAGGCTACCAGAACTTTTGATCTTCAGATATATTTAAGCTTCAAAAACCACCGATGGTAGACATCTCGAAAATGGGCCAGTAATTACACTGCTATTTTAAAATTATATTGTCGTATTGCGTTACATGGAATTAAGCAAATGCTTCTGGAAGACAGCCAACTTTGCTCTGGAGCCCACCTTTTGAATAAGAATTGATTTTTTTTTCTCTTGGAAGAGTCAGGCAGTTAAGCTTAAGCTTTCGTGGGTAAAAAAACACTTCTTCAGATGGAGGGCATCTGGGGTCTCTCTGTCTGTGTGGAGGGTTCCTCCTTGTGAGGTGGGGCTTTGGGCTGACCCTAGATCGTGGGATATTGTCTCAGGTTGCCCCTTCTGGTATCCCCGCTCCAACTGCTACTAGCTTTCTTCTTCTCTACCACTTCCACCCATTTGGTTCCGATCACTCCCACCTTGGTTACAGTTTTGCTCTTTCCATCCAGGATGTTGTCATAAATATAAAGGGAAGGGTAACAATCTTTATGTAGCAGTAACATAAATCCCTCCTGCCCAGAGGTACAGAATCACTTACCTGTAAGGGGTTAATCAGTGTTCAATTAACCTAGATGGCACCTGACCAGAAGGCCCAATGGGGAAAGAAGATACTTTCAAATCTGGGGTGGGGAAAGGTTTTGTTTGTACTCTCTTTGTTGGTTCCCTCTCGGGACAAAGAGAGAGACCTAAAAAGATCCTAAACTGATACATCAAAAAATTACAGAAACTGTAAGTAATAGCAATGAAATGCGTTAGATTATCTTTTGTTTTAGCTTGTGAATTTTCCTTATGCTAAGAGGGAGGTTTATTCCTGTTTTTGTAACTTTGAAGTTGAACCTAGAGGGGAATCCTCTGTGTTTTAAATATTTTTATTTTCCCTCTAAAGTTATCTTCCATCCTGATTTTGCAGGTGTGATTTTTACTTTTTTTCTTAATAAAATTCTTCTTTTAAGAACCTGATTGATTTTCAGTGTCCTAAAAACCACGGATTTGGTCTGTGCTCACTTTGTTAACCTATCGGTTGGTATATTATTCTCAAGCCCCTCAGGAAAGGGGGTGAAGAGGCTTGGGGGAATATTTTGGGGGGGATAGGGCTCCAAGTGGCCCCTCCCTGAATATTTGTTTAAATCACTTGATGGTGGCAGCAATACCGTCCAAGGACAAGGAGAGGAATTTGTACCTTGGGGAAGTTTTTAACCTAAACTGGTGGAATGTAAACTTAGGGGGTCTTTCATGTGGGTCCCCACATCTGTACCCCAGAGTTCAGAGTGGAAAGGGAACCCTGAGAGACGTACCTTTCTATTTCCTCAGGAACGTCCTCTAAGAACTGCTCCATTTGCATTAGGAGAGACAGATCTTTCAGAGATTTAACATTTGCTCCTGATATCCAAGCATTCCTTTTTCTTTTTTTTACAATGTGGTAGGCATGTCGTGAAAATGCCATGTCTGGTTTCCACCTTAGGGCTCTGAACTGCTGATGGACAGGCTCAGGTGTTATCCCCATTCTAATTTTGGCCTTTTATTTAAAAAGTTTGTACTTGTTCATGTATTCTTTAGGCATTTCAGCTGCCACATCTGCTAAGGGTCCACTGAGCTGTGACCTCAGTTCCACAATATACTGGTGTATAGAGGTGTTGTACCCAAGGCAGGCCCTTTCAAAATTTTCTAAGAAGGCCTCTCGATCATCGCCTACCTTGTATGTGGGGAATTTCTTAGAATGAGGAGCAGTACCTGGAGAAGGATTGTTAGGGCTACCTGGTTGATCCAGCTTAGCCTTTTCCAGCTCCAAGCACTTTATCTCCAGGCACTTCTCCCCTCTCTCTCTTCCACTTCCAAGCACTTTGCCTCCATTTCCACCTCCAAACGCTTGTCCTATGCTTCCAAGCGCTTATCTCTAGGAAGAAATTCCTTTCTGCCTCAGTTAGAACTTGGACTGAGTTAAAGGCATCCCTCCATCCTGGCACCTGGATATCAGGTTGGGGAGGGCTGACCCTTCCCTCCTGGGAAGTTCCTGGTCCCCCATTCTTTCCCTGCATTTGTGTCATGGACCTGGATGTCTAGGCTTGATCTGGATCTGTCTTCTCCGTGGTGTGCCGCTTTGAGAAGACTAGTTTTTCTAGGGTTTTGGTTCCTGACCTCAACTTCATGCACAGGTTGCCCTACTCTAGCGTAACTATTTAATTGCCATGAAGCTGGTTCAAACCTTACACAACATTTCTGCTTATAGCATTGCTGCTCCATGTCTCTCCAGCCCAGGGCTGGCTTTAGCAAGTGCGGGGCCCAATTCTGGGGGGGGAGGGCTTGTACTCACCAGGCAGCGCTCCCAGTCTTTGGCAGCACTTCAGATTGCCAGCCGGGGCCGCGGGGCTGCCGCGCTCAAGCTGGAAGACCAGGGCCACGGGGCTGCCGTGTTCTGGCCGAAGCTCCAGCCAGGGTCGTGGGGCTGCCACGCTCTGTCCGGAGCTCCATCCGGGGTCATGGGATTGCTGTGCTCCATCCGGGGTCGCAGGGCTGTCGCGCTCCAGCCAGTAGAGCGGGGTCACGGGGCTGCCGTGCTCCGGCTGGAGCTCCAGCTGAGAGAATGGGGCCGCGGTGCTTGCCGCGCTCCGGCTGGCACTCTGGCCAGGGGAGCGGGGCCGCTGAAGACCCCGGCAGTACGAACGGCCTCCAGGGTGAGTAAAAAAAATTTAAAAGGCTCCTAAGGCACGGGGCCCTCTTCAGCACGGGGCCTGATTCCGGGGAATCGGGCGAATCGGCCTAAAGCCAGCCCTGCTCCAGCCCAGAGAATAACAGACAAACGGAAAGTTTCTTTTCCCATTTTAAAAAGTTCTAACCTTCCCATTCGCTCTTTTGGTCAGGTGCCCACTTTTTTTTTTTTTTTAACCTGGGGTACTTTTTAACCATCTATAGGTAAAGCAAGTAAACAGCAGCTACCAAGAGAAATTTTACAGCTAACTGGCTGGCTGGGTGTCCATCAAAGAGAGCCCCCCCCCACACACACACTTTATTTATCACATGCCCCTCAAATCACAGACGGTGCTGGCCAGTCTGATTCAGGTCGGATCCACACCGTCTGGAATTTCTTCCTGGAGGTTTAGGAAACTGTTAATAAGATACATGCACCTCTAATTTTACTAATAATTACATGAAGAGCTAAACAGTATTTTTTACATTTCAGGGATTACAATGACTTAGAATACACATAATGATTCTGGGAAACCTTCCTGGGAGAGGGCATCAGCCACTTTGTTAGAGGCTCCTGAAATGTGTTGTATTTCAAAATCAAAGTCTTGCAGAGCTAAACTCCATCGAGTAAGTTTTTTGTTAGTTTCTTTGACTGTGTGAAGCCACTTCAGTGCAGCATGGTCAGTGTGCAGGTAGAACCGCCATCCCCAAATGTATGGACATAGCTTCTCCAGAGCATACACAATGGCGTAACATTCTTTTTCTGAGACTCACCAGTGGCTTTCCATCTCAGAATGTTTATTGCTGAGAAACACAACAGGATGGAATTGTTGATCTGATTCTGAATGTAGGTAGAAATTGTGTCTTATTTTAAGGGTATGACTCATTACTTCATTTCTCGAAACAGAGTTATGTATTTTGGCTCTGATTCAGTAAAGCACTTAAGCACATGCTTAATATAAAGATCCCAAAGATGCATATGGAAATTAAGAGTTCCAATCAGCAATATAAAAGCAAACAGTACCCAGCACCACCAAACTCACTCACATGCTTACTCCTACCCAAACATTGGTGAGACATTTTTAGTGGGTAGCTGGGTGACCTATGGTATTGGTTACAGGTACACAGACAGACAGTTCTAAGCAATTGAATCTAGTTAACACTGTTAGTGACTTAGATCAATGAAGCCCCATCGACTTCAGTAGGCTCTATGCAGGGGCAGCAGTCTGTCAGAATCGTAAAGTTGCAGGATTGAGGCCTTAATGTGAATGCCATCTAACAGCTGTTCTGTTTTCTATGGAACATGAACTTCACATGAATGACCAAACACAGGCATTGCAAAAACCATTACATTTGACCCCTCTCTTGGCAGCCTGGGAAGAGAGGTCATCAATCAAATTGGCTTTGAATACATAAGCTACCGTCTCAACTATGGAGAAGATTCCTTGAGGTCACTGCTGTCTATTGAGGTACCTTGGCAGGGCTGTGAGGGGACACTGCCACTCTTCTAGGTTTTTGTACTCAGTCTATTAATAATCTGAGGACTTTGATTTGCAGAGCTGTC
The DNA here is from genome assembly GCF_007399415.2 of Gopherus evgoodei. Classification (NCBI taxonomy): domain Eukaryota; kingdom Metazoa; phylum Chordata; order Testudines; family Testudinidae; genus Gopherus; species Gopherus evgoodei. The sequence continues at coordinate 34,218,359 of NC_044331.1, read as the reverse complement.
AGTCCAGCACCTTTATTGAGCATTCAACTTACTCCAAACAGACATTTTAAATAATACAATATTTTTGTGGTTGGGGATAGAGGTGATCAAAATGTGTTGAGTTGTCAAGCCTTGAGACCCAACTCTAATTTATGCACTAACCAAGATGTGCGTGAGCACAGTCTAACTGCTATTCATGCCCTCTTGCACTACCTCCATTCTGCTGTTTGTTGCTCTTACTCATTTCATCATATCTAAATTAGATTGTAAAGATACGCTGGGCATGCATCACATTTCTTTGTTTTGTACATTTCCTAATGTGCTTTGGGAACTGTATAAATAGCACTGGCAGCTTCTCCAGCTCACCTCAGTTCTGAGCCAAAGGGATAGACTTCAAGGTGGAGTGTGTTCAGTTTCAGTGCCTATTCAGTTTGGTCTTTCTGTTGAGACTATGCAGTGCCGATGAATGCCAAAGGTGTGATGCAGACACCTGTCCATTTAGAACTTGGCTGCAACTGTCACCTTATTTCAAGAACAAATTTCTGTCAATACAAGCTTGGGACAAAATTTGATGCAGCAAACTAGTCGGGGGGGGGGAGGGAAGCTCCATATCCAGTTTCCCTATATATTTATGTTCTTACTCTATAGGTCCTGTCTTACAGGAGCTTCTGTACATAGTTTTTCCAATGAAAACAATGGAAAGGTCTGTGTTATAACCAACAGCAGGATGTGTCATACTCTGTTCTGAATTTTTGGCCAGTAAGGAAATAAAGTAAAGAAAGACATTCAGCTTTAATTCTCTTTTACAAATGTCAGTTCATCCTCCGTCCATGCAGCTGAACCGATACTATTTTATCCACTGCAATAGAAGACTTATATTGGCACAGCATGAAAACTGCTACTGAAGCAAAGAAACTGTGAAAGTGTTTAGTCTTGGGTCAGGAAATAGCGCATAGACTAGGTACAGCACAATAATCGTAACTCTACCATTCCAGCATCTATCTCTCTCTCCATATTCAATAAGCTTAACTTGCTTTTTCCTTCTCTCCTTGGTTTCAGACATACAACCTACATTATCAAGATCTTTGAGTTGGTTACTTGACCTATTATTTAACAATTACAAACGAGAATCAGCATTAGCCAATGTTATAACTTCAGTCCACTGGAAAAACAACCATTTTAAATTGTCCATGCATTTCTTCTTTGATACTTTTTTCTTTGTATCTCTGAATCCTTTTATTAATTGCTTAACTGTTAATCGTTTTCTAGTTACAGAGCTTACTTCTTGTTCTCCTTGGACTAAAGCCACTGTTTGCCATAGAAGAGTCATAAGGATACACAGGGTCTGAATAGCTTTGTGAAAGTTTAAATTTGTAACACCTAATTTTGTCCCTGCACTAGAGTGGGACCTGCTTAGAATGAATTAATAGAAAACCCAAGTTGTCTCCCTGGCCTGATTCTCCTCTAGCTTAAATTTGTTTTACACAAGGTCTAGTTTCATAGACTTCAGTGAAGTTACTTCTGATTTACACCAGCATAAGACAGATCTAAATCATCACATCCAACGTTGATTTTAACACCAATTATTGGAAAATTCCCTTTAGTGTGAAATTGTTCTTTGGATTAAAAAAAATACTTCTCTGTGGGTTAAATTCATCCCAGCCATCTGTGCCTGATGCCAGGGCTGCCCGGGGTGGGGGGCAAGTGGGGCAATTTGCCCCGGTCCCTGCAGGGGCCACCATGAGAGTTTTTTGGGGCCTCTGGAGCAGGGTCCTTCACTCGCTTTGGGGGCCCTGGAAAACTCTCGCAGGGCCCGGGCCCCCGGAGCTTCTTCTGCTCCAGGTCTTGGGTGGAAATTCGGTGGCGAGGGGTCCTTCCATTCCAGGACCTGCCGCCGAAGTGCCAGGTCTTTGGTGGCAATTCAGCGGCAGGGGGCCTCCGCTGCCAAAGACTCCAGGCCCCCTGAATCCTCTGGGCGGTCCTGCCTGATGCCAGAATGAAAGGCTTTGTTTGGAGAAAGTATATAGGGTGGGTTAGAGAGATGGAATCTACCCCAACCTGTGGGTATGGGACAGGACAGCCATTCTGCACCTGCTACTCCAGCTCCCGGGTTAGACCAGACGCTGCGATCCTTGCAGGCTTTTCATGAAGACATTCTTATATTAAGTTTGATGCATTTTAATGTGCATTTTGCAGTTTCAAACAGTCCTCATGGTATTTATAGTTTACAGCAAAACAGAGTTCTTAAGATATTTCTGTTTTTCATTCTAAACTGGAAGTGTTCTGTAAACTTCAAGTTTCCATATCAATATTTTTGAGGGTATGGCAACACTGAAATCCCAGGCTAGGGATGCAGCTGGTGTAGACACACTTGAGCTATCTTTAATCTAACTAGCTAGAGAGTCCTAGAGCTGTGAAGCTGCAGCAGCACAAGCCTGGGCACTGCCTAGACCCGTAATTTCCCAGGGTTCTGGGTGAGCTTGTCCAAGCTGTGCTGAAGCATGGGCTGCCACAGCTTCACTGTTCCTGGGAACTGAGCTAGCTAGATTAAAGCCAGCTTGGCTATGTTTATGAGCTTCAGTCTCACACTGCCACTGCAGCAGAGATATACTCTTGAGTAGTGGATCGTTGTTTTAAACACTTCTAGTGTCGCATGACATGCGTCTCTCATCTGATCACTGATGTAGTAACAATGGGTATCAAAATAGCAGCTTCCAGGTAGGTGCCAACAATGAAAGCAGTTGAAGAGCTAATCCTTGGTATGTGTCAGCATGTTGAATATCCATCCCAACCATCCCATGGTCTGCGTGAATTGTTAATCAAGTAGAATTGAAAACTGGCGCTGAAGTGGCATAGCTGTTCCAGCTGGATAACAGGCCAGGAGCCAGCCAGAAGCTAAGGTTTCGTTAGAGGCTATTTTAACATTCATTGGTCCATAGGGACAGTAAGCTTAGTAAACAATTGGACTTTTACTATAGCCCTCTGACAGAGTGACTCTTGAAAGTTCATCACTGAAATTAACATTTTAGATGAAATTAACATTTTACAAGGAAACAACTGTACATTTCTCCAGTGGAACCAGCAGTGAGGTTTATAAGAGACCGAGTACCCCAATGGTCTCTTTGGGGAAGTTTTTTTCTATTGAACACAATTGCTCTTTAACCATTTCTGAGAAAGAAGGATCATTTCTAATCTAGGTCGCATGGCTTCTAATTCCACTTACGATGACACAGCGTGTGGTTCAACTGTAAGATGACCATACTCCCCACAGGGAAAACAGGACCCCAGGCGGGGCTCACCTGAGCCCCCCTATGTGGGGCTGGCCTGAGCCACTCGCCCAAGCCCTCCTCCTTGCACGGGGGCAGGCAGGGCTCGGGTGAGCAGTGATGTGCATAGTACATAGGGTAACTATATTTCCCAAAGGCTGGGACTGGTGTCACTGCTTACCGGAGCCCTGCCTCCTCCCCTCCCCCCTCCCGCACACATGGGGCTGGCATCAACGTTCACCCCCTTACACGTTCTTCTGCACCCCACTTTTTTGACAAATGCCCACTTTTGCAAAAAAAGTCAGGACAGCTGGGACAGGGTTTAAAAAAGGACCTGTCTCAGCCAAAACGGGACGTATGGTCACCCTATTCAACTGCCCAGTGAATCTCCAAGTTCTACAGTGTTCTCCACAGCTGGCTTCATCTTGAAGCTGGAGCTCTGGGCCAACTTTTTCAAAAAACTCTAATTGATCAGAATTATTCCATTGAAAGTCAAAGGGATTTAAGTTCCTAAGTGCCCCTGTTGCTTTCGTAAATTTTAGCTCTGTTCAGTTCACTCATTACTGAATTCACTCAATGGACTCTTTATTTTTCCATTTAAAGTATAGAGGAAAAGTGCAGGCAAATCAAACCTTTTCATCAATACCCCACAACACTGATGCCTTCAGGTCCTATACTACTATTCTGTAAAATATGGCCTCAGCATTCATGTACTGGCAAAAAATCTAACTCACATTGTTACGCAGAAATCAGTCTGGCATTCCCAAATCCAACCTGTAATAGGTAAGCCATTTCTGTTTAATCATTGTACGTTTCTGACAGCACTCAGTGTGCTAGACACTAACTAGACTTTCAAGATGACAATTCCTGCCTCAAAATATATTTTAACAAGTCATAAGAGGAAAATCTGGTCTCAGACATGATGTTGGGCACATTTTTGTTGTAATTAAAAGGACTATATTTAGAATTCAAAGCCACAGTGTCTGTTCACCCTTTGTCTGAGCCTGCATAATTCATAGCACATGTTAATGTAGGTCTTCCAAGGTAAGAATCAACTGTTTATAGCAGTTTCACTTTCCTTCTGAACTCTGTGTGACTTATTTTAAATTTGATTTCCTTGTACAATTTCGTTGCCTAACAACTGTGATGTTGGAAAAAGTGAATGCAAGAACTAAAACCATTTTAGATCTCAGGGAGTCTGAGAAAATGCTTGGAAAAAACCAGTAATTTTAAAAATGTAAAGTAATTTATTCCTATATAATGAAGTCTCGATCCATCAAAGCACTTAATCCTGTGCTTAACATTAAATGTTGGCTTTAAATTAAGGACAAGTTTAAGTGTTTTGCTGATGTGGTATTAAATAATTAATACCACTTCCTGTATTAAAAATAAAATGTCATCAAACATGTTGTGGAGACAAGTAGAAATGAATTTTAAATACTTGATGGATAATAAGTATCAGAGAGGTAGCTGTGTTAGTCTGGATCTGTAAAAGCAGGAAAGAGTCCTGTGGCACCTTATAGACTAACATACGTATTGGAGCATGAGCTTTCGTGGATGAATACATGCATCCAACGAAGTGGGTATTCACCCACGAAAGCTCATGCTCCAATACGTCTGTTAGTCTATAAGGTGCTACAGGACTCTTTGCTGCTTTGATGGATAATGTTATAACCATTAGAAAGGCAGCATAGTTTATGGCTCTGACCTAGGACTGAGAACAAGGAACACCTATGTTCTAACCCAGACTTGGCCACTGACTTGGCTACACTCACACTTTACAGCGCTGCAACTGGGATGTGAAAAAACACCCTCCTGAGCGCTGCAAGATACAGCGCTGTAAAGCGTCAGTGTAATCAGGGCAGCAGCGCTGGGAGCACAGCTCCCAGCGCTGCACGCTACACCCATAAGGGATGTGGTTTACATGCAGCACTGGGAGAGCTCTCTCCCAGCGCTGCCGCTCTGACTACACTCACACTTCAAAGCGCTGCCGCGGCAGTGCTTTGAAATTCCAAATGTACCCATACCCTGTCTGTGGTATGTTTGACAAGTCACTTCACCTCTCTGCTTCAGTTTCTATATCTATATATTGGGGCAATTACAGAGGTATAGTAAAATTTGACATTCGCAGATGCAATGAACTATACATATGACATAAATATTATTAAAGTAATCTATTACAAGTGTCAGCTTGAATACATGAAAATAATTTCTAGCAGTCTGTGCAATGTCTTTTAAGATTAATTACTGGGGGAAATTTAATTTACAAATGTCGACATAAAACATTACTAAAAAAGCATTGGAAATAGGAGTCAACATGAAATAACTTGATCAGTTACTTTATTGGGGTTATATTTACTCAAGATATTAGAATATGATGGTACCTAAAATTCTAGGCCTGTGATTCAGCATAGCACCTCAGCTAACTGTAAGCACATGATTTAACTTAAGGCTTTATACCAGTGGTTCCCAAACTTTAACAGCCTGTCAACTCCTTTCACTAGCACGTCAAGTCTCGCGAAACCCCTCTTAAAAATGAATAATTCCAGGGATTTTCTCCTGTACCTGAGTACAAATTATAAAAGCAGTGATCTTGGAAATATAAAATTTTGTTTATATGACATGCTTATTACACACTATTTATTATTATTTATCATTACAATATTTTTATTACATTATGAAAATGGCAACACTTTTCCAAGATCTCACTTTTCCAAGATCTCACTCAAAAGAGTTCCCCCTACACAAGCATTCAGGTCTTGAGCAGTCCAGGCAAACAACACAGTCCAGGCAAAAAAGCTTAAACTCGTTCTTCATAATAATTTTAAAAACAATACTAGCTGCCTATTTAATTTTAAAAACAGCAAAAAATATTCACCTTCCTTTCTGTTTCTTATAAGGAATCTTGAAGTTTAAATCGCCTCAGTGTGATAGATATGCTTGGTTTGATCTGCTTAACTCTTGGAAGTCTAGGGGCTCCGGGCTGCTGGTCCCATGCTGCCTGGGACAGCTCTGTCCACCATTAGGGAATTTTTTCCTGAGAACCCCCTGAAACATTTCACGAATCCCCATTTGGGAATCACTGCTTTGTAGAAATTCTAAATATTAGCCTTTTAATTGCAACAAAATGTCCCCAGAATCATATGTTAAAACTAATTCTAGGCATAAGAACTAGAGGAAGACATAAGAGAAAGCAGAGTTTAAGTGCAAATCTGCTTCATTTCAGATGGACTCACCAGGACAATGCCTAACAAATCTTTTTTACCCTATGGTCGTGTTAAGTTAGTATATGTTTTGCCAAGTGAAATCTATTAGTCTGGGAAGTTGTGTGAAGGAGGAAAAGTACTGAAAATCATTAGAGAGCTAAGCAGGGGAATGGAACTTGATCTGGAAAATGTGACTTTTCATAAGAGATTAAATCAATAACCAAACTAACAAGAGTTGGTTTATAGGAAGGCACATTATTTTGAGACTAGTCTAATTGCCAGGGGAGGAGGGGGGAGGCATTAGTATGGGGAATTAACTCAAGTTTATCTTAAGTGAAGTCCATTCTATTATCTGTCAATAACATCTAGGCACAGTTCTTCATGTGTTATTCTCCCTTTTGCTAACATTGTCAAAGTTTGTTGTTAGATAGTCCAGCTGTTGGCAAGATATGGAACATAGTTTTTCAGCTGTTTCATTCCATGTTTCCAGGAAGACAGCAGCTTTTCCCCCTCTTGACATTAAGAGCATCCCATTGGGTGAAGTGTCAAGAACAGCAACAGAAAATGCTGATGCAAACTGATGCTACAAGTCTATTTGAGTTAAAAAAAAATTCTACAAAGTGAAAAGAAATCTTAAGAACATTCTAAGCTCATCCCCCAGTTATAGCTACAGCGTAGCTAGTGCATTAAAAACCTATAACTTGTTTCAAAAAATGTCCTACACTGAATCTACTAAAAATGAGATTTTTCATAAATATTACTGTTGATCATTATGTGGAGAGTGGTATCGTTGCTTTAAAGGACACTGTCAATTTAGTTTAGACTCACAATTTAGTAGCCTCTTTGTTTTTAAGACGAGTTTGTGTGTAAATGAAAATAATCTAGTGAGAAAACATTCTGAAGGAATTTAAGCAGCCCTCTTCAGAATCTTGAACCTGTGTAACATTGTCTCTCTAAAGACCGCCATGCTGCTTTCAGTGAACCATCTGGATGCGCATATAACTTGCCTGTTGTTTTCCTTCCCTGACCTCTGTTTACTGCTCTGACCCTCAGCTGCAAACAACTCAGAGCAGGCACCATCCCTCCTTAGTGTGTGGAAAGTTCCTAGCATGTAGTGTGCACTATTAAAAACAAACAAGAACAACAATGTGCTGGTCCATGAAAATCAGAAGGAGAAATCCATATGCACCCACAGAGCAAAGCTGGCCAAACTCCAGTAGCATTATTATCCCAGGGGAGAAAAATATTAAAGGCCAGCAAACTATTGACATGATGGAAGGAAGTCAGGTTTTTAAAAAGTCTTTAGAAACTGAAGGGTTATTAAGTAACCTAAGTAATTGTCTCTATAATCCCATAGAGAACTGTATAGCCAATGCCCTCTGACCATGAGCAGTGCAATGAGTTAAATATGCCCACTTCCCTAAAGTGTTGCACTGCTTTAGGGATGCAAAAAAATCCCTAATGATGGCTCATTTCTTATGAAGCTAATAATTCAGTTAGTAAAAATATACTTAAGTCAGTCGGTGGTTATTCTCATAGATCCAACTTGGACGGCACATATTCTGTACAAGGAGCACTGAAAAGAGTTTAAATCATTGGGTTCCACGCATGCTTTGTACTGTGCGCGTACCTGCCCACAAGAGGAAATGAAAAAGCCTTACATTTCCCCCTCAGTTCTCTATATCTTTTGACAAAAAATTGATAGCAAATATATCCTCTTAAATACTATCCCTTCCCCTCCTTGAAAGAAATTTAGACAAGAGCAGTGCTCAAGTTCTATCACTCTTAGAGCAACATTAAACTCTCATTCAAGTATCTCAATCAAGAATTGTCCTCTTTGAAACCTGCCTGGATAGGAGCCATTTCTCATTTCTCCTTTGACCTATCCAGTATGTCAATTTGACTGCTGTGACATCAGTGCCCTAAGTAGCTCTGGCACTCACCATGCTTCTACAATACAGAATCACTGGTCTAAGGTTACGCAACCATGACTACACATGAAGATTTACCTGTTTTAAAAAGTTAGCCCTATTTGTCTACTCTCAGGCAAGGCTGAACAAATGCCATTTTAACCTAGGTTTTTTCTATTAGTGTTTCTACCTGTATTTGTAACACACGGGGCTTTGTAACCCATCTGCAAATATAATTTGCTGACACTGCATGTGTCCTGGGGCACAAGGGCATTGTGCTATCAATCAATCAATCAATCAATCAATCAATCAATCAATCAGAGAAACAGTTCTGTTTCCTGATCAAGCTCTTTGGGGCTTTAAAGCAACCATTTAAAAATAGAAATAAAATATAGTTTTATTGAGTTCTGCTATTCTATAGAACAAGGATCCATCGTATTGAGTTGAAGATTGCATCACGTTGTTATTATTGGCATTTCCCCAACCATGTTGTGAAGAGCTTCAGGAGGAGAAAATGCCCAGCTATGTGACCAGCAGAGGCAGAGGGTGTGTCTATACTGCAATCAGAGGCTGTGATTGCAGGTCTTGTAGAAATACCTGTGCAAACTTTAATGTAGCCAGCTTGGGTACCAGTAAAGCCACGGCCGCATGGGCTAGCCACCCACATAATTATCCAGGGTCCCAGATTCGCTTGTATAACCAGAGGTATGGGAACAAGGGGTATGGGGGTGCTGCAGCATCCACAGATTTTACCCAGGGCTCTGCTCCTGGCCCTGCACCTGGGGTCCCAGCTGCCAGCTACGTGCCCAAGCTCCGGTCCTGGCTGCTGGCCTGTGCCTGGAGCTTCATGACTGCTCCCAGCTGCAGTCCCAGCCTCAGCCTGCTTACCCCTGTCCGCATCCCTCCCCCTGTAGACACATCCCTGCTCCTGGGACCAGCTCTTGGGGGCGGGAGGGATGCAGACAGGTGTAAGGAGGGGTGCAGCACCCACACTAGAAAAAGTGTTCCCGTTAGGGTGACCAGATAGCAAATGTGAAAAATCAGGATGGGGTGGGGGGTAATTGGCGACTATATAAGAAAAAGCCCCAAATATCAGGACCGTTCCTATAAAATCGGGACATCTGGTCACCCTAGGTCCCATGCTGAAATGGCTTCACTGCTACTGGTACCTGAGCTAGCCAAATTAAAGCTACAGGAGCTGCAATCGCACCCTGGGATTGCAATGTAGACATACCTGAATCTGTGACGGCAATGCCATCCTGACAGGGTAAAAATTATGAAATGGCTTCAGAATGACTGCTTGTTAGCATCATACTTATCCTTCTGATATTTAGAAAGGGTGAAATCCAACAGTTGGCAGTGGACAAAGCAACTCAGCCTGGTCATGGACTGATAACCAGCAGAGCCTTGCGTTAGAAAATGAATATAAACCAGCTTGAGGCCGGTCTCAGTAGCAGTACTCTGTGCCACCAACAAGGAATCCAGGTCTGCGAATGACCTTAAGGCTCTTGATCAGTCCCACATGTAGATTCTGGCCATAGGGAGTTCTACATGGACAAAGTTAATGAAGGTAATATACTGGAAAGACTGTCCTATGGTTAAGACACTAGACTGGGATGCAGGAGGTCCAGAGGGGTCACAATGGAGCACTCTGGGATAGCTCCTGGAGGACAATACAGTGTAATTGTGTCCACATTACCCCAAATTCGACCCAGTAAGGCCGATTTCAGCACTAATCCCCTCGTCGGAGGTGGAGTAAAGAAATTGACGAGCCCTTTAAGTCGAAAAAAGGGCTTTGTCGTGTGGACGGGTGCAGGGTTAAATCGAGGTAAAGCTGCTAAATTTGACCTTAAATCATAGTGAGGACCAGGCCTTAGACTGGTTGATAATTAAATCACACAGTGCTTTAATACCATGTGCTGTGTAGAGCTGCAGGAGATACACTGAAGAGTCACTTGCAGCTTGCAAGCCTCAGTCTGTGTATCACTGATCTAGGGGGAGTTTTCAAGGGCACAAAAGTCAGCTGAGCATCTCACTTCTATTGACAATGTATCCAGCGTTTCAACAGGATCATACTCGGGACAGCATAGTCACTTGTGTTGTCTGCTGCGGCTACGCTTCTATTTTTCAGAGGGGCAGCCGTGTTAGTCTGGGTCTGTAAAAGCAGCAAAGAGTCCTGTGGCACCTTATAGACTAACAGACGTACTGGAGCATGAGCTTTCGTGGGTGAATGTCATGCATCCAATGAAGTGGGTATTCACCCACGAAAGCTCATGCTCCAAAACGTCTGTTAGTCTATAAGGTGCCACAGGACTCTTTGCTGCTTCTATTTTTAGCACACTAGCTCAATTAAAGCTAGTGCAGGTATAGCTACCTGAGCTGGAAATGAATCCTGGGCTCCAGTGTTGACACAATCTGTGGGAGGCAGTAGGTACCTCACTGCTATTTATGGCTCTGAAAAGCTCCCATTTAGGACTTAACTTTAGGCTTTCATATTTGGAAATGTTGGCTACAATTATCATCAAGACAAACATTGCACATGGTTGAAGTATATTGCTAGCAACAACAGTTACACATTAAAAGATTTGGGGATATTGAAATTTCACAGTGTTAAAACCAAATGTTAGCTGGTAGGAACAGATGACATTAGGGTAGCTGTGGAAAGTTTTACAGACTTTCTTTCTTAAAAAAAAAAAAAAAAAAAGAAAGAAAGAAAGAAAGAAAAAAAAAAGTGTTGCCATTTCCAAGTGGTTTTGCATTAGGATTTGGTACACATTGCTAGGGGCTATTTTGGAAATCCATAATCTGCAGCACTGATATGTAATTTAACCACTGTGTTCCATTGTAAATCTACTGTATGGTAAAACAAGATATTCCTTTATTTGTTTTACACTACCATTGAGTGCATGGTGTAGATGAGATCAAAGATGCATGTTAGCCTAATAAAAACAGTAATAATGGGTGATTTATTCTATCTGCATATTCTAGTCAAATGTCACAATGAAGCAAGGTTTAGAGCAGCAGTTCTCAAATTGTGGGTCAGGACCCCAAAGTGGGTCATGACTCCATTTGATGGGGTCGCCAGGACGGGCGTTAAACTCACTGGGGCCCAGGGCCGAAGCTGAAGCCTAAGCCCCACTGCCCAGGGCCGAAGTTTGAGCCTTGGGTGGCAGGGCTGAGGTTACAGACCCCCCCCAAGCTGGGGCTGAAGCCCTTGGGTTTTGGCTTTGGTCTCTCTTTCCCCAACCTGGGTGGCTCAGGTTTCAGTCCCCACTTGTGGGGTCGTGAAGTAATTTTTGTTGTCAGAAGGGGGTTGCACAGTGCAATGAAGTTTGAGAACCCCTGGTTTGGAGACTCAATTTCTTGACACCTTAAATATCTTATTGCAGTTAATTTTAAAGCACACAATAATATAGCCTACTTCTGACTTGTCTAAGTAACATATAGGTAATGTTTAGAGCTGGCACAAAAAATTTTGACAGTAGAATTTTCTGTAGGAAAATGCACTTTATTCAAAATCTAAATGTTTTGTGAGAACGTGGCAATTTTTATGAAAATTTTGATGGAAGCAAGTTGAAACGTTTTGTTTTGATAAAATAAACTGCTGTGTGTGTCATTTCATTTTGGCTGTTACATTGAAATATTAATTTTAATACACTTATGTATGTTTAATATAATATAGCCATTGAAATGAAATGTTTTGACATTATTGAAACAAAACAAAATGGTGCAACCTTATTTTAATGAAATGTTTAAAAAGTTCTAAAAAATTAACTGTAACCATTCAGCAAAATGATCTGGGTTCATTGGGGGCAGCTCAATTAAAATGTCTGCTCAATGTGAAGAAGTATATAATAGTAGATATACCAATTTCCTAGAGCTGGAGGAGACCTTGAAAGGTCATTGAGTCCAGCCCCCTGCCTTCACTAGCAGGACCAAGTACTGATTTTTGCCCCAGATCTCTAAGCAGCTCCCCTCAAGGACTGAACTCACAACCCTGGGTTTAGCAGGCCAATGCTCAAACCACTGAGCTATCCCTCCCCCCCTTGGCAAAAGAGAAAAATCTTTGGATGGGAGAGAAAATACTGAAAATATTATAGTGCCATTATAAAACCGAAGGCATATCCTCACCTGGACCAATGTGTTCAGTTCTAGTCAGCCCATATCGAAGTGCAGAATTAGAGGAGGTTCAAAGATGGAGAATGGAAATGATTAGAGGAATGGAAAGATGAGAGTGGAGAGCGAGAGAGAAGATTGGAACTGTTCATATTAGAAAGGATACTAGTAAGAGGGGATATAGTCAGGGGCGGCTCTAGGCATTTTGCCGCCCCAAGCATGGCAGGCAGGCTGCCTTCGGCATCTTGCCTGCGGAGGGTCCGCTGGTCCCACAGCTTCAGCAGACCTCCCACAGGCACCAGAGGACCCTCCACAGGCAAGACGCGGAAGGCAGCCTGCCTGCTGCCCTTGCGGTGACCGGCAGAGCGCCCCCAGTGGCTTGCTGTCCCAAGCATGCACTTGGCTGCTGGTGCCTGGAGCCGACCCTGGATATAGTTAAGGTATATAATGAACAGCATAGAGAAGGTAAATCAGGGATTTCTAATTACCCTCTCTCATATGACAAGGAAAATGAGACATCACAGTGAAAGTGCAAAATAGCAAATTTAAAACTGATCAAAAGAAATGCTTTTACATAATTAACCTGCAGAACTGATTGCCACCAGGTATCATTCAGGCCAAGGCATTAGTAGGATTCTAATTTGGATTGAATCTTCATGCAAATAATGAGAATATCCATTGCAACATTAGATAGGATACTTTTTTTAAACAAGCAGGAGATAAACTCTCATGCCTCAAGGTATAAGTCAGGCACCAGGAAGAAACCTAACCTATGGACAAGTTATTCCAGAATTGCACTCTACAGATTTTCATATACCTTCCAATAAAACTTCTGGAACTCACCATCAGAGCCGGAATCCTGGACTAGACAAATCAGTGCTCTCAGCTGGTATGGCATTTCCTGTGTTTAGCATTTGCCTTCACATGTGGGTATTTTGCTTTGCAAGTTCCCTATCTGTTACAGACAGAGTCAAAGCTTCCTGTATTTATGGAATGTCTGCAGAAACCACTGGCTTTCTGGGCAGGGGAAACTGACCACAAGTGCTGAATGTTCATATATTGTCTCAAAATTCATCTGATACTCAAAAGCAGGCTTTAGGAACTGGAGTTCCCCTCTTCCTTCTCCACTCCACCCCAAAGTGTATTGACTTAAATGTTTGGGGGCTTTATAGCATTCTTTTTCTAAGAGAAAGAGAAAGGAAAGAAACTGCTTAAGGGTCATGAGTTCAATCCTTGAGGAGGCCACCCAGGGATCTGGGGCAAAAATCAGTACTTGGTCCTGCTAGAGAAGGCAGGGGGCTGGACTCAAAGGGACCTTGAAAGGTCCCTTCCAGTTCTAGGAAATACTTGGTTGTGTCAGCCTTGAACTTTGTGAACTGTTCCCTTCCTGTCTGAATCTCAGGCTGGCATCCCTCCCCTGCTGCACGAACACATGAAAATGCTCAACTTTTTTTTTGTGGGGGAAGCACATTAAAAAACCACCACCTAAATAATTCAACTAACTCCTTCTGCAGTCCTATGAAAGGGAACCACCCTCCCGGATCAATAGGGACTAGGGATGAATCACGCTTGCCTTATTATCCCAGGTAACCCTACTGTCCCAGATTCTCTTCTCCTGTTCCTGCCCTAACTGACCAACTGAGAATTCACCTTCCTAGCGTAGGGGAGTTCTTAGAGAAGGAGTAAAGTGCCATAGCCTGATCCTACACCAAATATTTCTGTACACACAGTCATAGGGGACAGGAATCAGGGGAAGGCACCTGTAGTACACCAATTCTCAACTAGAAAGTAGTCCCATGCAAACCATAACCTGTTGGCGTAACTTAGAGTAGCTTCTAAGCTGTTTTAACTGATGTCAATGAGCTGGGCCAGTGCAAATGTCCCATGAGAATCAGAGTCGTAACTCGCTCCCAGAACACCTCAACCCCACTCTCCTGTTCTGAGAATCTGGGCCAGGGAGCTGGGACCACTTGCATGGGTGAGGTAAGTAGGGCTTGACCCAGAGTCAGGAGTGTCCCTTACGCTGGTCATTATTTAGTGCAGTACGGTACAGGGCTGCCCAGAGGGTTCAGAGGGCCTGGGGCAAAGCAGGGAAGCTGCAGCACTTGTACTCACCCAGCAGCAGTCCGGCATTTCGGCGGCGGGGGGCTCTTCAGTTGCTCCGCATCTTCGGCAGCACTGAAGGGCCCCCCACTGCCAAAATGCCGCTGAAGACCCAGAGCTACTGAAGGGCCCCCCACTGCTGAAATGCCGCTGAAGACCCGGACTGCCACCAGGCCAGGGCTCGCGGGGCCCCTGCGGGGCCCAGGGCCTGGAGAAAATTGCCCCACTTGACCCCCCTCTGGGCGGCCCTGGTATGGTAATGAAGGACCCTAGGATCTTTTCAGAAGTGTGGTCACAAACCAATGGAATTGGCTTAAAAAATACCCCTTAAACAGCTTTTAAAATCTCAGTCTTAACAGAGGGTAGGAAACAAGCCTGTGCTGTGCACCGAAATGATACACTTTATAGAACTGTTTGGGAATAATTTTTTCATCAAAAATCGCCAAGTTATCAAAACCAAAACTGTTCCTGAAATGGGGTTGGATTCAAGGAATTTCCCCAATTCAAAAAAATGGCAAGAAAAAAGTTTCAAAGTTGTTGACATGTTTCATTTTAATGTTGTCAAAACAAAAAAGTCCAGTGTTCTTGTTCAAAATGACCTTTTTTTAAATTTAATCAGACTAAAAGAAGGTTAAACAAAAGAAAAAAAAAGGCTGAAATTGAAACAAAATGTTTCAATTGGCCCAAAGGAAAAACATTTTCGTTTTCTAAGTTGTGAATGTTTTCAAGATTTCAACTTTTTCATCCCAATTTGAGATTGGAAAAAATGTGTAACTCTCAAAACTATTTATGGGACAGAGAAAGCATTTCCCACCCAGCTCTCATGCTCGATAGACTCTCATGTTCCAGTGGATATGGCACTGGAATGGGAACAGGAGACCAGGATTCTTCTGGCTGTGTCAGGGGCATGCTGGTGACCTTAGGTAAGTCATGTCACCTCCCTGATGTCTGTTTCTCCTCTCACCTTTTGTCTGCCTTATGTAGGTGCTGGAACTAGGGATGCTGGGGGTGCTGCTGCACTCCCTGGCTTGAAGCAATAACAACAACCCAAACATACGGTTTCCGCATTCAGCACCCCAACAATAACCAGCACCACTGCTGTCTTGTCCATCTAGGTTGTAGGCTCTTAGGGGCAGGAACTGTCTCTATGTTTTTATATAGCACCTCGTACAATGCAGCCCTGATCTCTGTAATTCAACTATAATCACAGAAGGTTGGAACTTGCAAAGAGAGATCTAAAAGCAACATTGTGTGTCAAAAAGCATGATCCCTGGCAGAAGTGTTAGCAGGAAGAGCTCTGTTGGGCAAGGGAGGAAAAGTTCATACAAGATGGAAAGCTTTCTTAGGAGAAACTCCTGATGAGCATTGCTGGGGAAGCAGAGGTGGCCAAAGACTCTCAGAGCCTTTGGGATGGTTGGAAGTATTAAAGCCCCTTTGGCAGTGCCAGCCATTGGGAACAGCCTCCCTGTAGCTCTCTCCTCTATTAACCATCCTCATGTATCAAATCTCAACTGATAACAGCTTCTCTCCCTTTTCTACATCAAGATAATAGAATAATAGAAATGTAGGAACCTGGAGAGGTCATCTAGTCAACCCCCAGCCTCCCCGCTGCTGAGGCAGAATTAAGTTTACCTATATCATCCTTGAGTGATGTTTGTCTAACCTGTTCTTACTTGACTAACCTGTTCTTAAGATGTTTGTGATGGGCTTTGGGATGCAGTTTCCACACAAATTCTCTAATAAAAATTCTCTCTTGAGATTGTCACCAACATTCTCCTTATGAACTCAAGCCAGTCCTTAAGAATTCACTTCACTTGCACTGGTGTACAACACACAGCAACTATTTAATAGAGCGCAACAACACTATACAGTTGAATTCAGCAGGTAAAGAACACAATGTCCAATCAAAACTGCAGAGGAAATGTAGGAAGGCAGAATACACATCCTCACACTGGAACTTAGCCAGAAAACTGGGGTTAATGTACCTGCTCTTGCCCATAGTGTCATGGAACCTTTAAAGACAAGTGGCTGGGACTTCAGTTTTATGCCATATCCAAAAGCCCCAGTAACATCCCAGTGCCCCCATACAACAAGCTAAGGCATTTTGTTCTCTATTAACAGAGGGAAGAATGTCACTCATTGAATCACCATCACCACTTCCTGCAGCATCTTGATTCCAGGCAGTTTATGGCCTTGTCTACACAGGTAGTAGCTAGACTGATGGAAGAATTCTTCCATTGATCCAGTACTGTCTACATAGGGAGTTAGGCTGGCTTAACTACGTCACCTAGGGGTGTGGATTTTTCGCACCCCTGACTGACATAGCTGACCAACCTTTTTAGTGTAGGCCTGGCCTAAAAATCACATCAAGTTAGATAAGTACAGCTCCCTTTGTAGCCAAGTCCCAAGTACTTGGAACCTGAACCATCCCAGCTAGGTGTTGATCAATAGGTAAGATATGTCATTGTCACATTAGGGTATTTTGTTTTATTTTTGGCCAAGAATTTCTACTTCCCTCCCCTAATATCAACTCCACCATTTCAGATCCTCCTCGTTGCCCTTCAATTTCACACCCACTGCTATTACTGATCATCCTTTACCACTAGTAGCTATGGTAGGCGTGCTAGAGTGTACAAAGCCCCTGATCTGAGTAGTTCAGACAACACAATGGTAAAAATGCTGGCAGCCAAGTCAGTCCGAGCTATGCTAGCGCTCCCACCATTAGCACCACTGAGAGTAGAATTGTGAGAATTATTTTTAGCTGTAAAGCTTAGTGTGTGCAAGGCCTAAGAAACAAACTAAATCACACTGGAGCTGTAAGTGAACTAGAAATGCAATTGCTAGTATGTGGAAGAGGGTTATATTGCACTGATCTACAAAAGGGAATGGGGACTGTTTGGTCAGGACACTTCTGCTAAAACCTTTTAATAATGTTGTAAAGGCAGGTATAAGAGGCCAAAGACTCTTGCTGAAAAAAATCTCTTCTCTTAGGTAGGCGTGAAAGAAACTTTATTAATAAAGGGGGGAAATCAACCCCCTTGGTTTCCAAGTTATTACTTTTTTAAAGGGTATTTTTACTGGTGTCTTTACATTTTTTCCTTTGGAGTCCCATTGTGGTGCCATCTGCTCCTACACCATATTTGTGAGCTGGTGGTTTCCTTTAAAAAGCCCCCCACATACACACACGTGCGCACACACCTATGTATGTAGATATGTTATTGTAGTTCCCTATCTCTCCCAGCAAGATCAGACTGTGAGATATTTCCAGAAGTCCCCTGCTATCTAATTAACCAAGTCATGCCTGGCTCATTTCTCTGCCACCAGCATTTGCCAGGTCCAGTCAGTCAATAGATACTTAGCACTAGATTACACTGTTGCCACTGTTACAATAATAAAAGAAGGGGGTGGGGTGGAGAAGGTCACTCTGTGGAGTGTTGCCCTCAGTCCCCATGAGATGCAAGGGGCTCTATTGCTCCACATTGTTCTAGGGCCTGATCCTAGCTAAAATAGCACATGCAAATAGTCCTTAACTCCTGCAAAGTGAAAGTCCATGGGACAACTCACAGTAGTAAGGATTGCAGTACTCTGCCACTTGTGCATTAGAAATTACAAAGCAGCTGCTTAGTGGAAGACACATTATTATGGAGGCGTATTCCTGCTTGATGTTCATCTTTTTGAGATGCTGTACACTGGCTTTTAAACAAGGGCTCCATACATTAATTATTCACCTACAGAAGCTAAGCTGAGCCTATCATTACATCATGTATTGACTGGATCACACTTCCCATTTCAAGCTTGGTGAGGAGAAAGGGTGAAGAGAGAGCACAAAATGATCAATCTGTATCCAGAACTTTTTTCATGAAAAGTTAAAACAAACAAACCAACAAAAAAATCAATACAGACTCACCACCTCTGGATAATAGTCCCTTCAAGTGCTAGTGATGTACTTTCTTCATTGAACAATGACTTTCAATAGTAAATATCTGTCTGTTTCTGATTACCTAAATAGAACAATTAAGAACTGTATTATGAAAAGTGGGAGGAGTCAGAGAGACTCCATGAAGTCTGCTGGAAGCTTTGCTGTGGCTAATCTGTGTTACCTGCAAGGTGTGCAGATACTATGATGACAGGCAGCAGCATAAAACTCTAACACAGATCCATAGGCTTATTTTAAAATAGCAACTTCTATCCCTTTTATATAACTCCTTAGAGCCACTGTTCCTGTCACACACATATTCAGGGTATTCTAGAAAGAATCAGTATAAATAATATAATAAAGTCTTTAAATAAATAGATCTTCACACAGTTTTCTCTCCTGGGAAGGCTGCATAGATGGATGATAACTTGAGATGTCCAAACAACAAACTGATACAATCAGCAATTATAGGAAAGATAGTAACAGAACTAGGATCCAGTTATAGAAGAGATTCAAGGTGATAAATCCTTGAGACTTTAATAAGATTATCCCCAGAGAAAGACTTCCTTGCAAACGAGATTATCCACAATTAGATTATCTCATGATGAGTTCCTACTGGGACAAACCAGTTCTGTAAAATGACTAACAATGGAAGGAGGAGAGTGATTACCAGCATCTAAGAGCTGGGATGGTGCAATTGAATTTGTCTTTCAAATTTACAAATGTTTCCTTTGACCTGCAGTAGGGATGGTACCAAGTGATACAATTAGATTCTTCAAGCATCAGTGGGATTTGTTGCCAAACATATAACCTCTAGTAATCAACACCATCGGCAATATGAGAAGTGGAATTGTGATGCCACAATGTGCTAAAGGGCTAATAAGAACATTCATTTCATCATCATTTTCAAGGCTTCTGTAGGGCAAGATTCTGCTCTTGGTTGCCCATTTCTCTCTTAGGGCTTGTCTACATCAGAAAGTTGCAGCGCTGGTGAGGGAGTTACAGCGCTGCAACTTTGAAGGTGTACACATCTGCAGGGCATCACCAGCGCTGCAACTCCCTGTTTGCAGCGCTGGCCGTACTCCCGTTTTGTCTCGGGTGTAGAGGATCCAGCGCTGGTGATCCAGCGCTGGTAATCCAATGTAGACACTTACCAGCGCTTTTCTTGACCTCCGTGGAAGGAGGAAGCCTCCGGTAATCAAGCTGGTCTCCTTCCCCGGTTTGCTCTCTCGTTCCCGGAACCCCGAGCAAGCAGGTCTCCTTCCCTGCGGTTTGCTGGGTGGCTCCGGGAACGCGAGAGCAAACCGCGGCGAAGCTGGTCTCCTTCCCCGGTTTGCTCTCTCGTTCCCGGAACCCCGAGCAAGCAGGTCTCCTTCCCTGCGGTTTGCTGGGTGGCTCCGGGAACGCGAGAGCAAACCGCGGCGAAGCTGGTCTCCTTTCCCGGTTTGCTCTCTCGTTCCCCGAACCCCCGAGCAAGCAGGTCTCCTTCCCTGCGGTTTGCTGGGTGGCTCCGGGAACGCGAGAGCAAACCGCGGCGAAGCTGGTCTCCTTCCCCGGTTTGCTCTCTCGTTCCCGGAACCCCGAGCAAGCAGGTCTCCTTCCCTGCGGTCTGCTGGGTGGCTCCGGGAACGCGAGAGCAAACTGCGGCGAAGCTGGTCTCCTTTCCCGGTTTGCTCTCTCGTTCCCGGAACCCCGAGCAAGCAGGTCTCCTTCCCTGCGGTTTGCTGGGTGGCTCCGGGAACGCGAGAGCAAACCGCGGCGAAGCTGGTCGCCTTTCCCGGTTTGCTCTCGCGTTCCCGGAACCCCCCTTGAAGCCGCCCAACAGCGCTGCAGTGTGGCCACATCTAACACCACTTGCAGCGCTGGTTGCTGTAAGTGTGGCCACTCTGCAGCGCTGGCCCTATACAGCTGTACTAATACAGCTGTAACAACCAGCGCTGCAAAATTTTAGATGTAGACATGGCCTTAGGTATTTTTAGGATGATCACTGTTGTATCCAAGTGCTACCATAACCACTGAATGTAGAAAACTTTCAGCATGAAAAATGAGTTTGGAATGTTCAATATTGTTATATAGAGAGCCACAGATATACCACATGGCAAATAAAGACAGTCCCCCAGTCTCAAAGTCTACACTGTCCCTGACGTGACAGGCTGCTGGGGCAGGTAATAGTCAAGATAGATAGAAAGAAAACACAGTGGAGATCTGCAACGTAGTCAGGGCCGGCTCCAGGCACCAGCATTCCAAGCTGGTGCTTGGGGCGGCAATCTGCAAGGGGCAGCAGTCCCTGTTGTTTTGCTCCCAAGCAGCGTGCCAAATTGCTGCCGTGGACAGCGGGGACAGTCCATGCGCCCTTAGGGTGGCATGCGGGTTTCCACGGCTGCTGCAATTCAGCAGCAGCTTCTATGTTTAGCTGTCTGCAGCGGCTTCAGCTAAACATAGAAGCTGCCACCAAATATGCCACTGAGGAAACGCGCCTGTTGCCCCAAGGGCACACAAACTGCCCCCGCTGTCCGGAGGTGGCAATTCAGCACGCTGCTTGGGGCGGTGAAAACTGTAGAACCGGCCCTGAACGTAGTTCACTATGGATCAGAAAGATTTTGCCTGGCGTCTGAAAGTACTTTGAGATCCACAGGGATAAAAGTTCCTGTATAAAATATACGATATTGTTGTTTAAAATAGCAGCCATGGGAACTGCATTAAAAGAACCCAGCTATCAAAATACATATGGTTTGAGCCGCAGGCACTTAGAGCGACACTTAGGCTATGCGTACTTTACAGTGGCACAGCTGTGCAGCTACAGCCGTAGTCACACTTTGCCAGCCCCCAAAACCACCCCCTAGGGAGGGGCAGTAGCTTTGTCAGCAGGAGATGCTACACTGTACACACTAGCATTTTTTGTCATTAAAACTTTTGTGGGTTGGGTTTTCTTTTTCTCCACACTTGACCAACAAAAGTTTTAATGACAAAAGTGCAGTGTAGACATAGCCTTGAAGTCAAACAGTTGATAATCTAAGAGAGAGAAAAGCGAGTTGCTAGAAGTGAACCCACAAGGCAATATCAAAGGAACCACAACAAGAGCCTGTACTCAGAGGCAGTCACACTGAGAATTCCCTTCTTCTACACTGCTGAGAAAATAAACAAAAAGTTGATCTTACTTTTTAAAAGTTGGTTATGAGCAGATTAAGTAAAATGGCTCCTGTTCAGGAAGTTATAGTTAATGTTTACTTAATATTCAAACTGGGAAAGGTTTAAACAGTCCTCCTTGAAGGACTTGGCAACAGAAGGGTCTTTTATTTTATTAAAACAATACTAATCAAAACTCAGTACAAGAAGTTATCAGGCCTGCCAGGCACAGTAATCAAATCTGAGTATCAATATAGCCCCCCCAAATGGAGGGTAGCTCAGAATATGCAGGAAACAGGCAATGAACATTTGTATCTGTTGTCATAACTGGGCCTACAAATTTACCCTGTGAACTCAACTGTAAAAAGTAAATGAAAGTTTTAAAAATGTCACAATAACCTGTAACAACAAATGTTATAAGAAAAGGTATGAAATGGAGATAGAAAGACTACATTAGTCCAAACAAAAAGGCCTATTAATGTAATTCAAGGCCTATTTTAAGATCATGCCTGATAAACAAGAAAAGTGGAACCAAAAATCAGTAAACCAAAAACTAGGACAAAACTAATCAGAAACTAGGCCTAACTAGTGAACAAAATTATGAGGAGGATGGGCTATTTTGCCCACCACTCCCTTTGTGAGTCCGAAAGAAAGAGGCTTTGGGGAGAAAATTTGACTATTGGATAGAGCAGGGGTAGGCAACCTTTCAGAAGTGCTGTGCCGAGTCTTCATTTATTCACTCTAACTTAAGGTTTCGCATGCCAGTAATACGTTTTTAGAAGGGCTCTTTCTATAAGTCTATAATATATAACTGAACTATTATTGTATGTAAAGTAAATAAGGTTTTGAAAATGTTTAAGAAGCTTCATTTAAAATTAAATTAAAATGCAGAGCCCCCCGGACCAGTGGCCAGGACCTGGCCAGTGTGAGTGCCACTGAAAATCAGCTCACGTGCCGCCTTCGGCATGCGCTGCCTTAGGTTGCCTACCCCTGGGATAGAGCTTCACCACCATGGCTGCCACCCCCACCATCTCCTGGGACTCCAGGCCTTCATTATCCTGATCCTGAGAGACGTCCTAACCAGACTGGGCCAGAGATTGGGATCCAGATGATACTGCCACCTCTACCAGCTCCAGCTGGATCTCAAACATCACCTGGGATGAAACAGGATTGGACTTTAACAGCAGCAGCAGCAACAGTTCCAGCCCATCTCAACTAACTTTTCTCTTTTCCCCAGAAGGACCATTACCACCATCTTCTATGCGACCAAAGAAACTGTCAACCAACGGTGGGGAGGGGGGGGGGTTCCTTCTAAAAACTCTTTCCAGCTAAAGGGATGATGTTAAAATGATAGCCACACTTAATACTGTACATTTCAAATGCTTTAACTGTTTTGCCTTCTTTTTCTTTATTTTCAACAAAAGGTTAAAAGTATTTTTAATAGTGTGTTTTCCACGGTACTAAGTAGGTTATGGTCTCCATATACCAAACCCTGGACCTTGGCTAACACTGCTTAATGTTAGACAGTGACTGAGTTATGGTAACAATTTTGGCCCATTTATTCCACCTAAATTAATACAAGAGGACTGCCAGGCACAGTAATCAAGTCTAAAGAGTGATATAGCCCCTGAAAATCAAAAGGTCTCTCAGAACTTGCTGGAAACAGGTACTGAACATTTGTATCTGAAGATAAAGCATACAGGGAAGGCTGTATTTCCTAACCTCTCTCAAAAAAGACTACACAAAGGCAAATCTATCTATTTTAGGTACTTATATGCCCCCTATTACCATAGTATCTGAGCAATCTTTAATGTATTTTTCCTCACAACACTCCAGCAGGGTAGGGACTTGCTATTATACCCATTTTACAGATGAGGAACTAAGAGAAACTGTCATCCACTTAGAGATGCTAAGGAAGTGTGTAGCAGGGCAGGGATTTGAATCTAGGTGTGCTATGTCTTAGACCAGGCCCTAACCTCCCTCTCCAAAGGAGTGGCTTTCCAGACTTGACCAATTTCTTCCCTGAGGTAAAATAGGACACGTGCTGGAGGCCTTGTGCCAGGTTAGTATTCGCTCCGAATGATTATTCCAGTTTTTGCAGCTTTGCAGGCAACCTTCTCCTTTCTCCAAATATTGTTGTCTAGAAAACCTTGTGTGAGTTTTCACATATGCAGGAAGAATGCAGAGAAAGGACCTCTGGGGCAAAACACTTAACAAATAAAATTCATATTATCTAAAAAGTAAGTGGTAGGAAAAAAAATATTAAACTTGCATGCACATCTCTGTGAATTACATATCTGCAATCAATGCTGTAAAACAGCGGCTCTCAGAGAGATCTTGCAGCCAGATGGGAAAGATACATTTCATCTGAGGCTTCTTCTGACTTTATGACTATCTGGAAATCAAAGCAGTTGATGCAGAGAGCCTATGAATTTTCCACACCAGGCAACAGGAATGACAGAGATTCTTTTCATGGCTATATCCGACAATGAACCTCTCACATACAGTGCTAAAGACAATCCCTTAATCCCCTTCACTCAGCACCAACCTAAGGGAATACAGGATCAAAACACACACTCTAGAGTGACCTCAGCTTGTTTCAGTAATGCCCAGTCAAGAGTCAGAAGTGTCAATCAGCTTCCTATGTGACCTTAGTCTTCTAAGGGATACATCTTAGATAGACCTGATAAACAACAAAACCACTTCAGATATGTTTACCACAGGTACACAGAGGTCATTGATAATTTTTCTCATGAGATCTGCTATTTGACGTTAGACAGGTATGCAAAAAAGAAGAGGGCTTAATTTACACAATCAATGGATAAAAGCCAATTTTTTCAAACCAAGGAATCTAAAACATTAGGCTTCTAAATCCATATTTAGGCATCTATATTCTGCCCTTGTACAGCCCCTAGCACCATAGGGTCTTGGTCCATACCTGGGGCTCCTGCACCCTACAACAAAAACACAAATAAATAATAATAATAAATCAAAGTGGCCTGATTTCAAGAATGGCTGAGAAATCCCATTTAAGACAAAGGGAATGAGGAGGGCTCAGAACCTTTGAAAACCAGGCCATTTTTGAACCCTAATTTGAGGGAATTCAGCCCAAGCAATTTAGATAAAAAATGGTGGCTCTGAACACAACAGGGCCTGAGAAAAGGAACACACAGATACAATGCCCCCTGAACATTTGCAGGTGTTCATACTCTGAATCAAGATCTGATGCTTGTCAATGTCTCCTGTCTTAACAGCAGCCTGAATTACCACCAGAATTTGTGGTATTCAAAATATAGACATGGACCAAAATTGTGTGGCTTGATCCAATCCCTAGTTCCTAAGGCAAATCTCAAATAACTGTAACTTTTGAAAAGAGAGAGAGGGGAGCTGCTGACCTTCTTGCAGCTTGGTCCATTCCTGGAACATTTCCAGATTGCATTTTTATTTTCAGTGAGATACAATATTATCCATATGCAGATATTTCCAGATGTATACAGGACATGAAGTCAGGCAGGAAGATTAATGTCACATCCATGATGTAAATCTTCTCCCTTTCTCCTTTGCTTGGCTGGCTTCCTCCCTGCACCTTTCTGGAGTCTCCACAGTGCAGGACAGGCAGGCTGACTCCCCCATATCAACCCCACACAGAGGAGTGGGCTCATGTGATATTATCCCTTGAGCTTGAGGTCTCAAAGGAATCTCCCCTTTATCTAGGCTCTGGCAGAGGCAGCAACCTCCTGTTTAACAGAGCACCCCAGCCATTATTTTTTTACGGTTCCACCCCCAGCCAACAGAGCACATTGAAAAGATGTGATCAAAAAAGCACTAAACAAGGGAAGTGCTATGTACTCCCCAGCATCTCCCCAGCACTGTTTTTCATACACTTTGTGCTGTTATGGTCCATGTCCTGTGTCCCTTAAACTTTTCTGGTCACGCATCAAGGTAAGGTCTATGGGGAAGAGAGAGGACTCCCAACCACCAGAGCAGGGCCGTCCCTAGCTATTCTGGGGCCCTACGCAGCCCCCTGCATTGGAGAGTGAGGGGGGCTGGCCCCAGGCCTCCGCGAAGTGTTTGTGTGTGTGGCTTGGGAGGCAGGGGGGAACCACCTCCCAGCATTCATCGGTGGCACGGCTAGGGTCGGATCCCTTCACTTCCCGCCACCAGTGAGTGCAGGCCCAGCCCTGCTGCAGTCCTCAGGGATGGGAAGAGGTGGGGCTGGGGTGGAGTAGGGGCAGGAAGAGGCGGGGTGGGGTGGAGCAGGGCAGGGGCTTTCAGGAAGGGGTAGAGTGGGGGTGAGACTGGGGCGGAGCAGTGGCGGGAAGAGGCGGGGCTGGGGCTTGGCAGGGGTGGGCGGCCTGGGGAAGAGGTGAGGCATAGGCTGGGGCAGCATGCAGCTGCGCAGGGCACCAGGAAATTTGGTACCCCAAGTTTCCTGGTGCCCTACGCAGTTGCGTGCTTTGCATATGGCTAAGGCTAGCCCTGCACCAGAGGTGCATCTGCAAATTGAGATCCTGAGTTGGGCACCTGGCCCTCCCATGTTTCAGAACTGATTGGACTGGCTGATGAAACGTGGACACAGTGGTTCAGTGGCAGAGTAATAAAGAGAACCCAAGGGGTTTGCAATCCCAGTAAGTGGCTTTTATCAGGAGACAACACTCCCTTTGCCATTTGACAAATAATTTCCTTCGACCAAAAAAACCCCCAAAACTCCCAACTCTTTTTAACATTGTAAAATTCCCAAATTTTAACAGAGGGTGTGGAAGCAGAAATAACATTAATTCAGTTGATAAAAAAATAAAACATGTCTAACAAGTTATAAGCGCTAGCACTTACATGTTCATCCCTTAAGGTAGCCCAATAAGAGATATTGCCAACTACCTCTTTGGGCTTGTTTTTATTTTTAAATCTTTGAAATGTGACAGATTATCTGGAACACAAAGTGCAGAAGATTGTTTCACACTCAGTACATCCATGCTTTCCTCTTCCTGCCTAAGTTAAACATAATATTCCAAGTGGGAAGGAGGGATTTGGACAGTTCTATGCATCTAATTAAAATTGCTCTCATTTAAGGCCTAGTTTAATTCTGATTGCTTGAAGCTAAAAAGTTCAACCCTTCTCTTAGGAGGACTGCAAAGTAAACTGCTTGATTAGTTATCCATTGATTAAATTTCTCTCAATCTCAACCACAGCAAGATAGTAGTAACAAGCATAGCAGCAAAAAACACCTTATTTGGTCCCTGAGATATTTATGTTAATGTACTAGTTTACCACTGTCAGGATATTTTAAAAGGATCCTTTCATTTTTGGCAATGCTCACACCATTCCTCTGGGACACTGGTGGGATTCTTTAGCTATCCAAGTATGTTTTCACTTCTTGATTTGAGGATTATAGGCCTTTTTAATTTGTGCATACAATTAGAAAATCATCCCTATTATCTCTGCAAGGATTTTTCCTTGAAGAACTGAACAAAAATCCTGGATCTAAGTAGTCCCAAAACTTTGGGGATATCACAATTCAGATCTGATCCTCCTCTGAAGTTGTTGGTTTGGGATTTTTTTAAAATGCCACATCTTGCTTCCATCTCATACGAAGTTCAGGTAAATGAACAAACATCCCTTTAAAGATACCCCCCACTTACATAATGAGTTTCAGCAAAGATACCACTGTTCAAACTGCGAGCCAAAATAGAGGGGTTGTCTTTGGAGGTTGCTCTATTATGGAATGATTGAGAAGGCAAAACTTATTGCAGGGGTGGACTTTGTTGGATGCAGCAGAAGTTTGTTATGAAAAATAACAGAAACAACGTATCATTATTTAGCTTCCCAAGATACTGATCAATGCGCCAATGACAGAGTCTATCGTGCTTTTAAAGCACTGGCACCTGTTGGGAGCGGTAGTCTCCTGGGAGACCCCAACATGCAGGGAAGCACAGCTCCTGTTACATCCCATTAAATGGTGCAGCATGCATGCCCTTGTCTGGTGCACAGAGTGTGTGGGTCCTCCTGCTCTGTTCACCTTCCTTGACTCCTCCTCCTCCCCCCCTTTGGGCTAACTAGTGATGCCAGTCCTTGTAGATCCTAAGGAAAGGAAGGCTCCTGAGCTCCCTCTCCCTACAGTGGATGGTTTCAGCCTGGCCAGAAAGGCATAAATGAGTTCAGTACAATGTAAAATAAGACCTTGCACATGGACAACCACAGAAGGAGGGATCCTGTTCTTGGCAGGTCCCTAGGCATCACCATAATAAACATCGTTCTTAATAATGATGGTCAAGTTTGGGTAATAAATAGATGCCAGATCTCACTCTGTTGTAATGCTGCTGTACAATGCAGCATCACCAATGTATGATGATGCAGTGGAACATCCGGACACGAGTCTTTGTATCGACTCCATGTAGTGATATCAGGACAGTTCTATAAACGGTTAGGACTTCATGGACAGCATTATTGTGTAAAGTGGATACTCAGATTTTTATGTTATCTACAGGAACTGAGCTCTTATGATTCTGCTCCAAAAGTACAAGCCCTGCCAGGTGAACTGAATAAGAATCGTCTTCAGCTGAAGCCATATTAGATGATGAGATGAGCAATTCTAATTGCACTCAGTGAGGGGCAGTAGTTTACACATACGTTTGTCAGCACAAGACACCTCTATCTATATATATATATCATGAGAAGTAATTCTTCCACTCTACTCTGCACTGATTAGGACTCAAACTGAAGTATTATGCCCAGTTCTGGGTGCCACACTTCAGGAAAGATGTGGACAAATTGGAGAAAGTCCAGAGAAAAGCAACAAAAATTATTAAAGGGTTAGAAAACATTGAAAGAAAGACTGAAAATATTGGGTTTGTTTAGTCTGGAGAAGAGAAGACTGAGCGGGGACCTGATAACAATTTTCAAAAGTACATCAAAGGTTGTTACAAGGATGGGGGTGAAAAATTGTTCTCCTTAACCTCAGAGGATAGGACAAGAAGCAATGGAATTAAATTGTAACAAGGAAAGTTTAGGTTGAACATTAGGAAAAACTTCCTGTCAGGATAGTTAAGCACTGGCACAAATTGTCTAGGAAGGTTGTAGAATCTCTGTCATTTGAGGTTTTTAAGAACAGGTTAGACAAATGCCTGTCAAAAATGGTCTTCTAGTTATTACTTAGTCCTGCCTTGAGCGCAGGGGACTGGACTATATGACTAATTGAGGTTCCTTCCAGTTTTATACTTCTATGATTCTATATTTGTCAGTATGTCATGTGGTTACTTATGCTATAGTGTACATGCACAAATTAAAAAATGGAAACTTTCTTCTCATGCTTACTGTAGCTCTATTCTGTTGTTAGCAGTTAAGCAGAACTTTCTGGGTATGAGTTGCATGACTGCATTCTTTTTAAAGGTCACTGGGCATCCATTCAAGGGACAGGAGATTCAAGAATGAGAGAGGAGGAACAGGCTGTATTAGACTCTTAGAACTGTGAACTTAAACCCCAAACAGATGCAGGAGGTGCAATTTGTGTTTTTGGGGTCAGCAAGCCCCAAGGAGGACAGGTGGAAGGACCCTTACTGCTCTTCCCTTGTGAGTTCTGTAAGGGAAGACAGCTGCAAGGTTCCATGTGAGTCCTGCCAGCTGAGGCTATCTTGAAGATGTGACATCCCTGAATCTCTCAGATGCTGCTCTTTCCTGAACCATCCCTCACCCACTTTCTGGGATGCACCAGGCAGTGGTGAGCCTCACTGAAGCAGTGACTGCAGGAAGTTTGTATCACTGCACTGCATGGATCAATGGGGCAAATAATTCCCTCCCTGTACATTCTACTCTCTCTCCAAAGACAGATCTAACTGAAACAATCCCATAATATGGGCAAATAACAGTGATACCAAACATCACAATAGGGTATCCCTACCCCTGACCAAACTGGACATTTACAAACAGGTCTCTTTCCATTCACCTTTTGGTGGGTCTAAGGGACTTTGAGCTTTCACAGAATAGAATCTCAGGGTTAGAAGGGACCTCAGGAGGTCATCTAGTTCAACCCCCTGCTCAAAGCAGGACCCCATCCCCAGACAGGTTTTTGCCCCAGATCCCTAAATGGTCCCCTCAAGGATTGAACTCACAACCCTGGGTTTAGCAGGCTAATACTCAAACCACTGAGCAATCCCACCCCACTATTTTTCAGCAGTAAATGAAGAAAAAGCAGGACTAGAGCATTTTCCACCCCCTCCTTGGCAAAAATCGAGTTCTGAAACAACTCACAGATGAACCACAAAGGGAGCTGCAGCTAGGGATGTGACTCAGTGTGTTAGGTCACTTCCTGTGATTTTACAAGATAGTCAACACTCCAGACCTGCAAACCAGAGAACACAATCGAGCCTTCGGAAAGCTGAGAACAAACAGAAAGAACAGCGCAGCAGAACAGACAGAAAGAACAGTGGGATGAATCCCTCTTTACTATAGTTCTGTGAGACTGAATAGTATTGTCTGTTTATTCATACACAAACATGCCAAGCATGAAACTGATCTGGTGCATTTCAAAGCCACAGTTGGAGCGACACTTCTGTCTTATAGCAGTTATCTGGAGTCAAGTTACCTTGTCTTCTGAAGTAGCAGTGGCCACTGGAGTCAGCAGCTGCTGACTCCTAACCTTAGTTACCCTGACTCAGACTGAGGACTGAAAATAAAGTCTAGCTCCTTTACAGCAACTCCTGTGTGTCTGACTCTTATTAGCCCTGTCTTCTGACTGATGCCACCTTACATGTTCACTCTCACCCAGGTCCTTCTTACGTGCTGGGATGCCCCATAAATCACTTAGCCAACTCCTGTGATGTCATGTTTGAAGGACTGCAGGACCTGACACTTCCCTGGCAGCACACTCCAAGCCAATATGAAAAATTGTGTGGTGTCTCGTAGCTGTTGGAGGCTAAGTTTGGGGGTCATGGCATGAAGAAGGCTCAGACTTCTTGGTGGGAGGTTTCAGCTCGTTTGAGATGCTAGTTGAGGGAAGCTCTCATATCTGGGCCTTAATTTAGCCTTATGAGATTTTCTGCTTTATTCTAGTCTCCTGTGAGATGCATTTCACAGTAGGGGATTTTTTAAGGGCTTTCTTTTAAACAATAAACAGCACGGATAGAATCATACTTAGACTACCGTAGGAAAATATGTTGGAAATCAGAGGGGGATTGGGAAACGTGGGTTTGGGCTGAAAAGAACCAAGCCACGAGCAGGCTGACTACCCACTTTCAGCTTTCATACCATACAGATTTTCCCTAACTGGTGGCTTTCGCATGCAGAACGTAACAGAGCGTGTTAGAATGCAGCAGACAAGATACAGGCTTAGTCAAGGGCACACTGTATCAGGAATCCTTTTGTACTCTTAATGGCAGCATGAAGGAACAATTGGAGTGAGGCCCAGCAGCCCTGTAAATCAATACAGATATTTATTTAAACCAAATGGCTAGCGAGAATATCAAGTTGCATTTGTAGCCTTTTCCAAAAAGAAATTAACAACATTTCAGGAAATGAGAACTCACGTGAGAACAAAGCAATTCCTTCTACCAGTCATTACAGGACAGGCTTCCAGGATTCACCAGACCTGATACTGAAGTCCAGTAATAGCACCCATTGTTATCAGACTTGATTATCATAAAAGCCAGTAGATTGCATGATATCCCCAAAATGTTCCTGACAGCAAAACATTCCTAAATATATTTGTAGTCATGGATGGCATTTGTTTAACGTGTCGAGGTCAAATCCTGAGGATTAATAGCCAAGTGTGTTGCAGACTGGCATGGACATGTGTTGCTTCAACAGGCACATATCCCATCTGGGTGAGAAGCAAAGCTTGGCTTGACTACTTCCCAAGGTTTTGCCTGCTTGCTGGAGTAATTGTATCCAGAACACTAATTTTCTGCAATGTGATAGCTCACTCTAATCTGCTTTTCCCTTTGCAGCTATAGCAGCAGATAGATACATAAATCTCTCTACTATGATAAAGGGAAAAGGGAAGACTGAAAAGTGAAATTTCTTTCCTTCAAACAAATCCATTTTGCACTGCACAAATGCTGGTGTCAGTTTATTATATAACACAACCCTTTATTGCACAATTGCTCCCTTCCCGTCAGTTATCTGCAGAGTTATATTTAATGCCTCTGAAGACAAAAAAGTACATTTAAAATGTTACGACTTTTTGGTAATTTTCAACCACAATCTTGCACCTTATTGGAAAGCACTTCAGACGATGGGGCAGGGTAAATTTAACTCAAAGAAAGCCCTGGCAATGTGTGTGTGTTTAGGCAGGGGTGGCTCAGGCACAAAGTGACACCCTTCTCTTTTTATTCTGGGCACCAATTCAAACAACTGAAACATCTGTCTCCAAATACCGGGGAAACAATGGATCAAATTCACCCCTGGTGCAACTCTATTGAAGCTAAGGGAGCTGCACCAGAGACAAATTTTATTTTCACTAGTGCCAGATGAATTCCTACTTAAACATTCTTAACTAAAGGACTTTGTAAAGCACCAAGAAAGAGCCACATACAGCAAATACAAAGTATTCTGGCTGCATTTTGTTCTGGCTGTTGCAGGAGTCATGGATTCTGGGATTTTCATGCATTTTGTTTAAATAAAACCCATAGCCATACAGAAAGTTTCGAATGTAAGTAGGTGTCTGTGAGGGTAATACAGCTGAGCTAATTTCAGTGGGAGCTGCCAAACTGAACTGGGGCTGCCTGGGAGGTTAAAGAACAAACCGTAACTCCTGATAAGTAGGACCAGTGGTTTGCTATGGGGAATCATGGGTTCTGTGATTTCTTTCATTGAAAGCATACCCAGATGGTTAAGGAGACATCTGCACAGTGCTGCTGCTCTGTTGCTGCATTTTCACGGGCTGTGTCACATTTACAGAGATGAAATCCCATCCCTGCTCAGGAAAATGGATAATTGGATGCATTTGTGGGGGTTTTTAAAAAAATTGTTTGTATTTTTTGCCTTCCTCTATAACATGCAGTAACGGCTACTGTTGGAGACAAAAAAAAAAAGGCTGATTAGCTGGACCTTAGGTCTATACTGGTGTGGAAATTCTTCTGTTCCTAAGAATTGGACTGCAGCTTTCAAAAGTCTACTCCCTTGTGAAAAATGTGCTGGGTTTTGGCCTTTGGTGGGGCTGTCTGCAGTATTCTGAATCCTGTAATCAGTGACGAAGTACATGCTTAACCTCACTGCTTGACTGCTTGCCTTAGGATATCATACGGACACCACAGTGGCCCGACACCACAACTTGGAATCATATGTACAGGAAATCTGTTTTTTATATATTTCCCGACCTCCCTCACACACACCCCCTTTTCTCTGCCAGAGAGGAAGGGCTTGTCCATAGTAGGAAAAAGAAAAGAATTGATTTCTATATTGTAAAGAGTGGTGTGTTATGGTCACCAGAACACAGACCTGTCCAGAACATACTTGGATTCCTTGCATTTTTCTCCCTCAAATCTTCTGCCTCAGGGAACCCAGTTCTTGCCTCTGTTACACGGGTGCAACCGCCACTGATGGTACTTGTGCAAATGAGGGGAGACTTGGGCCTCTGGTTCCCAGGGCTATATCTGGCCCAGAATAGATCCCAAGATCTTGGCTTAACCTGCCTTGCTCTAAGATTTGTCATTAAAGATTAAACTTTTCACAAAACCTGCTTGAAATACAGCCGATTAAACCCACTTGCACTTTCCATACTGGCTGGTTCAGGTGTTTTGTGCTTTGAATTCCAAGCAGTGAAACTCCCCTTGTGGTGGGAAGGGAGAGAGCTCATTAAACTGCCTTCTCAATGGTCCTGTTTCCTAGTTTTTAACACTTGGCAGTGCTGACAGTGTTAGGCTATGTCTACAGTAAAACCACTTCATTGGTCTATGAATAGTGGGACACTAGACTAGGAAAACACTACTAGCATGGACACAGCTTATATCAGTGCTATTACCAGTATAGTTTATTTCACTCCCACCCGGGAGTGCTGGAATGAAAGGGCCAGTGGTCAGCATAACTATATTGCTAAGGGGTGGGAAAAATCTGTACTGGAGTGCTGTAGTTAAGCCGACCAAAGTGCCTGAATAGACAGCGCAAGGTCAGCAGAAGAATTCTTCCATTGACCTAACTGCTGCCTCTTGGGGAGGTGGATTAATTACACCGGTGGGAGAATCCCTCCCTTCGATATAAATCGTGTCTACACTGAAGTGTCACGGTGATGTAGCTGCAGCAGCCCAGTTGAGCTGCAGTAGGGTTCTAAGTATAGAAAGCTCTTAGTCTTTCATTAAAAACTTAGCTGATGGTGCAGTGGAAGAAATGGTTGGCAGATTTCAGTGGTATCTTGTCATAGGGACATGCAATGGATTGCTTCACACAGTATTTAACACAGGGGTAGGCAATCTGTGGCACGCGAGCTGATTTTCAGTGACACTCACACTGCCTGGGTCCTGGCCACCAGTCCGGGGGGGCTATGCATTTTAATTTAATTTTAAATGAAGCTTCTTAAACAATTTAAAAACCTTATTTACTTTACATACAACAATAGTTTAGTCATATATTATAGACTTATAGAAAGACACCTTCTAAAAACACTAAAATGAATTACTGGCATGCGAAACCTTAAATCAGAGTGAAAAAATGAAGACTCGGCACACCACTTTGGAAAGGTTGCCTACCCCTGATTTAACATATTGCAGCCTCTGCTCCAGAAAGCACATTTGTGGATATGACCTATGAAGTGACATCTGCAATACTCTTCACAAAGCTGTAAATCTGAGACCAATAGACTATAAGGGATGATGAGAACAACTGTAAACCATGTGGTATTTGTTTATGCAAATTTGCATTATTTTTGGCTCAAAAAATCTTAGACTCCTAGAAATGTAGGGCTCGCTGAGGCACTGCACTTCTCAGTACAGTGAATAATTGGTTTTCTGATTTCTGAAGCCCCACTTTGGCATATGATAATTGAACTGCAGGGTGTGTGTATGGGGGGTGTTCTGATCCCTTCTGTGACCTGCTGTGAAAAGACCCAGGATGACAAACTTGTTTACTTTCAAACCTGCATCACTTATGTGATATCAGCGGAGGCTTAACTCAGGGTGGTGGTGGTGAGGGATTTGGCTGGGGATGTGGGTTCTGGGGTGGGTCTGGGGATGAGGGGCTTGGGGTACAGGAGGGTGCTCCAGGCTGGGACTGAGGGGTTTGAAGGGCTGGAGGGGGATCAGGGCTGGGGCAAGGGGTTGGGGCACAGGAGGAGGGGCAGAGGTGCAGACTCTGGGTGTCGCTTACCTCAATCAGCTCCTGGAAGCAGGGGCACATTCCCACTACGGTTCCGGCGCAGCCAGTTGGCTCTGCATGCTTTCCCAGCCAATGGGAGCTGCAGGGGCGGTGCCTGCAGATGGGTCAGCACGTGATGCCCCCTGGCTGCCCCTAAATGTAGGAGCCAGAGGGGGGACATGCTGCTGCTTCCTGGAGCTGCGGTACATGGACTGGCCCCCAAACCCACTTACCAGTGAGATGGAGCACAGGAGGGCCGGATTAAATCAGCTGGTGGGCCGGATGTGGCCCGCAGGCCATAGTTTGCCCACCTCTGGACTACAGGGGCAGCATCTTCTTTGCTTTGTACAGTTGTTGCTAAAAAAAAAAAAAAAGAAGAAGAAGAAAGACAGAAAGAAAAAGAACAGGCTTGAAACATTCCACAAACATTATTTAACTAAAGATTAGGTAGAATATTTAGCCTGACTTCTTTTGAATCTAGTTCTATAAGTGTCTCTGGCCTGGAAAAAGCATGCAAGCACATCATCATCATCATCACTGAAAGACCTAAAAAACTAGGATCCTGTCCATATTAGGATTACCATCATGCTAGTTAGAATTGTATTTTAAGATAGCCTATTGTCAAAGCAGAAACTCTGCAAGAACAAGGCTGACATTATTCTGTAATATGGCTCTGCTTGATAATCATTTTAGAGCATGGGTGTGGCCAGCCAGTTTAAGATGGCTTTACTGTCCAGTGTGGATAGGGATCTTTTTAAAAATGGGTTAACAGAATACGTGCTAAAGACCGCTGCAGAGACAGGGTTCTAAAATGGTCTCAGAATAGTTTTTAAATGATCTTTAATTATCTGTATTTTGTTAGCACCCAAAACCCCCAATTATGGATCAAAGCCCCATTATGCTAGGCACTTGACATGCATATGATGAAGACAATGTGAAGTGCATGGGAGATATATGCATTATTTTTATGAATATTATGTGCACCTGAGTGACACATGGCTAGAAAGGGATAAACATCCTGAAAAATAAGTAACCCTCAAAAGACAGGTGGGGAGATAAAGTTTGTGGTTTTGTGTATTTACATATGTATGAGTAGAGTCGACAATGTAATCAGCAGTCCCTGTCTATGCTGTATTCTGATAATTCAGAGGTCAAAAGAAGATCCTAGCATTTAAATAAATTGTAAACACAGGATATTTCGGTATTCATCTCTCTTTGAAATGTACTGTAAATGGTGGAGGAACAAGCAAATGGTCATATATTAATTCATATAGCTAAGTACCGTGATGGACCTCCTTCAAAAGCATCCTAATTACCTTTCGTTCCCTGAGGAAATCCCAACCTGTCAAAGAGGACATGAAATTGTATAAAAGATCCTTGGGTCCTGATTCTGTCATCTCAGATCCGCTTACACTTCATCAGGGGAGGTTTGAGTTGCAAGACTGAAGTCCCCGTTCTGCTGATATGTCCTGAATATGAGATTTGGACATTGGACTATGACCTATGACCTGAATTCTAAAGGAACTTTTTGCAACTACAAAGCTCACCCTCTCTGCTAGGAATCTGCACTTCAATTAATTGAACTCATGTCTGTATGTATATTGATCTTTTAAACATACTCTCTTTTTTGTTTTTTTAATAAATTTTAATTTAGTTAATAAGAATTGGCCGTAGTATGTATTTCGGTAAGAGCTGAAACATTCATTAACCCGGGAGGTAATGTGTCTGATCCTTTGGGATTGGTAGAACCTTTTCTTTTATATGATGAAATAAGATTTACAGAAATTTTCCTCATATTTGACGTGGGTACCTGGATGGAGGCCTGAGGCTGGATCATTTTAAGGGAACTGTGTTGTTTGGACATCTGAGTAACTAGTAAGGCAATAAAGACACTGTTTTATAATGACTTGGTAAGTCTAAGTATTGGAATATCCACCAGCTTTATGGGGATTGTCTGCCCCATTCTTTGCAGTTCACGCTTATTGAGTGATCACAGCGGGCTCCCCGTTAGGACCCCGATCACAGTGGCATAGTCATGCTTGGATACCTATTACCATAGGTTAATTTGGTTTTTGGATCAGAATCTCACACTTGTCAAAATTTAATTTTTATACTGAAGAGTTTAAGTGTTAAAAATCAGTTATAGTTTGTGACCCGTGATCAAGATCCTGACAGAAAAAGCCTGGAAGAATTGTGTTTACAGAGAGGGTTGTATTTTAAGCAAAAGGCTCCAGAGCAGGAACTGAAAAATCTGTTAATTGCCAGTAATAGGGAAGCAGACCCAGCAAAAATGCTTGCAGTGAGAAACCAGCAGCTAGAATATGAACAAAAGCAAAAAATAGCTGATATGCAAGGAGAAGTTGCTGAAGGAAAATGCCTGTGTTTTGAACATGAACAAAAAATGGCATATACTCGATTGCAGGAACTAGAAGCTAAGGCAAAAGTGGACAGACTTAAGTTCCACCTCAAGAGAATAAAGGAACAAGAGGAACTGTATCATCCTGAAAAACCAGCTCCTCACAACAGGAAAGATGGGAATAGAATCTGTCCAGTTTGTAACAATGTTGGTATGTTGTTTGACTCTAAGCAGTTGTCTATGTGTAACCAAATTTACCCCAACACTGCCACCTTTTATGCAAATGCTTTTACTGTGAGCTCAGGTGAAGGTAACCCCATAATTCGTGCAGAGAATGTAAAAGTCAATGGTAAAAGCTGTTTAGGGCAAATTACAGCTTCAGACATCACTCTTATTAAAACAGATTTTGTCAGACAGGAAGATTATTTACCACATCAGAGTGTGACTATTGTAATCCTCTATGAGTTTATTGCAAGTGAGTCTTTAGCCAGAATCCACCTTGAATGGAATGGTGTTAAACATGAAGTTATAGCTGGTGTAAGGAAGTTATTGCCTGAGGATCTTGATTGGGGATGATATTAAAACTTTGTTCAGTCAAACTGATGACATAAACCAGTCACAGGAAAGAAATAATCCTGAGCCTGGGTCTACTAGGGGCAAGGATTTGCCTATGGAGGGATTCTCCAAATGTTTGTACGAGGAAGATAGCTGTTTATCTGTGCAAAGAAGCAGTGCATATGTGGAAAAAATTCCTAATTGTCTGTCTGGTATCAAAGCTCGGGAAAGTAAGCCTGACCCAGGTAAAAGTGATGTGCTTAAAATAGCTCCATGTAGTAATACACTATTTGTCGAAACCAGCAGTTTATCTGTTAAGGGAGGGAAAGGCAAAGAAAGTTCAGATGAGCATAGGCAGCCTTCTGAGCTGATAGCTTTGTCTAACCAGCAGTTTGTGAAGACAAAGTTAGCGGAACATGAGTATCCCTATACCTTATCTGTTACCAGTGTGGAGAATTGTGGTAGAGAAGGAAATGTTCCTGTGTCTGCTGGGGTAATGACTTGCCTATGAAGGGAACTACCCCAGTCTCCAGGCAATTGTCTGTGAAAGGAAAGGCTATCCCAAGCTGTTTGTCTGCTAAAGGGTATGTTTCTCCAGCTCTTTTCTTTCTGTAAAGCAGACAGAAGAAGCCTGACAATGACGGTTGAAGATTTATCAGTTAACCCAGAGCTGATTCTGGATTCAACTAAAGCCCAGGAAGAAAGTGGTCCTGAATTTGTGCTTGCTAGGGATGATGATATTGTAGTTATGTTGCATGCAGATGATGTCATAAATAGCTCCCAGAGACTAAGCAATTCTGGTGCTTCTATTTTGCCTGTTGCCAGTGTGTTGCTGGGTAAAGATATGACAACATTGTGTGATCGTGGTAATATCATGGCTAAGGCATAAGGAAAGCATGAAAGTTATTTGACTATGTTACCCACTGTCAGTGCGGAAACTTGTAACATGGAAAAGAATGCTTCTAATCTTTTGACTATGAAATCTAGCGGTTTACCTGAAAGGGGGTTGTGTGAAAACCCTCCTGATGGGTCAGAAGTGATTTGTCTGTTGTGCCAAGGTCAATTCTGGACATAAATAAAGTTCAGAAAGAATCTGTTGCAGTGCAAGATATTGCAGAAGGAAAGGCATTTCTTGAAGTCTTGAAAGTCCGTTAGAAGGAATTGTTTCCATTGACTCTTACTGGGCCGTTGTTGATAGTAAACAATCTCTGAGGAAGGTGTGTTGGTGCCTAGTGGCCAAAGTCTTTCAAATGAAAATGAACCCACTGAATTTGCTTTGAAAAAATCCATTATGAATAGCTTTGAGGAGATTTCAGATGGAATAAAAATTATTAGGGAGTTTAAATAGCCCTATATGAGCTTAACCAGCTTGTCGGGGAGACAATGGTGTTGGGACAGGACTGTCTCCATGTTGATTCTTTGAGTAAACAGTCTGTATCTCAGGTTCAGAGGGATGACAGCTGAATCTGCAGAGCAGGAGGACAGTTGTGCAGTTAATCTCTCGAGCATACAGGGGATGGCAGGTAAACTCTCATCTCTAGATATTTTGGATATGTCTTGTAGTCTCTTAGTGCACTTGACATCTGATTTCAGTGGAAGCAGAGGTTGGTGAGGGAAGAACAAAAAATAGTCTAACATGCCAGTGATGGATGGTATCTTTAAGAAAGAGTCCAGCCTTGGAAGTGGTAAAAGTTGAGGATTTGAAAACTAGTAAACGAGCTAGTGTCTGTGTTGATGCAAATTACCGGACTGACTGGGAGGGGAGAAAGACTTGTCTGTAGCTGTTAGCAAAAACCCAGCCAATGGATTCTGTTAAGCAAAAGAGCTCAGTTTTTGACCGGCCAGAACAGGAAGAAAGGGAAAAAGTTTATCATGCTAATAAGCCACATCCTAAAAAACCAGAATCACAGTGGTATTGAGCCAAAGGTGAGGCATAACAAAAATTATTATGAATGTACATTTGTAATAAATTTGATGTTAATGTTAATGGTAATGTTAACTTTTGTGACTGTGGTGCGAATACCAAAAACTGTAAAAATGTACAATATGCAGGGTTTTTTTGGAAAAACCCTTGAACATGTTGGAAGTGATACATAAGAACTCATTATGGTGTAAAAGCCTTCATGGTTATGCTGTTTCATTACATGACAACACACTTTATGTTTAAAGCCCCGGTGATACTGACATTTCACAATTAGTGCCTGTATCTTGTCTTGAAACCCTACACAACAGAAAAATCATTGTATATATATCATATTATTATGCAAGAAGCAGAGTGGATGGGTAGGTGGTAGCTAAGCAGAGGTAGGCAAAGAGCAGGAGAAATTTGGAGACATTTTCACAAACTCTCTTGCTCCATAATTCAATCATGCTCACACTCCTTTTCGTTTGCTCAGTGGGTGCTCAAAGTTAAACAATGTACTCAAGTGCTTTTCTGAATCAGGTCCTATTTCTTTCACCCCTAGATGCTGCATGATGAACATGGTGTGAGAACCTAAACAGAACAATGGGGATTGACTGCACCCAGAAGCTGGTTTAAAAACAAATCTAAACACTCATCCATGTTACTGCAATTTCAGAATGCTCTGAGCTACTTGAAGAGAATCAAGAGGAAATAGTTCTCTGCTAATGAGGCAAAAGGCAAAGATTCCTAGGCTCAGTGCTACTGCATCTGAAACAACCCTTCAAGGCTGACCAGCTTCCCCCTGACCCCACCCTTCCCTTCAATAGAAGTTGCATTTTCACTATACTTGAAGTTTCCTGAGAAAGGATATGGCTACACTTGCAGCTGTACAGCGCTGGGAGTTAAACCTGTCTTCGTACAGCTGAGTAGGGAAAGTGCTGCAGTTTGTCCACACTCACAACTACCAGTGCACTGTCGTGGCCACATTTGCAGCATCTGCAGCGGCATTGGGAGTGGTGCATTGTGGGCAGCTATCCCAGCGTTCAAGTGGCGGCAATGTGCTTTTCAAAAGGCGGGGGGTGTGACAGGGAGTGTGGAGGAGAGAGAGAGTGGATTTTTGGAGCCGACGCTGTCAGCAGCTGCCTTGCAAGTTCTGACCCCCTCCTCCACCCCTCTCTCACTCACTGAAAGCAAATAGCCCTCTTTGTTTTTTTCCTCACAGAACAGATAAGCAGCCGCTCCGAAGCGGACCCCCGCCGCCGCTTTGCTTCTCTCCTCAAGCCCCTTCCTTCTCCCTCTCTTCAAGCAAACACTAGCTGTGGGTGTTCCAAAGGGAGCTCCCTGCCTCTGCTCCTTCACAGCAAACAGGAGCTGTGTTTGGTTTTTTTAATAAGCAGGTCCCGGAGCCCAGAGTTCACAACAAAACAAACAGAGGCATCACAACAAAATAAAGAGAGTAATCTTTACTTAAAAGCATTATGGGAAGCTTCTGGAGGTCAGTTACAGTGTAGTAAGATTATTCCCTGTTTACATTGGCACCCCTGCAGCGCTATTCTCTTTATTCCTCTCGTCGAGGTGGAGTACAAGCAGCGCTGTAGCCAGGGAGATACAGCGCTGTATGTACCTTGCCAGTGTGGACGGGGAGTGAGTTACAGCGCTGTAAAGCCACCACCAGCGCTGCAACTCTCAAGTGTAGCCAAGGCCAAAATCATTACAATTGATGACCCTTGAGAACTGGGATTTGAGAGTATCACCCGTGAGCGCAATTCTGCTGTATTCCAAGTTGGTGATAAATCTTAAACTAAATCAATATCTACAACTGTGCTTTCCCTGTGGGGGCAGGGGACATGGGACGTGCCAGTAATAACAGAACCATTTACTAGATCAGTCATATTCCCCAAAGAAAGTTTAAATGACCAGTAACAAACAATAGCACCAATCTTATTGGTGGGAAATAGAACAAAACGAGACTCAGGTCTCCTGGTTTTCTGACCTTTGTGGAGGCCTCCAGTGTCAGAATATTATTCTTTGTGCAATGTTTTATCCTTAGGGAAAGTCTTATAGAATATAGCAGAACATCATAGCTTTTTATAGAATTTAATGCTATGAAATTCTATAGAATAAATAAAAAAACTATTGAAACGTTATCACACTACTATATTCTATGGATTTTAGAGTAATTTCTACAGTGTGCTACTGAGTCCTGATCCTGCAATCAGATCTACCTATGAGGGCCCACACAAATTTAGGAAAAGGACTTTGATATCTTCCTTATTAAGATTAATAGATTCATAGATTCCAAGGCCAGAAGGAACCATTGTTATCATCTAATCTGACCTCCTGCATAACACAGGTCATAGAACTTCTCCAAAATAATTCCTAGAGGATATCTTTTAGAAAAAAAAAAGTCTAATCTTTATTTTAAAATGGTCAATGATGGAAAATCCACCAGGACCCTCAGTGCATTATTCCAGTGGATAATTGCCATCACTGTAAAAAATTTACACCTCACTTCCAGTCTGAATTTGCCAAGTTTCAACTTACAGCTATTGAAGCATGTTACACCTTCCTCTAGCTTGAAAAGCCCATTGTTAAATATTTGTTCCCATGTAGATACTTGCAGACCTGTAAT
Source organism: Gopherus evgoodei (assembly GCF_007399415.2). Classification (NCBI taxonomy): domain Eukaryota; kingdom Metazoa; phylum Chordata; order Testudines; family Testudinidae; genus Gopherus; species Gopherus evgoodei. The sequence goes on along the minus strand of NC_044331.1, from coordinate 34,176,013 downwards.
CTATTGACCCCTTGTTAAGCTAAAAAGGTTGAGCTCCTTCAGTCTATCACTATAAGGAATGTTTTCTAATCCTTCAGTCATTCTCATGGCTCTTCTCCGAACCCTCTCTAATCTATCAACATCCTTCTTGAATTGTAGGTCTCAGAACTGGACACATGATTCCAGCAGTAGTCACACCAGTGCCAAACACAGAGATAAAATAACTTCTCTACTCCTACTCAAGATTCCCCTCTCTGATTCCCAGGACTGTATTAGCTATTTTGGTCACAGCAGGCACTCATGTTCAGCTGATTAGCCACCACAACTCCCAAATCTTTTTCAGCTTCACTGCTTCCCAGGATAGCATGTCCCATCCTGTAAGTACAGGCTACATACTTTGTTCCTAAATGTGCACATATACCCTTAGCCATGTTAAAAGGCATATTGTTTTCTTGCATTTACCAAGCAACCCAGATAGCTCTGAATCAGTCACCCAAACTCTTCATTATTTACCACTTCCCCAATGTTTTGGTTATCTGTAAATTTGATCAGTGATGATATTTGTGTCATCGATAAACTACCAGTGATAATTTCTATAGCATATTTCCTATAAAGGATAGAATTAATTATTCCTCCTCTTTTGTTATAGCTGTGGCACCTTTTTACATCTGATACCATTTCATTACCCCCCCACCCCACACACATGCTTTACACATGATGCTTAAAGGATTTGTGCTGGAACACTTGTATGAAACAATATGTACAGTATTCTATTAGGTGTTTGCTCTCCAGGTTTGCAATAAAAAGAATCTAATAAAGAATTATTACAAAAAAGTCTTAGAGGGATTTTGAATATCCAAAAACAAAAAACAAGAAAAGAATACCATCCAAGCCCCACCCCTATATTTACTGAGATGGAATCAAGTCACTTGGTAAACTGATAATATAGTTAGATTAAATAGAATAGCGCTATACGGCCCAACCTGGTTATAATGATGTGTCCACGGCTGTTTGCTTATGTACAGACTTGAGGAAGAAACAATGATTTCTTAGCAAGTCAATGAATTTTTAAGGCTTCCCATTTTATTTCTTGCTTTGTTGTGTTTCTCTTCAGATGAGCACTTTCACGAGTACCACTTCTAACAGTAGAATGATATTCTCTTCTGAGACTACGTCTCCACGGGGCTGTAAAACTGGCTCACCACACGTTTTGAGCAGTGTCTAACCACATTCCTTGTCTTCTCAAGAGCTCAATCCTCTTGCCACAAACATTGGTGATAATAAGTGTAACAGCAGTATTTGATAGTATTATCTAAATAGGAGACTTAATACTAATCTGTAGGCAGCCTGAACAGCTTGCTATATGTGCTGATGACCAGTTTTACAGTTATATGTCACTGCCCCTCATGTTCTGGATGAAGATTCTACAGAGTAAGAGCAGGTATGAGTAAGAGCTGGCTGAGACCCTGGGAGCAGGTTTGGGCCTTATGTGCGTGGAGCTGTTGTAACAGAAATACTGTAGCAAGTAGCAAAATAAGATATTGGCTTTTTAACAGCATGAGCTGCAGGTTCCTAGTGACTTTGGTAGGCTTTCACCTCCTGTCTTTATCACACCTTTATAAACTTCTCAGTCTTTCATCACTCAAACAGTGAGTGCCAGCAGGTACAATGTGAAACTCATAAGAAATCAACAAACATGGGAATTCAGAAAAATGTATTGCACACAGTATGTAAATTCTATTTTTATAAGAAACATTAACTGGGGCCAGTCTCTGTTTTCCCATGGCAAGTGGGAGTGTTTTTTTTTCTAGGCAACAGGTGGAAATTTGGTATTTAACAGGGCCACCTAATATAGAACATGTGGAAGGTTTGCTCCAGGGTACAATATTGCTCTGCCTCCAGGAAATTGCAACAGCATTTAGCGAAGAGAAACTGTACTTTAGTAAATGAGAACAGGGGCTGGTTTAGCTAAATATTTCTGGCTCCTGCATGGATGGTTGCATTAGAAAGGCATTGCTTTTAAAGGAAGCATGCTAGAGATACACATGTATATGTAATTATCTAGATCTAGAGGGAGAATTTAAGAAAATAGAATTACATAATGAAGATTCACAGTGAAAAATAGAGAAACAACTAACACCTAACAATGACCTCGCACAAAGGATAATGGTATTTGATATTACCGTTTAACTAAAAGATTGAATTTGCTTTTACATCTATTCCCCTGCTACCGATACTCATTTTAACAAGCACCTTAAGATATATGTTTAGAACTAAATTTTGATCCATTAGGAGTTTTAGAAATGATGATTCTGTTTCATCTGTGCTGGAGAATGTCTGACTGTACCTTAAAGCTCTGAGTTGTTGAGGCAGTGCTAATTAAATGTTTGAGATTAGTGACCCTAAGTAAATATACTTATCAGTACAATGGGTGTTCAGTCTACAGAATGCAAATATAAGTATGTCCTTTGCAAATATAAGTAATCCTCCCTTTACAGCACATTATGTCTTCTTTTATTACAGACAAGGGATTCTGCAAATCCTGGTACTAGTAATGGGGATGGGTTAGTGTTGTGGTCAGAAGGAAAGGAGGTGGAAGCAAAAGTTAAAGCATGTCTCTCTGCTTGGGGGTGTCATTGATTGCATCTGAGGAAGTGGGTATTCACCCACGAAAGCTCATGCTCCAAAACGTCTGTTAGTCTATAAGGTGCCACAGGATTCTTTGCTGCTTTTACAGATCCAGACTAACACGGCTACCCTCTGATAATTGATTCATACAAGCACTTCCCTGTATCTACCCCAACATGTTGGGAACATGCTCACAGTTAGATGGTACATAGACTTAACAGGCTAGCTTTTCACCTCTGGAGAGCTGAGTTCCAATCCTCCCATGGTCACAAATTACCAGTAATTGGCTGGCACCATCTTAGTTCCCACTCGTGCTCCTTCCAAACCATCTGACAATTCCAGGACTAGTCAAAGGGCACCCGCCATTTGAAAGCTGCTCTCTTGTTTGCCAGACTTCACACTGAGTGAGCTTCTCAGCACAAGGCAAAGATTTGTAGTTTTTAATCATGTGTTGATTAACTGTTTACCATCAAGGTTTCTGTGTAAGTAGAGGGGCAGTGATTTTAATGGGTCACCCATTGGGATAACTGTGATACATTTTGCTATTTGGTTTTATATTTACTGGAAGTCTCCAGATGCCAGGGCCATGGATGCAGGAGCAGCCTTTAGAGAAATACATTCCCCATGATTGTAAGTCTGTGATTAAGGGAGACCTGGGATTAGTCAAAAGTAATTTGTCTTGGCAGTTTGGGGAAGTTCACCTTGTTCCTGTTTACATTACACCTGGCTCATACCAATGCAGTGAGCTACTTGCTTTCATTATCACTACGTACATTACCCAGCTGGAAAGAATGTGGGTCTTAAAATCAAGGAGGATCCCACAGTAATCCAATGCGGAGCATACAGGCTGCAGAGAGTTAAAGTAAAGGCTGAACTGACACATAAAAATGCCACAATTAAAATACATGCATCTCTAGCTCACATGCAGTTGTGCTCACAGAAACTGTAAGAGATTAATTTCACTTGCTCAGTCAATTTTTTTTAACACACTTTTATTGGAAGCACAGAGGTTCTTCAGCATCTGTCAATCATCTTTCTGCTAGGGCTGTCATTCTCTCCACCCACAGATAATCCATGTTTGAGATCTAGGTTGCAACGTATCAGGAATATCCTGCATTCCTTAGAAAGGCCATGGATGATGATGATAACATTCTACCTTGTTCAGCTAAGCATCTGAAATCACAGTTTTAAGGTGCAATAAGTTATTTCTATAGTGGAATAGTCTAAGGTAAGGTAAAATTTTCAAAAGAGCCTAAGGGACATAGGCTTCTAAACCCCATTGAAAGACAGTAGGATTTAGGCTCCTAAGTCACTCAGTTTGCAGCAGAGATTTTATCCCTAGTGATTTTGTTACTTGCTGCACATGGCAGAATTATTCACTGCAAAAACATAAATGAAAATGTAGCTCCTTTTCTGTGCACATAATTTGATTTGATAATTTGAGCCTGTTTTCTGCTAATACATTTGTTACTCCCTAATGGTTCTGTAGTAAAATGTTCATCAAGGGGTTAACTGGGTTACTCAGAGTATTAGGGATTGGAGCCATGCTCCATTCCTCCATTGCTCCCAGTTTAGTTAACCGCTTTGTTTATATACTTGAATAAAGCAGCATGTTCCTTGTCTACTGTAAGTAGAGTGTGGTTCTTGTGCATTGAGTGGTCCCTTTACAAAATGTTTGCCATTTATGCCCACGTGTTGTTCATATATTGTTTGCAGTGTGTAATTTTCACCTCAGTGATATGGTATTTGTTTGCTCCCAGATATGTTTAAAAAGTGTGTCACACAGAAACCAATGAACGAAGATCATCAAGGTACTTGGAACATATTTTTGCACAAATATGTATTTGTGATAAAGTTAGTTGGGATTTGCCAGTGTTCTCCAAACACCTACAAAGAATAAAGAACAATAATGTAGAATCCCTGGTCTATTATACAGGACATTGGACTGGGACTCTGAAGACCTGGGCTCTATTCCCAGCTGGGCCCATGGCCAGCTTGTGACCTTGGTAAAATTGCTTTCTGTGTGTGTGCCCATTTCCGCTCCCTGTTTTCCTGATTTATAGGGCAAGCACTTTGGCTCAGGTACTGACTATGTGTTTGTCCAGCCCCAAGCACAATGGGTCCCTAGTCTCTGTTAATAACAACTTCCCTAACCAACCCTCCTGTTTCCTCCCCCAGACGCCTGCGCAACTGTTGAGAAAGCTTCTGAGAGAAAACCCCAAGGGCTGATTGTTATCATGAGCTGATGATTGCAGAGAAAGCAACAGACTAGCTCACTCTTAAAAAAGCATGTTGGCCTATTTCTCCCTATCCTCCCATTTTGAACTATTTGAACTGATTAAGTGAAGCACATATGCTCTACATCTATGGTCTCCTACAGAAGTGAAGAGAGTGTATATAACCAGGGCCAGATTAATCTTTTGTGGGCCTGATGCCAAACATATTTGTGGGCCCCCATGGAGGCAGTGGTGCTTGGCATGGGGAGGTCAATCCTCAGAGCAAGAGGCCAGCCAGAGGCAATGAGGCATGGCATGGCATGGCAAGGGTGGCCCAGCCCAATGCGAGGGCACTATTTACAAACCAGCAGTTGCCCACCCGGCACTGTGCTGCCAGCAGGCCCCTTCCCCTCAAGGTTGGGCCCATGTCATGCCACACAGCCTCCTGCCCAACGCCCCTCCCAAATCCCTATGGCCAGAGCCTCTCGGACCCACCACCCCACCCCACAAATGCACAGTACCCTGCACAACACTACTCCTGCCGACAGCCCCACCACAACTGTCCAGCACCCCCCACAGAACCCCCACTCCCTAGTGCCCCAACATACATTTTCCCCACCCCCTCACAGCCTCCCCCCTCACCCCACAGATGCACTCTTCCATGCCCTGCCTCCTGGCTGCACTCACCTACTCTTCTGGGAGGCGATTGTATCTGCCGGGCTGAGATGACAGTGCAGCCAGGGCTGGTCCTGGGGTAGGGAATTGCTCTGGCCCCCCAGGAGTGATGTGATCAGGCAGGGCCTGCCCTGGCTGGGCTCCCTCAAGATGCACTTGCCTGGAGGGGTCCAGCCAAGCCCCCCCACTACTGTTTCTGCCCCGATCTGGCTGAGATTGGCTGGGCTTCTGCACCAGTCCCAGGCAGCTCAACTCCGGGGGCACACAGGTGGTGGGAAGCAGAGACTGCCTGGAACCAGAGGTGCATTGGGGTCTGGCTAGGGGGAAGGGAGGAGCAGGGGGATGGGGTTAGGGGGCAGAGAGAAGCCCTCGGCCAACCGGTGGGCAGGCCAAGAGGAGCAAGTGGTGGACGGGATGAGCAAGTGGTGTCTCAGGGAGCAGTGCAAGTGGAGCAGGCTGGGACCCCTTATGACCATGGCTGGCGGCCTGGCTCCATGGTGCCACTGGCACCATTGTAAACCTGGCACTGTGTATAACTCACACACTTAAAACACATAAGGTGGTTGGCAAAGGCAGTATGACAACCCCAGACATTCAAAAATCAAGAATCAGGCCGTCCAAAATGAGAGTGGCCTAAAAATCCATGAGATTTTGTAAAACAATAAATTTTGGGGGGGTGAGGTTTTGTCTTCTGGTTTTTGGACCTTTGGGGTACACTCTAGTCACATGTTCAATCTTTGTTCCACAATCATGAGTTTTAGAAACTTGTTTTTTAACAAAATATGAGAGTCTTACATGTGCATATGACTCCAGAAACTGGGGCTTTATGAAAACCACCAATTATCACAAGTACCCAAGATGAAATTGTGAGAGCTGCCAACACTGCAAAGATACAGTCTGGGAAAATAGTCTGTTTTTCAGCTGTGCTTTTTGTGTCCGATCAATTGCAGGAATACACTTACCAAGAGATTGATAGCAATGAAGCCCTTTCTGTACAAAAATAGGTGGGCCATGTTATTGTTTCCACCGATTAGGAAATGGAATCTAGAGGCATAAATCAGCATCCCCAAAGGCAAATAGATCACATATTTCCACAAAGGGGTCCTCTGATACGTTTGCACCATGGGAGTTCTCTGCACAGGGCCTCACTCATTTCCTGCATTGTCTGGGAAGTTTTCATCACTGTAAATTCTCTTCTTTTTGGCTTTGTAGGCAAGATGGATATTAAACCAGGCCAGATTCTAAGGAGTAATGGAAAGATGCTTCAGCAATAGGACTATGAATTATTGTTCTTCTATCTCTCTTCAAACATGAGTTAATAAGAAAAGCCATTTGTTCATTAATATTCCAAGTGAAATACCAGGATAGACCTATGTGTGTTCCATTATTATTTTCAGTTCTTATTCAAGTTTCTTTTAAATAATAAGAGCCATAATTCTTCCTGCAGCATATACTGACCCTGTGCAAATCCCTGTAAAAGAGATAAACAGCTGAGCTCTAAAAAAAGGGGGGAGGGCAGTATTTTGCAGTAGCTGGGACAGTGCATTTGTGCACTAATCTCTTATCTCAGATCACATGTGACAATAAATGTGGTGGTTTCAATTTTATCCATAGGCCAGCACATAGTTTGGCATAATTAACTATTGCTGTTTGGGAGAGGCCAGGCCTTGATACAGCTGTGGAAAGAGGTACATGAAGCTTGCACCTCCCCACCTCTGTTTTATGTTTGACTCTATTATTAGTCTCTCACTTTCATAAGCACTAACCCATACCCACAGCAATATAAACACCCCCAAAGTTACACTAAGATCTAGTTTTACCCAACAGATCCATAGACCCTTACATTAACCTGATGTCATGTGCAATGTGGGTTTACCTGCATTTCCAAACAACGCCCCCTCAAGTCGCTGTATGCATTGGAAGTACACTTTCCACATGCTTTGCAGTTAGTTGTGGAGCTGGTCAGGGTTAACTAATTGCTCGGGTCAGCCACTGTCTGATATTTTCATAACTACAGCCTTTGAAGCAATAAACATTCAACCTTCATTCGAGTGGCTGAGTCACTTTTAATTTCTGCTACTTGAAATAATTATGGCCTCAGAGCACATCACAGAAATACACGTCCCATTTGGCCATTATTAATAAAAAGTTGGGACGCACTCATCATCACAGTCATTCAGCTGCAGAGGCTGCTACGGTAAGTTCCTGTGGTTTTTCCCCTTTTGGGCTGTAATCTCTGCAGGGTGGAGACTCACTGACTACAGGTCAGCATAAATAGTACTGTGGCACTGCCCCCTCTGACAGGGCCTCCGCTCGGTGTGCTGCTGGAAGACAAATAAATACAAGAATCACCACCACCAAACACAACCTTCTCAATAGAATTTAGACGAAAAGCTCCCTGAATGGGTGTCTCAGATCAGATACTAGAGGGACTCAGAATAGGCGAGCTGTAGGGGAATCAGGGTCCCCCCCGCTTCAATCCCGTAGGCTAGATTCTGCCCTAAGGGGGAGGTTCTGCCATCCTTGATCACACTAAATAGCACCTCAAGTATTCTGGGGCTGATCTTATGAGAGGCTGAGTGATACCTACAAGGTACCGAGCCCTTCCAACTCCCACTCAGCAAGGGATGGGGATGCTCAGCAGCTTCCAGGACAGGGCCCTATGGTAATTATAATAAATAATAAAAAATAATAGCAGCAGGAGGAACTAGCCCTGCTATTTAAAGCAATTAACACACACCATCTAATTAATTAATTAATTGTGCTACGCATACCCGATCAAGGAAGAAGTTTAATATCAGAATGGAATCATAATATAGAGCCAAACTGTCTGTCTAATGCAGCCACACAAGGGAGTGCTCATCTATTCTATACAGGGTCTGATACATGCACTTGAACTACTGAAGGGCTTCCAAACAGGAGTGCATTGAGCGACAAGACTAACTGTTCCGTGTAGTTTGTTCTCCCTTATCCTCTCCTCTGAAGGACAGTGGAAGGGTGACAGCAACCAACTGGGCACATACACCAAGAATTCACACACCGAGCTCCAAAGCTAAAAGCAGGAGCTGCTACAGCTTGAGCTAAAAAAAGCCAGTCCTCTCTAGCTGGGGGCTGGAACAACTCATATCCGACCGCTGCTGTGGATAGCGGATGAGGTGTTACATACACTCACCAGCAGATTACACAGGGACTGCCTTGTGCAGTTGTATTGAGACAATACAGATCACAGTGGAGGACACAATGGGAAGAACAGGGAATGCACAACCTTTACACCCAATTCTCCTGAGAAAGCCAGGCTCCCCCCACTTCCCAGCCCCCTGGGCACCTGTCAGGATGGAGAACTGAGAAAGGCAGCAGAATAATTTCAGAAAAGATTCAGTTGAAGTTTCTCACAAGGCATCATTAACTTTTATAACCCAGGTGTGTTCAAGTCATCACACAACTTTGCTGCTTCACAGAGCTTTGTCAATACTAGTAGCTCTAACTTGATTCTAAATGAGCAGTTTCCATTCTAAATGCTAAGGGAGCATTTGGAGGTGGAGATTAATTGGGGTTCATTATTCTCAGCAGGGTTTCACCCACTGCATGACAGATACTGACAGTTTCCATAAACTATTTCAGATTTTCATTTCACACATACTGTAAATGGGGGAACATCTGTCCTAATGAATATTTTCACATTCTTAACTTCCTGTATAGAGCTGATGGTTTCCAGGGGTTAGGGGTGGGCTGGGTGGGTTTGATTAGCTTTGTTGTTGTTGTTTAAACATAGAAAGCAATATGGAAATACCAAATATTGCATAAGAAGCATAGACATTTCCTCCTGTCATACTGGGGTGAAATCAAAACCTAGACTTCAAAACTCTCCTGCACTTTTCCCCCACTGGGGGTAAGGTTCACATCCAAACAACCCCTGGATCCTCTGTGGTTTGGTTCCAGACTGGAAAGCACTTTTCTTTGGTTTCACTTTCTCTGAAGCCAACAATTTCACAAGAACTGCCTCTCGCAGGGAAATAGCAGAAATTTCACAATAGCAGCTAATTTCGTATTTTGGATGAAAGCCACTGAAACAACTCCTGAGATTTTGCCATCATCACATCTGACCCTACTCCTACCCCATTCTTGACCTTGTCTTCTCTCTGGAATCTAACCCACATCTGAGCCCACATTCCTTTGCCTGCACTCTCATGAGACTCTTCCATGCTATTAGTGTTTGCCTCTAATTACAGTTAGGCGGCTCAGAACGCTACTCACCAATATCTTTGGATGGTCAGCAGGCTGGCTGCACCCACCACAAAACCCAACCTGAATTATTTCATAGTTGTGTTAGTCTTTAATGGTTGCAACCTTTAACTATTCTAATCATTTTCATAAGCAGCAGCTCCATCATCATCCTCCACCACACTGAGAAGTGACCCACTGCCCATGATCACTGGGGCTGTAGCAGCCCAGAATTACACCATTTCCCCAAGAGCCACAGAGTAATCAGGAGCCAGCTGTTTCTGTGCCTTCCAACCCATGTCAATCCCTCTTTGTCCCAACCCATACATTAACATGCGTTCAAAAACCAAGCAAACAGAAATTCACAGGATGTTAGGTCAGTAAGGGTTGCAAAGGTGAATGCCTCTGCTCCTGCCACTCTGTCCCTTATCCCAGAGGAGCTGGGCAGAGTGTATGATGGCTCCATGAAAGCTGCTGCTGCTATCTCTGCTCCAACTCTGGTGGGAGCAGGGGCACTGCCCTCCATCTCTTTCCTGCCCCTTTAGCCCTGGGCTCAGTTTACATAGATTGGTCAAAACACAGACTGGCTGCATTCGTATGATTCAGCAAAGGCCTGGTCTGTGGAGGTGGAGAGTGCTAGAGCTGGATGGAGCAGCTTTGGCAGAACCATATTCCATCAGAATGTGCTGTTCCATTGAAATTGAAATGCTTTATAAAATTGGGTCAGTTTTCCCAGAAAACCAGGAACAAAATTTCCAATAATGCAGAAAAGTCAGATGGCAACATTTTTGGACCAAAACATTTCAATTTTGTTTTGAAATGACATTTTGTTTTGGAAAAAAGAAAAAAGTTTATCATACCTTCATACAATACAAAATTAACAAAGTCACAATAGAAATGAAATGTTTCGATTTTGTCAAACTGAAATGTTTTGATCAACACAAAATAAATTTGGGGGGGAGTTTTCCTTTGTGGAGAATTTTGAAATTTTTGGTTTTCATTCCCATTTAGAACAAAGTCAAATTTCAAAATCCTTCACAAGACAGAACTTCCATCCTTTCAGACCTCAATAAAGCTCCCCAAACCTACACGGAAGCACATGGGAGCTGTGAGTGCTCAACGCGTCTGACCTGGGTTTATGTTATATTTCTCTGCCTTTGTATTGCCATTTGAAAGAATGTATACTGAGTTTGAGGGTTTCTATACACTTGAGCAGGATACAATGATTTGCCAAGCTCTAAAATATCTGAAATACAACTTAGATAAGTAACATGTAAAGCAGCCATGACCAAAAATGGTAACTGTGTGCTGTATGTAAAATATTACCCCAGCTACGGAGACATCTAGCACAAACGTGGGGTGGTCAACCGAAACACTTAAATAAAGAACTTATGCCACAAATACAGCATATGCAGACTAAATTACAAGATAAATACATTTTAAAAACAACACATTACTAGATCCTAAAGCACTGTGAGGAACACCATAGCTGGATAGACTGCCCCATTGACAGCTACACATGTGTTGGGAAGAGCCTCTAAAAAAAAAGATATGGTTACATATGTACAAAAACTGAAATCACCAGCTGAACTTCATGCTAGTAGGAGGAGGAATATGGTGCTACTTCTCTTTTCAATACTGTTAGGCCATGTCTACATCTAAAATTTTGCAGCGCTGGTTGTTACAGCTGTATTAGTACAGCTGTATAGGGCCAGCGCTGCAGAGTGGCCACACTTACAGCAACCAGCGCTGCAAGTGGTGTTAGATGTGGCCACACTGCAGCGCTGTTGGGCGGCTTCAAGGGGGGTTCCGGGACGAGAGAGCAAACCGGGAAAGGAAACCAGCTTCGCCGCGGTTTGCTCTCTCGGTCCCGGAGCCACCCAGCAAACCGCAGGGAAGGAGACCTGCTTGCTCGGGGTTCCGGGACCGAGAGAGCAAACCGGGAACGCCGCGGTTTGCTCTCTCGGTCCCGGAGCCACCCAGCAAACCGCAGGGAAGGAGACCTGCTTGCTTGGGGTTCCGGGACCGAGAAAGCAAACCGGGAACGCCGCGGTTTGCTCTCTCGGTCCCGGAGCCACCCAGCAAACCGCAGGGAAGGAGACCTGCTTGCTCGGGGTTCCGGGACCGAGAGAGCAAACCGCGGCGAAGCTGGTTTCCTTTCCCGGTTTGCTCTCTCGGTCCCGGAACCCCGAGCAAGCAGGTCTCCTTCCCTGCGGTTTGCTGGGTGGCTCCGGGACCGAGAGAGCAAACCGCGGCGTTCCCGGTTTGCTCTCTCGGTCCCGGAACCCCGAGCAAGCAGGTCTCCTTCCCTGCGGTTTGCTGGGTGGCTCCGGGAACGCGAGAGCAAACCGCGGCGAAGCTGGTCTCCTTTCCCGGTTTGCTCTCTCGGTCCCGGAACCCCGAGCAAGCAGGTCTCCTTCCCTGCGGTTTGCTGGGTGGCTCCGGGACCGAGAGAGCAAACCGGGAAAGGAAACCAGCTTGATTACCAGAGGCTTCCTCCTTCCACGGAGGTCAAGAAAAGCGCTGGTAACTGTCTACATTGGATTACCAGCGCTGGATCACCAGCGCTGGATCCTCTACACCCGAGACAAAACGGGAGTACGGCCAGCGCTGCAAACAGGGAGTTGCAGCGCTGGTGGTGCCCTGCAGATGTGTACACCTTCAAAGTTGCAGCGCTGTAACTCCCTCACCAGCGCTGCAACTTTCTGATGTAGACAAGCCCTTAGTTTTGTTACCTCCCTTATCCCCCAACACCATGTTTGTCTGTTAACCATCCACCATCTGTTTTTGCCATGTGTTGCGCCCTGCCTGCCACCCAGATTGTGAGCTGTCTTGGAGCATGGCTTGCCTTTTTAGTTGATCCTTGATCAGGGTCCCTAGATGCTATTGCAACAATTACTCAGGAACATTTACTCCAGTATCACTTTTCGATAGAGGAAGTTACTAGGCCAGAATGAAATACTTTCCTGAATGCATATTCAAATGTGAAGCTATTAGTTGCTGAATGCTGACAATGTGTTAAATGGAGGGTGGCTTGATAAATTCCTCTTACAATTAACTTTACATACATAAAGATGCAAAATATCAAGAGCACATTCTGGCAGAAATCTGGGTGCCATTATAGTGCACAGAAATCCACCAACATTTTCAGTTTCAGCATCATTTTCCCCAGATGAAAGTGTTGAAGTAGAGAACATTTCAGAATGCAGCAAGCAACAACTATACAGACTTCGCAATTCACCCGTCTTTGACTTAAAAGCTGCAGGAATCATGAAAAGTTGGAAAGTTCTCTGTGGGTACATCTGCCTGTTTTACATACACACTAAGCAGATATAAATAGCTGTAGTTGTAGCAATAGCTATTTCCAGAATGGATAGACCCATGCATGGTGCTATTAATTTATGACAGCCAATGGGAAGAGAGGGAGGCAGCATAATTAGCTCAAGTGAAATGTGAATCCCTCCTCTGACTGAGTTGCACAGGAATCCTTCCTTCATGTAAGGAAGGCAGGACAATGTCTTGTAAGGAGAAGCTGCTTCTTACGGTGAGGTAAGATCAACTATTCTGTCTGCATTCCCAGAGCTCTTACATCACCGGCTCTTTAAATCTCAGTGAGCTGACAGAAAGGAAAATCCTGGTCATGCTTTGATACCTATGGAGGTTTATGACTACTCCAAACAGTCTCCTCCTTTGAATGCCATTTCAACAGTGACATCAAACACAAAACAAATACTCCCTTTGCTTTGATTTTCCCGATGCACTTATCCCAGAAGAAAAAGAAAAGTCCATACGCCATGTTTAATGTTTGCTTTTTTCTTTAAGTGCTGATTGTACAATCACTCAGACGCAAACCCCAAAGGCTTGGTGTACAGGGTCAGGCACTGTAATTCTGAGATGGAAGTCTTGGGAGAACAAGCTCCTTCCTCAGATTTCCTCTATTTCCCATTTCCCTTCAGACCAGAAACCCCAAGAATCATGTGCTTCCACTCAGAACCTGGAAGTGCATGAAAGTGAAAAACACTGAAAGAGGAAGTTAACAGAATATTTCTGACTCTCACAAAGGGTTTGGGGTTTCGGACAAAGGTTCTTATTTCAGTGTGTTCCTCATTCTTAGCATTATAGCAGTGCTTAGATGTTCCCGCCGGGGATCCAGGCCGCATTGTGATAGGCACTGTACCAGAGTGTAGTTGAGACAGTTCCTGTCCCAAAAAGCTTACTGTCTTAGGGCTTGTCTACATCAGAAAGTTGCAGCGCTGGTGAGGGAGTTACAGCGCTGCAACTTTGAAGGTGTACACATCTGCAGGGCACCACCAGCGCTGTAACTCCCTGTTTGCAGCGCTGGCCGTACTCCCGTTTTGTCTCGGGTGTAGAGGATCCAGCGCTGGTGATCCAGCGCTGGTAATCCAATGTAGACAGTTACCAGCGCTTTTCTTGACCTCCGTGGAAGGAGGAAGCCTCTGGTAATCAAGCTGGTTTCCTTTCCCGGTTTGCTCTCTCGGTCCCGGAGCCACCCAGCAAACCGCAGGGAAGGAGACCTGCTTGCTCGGGGTTCCGGGACCGAGAGAGCAAACCGGGAACGCCGCGGTTTGCTCTCTCGGTCCCGGAGCCACCCAGCAAACCGCAGGGAAGGAGACCTGCTTGCTCGGGGTTCCGGGACCGAGAGAGCAAACCGGGAACGCCGCGGTTTGCTCTCTCGGTCCCGGAGCCACCCAGCAAACCGCAGGGAAGGAGACCTGCTTGCTCGGGGTTCCGGGACCGAGAGAGCAAACCGGGAAAGGAAACCAGCTTCGCCGCGGTTTGCTCTCTCGGTCCCGGAACCCCGAGCAAGCAGGTCTCCTTCCCTGCGGTTTGCTGGGTGGCTCCGGGACCGAGAGAGCAAACCGCGGCGTTCCCGGTTTGCTCTCTCGGTCCCGGAACCCCGAGCAAGCAGGTCTCCTTCCCTGCAGTTTGCTGGGTGGCTCCGGGACCGAGAGAGCAAACCGCGGCGAAGCTGGTTTCCTTTCCCGGTTTGCTCTCTCGTCCCGGAACCCCCCTTGAAGCCGCCCAACAGCGCTGCAGTGTGGCCACATCTAACACCACTTGCAGCGCTGGTTGCTGTAAGTGTGGCCACTCTGCAGCGCTGGCCCTATACAGCTGTACTAATACAGCTGTAACAACCAGCGCTGCAAAATTTTAGATGTAGACATGGCCTCAGTTAGCCAAAAGGTGCAACAAGTGGAAGAAACAAAAACAGATGTGTGTGAAGGGATGGACGGATGAGGTAATGGTAATAGGTGTATGTTTTTGAATAGACTAGCATGCACTAGACAATGGGTCTCCCTCTATCTAGCTGTCAACAAGTGCTCCAACAGAATTAGTCTGAAGGAAGGTAAATGAAGAAGAAAGACAATGCTGCCTGGGGTAGTCATATTGCTCACACATGTTGTGAGGGACATTCAGTTTAACCATTTCAACTTCAGAAGTCCAAGAAATGGAAATCCTGTTTAGTGCGGCTGTTTTTAATCGGTCAGGCCTGCATCTTCTGAGGTGCCCAGTCTCAGCCTGGTGTATCAAGGTGGAAGGGGATGGCGATGGCATCAGGGAGCCAATGATATTTCCCTGATCCTGGGACCAGTTTGACACCAGATTCAGGAGAATTTAAACTGCCTCAGCTGGCAGTGGCTCCCAAAGAGCATCAGTCAAGTGGGAATAGCAGACTGCAGTGGGTTCTAGCCACATCCCCTTCCCTTCCTACCTCTCCACCCTACACTCTCCTGGGCTCCAAAATGGAGAGGGGAAGACACAGGGCCAGCTATTCCAGCCCTATGACCACTGGCTATTCTTTGCAGAAGCAGCAAGTTTCCACCTCTGGAAGGAATCCAAACCAGTTCACCCATCCATGCTTATCAGGCTCCCAGATTCATTCAAGATGCCTTAATTTTTCCCTCTAGTCTTCAGATGTTTCTGTGCTCCAGTCTTGAACACTGAAAAACTGTCTCCTTCCTATAGGTTTCTGTAGATTCCTGTCCACTCCACCAGACTCAGCCCTGGTGAACAACACATCATGCAGTATAGATTTCCTCAACAACCCTGACAGGGAATGCTACTGCTAGTCTCCAGTACCACAGACTGTGCTTGTTCACGTTTCCTTATTGGACACCTCTCCTGGGTTCACAATCTTCTCTAGAAAACAGCCGGAGTTCTCCTACAAGGCATTGTGAGAGAGCGCAAGACTGAAGGTGGTATTGCATAAAGTGGCTGCTTCAGTTTAGCTTTTTTGAGATTCCCGTGGGTCCTACCCATGCCTGTCCACCAGTTGTTTGATAACATCTAGTTATGAGAGTAGCACAGGCTCTCACCTGAAGCTCCTGAATAGGCAAAAAATGTGAGTGATACAATCAGTGACTTCTTGCCAAAGCAATTGAACATGGCTCCTAGTCACTCTCCTGGCAGAGAAGCTGCTTTGGGATGATAGTGCTCTGCTTCCTGTCTTGGAACTCTGCTTCAGTTTCCCTGTTTATTAGTTGGTTTAGCTCTTCTGCTAAATTAAGTTTACCTCAGCTAACAAGTGCCAAAACAAAACGTCCAAATAAACAAACCCTGGCCCAGTCTTCAGTCATACCGAGACCAGCCTCTGTGGTAAAGTGGGTAATGAACTCCCATCCTGAGGATGAGAGGGAGAGCTGAAGGGGCACTTCCACTCACCACGTACAAGAAGCTCCAACCTCAGGGCCCCTAAAGGAAGTAGATTCCCACTTTAGGCTTCCAGCATGCACTGCTTCTCTGCCTAAGGTCACTTACTTCAGCCAAAAGTAATCTTTCCTTCTCTCACTCCCTGCATTCTCCAGACGTCCTAATTCCTGGAAGAGTAGGTCTGCTGCATTATTGGGTTGCCTTTTTTGGGGAGGGAGAAGGAGAGTAGAGTGGGAGAAACATAAGCCAACCTTAAGAATTAGTCTTCACTAAACGACCATATGAAGTTGTACATTGGCCTCATTCCACAGAATAAGTTTGCTAGTCTTAAGAGTCATCAGTGACCATTCTCACAATAACCTCAGTGGGCCAAAATCAGCCCTGTTCTAACACCATTGTACTTAGACCAGGGATGAATTTGGCCCAACTTGCTAAAAGGTTCTGAGAGACCCTAGTGTGTCTGTAGAAATTTTTATATCACCTTGTACACACCATACTTCCTGGTACTAAATGCAAATGAACATTTTATCCAAAATATTCAACAATAATGCTAATGTGCTGTATGCAGCAACAAATTGCTTAGAATAAAAAGTGATGTTTTAATTTGATGTGCATAGTATCAGCAAAAAAACAAACAAAAAACGAATTGACCATCCGCCGAATAAATGCATACTATATATTATTGTTTAACTTCCTGAACTTCCCACGATACAGCTATTTCTCCAGGCAGAATGCAGACAGACCTACTCACAGATAAAGTTTCTAAGAACAGAAGTTAAATAGCTAATATTTATTATGTTTCCTATGTTCTTCCAGCAAATCTAAACCAAAGGTCTCAGTACATCCACATTTGTTCAGAAAAATCTCAGGATTGTTATACCATTCATGGTTGGGGTGGGGGGTTGGTTTTTTTTTGCTATGTTTCTCTCTTTTGATTTTATAACTCTTAGCATCAGTAAAAATACACTAACCATGCACGTTCCATAGTTGCAGCTCAGAAATCTGTCCCTCAAAAGATCACTTATTAAAAGAAAAGATTAAAATAGAGTTAATATGTCAGATTGCATGCATGCACAGTACATTGGGAAGCATATAACTACCAGCTTTTAAGAAGTAAAATCTTGAGCAAAAACATAACAAAAATTTACTGATTCCTACCAGGATAAAACCAAATTATCTCCTACACTGTGCACTGTTCTGACAGTAGGACAATAAATCTCACAGAGAAATCAGCATGGCTACCTACATGTTCAAAAGATAGCCTTAGGGCCAATCTTAACATGTCAAATTTCTATCCCAGAACTTGGATTGTAAGGAAATCAGGATCTCATGAAGTCACTATCAGCAAAAACCCCCAGCTGGCAGGCAAGTAATTACACGACTTTGTAATTTAGATTTTACAACATCCTGGATATCTGTGGAAAGGTTGTCAAGGGAAATGCATCCCAACTGATCTGATCCTGATTTGTGTTTGTCACAGCAAACATTGAAACGATGAGTTCCCTAAGAGCTTCTAAAGCTTTATGCTCTTCCTAGCCCTGGGCAGACCAATTAGAACTGAACTTGGGAGTGTGGAAAATGATGGTAGCATGGGCACCAAGTTACTGAAGGAAGAAGCCATGAGCATGGGCAGAGGCATTTTGAGAAATCTGTGGGCCACTTTAAATATTTCCAAACCCAGTCAGAGATTTAGAGGTGCACCCAAATTGTAAAATGGACATTTTCAATCATATTTCACTTGAGCCACTAGCAAGCTCCAGCAAACCTTATAGAACATAATCTCTTACTTAAATATCCCATGCTGCTTTCCTGCATTTCCTTTCCCATCATTGTTTTGTAGAGGCAGTGTCTTGATGCTCTTTGCGCTGATAAGTAAGCTACACATTGTTCTTTCTGATGATCTATGCTGTAAAGGGCCAAGGGGTCAGGAGTGATGCTTTGTTGCAATCCAGAGAGATATCATTGCAAAGAGGGATGGACAAAACTGAAATTTATCCAGAGAGCCCTTTACAATATCTCTTTGCTTACCTGACATCCTAAACCTTTGAGCTATCCTACAAACTCTCTTTACAAGGGGGAGACAGAGCAGAACAAAGTGACTCTTCAGTAACATAAAACAATAGCAGGTGAGGTTCATCTGGCTGCAGATTTAGTTCTAAAACGTGGAAGAGTATTTCTACTCTCTAAAGTGACTGTGAAAATGGGATTGTGAGAAGAGCTGAGCAAAAATTTTCAAACCAACCGCCCCTGAAAAATGCAGACTCAGGTTGACCGAAACATTTTGCGCATTCGTTGAATCTGATTAAATGTTTCAGTCAAAAAAGGCTGCTCCACCCACAAAAAAAAATTCCGAACCCCGCCCGGAACATTTCACTTGGACATTTTCAAAAGGTACTATTTTGATTTTTTCAGTTGGAAACACCTTCTTGTTTCAAATTTTACTTCTATTTTGTTTTTAAATAAGATTAAAAACTTGAAAACCAAATGTTTCAAGTTGAACAGGATATTTAGTTTGACCCAAAGCTCTTTTTTTTCAACTTTTCTGTTTGGATCAACCTGAAATTAATTTTTTTTCATGTTTTTGAGCTTGGCCAAGAACCAAATAAGCTCTAATTGTGAGGCTCCAAGGTTACTGTCTCTCAAGGACTCACAGTTACCTGAGCTTAGTTCGCAAGAAGAACGGTTTTTTAGCTGCAAACTCAGGGAGGAAACCCCAAGGAAACATCATTTTCTTCCACATCCAATATTGTTAACTAACAAAAAAAAACAATCCAGAGGAGTTATAACTGTGTGTAAGCCAGTGTGCAGACTCACCCGCCTGGGAAGGAAAAAGGAAAGTCCCAAATACAAGTCACTTCCTATTCCTTTCCTCAGGGCTTGCTTTATTTCCAAACACAAAATTCAAAACTAGACCAAATCAGCTCAAGCTACTGAGTGACAGCCAGGTGGGAGGAGGCTGGACACACCCTTCCTTTGCTAGCTCTCTTTGTGCCAGCTCGCCCTTTTCTCACCCTGCCTAGGTGTGATAGGCAGGCCCAGGTAACCCTTTGCATACCAGAACACCTTTTTCAAACCTTGTCACAGTATGGTACAGAGATCATATATAAGGCATATAGAGGCTGTCATCTGCAAAGTCCTAGGCTCAAATCCAGATTAGGTGCAACGGAATGATCATGATGGTCTCAATTTAGCCCCTAATAGTCTTAATCACATTACAGCACCACTCCCATCCCAAAATACAAGCAGCAAGCCCTGCCTGTTGGAGATCAAGAATAGGAAAAGTAAAGATGTTTACCAGGCAGGAATACCCCGGGGGGGGGGATCTTAAACAGCACGCAGTCAACACCTTATCTGGTTCTTTAAAATAGCAAAAGCAAATAGCTTAGGCCTTGGCTACACTGGCGCTTTACAGCGCTGCAACTTTCTCGCTCAGGGGTGTGAACCCCCCCCCGAGCACTGCAAGATACAGCGCTGTAAAGCGCCAGTGTAAACAGCTCCCAGCGCTGCAAGTTAATTCCCATGAGGAGGTGGAGTACGTGCAGCGCTGGGAGAGCTCTCTCCCAGCACTGGCGCTGCGACCACACTCGCACTTCAAAACACTGCCGCGGCAGCGCTCCTGTGGCAGCGCTTTGAAGTTCCGAGTGTCTCCAAGCCCTTAGTAACAGACAGAGCACATGGAAGGAAAAGCTGGAAGATCCCTTTGTGAGATGTAGCCAGTTGAAATGGGCTGAAGGAATTGAATATATGGTTATACAACATTCTAAATCAGCCTAGTTTCAGATCTAGGTTCTGTTTTACCTGGAGCACCAAAGTTAGGCGGGGAGGGACTCAGATAAAAACATCTAGTTTTAGCCCAATTCCAGCAACTGGTGATTGACAAACATGGCTGAATTTCTGATTGGCTGTAGACTACATATATGATTTTTGCAGAACATTTTAACCTGTTTTAAAAAAAAAAATCTAGAAGAGAAAATGCTAAGGAGCTGGCTCAACTTTTTAAAAATCAAAGTGCAAGTATCAAATTAGGGACTCTAAAACCAAGCTTTAAATGTAGCAGAGAATGAAATAACTACTATCCTAAATACAAGACAGTAGAAAGCAGTTTTGTGGGCCTTCTCCTGATCCGAGAAAGCCAATGGTAAAAATTGCACTGACCGGAGAAGGATGGAGGCCTGTAAGAATGGGTCTGAAGTTGTATAAATTTGAATCTCTTAAACACAGCCAAGATTTTAAAAAAATCAAGGAAACAAAACTGACATGATCAACAGCAACTCAAAGGCAACATCTTTCCTTAGTTCTGGAAATGGGACACAGGGCATTATAGAAATTTAGCATGCCTTAGGCTCAGCTACTTGGAAAGAGCCATCCCTAAGGGAAATGTAATTTGTTGTGAGGAGAGACAAAAGACTTGGCACTGTATCTTCACTGAACATGTATTTGAAAACATATCCTATACAGAGACTCAAGCAAAATGAATGTTCTGGAACCAACCTTGCACTTAATGCAGGCTTTTTTTTGTTTTTAGAAAGAATTTCATGTGTTTTAGAAAGAATTTCAAGCTTTGAAAAGAAATAATCCACATAAAGTTCAGAAATACCTGAAAACTAATCTACAAACCTTTTCCATAGTGAAGGATAGATCA
Organism: Gopherus evgoodei; assembly: GCF_007399415.2. Taxonomy (NCBI): domain Eukaryota; kingdom Metazoa; phylum Chordata; order Testudines; family Testudinidae; genus Gopherus; species Gopherus evgoodei. Next base: position 34,154,980 of record NC_044331.1, on the reverse strand, counting down.
AAGAGATTTTCCAGGGCAGGAAGTGTCTATGAAAGATCAATGACTTTCCATGAAAAAGCAGCAAGGATTGATTCAGTCTGTGTGAATCATAACAATAATACTTTGCATTTCTCACATGAAGATCAAAGAGCACTTTAGAAATGTTGAATAATCAAGTCTGGTATGATCAATGCAATTATGCATATTATAGACTGGTACTTCTAGGACATTTAAATGGATTGCCCGAAGTTGCACAGGAATTCGCTACCAGAGTTGGGAAGAAAACTCAGAGACCTGATTCTAAATCCTTTATTATAACAACTAGACAGCACTCCTTCTACTTAATTAACATCTTACATTAAATAATGCATTTGTAAGAAATCAAAGTCGCCCGAGGGAACAAGCGAAGAGGAGAAAAAACAATGTTTAATTACACCTGGAATGAAAGAATTTGTTTGTCCTGTGACAGAGCACTGAAAAAAATCCCAATTACTCTAATAATTTAAACAGTAACACACAATCTTTGAGAGGACTACCACCCTACACCATTCCCCAATTTACAGATTATTCAACCCAGATCACATTGGGCTGCTTAACCCCAAAAAATTGACGAATCAAGGTCTAAAAAGGTACTGAAAGGAAATGAATGAATCCTCTCAGGAAATAAAATGTCAGGGTAATTACTTTTAATTTGTAAATGGCTGAGCTATCTGAAAGGCAAGTGGGCCAATCATAGTCTCATAAGAGAACATTTTCTACCGAGAGCAAAATCTGAGAGAGATATAAAGGTTAAGGATACTAGTGCTTTTGTTTGAGAGAAGCGCTGCAAATCAACTAAGATTTGGCATAGCGGGGCAACTGCTCTCTCTCATTTTGTCCCTCATTTAGAAGCAGACTCAAGCATCCGAGAACCACACTCAGCAACACTGGGCAAGGCAGAAGAAATCAAAATGGATAGATGGAGTGGTGGCAGGAATGGTCAGCAGGTATCATAGGCTGAGGGAGACTGTGTTTCCCCAAACATCTAGGCATGGCCCACTCATGCTCCACCCACAGCCTCCCTCCTACCAGTTCTCCTGTCCCTGTGTCATGGCCCCCGCTGGGGTTGGGGCTAGTGCTGGGACTGCGCTGGCTATCCGGCACTCCGGGGCTGCAGCCGAGCTGCCTACCCTCCCGGTGCTCCGGGGCTGGGCCCTTGCTGCTGCCTTCCCAGCTCACCAGGGTTGGGGGCGCTAGTCTGGGGCAGGGGCTGGTGGCCACAGTGGAGGGACTCTGGGCTCCAGTGGTGGGGCAGCATAGAAGGGACAGGGCTGGGGGCTATCCTCCCCCAGCCAGTGGTTCATGTGCTGCCCATGGTGGCAGGAATACCTCTGTGGTGTGCCCAGCCCAGCCCTTCCTTCAGGGGTATTTTGCCTGCCTCTTCCCCAAATGAGAAGTAGCTAGCTGTGATTTCAGCAGCTACAAGAGCAGGGAGCAGATTCTTTCAAAGCTGCTAATCTGGAAATGGACAGCATGGCAAACTGGAAAGACAGAAAAGAGACTCAGGGGAAAGATTGGTTGGCTCCATCTTGGAGGAGTTGTGTCATGCAAAAGGATATCTTGTTACTGGTGTGTTAGACTCCATGATTCAGAGGTGATTATACATGTAATGCTTCAGCTGTAAAATGGCCACTTCTGTACCATATTACCCCATCCAGCATTACACTAGCACATAGGCCTCAAAAGCAGCAGAACCAACACCCTTCCAGGCACTTTTAATTCCCCTATAAATTGCACAATCTCCTGTTGCACAGCTTCTATCACGTACAATATCACACTGCAGCTTCCCTTCCCAGCCCTATCCCACTGGCTAATAGTATATGCTCTTGGGCATGATGAACAAAGTAAAATTGTTGAAGTAATATTGTCTCATTGTGTCCTTGTGCTTCCCCATCTGTCTGTTTCCAGCTGTTGCTTCTTGTCTCATACTTAGATTGTAAACTCTTTGGGGCAGGTGCTGTCTTTTCTCTTCTGTTTATACAGCATCTAGGGCAGTGGTCCCCAAACTTTTTATGTCGTGCCTCCCTCCTCATGTAATCAGACTGCAGCCTCGGGGCCAGGAGCCAAGGCAGGGCCAGAATTGTGACTGGGGCTGCAGCCGAGGCCAGAGCCACGGCTGCCCAGAAGGAGGGGCAATTTGCCCCAGGCCCCGGGCCCCGCAGGGGCCCCGCGAACCCTGGCCCGATGGCACTCCGGGTCTTTGGCCAGCATTTCAGCAGAGAGGGACCCTTCAGTGCTGCCGAAGACATGGAGTGATTGAAGGGCCCCCCGCTGAAATGCTGCCGAAGACCCGGACCACCGCCAGTGAGTACAAGCACCGCAGCTCCCCCACTTTGCCCCAGGCCCCTGAATCCTCTGGGCAGCCCTGGCCAACGCCACAGCCAGGGACCTTGGCTAGGGGCTGAAGTTGGGGCTGGAGCGAGCTGGAGGTGGAGAGGAGATGAGTAGTACTCCCTCCCTGCCCCCTGGCGGGGCTGGCGTGGGTGCTACTGCACCCCTCGAATGTTCCTCCACACCCTGTGCCACACAGTTTGGGGACCACTGATCTAAGGTAAGGAGGTCCTAGTCATGGCCCCCAATACAAATAGTCAATACTCTTAAACAAACAAAAAAAAACCCCACAAAGTTAATGGCTTTAGCAACAACTCAGGGCCCTAATAAACAAAAAGAACAGACTTGCCTCTGCAACTTCAGGTTTAATTTGCCAGACTCTTGTCATACTATGAATAATTGCATACGTCCTCACCAAAAGAAGATATACCTGTTATCCACTTGGTGATAGGCTTAGAATGAGGCTACGTCATAGAGGCTTAAAGGTTAGGCTAATAGATGAATATTATGGGCTACCTGCATGCAGAAACAAGTAATTTAATAGTGGCACACCTTCAGAAAAGCCTGCTCTTGCTAGGAATCACTGATTAACTATGATGCAACTAGTTTCAGACCTAGTTTTATGGTCCCATGAGAATTCATAACATTAATATATTCTACCAAAATAATATAAAATAAAAAAAATGAAAAAAATTCAGTGTTCTATATCAACTTGTTTCTGTTACTTTTGCAAGTCAAGATGGCTACAAACGACTCTTTTAACATCCTTAGGGTCCAGGAAGAAAGGGTCCTTCACAGCAGATGATCTCTCAATGGGAGGCTTTCCAGGAGTACGGGGGTTAGGTTAGGCCTTGTTTGTAATTACTCCCCATGTGAACATGCTAATTCCAGAATAAGATTTTTTTCTGTTTTAGTTTAGGCTGCTTTGGAAGTGGTTTAAACAAACATGGTATTTGGGTCCTGTGGAATGTAGCCATATTCTGCTTTATGGGATTTCACCCCAACACTTGACAGTTGGGATTCATTTCACGTTCCCGCTGGACCTGAACTCACAGACTTTATCATCTGTAACCATGTCAGCATTTGGAGTTGTTTGGCACAGTCCTCGATGAGCTCTGCAATGCACATGGTTTGGGTTTAGGTTGTAGCCTTTTAGATTGTATTTTAAAGTTCTCTTTGATGTGGAGCATATTTTGCTTATTATATTTTAACAGCATCTTGTAATTTTAAGCAACGTAATTGCTCTTTTGATTTGTCCAACTATTTCCTTTGGATTTTGAGCTGCACTTGGTCTGAGCTACTGTGGTATGGACAGAGAAAACACAAGCCTGTGCCTGTTAGAAATTAAAGGCACTATTGTGATGAGGGATGAATGCTTCTTTTCCTCACTCATGCTCCTTTTGCTAGTTACTTATAACTTGTATGTGGCCTATAAATTGGCTCAGGCCTTGACTCAACCGGGAGCCAGTCCAAGCCCAGCAGTTACAAGCAGGGTAATTTTGAAAATTTGAATCCAGATGCATCTAACTTTGTGTCACTTTTTGGACATATTAGGCAGTTGCAGGAGAATTCTAAGTTTTCCACTTTGGCATTAAATGAGACTAGTCTTGATTTTAGAGCCCTGGAGATGGCCCGGTAAAGATGATCACGCTAAGGAAACAGGACATCTGTCATTCCCCATCCAGTGGATAGCCTGTTCCCTGTTATTACTCCTCTTCCCTTGCCACCTGGGTTAGTGCCGTTGCTGGCTGGGCCCCGCTCTCGGCAGCCTGGGTGATTCCTCTCTGATAGTAATGCCTTCCTCTGGCGGCTCCACAATGCCATCCACAGGTCTACAGTGATGTGGCCCCTTGGCACTGTCCCCAGCCTCTGTGTCAAAGTGTTGCTGCTCTACCCAAGGGTTTGGGAGAATTGCTTCTCAGGGCCTGCAGCAATACCACTTGCTGTCGGTTATTGAAAGGAGCTGCCAAACATAAAACAAGGGTCTCACCTGTAGCTCCAAATTCCTACAACCACCCGTTGAAAAAAATGGGACTTCGGTCACTTTACATAAATGTAGTATGCACCAAGGATCCTCATTTAAAGAAAATAGGTACATCCCCAGAAGTAAATTGGCTATGGTGCTGGCATCATAATGCTCTTCCTCTGAAAAATACTCCCACCCTAACAGTGATATTAAATACAACATTGCATGCAACATATTTCACGAGGCAGTTGTTGCATCTGTTTAGTGACAGCAGGGCTGGCTCCAGGCACCAGCGAAGAAAGCAGGTGCTTGGGCCAAGAGAAAGGGGCAGGACATTTGGGTCTTCTGCAGCAATTCCCTCACTTCCCCTTTGAGCTGCTGCCAAAGTGCCGCCGAAAAGGAAGAGAGGGATTGAAAGGACCCTCCGCAGAATTGCCGCCAAAGAATGAGGCGGCGCAAATGAACTACCATCGAAGTGCTGCTGCTGCTGATTGGCCTTTATTTTTTTTTTCCGTCGCTTCGGGCAGCAAAATGCTGGAGCCAGCCCTTAGTGACAGAATATGTCCAGTGTTCCCAATGCATCGCACCATGTGCTGTGGCACTGTCATACACGGTGGTGTTTGGTGCATGCTTACATTAGAGAGAATAGGGACTTAGTTGTCATCTGATTTTTCCTCTTTCATCATGTGTGTACGTAAAGAATTGCTGGACAAGTGAATGAAAATGACCAAAAAGCAGCAGTATGAAGTGTACAGTCACAGCCAGGGCGAGTTACATAAAATAATTGTATGCAGTTTTTAAAGAGGAAAAAATTAAAGCAGAATTATGCACAGGTCTAGATTCTCTGGACACAGCGAAAGTATCAATAGATGGGCAGTTAGTGGAAGGTAGGAGTGAAATATGAGACAGCTTTTCATTCAGGCCACAGGATCCTTGTTCTTTTAATTTGGTAATTTTTAAAGTAAGACATTTCCCACACACACACTCTCTCTGCACACCCTCAAACAGTATCAAATCCCCAGCTTGTCTTCAGTAAGTTGACCTCAACTCATTATGCTGCCTGATATGGTATTTTACAGTTCATGAAGAATGTACTGAAGCATTGCACCTTCCCAGCTCAAGCCAGTGGTACTTTAAGTGATAGTGGGAAGAAGCCAGAGGCTGTTTAAGAAATGCTGTGTTTTGAAGGTGTAGTTACAGTCTGTTCTGTTACCCCATACATACCAATGAAGGGAGAATTCAGTCCATCAGCTAGTTTATTCTCAGCATTTTGGTTTTTAAAATGAAAAATAAAGTGTAGTTTGAAATATGAAGACATGGTGGTATGAAAGTTTATTCAAGGGTTTGTGCAGAAATTAGAATGAAATTTCATAGCGTAAGATCCTCAGGTACAAAAAGAGAGGCAAACTGGGTCTCAAAAGCATTCATAGCAGGACACCAGGAAATAGGTTTCTTCTCAAGGGGTTTATGGAGCATGAGGACTTCCTGCATGTTGAAACTCAGAGCAACAGTGAGTTAAATGGAGCTACCTATTAGAGGAATTTCACCAGGAAACCAGCTGCACAATCATTTCTGCTAAAATGCCTGATCATTAGCAGATTGATACTCAGTTTTAAGAAGTTTCACCTCTGATGTATGACGACCATTAAGTTGAGAAAGTTCTATCTGTGCACAAAGTGTAATGTTTAGTCATCTGAGACTCTGAAAACATAATTTTGGCCCAAAACCAAAACTTTGTAGATCACAGGTAGCTTTCATAGTTAAAAAATGAGTTTCCAGACTCTGAAATGTTCAAATAACATTGTACACAGTTAGAACAGTTCCAGCTTTACTTTCAGAGTACATCAGAGATAAACACTACTTAAAACTAAATACCTGATCTACTGGAGATAGTGCTTTGTAGCCATAATATTGTTGTCCATCCTCGAACAGATTATAGCTATGAAAATTTCGCCTTTGATTACCAAATGAAAAGCTCCTTTATGAACAAGAAAGGAAGGAGTAGGAGGGAAGGGCGGTTAGCTCAATGTAAAGTGTTTAACTTACAGAACAAGGGACGTGTTGCCCTGCACATCTCTGCCAAAGGATGCATATGTGCAATCAGCAGTCAGAATTTCTTAAAGCAAAGTGAGTCAGGGGAAGAAGGTTTATACCTATTACAAAACCATTCACCTACCCCCCCGACCCCTTTTTCCCTTCCTCACACACTCATTCCTGCAAATTGAAAAATCTCCTTTTCAGCTTCACAAAAGCAATTCCCTGCTTTAACTTTTTGTGGACCTGGCGCCAAACATATTTGTGGGTCCCTATGGGGCAACGGAGCATGGCATGGGGAGGGTTGGTCCCCAGAGCGAAGGCACTATTTACAAACCGGCAGTTGCCAGTTGCACAATGGCCCCCCCTGGCCCTGTGCTGCCAGTGTGCCCCTTCCCCTTGAAGTGGGCCCATACCGTGCCACATAGCCCCCATACTCAACACTGGAACACACTCCTGGAACCGCTATGCACAGCACACACACCCCAGACCCTGCCACAAATGCAGAGCGCCCTGCACACCACCCCTGCCCAGCACCCCCCTGCCCACAGCCTCACCACAACTGCCCCGCACCCCACACAGAACTCCCACTCCCTAGTGTCCCAGCATACATAGGTCTTCCCCACCCCCTCACAGCTCAGCACCACCACCACCACCCCGGCCCTCTAGAGACCCACTCCCCCAGCCCTGCCTGTCCGCACTCATTGGTCCTGCTGGGAGGTGACTGTGTCTCCTGGACTGAGCCAACAATGCAGTCAGGGCTGGTCCCAGGGCCGAGAATCGCTTCGGTCCCTCAGGAGGGGCGCAATCAGCCAGGCCAGGGCCTGCTCCAGCTGGGCTCTCTGAGGACCCACTTGCCTGGAGGGGCCCAGCCAAGCTCCCTACACTGTCCCCCACATCAACTGTCTGAGACTGGCCAGGCTTCTGTACCAGTCACAGGCAGCTCAGCTCCAGGGAGACAGATGGGGCCCTACAGGTGGTGGGAAGCAGAGAGTGCCTGGAGCCAGAGGTGCACTGGGGTCCGGCAAGGGGGGCAGAGAGAAGCCAGGAGGTGGGGGCAGAGGGTGAAGAGGAGCCCTCGTCTGGCAGACAGGCAGGCCGAGAGGAGCAAGTGGTGGGCGGCGGGAAGCCCGCGGACTGGCAGAGTCTCAGGGCACAGTGCAAGCAGAGCAGGCTGGGGTCCCTTCTGAGCATGGGCCCAGTTCCATGGTGCCATTGTAAACCTGGCACTGCTGAGGCCACCTTACCAAAAAGTCTATGCAGACTGGACACATTGTTTAAGATGTGGAGTTTCTTAAAGCTTTCAGTTGCTTTGGGGGAAGAGAAAGTGCTTCTATTGCTTTTACCCTGGGAAATTTTACCCCCATGCAGGTATTTGATCTAGAAAGGCGGTTCAAGGTGGGTCAAAGTGAGATGGTTCATATTCAGATTTAAGGGCTCGTCTACACTGGCAAAGTAACTGCACCAGCAGTTACAGCGCCGCTCAGAGAGCGCTGAAGGGAAACCGATGTTGTGTGTTCACACTGAAAGCTGCCTGCACAATAGCTTGTTTACACTTGTAGCACTTGCAGCGCTATTCAGAGCGGTGCACTTTAGGCAGTTATCCCATAGAGCTCCTCTTTCTCTTTTGCCACTAAGACTTGTGGGAAGGTGGAGGGTCCCAATGACCTGTGATGCACTGCTTCACATCCCAGCAATCCCTATGCTTCATTCCGATTCAATGGTTTGTGTACTGACCGCTCTGCCTCTTTCACGCTGCAGGAATGGATCCTGAACTGCAGACCAGCATGCTGCTCGCTTTGACCAACACGTCACGAGTGGCAGTGGAGTTATTCCTTAAACTACAAAAGGCAAGAGGAGTGCGACACTGATCTTGCCCTGCGTAGTTGCTATGACATGAGATTGCTTGTGGCATTCACAGAGGTGCTGACCACAATGGAAAGCCACTTTTGGGCTCAGGAAACAAGCACTGAGTGGTGGGATCACTTCATGATGCGCGTCTCGGATGAGGAGCAGTGGCTGCAGAACTTTCATATGAGGAAAGCCACTTCCATGGGACTATGTGCTGAGCTCGCCCCCACCCTGCGGCGCAAGGACACAAGAATGAGAGCTGCTCTGTCACTGGAGAAATGCATGGCAATTGCACTGTGGAATCTGGCTACTCCAGACCTCTAATGATCAGTCACTAGCCAATTCAGAATGGGAAAATCAACTGTTGAAGTCATGTTGATGGAAGTGTGCAGGACCATTAATTGCATCCTGCTCCAAAAGACCGTGACTCTGGGCAATGTGCGTGAAATTGTGGATGGCTTTGCACAAATAGGCTTCTCTAACTGTGGAGGAGCAATAGATGGCATGCACATTCCAATTCTGGCACCTGACCATCTAGCTACTGAGTACATTAATTGAAAGAGGTATTTCTCAATGGTTCTGCAGGCACTTGTGGATCATGTGGGCGTTTCACAGACATTAACGCAGATTGGTCCGGAAAGCTGCATGACGCATGCATCTTTTGGAACACTGGCCTGTTCAAGAAGCTGTAAGCAGGAACTTTCTTCCCGGATCAGAAGATCGCCGTAGGGGAAGTCAAAATGCCCATTGTGATCCTGAGAGACCCCACCTACCCCTTAATGCTGTGTCTTCTGAAGCCATACACGGGGCAACTTGACAGCAGCAAGGAGCAGTTCAACAACAGGCTGAGCAAGTGCAGAATGACTGTTGAGTGTGCATTTGGCTGTTCAAAAGCCCACTGGCAATTCTTGTAAGGGAAGCTGGACATGGCTGATGACAATATTTCTATGCTTATAGCTGCATGTTGTATGTTCCATAATATTTGTGAAAGGAAGGGTGAAAGCTTCACTCAGGGCTGGACTGCAGAGGCTCAGTGCCTGGAGGCTGAGTTTGAACAGCCAGAGACCAGGGCTATTAGAGGAGCACAGTGCGAGTGTCATAAATATAAAGGAAAGAGTAGCATAAAATCCCTCCTTGACAGCTGTACTGAATTGCTTTACCTGTAAGGGGTTAAGAAGCTCAAATAACCTGGTTGTCACCTGACCAGAAGGACCAATAAGGAAAGAAGATACTTTCAAATCTGGGTGGGGGAGGTTTTGTTTGTGCTCTCTTTGTTCCCCCTCCGGATGGAGAGAGAGACCAGGCAGGTACATCTCCTGAAAACCTACCTGAAATGATCCATCTAAGATTACAAAAATTGTAAGTAAGGTAAGGAAATGCATTAGGTTATCTTTTGGTTTAGCGTGTGAATTTTCCCTATGCTAAGAGGTAGTTTTATTCCTGCTTTTGTAACCATGAAGCTGAGTCCAGAGGGAAGTCCTCTGTGTTTTAAATCTTTTTATTACCCTGTAAAGTTACCTTCTATCCTGATATTGCAGGTGTGATTCTTTTACTTTCTTCTTTATAATAAAGTTCTTATTTTAAGAACCTGATTGATTTTAGTGTCCTAAAGATAAAGGGTCTGGTCTACAGTTACATTAAAGGCAATTGGTTTGTTATATTAGTCTCAAACCTCCCCAGGAAAGGGGGTGAAGGGGCCTGGGGGGATATTTTGGGGGAATAGGGATTCCAAGTGACCGTCCCTAAATTTTTGTTTAAATCACTTTGGTGGTGGCAGCAATACAGTCCAGGGACAAGGAAAGGAATTTGTGCCTTGGGGAAGTTTTTAACCTAAGCTGGTAGAATATAAACTTAGGGGGTCTTTCATGTGGGTTCCCACATCCATACCCCAGAGTTCAGAGTGGGGAGGGAACCCTGACAGCGGACCCATAAGGATCAGGGATGCCTTGAGTCAGCAATTTGAAGCTGAAAGCCACTAACATTTGTTGTTATGCTCATGACTGCAAGGACTGTAATGCTAGGAGGTGATTGGTGCACATGATGCAAGAAGGCCGCTCAATATAATTGTATGTTGCTTTGCAGGGATCTTTTTGCTTTCACTTAATAAAGATTGCTTTCAAACCAACACAATTCTTTTATTAAAAGACAACAACCAGAGGAGAGTGTCAAATGAAAAAATTCATCAGCAGGGAGGGGGATGGGAGTGTCTCAAGAGGAGGAGGGGTCCCAGGATGGCTACAGATTTGTGTATGTCCAGGGATCATACCCAACCTTCTCCTTTGGAGTTCAGTGCAGAGGGTGCTGTACTTCAGCAGGGCCAAACTGCAGAGGGATAGGTGTTGAGTGCAGTGGGTAGTGGGAGTCCACACTGCTGGACTGTGAGGAGGGAGGAGTGGAATGCTGCTGGTAGAGAGTGGAGCCAGGAGGTTGATAACAGTGTGTTGGCGGTGTGTGTGTGGCACATGGGAAAGAGTTTTGTGACAGTGGTTGCAAGGGAGAGTGGGCATGGAGCTGCTCGGTTTGAAAAACTAGTATTGCCTGGAGTGTGTCCACTTGGCACTCCATAACGTTTAAGAGCTGCTCCAGGGCTTCTTTCTGGTGTGCTGTGTTCTTCTTTCGGTCTCTCTTCTCGCTATCTCGTCACTCCTTCAATTCCTGTTTCTCAGCGGCAGAGTGCATCATAACCTCACGGAGAAAGTACTTCTTAGTTCTTCTTGGCCGCTTTCTATTTCTGTGCAGCTGTTCTGCTGCCGATAACAAAAAGGGAGGCTGGGCTCCCAAAGTCATCTCTGTGAAGTTTAAATGCAACATTTTACAGAAGCAGTATTGTTTGCAAAACAGACAACACTGAATCAGTGCTTTAAAACACAGCCAGTACACACACACCTGTCGCTAACTGGCTGACCCCAGGCAAGCACACATGAGCCACAAGACTCCCAAAATGGTGAGTAGCCACGGGGACAGGGTAAATCACATTTCCCAGACCCTGCTGTACACTGGGCACATGGCTCTTGGGGACAGCCAACACTGTAGGTGGACCCTGATAATCATAGAATATCAGGGTTGGAAGGGACCTCAGGAGGTCATATAGTCCAACCCTGTCATAAACAGATAAGTAAGAGTTAATAGAACAAAAGTGCTTCATATCTCTTTTGCCTGGAAAGAGTTAACAAGAACAGTGAGCCTGGCTGTCACCTGACCAGAGGACCAATCAGAGGACAGGATACTTTCAAATCTTGAGGGAGGGAAGTTTTGTGTGTGCTGTTAGTTTTTGGTTGTTGTTCACTCCGGGAGCTCAGAGGAACCAGACGTGCAACCAGGTTTCTCTCCAATCTGTCCGATACAGGCTTTTATAAGTTCAGAATAGTGAGTACTAAGTAAATAAAGTGAGTTAGGCTTATGGTTGTTTTCTTTATTTGCAAATGTGTATTTTGCTGAAAGGATTTTACTTTGTACTTATATACTTAGGCTGGGAGGGAATTCCCAGTGTCTATAGCTGAAAGACCCTGTAACATATTCCATCTTAAATTTACAAAGATAATTTTTACCTTTGTTCTTTCTTCAATTAAAGTTTTTCTTGTTTAAGAACCTGATTGTTCTTTTATTCTGGTGAGACCCCAGGGAACTGGGTCTGGATCCACCAGGGAATTGGTGGGAGAAAGGAGGGAAGGGGGAGAGAGAGGTTATTTTCTCTCTGTTAGGATTACTTTCTCTCTCAGGGAGAGTCTGGGAGGGGGAGAGAAAAGGAGGGGGAAAGGTGAATTTTCCTCTCTGTTTTAAGATTCAAGGAGTTTGAATCGCAGTAATCTTCCAGGGTAACCCAGGGAGAGGAAGCCTGGGAGAGGCAATGGTGAGGGAAAGGGTTTACTTTCCTTGTGTTAAGATCCAGGGAGACTGGGTCTTGGGGGTCCCCAGGCAAGGTTTTGGGGGGACCAGAGTGTACCAGGCACTGGAATTCCTAGTTGGTGGCAGCGCTACAGGTTCTAAGCTGGTAATTAAGCTTAGAGGAATTCATGCTGGTACCCCATCTTTTGGACACTAAGGTTCAGAGTGGGGAATTATATCATGACAAACCCCCTGCTCAAAGCAGGATCAATCTCCAGACACATCTTTACCCTAGTTCCCTAAATACCCACCTTAAGGATTGAACTTACAACCCTGGAGTTAGCAGGCCAATGCTCAAACCATAATAATTCCTGTCCCTACACCTTTCACAGGATGTGATCATTATGGAAGATATCTCGCCACTGAGGATGAGCAGGGAATCAAGGAAGGTCTTCTCCAAGCCTGCATCTTCCGCCCTGGCCCCTATGTGGCTTCCTGTGTGCGGCAATGGTTCCTCCCACCCCACCCCATGATGGCACAGTGGCATGGGAAAGTAACTGTTAATGGGGCAAGAAACAAAGCAGCTCTGCCGAGGAACCTGCAGCAGCGGATTACCTAGTAAATCCATGAGAATTTCCTGGAGATCTCTGATGGAGATTCCTGTGAAATGAGGGAGTCTATCAACAGCCTGTTCCACCACTCAGACTAGGCATGCGGTGGGAGACAAGCCTGCTTTCTGCAACCCTCCTGCCCCAACAACTCGCTTCAGCAATTCCCAAAATCAGATCCACTTACCAGGGGCCTCCTCTCCTCTTTGCGCTTCACCAAGCTCCAACTGCTGTGTGGTGATGCACTGTACCTCAAAAGAAAACCCTACACTCCCATGTTCATCTTTATAAAATGACTGTGTGGTAACCAATGCAAAGTTTGTCATGTTGGGTGTCTTCGGAAGGCTCATGATACACTGAGCATGGTAGTTATAGCGACATTATAGTAATTGTTATAGTAATGTTATAATAAGGTTATAGGTTATATAGTTCTGAGGCTGAAAATGTATCCTCATGGCTTAAAGCAAGCTCATGCAAAAACTCTCCAATAACAGAGAGACAGTTCACACCTCATCAGGGCATGGATGAGACAAACCCAGCCCAGCCTCACAGGAACGATGGACACTGGCTCATGCAGCAACAAAAGAATCAGTTAGACCCTCGAGGGAGTCATCCCCTTCCTTTGGTCAGTTTGAAACTGTGATGAGGTAATGTTCACCTGACTCTGAGCGGGGGGGAAGGGAGCAAAGAGGAAAGAAAGGACTGTGATGGGGAAAGGCCAGATGGCTTTAGTAAAGTAGTGGGAGATAGATACATTAGCCACAGGCTAAACAAATCCCTGTGACCAGGATAAGCAAATGGTAGCTGCTCCAGGTCAATTAAGACACCTGGGGCCAATTAAGATCTTTCCATAAGGCAAGGAAGATAGCTAGGTTGATTGGGACACTTGAAGCCATTCAGGAGCTGGATGAAACTAGTTAAAAGTCTCCCAGTTAGTCAGGTGGGAGCGCGTGGCAGGAGCTGTAGGAGGAAGCCATGCTGTGGGAGAAACAGAGCAGTACAAATCATATCAGGCACAAGGAAGGAGGCCTGAGGTAAGGGTGAAGTAGATATTGAGGAAGTGGGGGCTACTGTGGGGAAGTGGCCCAGGGAATTGTACACATCCTCTTTCCAAAAGGTCAGCTACCATAGATGATACTGTTAGGGTCCCTGGGCTGGAGCTCAGAGTAGAAGGTGAGCCCGAGCTCCCCGTTTTTCTCCCCCTGAATTAATCACTGAGACTGGGAGACAACAGAGATTGTGCAAGGGACAGTAGCTTCTCCTCACCTCCCTTGCTGACGTATGATGAAAATGGCTCAGTAGGCTGTGATCTTTGCCTCTAGAGAGAGAAGGGCTATGTGGAGGGTCATAGTGAGCCTCTGAGGCTAGTGAAATCTGCCAGGAAGGATGGGACCCACAGAACAAGGACAGAGCTTTGTCACAGGACATGATAAAAGGGAGAGACATTTTGCCATGCTCTCGCTCTTCCTCGTACATCTACAGACACCACCACCACCAAGTGACTGAAGAGCAGATCAAAGGGGAGAGCCTGGCTGAAGAGCAGTCAGCCTTTGGTGAGAAGCATATAAGTTTGTAAAGACATTGAAAGTGTTAAGATCAGCTTAGAATGCGTTTTGCTTTTATTTCAATTGACCAAATCTGACTTGTTATGCTTTGACTTATAATCACTTAAACCTACCTTTATAGTTAATAAATCTGTTTGTTTATTCTACCTGAAGTGGTGTGTTTGGTTTGAAGCGTGTCAGAGACTCCTCTTGGGATAACAAGTCTGGTACATATCAATTTCTTTGTTAAACTGATGAACTTATATAAGCTTGCAGCATCAGTGGGCATAACTGGACACTGCAAGATGGAGGTTCCTAGGGTTGTTTCTGGGACCCGAGATATTGGCTAATGTCATTCAGTTGTAAGTAGCTGGGAGCAGCTTACATGTCAGAGGCTGTGTGTAAACAGCCTAGAAGTGGGGATTCTCACAGCAGAGCAGGATGGCTGGCTCCCAGAGTCAAGGATTGGAGTGGCCTAGCAGATCACTGGTCCAGACAACACCAGAGGGGAACGTCACACTGGCTAGGCTCCTCTGGGGTAGAAAAGAGCTCCTGGCTGCATGCATCTCTGGCTTCCAAGTCATCCTCTGCCTCTGGGTCCGCCCCCTGCACATCCTAACCCAAGATTTCCTCCTACTGGCTTGATCCACTCTCAACTGGCATGCGAGCCAACAAAGTATCCACAGGGGTCTTCACAGTGGAGGTGAGGTCGCAACCAAGTATCGAGTCCAACTGTTTGTAGAACCGGCAACTTGTGGGTGCAGCACTGGAGCACTGGTTTGCCTCCTGGGCCTTGTGGTAGGCATTCTGCAGCTCCTTCACTTTGAACCTGCACTGCAATGTGTCCCAGCCATGGCCCTTTTCTGTCATGCATCATGAAATCTGTCCGTAGGTATCATAATTCCTACAGCTGGAGCACAGCTAGGACAGGACAGCCACCTTGCCCCCAAATACTGATGAGGTCCAGCAGCTCGGCATTGCTCCAAGTGGGGGATCTCCTGGTGCGTGGAGCAGGCACAGCCACCTGGAAAGATGTGCTGAGACCACTGCATGGATCGTCGAGCAAACAGGACGGGGGCTTTCAAATTTGCAAAGGAATTTACGGGGTGGGGATGACAGTTGGTCATCTGAGGGCATAGCAATAGAATTCATGACCAGAGGGGTGAAAATAGGCATTGTGGGACAGCTCCTGGAGGCCAATCGTAGCTCTGTAATCACCATGGTGTCTACGCTGGGACCGTGGCACTGTAGCCCCGACACAGAAAGCTGTACGCCTCTCGTTGGGGTAGTTTTTTTTTTAGAGTGCTGCAACTGCGCAGTTTCTGTGCACCAAGTGGCTTGGCAGTGTGTACATCTTAGGAGTTACAGTGCAGAAACCTGCCGGTGTAGACAGTGTCCCAACATTTGAGATCCAGGGTTTTTGCTCAGGTCCATCTCTGATTACAGGGTTTTAGGACTATGGTTCATATTTAGTTGGGCGCCTCTGGCCATTCATACTGGCAAAATCCTGTAGCTGAAGTAATCAAATCCTATTGAGCTTCAAGGACCTCCCAAAATAAATTCTGGGTAAGGAGCTGAGACCCAGTTTAGAAAGGCAGTTAGTGCTGACTCAGAAATAGTTCTTCCTCTCTGTTACATTTCAAAGATAAGCTGAGACACACTAAGCAAGAAGGTACTGCACCATACAGTGCAAAACTGGAAGGGCCTGAGCATAGCTCAAGTTATATCAGTTGATAAAGAATAAATTTCAGAGATAGATCTAGCAACATACTCTGTGTGTAATGATCACCACAAGCTCTCTGTACAACACACTCATTTATCTGCAGCATGGCCAACATCCCAAAGCATTGTGGAAACAAAGTGATATACTGATTGGCATTCTATAATATTGCATAACATTCAGAGGAAACAGGGAAGTAAAGAATAATGCTGTATCTAGCTGAAATTGTGGAGGAATTTTTGGAGGGAGAATATAAATTACCCAAGTTGAAATTTGGCCACAAAGCTAAATTCATCCGTCTCTATATTAATTCTATACTGTACTCTTATAGGGACCAATCCAATGCCCAAATGAGGTCAATATCAGTGTTTCCAGGATTTAAATTGGCTTTGGATTAGACCCATAGAGAACGTAACCCTGTGGATACATTTCTCCCCAATATTCTGAAACTTCCCAATGCTCCTTATATTGTAAATTCCTGTACGATAACAGGAGAAGAGATTGAGCTGCAAAATCCAGATACAGCCCTTGAACCCTCAACATTTGGAAGATGTTTGGATTTCAAGCTTTTGTTTGGGTCATAAGAGAGGTAAGGTAGCTGTAAAATATGGCTCCAGAAGAACATCTCCAATGCCAACTGGAATTCTGAGGGAACGAGGGATGGTGTTTGGACCCAGGCTTAATTTAGATGCAGTCTTGTTTCAGCGCTGTTCTGTTGCAAGAAATGTACCTTGAAGAATCAAAATGAGGGTAACACTTTTGATAAAATTACAGTGAAGTAAGACATTAAGATGACTAAATAGACTTCAGCTGTGATATTTAGATAGTCAGAATGGGGACTCCCACTGACTAATCTGCCAAAAGCACACAGTCACTCAGAATCCAAATCAGACCCATTCATTGGCTTGACATGATGTCCCTGCTGAGGTTGGTTTCTTTCTCTCACACACACACTTAGCTTTGTTTTATCTGATATATGACATTTGGTAAGTTGTCTCATATTTTAATTACCTGATTTCCTTATTGGAGAGAAGCATTAGATGAGCACAGATCCAAATTTAGCTCTTGCTCTCTCTACTGCAGAAGGGAAAGAACATATGTTTCACATGCAGCACACAATGGATACCTACAGTTTGTAGTATGTGTGAGCAACCACTTTCCCCAACCTGCTCTATAAACATAAGTCTGCACACTGTGCAAAGTCCAAATTTACCTTCCTGCCAGGAATTTGGCTTTAGTAACAAAGGAAAACAATAAGAAGAGAACAAAGGTTAGTTCAGATGTTCTCCCAGGCTTCTTTGCTCCTAGGTCTCCTCCTTTAGGACTACTCAGCCCACAACCTAGATCATCTCCTTCTGGAGAGCCACTCCCATCTCCCTTTACATGACTAATGAACCATCTTGCCTCAGTGAGTCAGCAGAATACACTTAACCCTTCTATAGCAAGATCAACACCTGTTAACAGGGTGGAATATCTCAGGTAGACACTGTTGCCCTGTTACAACATAATATATTTGCATGGGCGAATGCCATGAAGGAACAGCATGTGAGAAGCTCTGCATACAAAACAAATCCTACCCTACCTCCTCAGTTGAAGAGTATCTTGCTTGAAGTGAAACCAAGGGAGGTTCTATTGTATAAGGAGTGGGGAAGATCTGGGGTGATCCTATTCTGTGCTCATAGAATATCAGAGTTGGAAGAGACCTCAGGAGGTCTTCTAGTCCAATCCCCTATTATTATTTTTTTTGCCCCAGATCCCTAAATGGTCCTCTCAAGGATTAAGCTCACAACCCTGGGTTTAGTAGGCCAATGCTCAAACCACTGAGCTATCTCTCCCCCCAATACAGCTCTACAACAGCTCCTGGGATGCTGCTGTGCATTGGGAGTTTGTATTGGAAGTAGGCCAAGGTATCTGCCACAATGCAATCTACCAGCCAGGTGTGCCTGTGTGGGGCGCAACTAACGCAGCAACAACTCCAACCCAAGGTAGCCTATGGGGATGGGGGGAAGGATCCCCCACAGCAATCCTGAGGATACAGTTTAACTGCACAGGCTGTGCACTGGGAATGGCATGTGGGGTAAGATGGTTTCATAAAAACCCATCCCATGTCATCATCCTTGCATTGTTAACGGAGCAGAGGAGAACAGCTGTGAAATCTGAGAAGGGAAGAGCTGCATTCAGACTATGCTCCCTTTCCCAGCTCCCTGCATTCTCTCACCAATTGGCTCCCAGCATGCTTACTAATAAGGGCCACACACTTCATCTCGATAACAAGCGTGGCACCCGCTCTTGTATTTAAACATCAGAGTGCAGGGCGGGCATCAGCTTTCAGCTCGGCTGGATCACAACTGCAGCATTCTGTGCAGTGTCCCAGAGCCATGCGCTGTGGGACTAATTGTTTCTCCACACTTTTCTCCTGACAAGTTACATCAGAATCAAATTATTACGTTTCTTTAGAGGACAATTTTATGGTAACCTCAAATTCACTCTGTACTAGGAGGCCCTGTAGGGAAGCTTCCCAGAGCAGGGCCAGACTTCCTCAGGAGAAATACAAGCATAGTGGAGCTCTGGTAGGAGATTTCAAAGCAATGCAGACCAGTTTGAGGGGAGTCTTTAAACATTTTGAAAGCTGCTTTTACCACATAGAAAAACCTTGAGCAATAATTTACTGATCATTGACTTATGTGGGGTCTGGGTGGCTCAGGGGTTAGGGCCTTGTACTAGATTATCCCATATTTTTCTTTTGGGTCACTGGTTCCAGTCTGCCCCAGGATGGTATTGACAATTTGATATCTATTCAGGGGCTACGTGAAATGAATTGGCATCTCTCTCACTGTTTCTTAGTGAACAGCCATGCAGATAACAAAACATCAGGAGTGAAGGAGCAGGAAGACTGAACTATCTGCTCAACCACAGAGGAACTGACTTCAGAGAAAGGTTAACTGCATTGTTGGGGTAGCATGGGGGAAGGCTGCACTGCCACCCTTTTTGCTAATGATCTGTTTGTTCCGGAAACAGATAAAATCTTCCAGGGCTGTCAACCCAGCTTCTCACAGAAAGGCTATACATATACTTATTTACTTAAAGAGACAAAAACAATGGAATGGAAGTGAGGTGCCAGCCTTAGCTAGACATCCGGGGGTGAGCCAGGCTTAGCATTCTCACATCTGGTTATCAGTATCCTGCTGGTTTTGTCTCTAATGTGAATTTCTGTCTCATCTACAGAGCACACATATGGATTACTGTACAGAACAGCACCCTCTGGTGGGACAAAGCAAGTAAGCATCATCTCTCTCTCTCTACTTCCTTTTATTGATGAGGGAAAACACACTTGACTAAACCAAGCCCTGGTTAAAAAGTGACTGGAAGGGCTGGTCTACACCAGGGGAGGGGATCGATCTAAGATACGCAACTTCAGCTATGTGAATAACGTAGCTGAAGTCGAAGTATCTTAGATCGAGTTACCTACCGTCCTCAAGGCGCGGGATCGATGTCCACGACTCCCCCTGTCACCTCTGCTACCCCTGTTCGTGTTGGTGGCATTCCGGAGTCGACAGGAGCGCGTTTGGGGATCGACATATCGTGTCTAGATGAGACGCGATATATCGATCCCTGAGAAATCAATTGCTACCCGCCGATACGGCCGGTAGTGAAGACGTACCCAGAGTGTGAGGTATCATAGGGAAATGTAGGCAGAATAGGTCACAAAAAGCAGGGGGAAAGAGAGGAGTCAGACACACCTGATTACAGATATAAATGAGAAAAGAAATGAGATGCTGCCACCAAAACTCACTTCCTGCATCAACAGCAACAACAGTGGGCTGGTCTACACGAGGGGTGGGTGTCGATCTAAGATACGCAACTTCAGCTACGGGAATAGCGTAGCTGAAGTTGAAGTATCTTAGATCGATTTACCTTGGATCCTCACGGCACAGGATCGATGTCCGCGGCTCCCCCGTCGACTATGCTACCACCACTCGCTCCGGTGGAGTTCTGGAGTCGCCGCGAAGCGCGTTTGGGGATTGATACATCACGTCTAGATGAGCCTCGATATATTGATCCCCGATAAATCAATTGCTACCCACCAACAGGGCGGGTAGTGTGGATGTACCGAGAGAGACAAGGTGGGTGAGGTAATATCTTTAATTGGACCAACTTCTGCTGATGAGAGAGATATGCTTTCAAGCTTACACAGAGCTCGTCTTCACGCGTGTGCATGCACGCGCACGCGCACACACACACACACACACACACTCTCCCTGTCCCTCACTGCTGCAAAAACCTTACAATCTTAGCACATAATGAGGCTACTAAGAGGATCAATTCATTAAGATATTTGAGGTGCTAAAATGCCAAGGTGATAGGAGTCATGAAATATCTGGAGAGAAAGGTGCCTAAACATTTCAGTGCAGCTCAGGGCTCCATTGGGCAAGACTGTCTCAGCTACAAAAATTTCCAATTCAAGTAGACAGGATGCAGAATTATCCCCAATGTACAGATAGGAGAACTGAGGCATAGAGAGATTGTGAAACTTGCCTCATACTTAGAAAACATATTATTTAAATTCTTTGTTCCCTGTGAGAGCATGGCGAATGTATTACAGCATTGCGTGGAGCTGTTATAGGATATTAGGCATGGCCAGGCAAGTTCATAGTGAAGAGGTTTGTTGCTATCATAGATTTCATATGGTTTCCCTGACCAGAGTGGACTTCTGAGAACCACACTACAGGGCTTGGCTATACAGTAAAATCAGTTACAAAAGTGAGTTGTTATAACCTCTATGGATGAGACTTGAGCAACAATTCTGAGATGCCCAGAGGGGTAAGCCTGGTTATAATGTGATTAGGTCAGACCCAGGCATATTATAATATGGCCAAAGGTCTTGCTGGGTTGCTGCAATGGCCCCCTGACATAGTATATTTTGCAGACCATAGACAGGTCCATAGATTACCTGGGGAGGGTAGATGAATACTCTAGTTCAGAGCACAATTGCAATAATTTTATGCTTTTAACTACAAAACCCAACAATTATCCATAATAGCTCTAGGTGCCCATGTTAATCCATCCAGAAACGCTCTTAGTGAGGAACCCCTCCCTTAACCACATCAGTTTGTTTAAAAAGATGCATCAAGCTTGGTATCAGTCTTATAGTGTGGACTGGTAGTAAGCTAGTGTGCAAGCTCAAAAAGCTCTGCACTGTATAGGTTTGTATAATGGACCTGCCATGGAAACAGAGGGCAAAGTTCGCCTCCTTTGTCCACAGCACAGATTGGAGTAGAGTTTTGCCTTGGGTCTGGGCAAACAAAGAAAAAAGTTAAAAAAACCCAAACAACCCAAACCTGTGTGGAAGAAAACCTCTCTCTTGCAGCTATATAATTGCATATTACATATTCTCCTGCAAATGTAGGTTAAACCTAAAGTTTCAGCACCTGCGTGTAGTATTTTTCCTTTTTATATGAAGAAGTTTCATGAACAAATTGATGAAACCAGAGTGAACTCCTCTCCCCACCCATACCCCCCTTTGTTAAGGTGAAGTTAAGGTTGCAGGCCCATATCAGTAATGCAAGTGTATATAAAACCTTTAAAAAATGTTGGAGTAACACATTCAAACACTAAAAACCCAGGTAATGAAGAGTTAATGTTGTATTTCACAAGAAAGGCACACAAATTATCTTAAATTCCCCCCTAGAAATGCTAGTCTACCCTCCTCTATATTTTATTAGTGGAGTACTGAAGAACAGTAGTTTAATAATCTGTTCCATAAAGACAGGACTCCAGTGCTACAGCACAGGGCTTTGGCATCACACAACCTTCTAGTATCAGAACTCCAACAGCCTGAATTAAGATATAGCATAAGAGCCCTGTTCAGATACAAAATTTGTAACCGCGTCCATCTGCAATCTGCAAACATGGTCTGCAGATATAAAACAGATATCCGCAGATTTGCAGGGCTCTATATATGAGGTATACATGGAGGCATGTTAGCTCTGTTTCTAATGGTACTTGGACAACTGGCTGCCATACAGAACCACAGGGTCCAATTTTGTGAGATGTTGAATATCCTTGTTACGGGAGTGCTCTATTAAAATATCTGCATACACCAAAAAGTTAATAGATCAGGTTCAGCAGATGACACTCAAGACTATGCAAGATTGTTCCTAGGCTTTGCAGGACCAGTACCATTTTTTGTCATGCTTTGCCAAGTGCTTCTTATGTGCCACGATTAACACACACTGTGTATCACGAGATCAGGCACACAAAGAAGGTCAGTGAAGGATTTTTCAGAGGTGAGGTCTGAGGCTTTGTTTGAATTTAACCTTGCACTGCGTGCATGTCCAATGCCTGAGGTTTGTTTTTTGTATTTAAATGGACATTCTTAAAAGACACTCATACCCCGATCTGGGCCTATGACCTCAATGAAGGTTTTTTTGTGAGATAGTTTCCTCAGTTAAATTGTACCACTCCTATCCTTAGAGAGAAGCAAGTTTCCTATGGACCTTATGGGGTGTACAGGAGTAGGCAGTGATGAGCTGCCAAAATACTAACAACCTGTTCCCTCCTTCTCACCCCATGAGGGGGTCATGCCCCCCCAGGACTCCTGCCCCATCCAACCCCTCACGTTTCTTGACAGCCCCCCCCGGGACCGCTGTCCCATCCACCCCCCTTCCCTGTCCCCTGTCGCCCCATCCAATCCCTGCTCCTTCCTGACTGCCCCCCCGGGACCCTTGCCCCCACTCAATCCCCCTGTTCCCTGCCCTCTGACTGCCCCGACACTAATCCACCCCTCCAACTCCCCTGCCCTCTATCCAACATCCCCTCCAAGCTCCCTGCCCCCTTACCATGCTGCCTGGAGATGGGGGCCGGGCTGGGGCTGGGCTGGGCCGCTCGGCCGGGGTCGGAGTCAGGGTGCCCAGCTGGCCGGGGCCGGGCCAGAGCCGCGCTGCCCGATGTTGGGCCCGGGCCAGAGCTGCGTCATCTGGCTGGCCGCGGTTGGGACTCGGCCAGAGCTGTGCCGCCTGGGGATGGGTTCGGGGGCCAAGCCGGAGCTGTGAGGCACCTGGAGCCCTCCTTGCCCCCCCACCCCCCTGCCCCAGCTCACCTGCGGGAAGCCGCTGCTTCCTTCTCAGCTTTCCCAGGCTTCTCACGTGAACAGTTGATTCATGGGAAGCCGGGGAGGGGGAGGAGAAGCCTCGGGAGCGTTCAGGGGAGAAGGGAGAGGCGGAGTGAGGTGAGCTGGGGCTGGGGGAAGGGCAGGGAGCTGCTGGGGCTTTTGTTAAATTTTAAAGCCCTTTTCGAACCAGTTGTTCCTCACTGGACAACCGGTTCTAAAAGGACTTCTAAATTTAACAACCGGTTCCCGTGAACCGGTGGGAACCGGCTCCAGCTCACCACTGGGAGTAGGGCTCCATGTCGGTAAATGCATCAGACTGCAGGTGAGTCTTCTGAGGCTTATCAGGGACCGCACAATCCCTATAAGATTTAGGAAGCTTACTGGTGCCCCCAATCCCTCTCCCCTGCCTCATACTTGTGGGTCCTCTGCAAGTCCTAGGAACTTGGGTGATTATATAGGGGAATGCAGCTACAGGGGACACTGGTTGGGGGAAGGGGTTGCAAAGAGCTGAGAAGGCTGGTGGGCAGCTTAAGCAGTGCAAAGCTACAGGAGATGGCTGGGGGGAAAACCAGTCATTCCCTGCCTTCTGCTGCATCTGAACCTCTTGCAATTCACAGCAGTGGAATTCCCTCTGACAGGCGGCTTGCTGGTGCGGCAGTGAGGGAAGTGCTAGAGTTCCACCCCCACTGTGTCCTCCTTTGCCCCTGAACAGCTCGTGAGTGCCCCCCAAACAATCATGTCCTGTTTGGAAGATATGGGCAAAGCAGCTCTGTGAAGGGAAATAGCAGAAAGATGCTGGGGGAGGGAGGGTGAGGACACAGGGGTGGGCATCGAGCTGGAAACATACAGGTGCCCAGGTGAATGCTGATGCTTCCTTGCCTTCTCCACCTGGCACATCTCCCTTGGTTCATTAAAGTGAAGTCCTGCTGTCGGAAGCCAAGGGCCCCGAAGTAGGAGGAGGAGGGCAATGCATGACCAATAGGCTTGGTAGAGATGACGGGGATAGGAGGAAAGGAAATCCACCCTTCTCGTCTACAGAAGAGCAAAGTCACCAGAGCAGGCCCAGAGATGACCCCCACCACAAAGCTTTTTGATGGAGAAATTATTTTATTGCCTGTGATGAGCCCTGTCCCCAGCAGTCAGGTTGTGGAGACAGGACTCAGAGTATAAGGAAAAGGGCTGGAGACTTGAAAATTGAGGTCTCCAGTCAACCAAAAATAGGTGCTGTATTCTAGAGCCCAAGGAGAGGAGTTCAGGAAATCAAGTTCTCTCTCTTTCTGCTTTTTGTTACAAATAGGTGAATAAAGTTGAGAAACTATTTAACTTAGATAACTCATTATCTCTAGCCTGATTCTAGCTTGCATATTTATACCTGCCTCTGGAAATTTCCACTACATGCATCCGACGAAGTGGGTATTCACCTACAAAAGCTCATGCTCCAATACGTCCATTAGTCTATAAGGTGCAGCAGGACTCTTTGCTGCTTTTACAGATCCAGACTAACATGACTACCCCTCTGATATTTAACTTAGGTGAACAAATCTCCCTTTGGGAGGGAAAATCAAGGGTGGCTCATTCAGTTCTCTTTAAGTTTACTGAAAAATTCTCCTTCAGCCCCAGATCTGAAATGCCACCTTTGAGGAGGATATAACTCAGTGGATTTTAGAGGGAGTCCTAAATTCAGGCTTCCAAAGGAAACTCAGTTGCAACTTTACCTATGGAATGAGTCCTATGATTCCCAAATTACTGGAGTTCGCCTTTCATTTTGCTCACTGAAACTTCTTTCTAGTGTTTAAAAGTAAGATTCTAGGGAACTACCGTTTTCCTTTTGCACCATGACTGAGTTCCACAGATTCAATATTTCTTATACTCTGGAGTCTTTAGAATGCTTGAGTCATGCTTCTTGCTTGGGTTTCTTTGATCTAATATGGGTAGGTAAGAAAGGAGTCTGTGAATGCTGAAAATATTTTCCAGAGCTCTCCTTGTAAGACTTCAAATTTAATTCTCAGGCTGGGCAAAAGTCCAGGGTATTGAATCCACAAAGGTTGAGTAAGTTACAGAGAGGAATTAGACAGCACTTCTGCAGCACTATCTCTGTGAGTGCCTTCGCACTGAGTGTAGTTTGTTCCTGAAGCTATTTCGAAGGGTCAGATGCAATTTCCACTATAAACCTAATTATGCAGAGGCTGAATAACTCAAATATTTTCAGTGGTGTCTGTTGCAAGCTTAGCATACAAGCAACATGACAGATTGGTTTTGGTTTTTTTGGCCTGAGAAGTGGCTAAAATTGTGTTAAACAACACATCTACTCCCTTTCAGAGAATTTTTTAAACCTAATTAAGCAGCTGTCCTGATTAAGGAGAGAGACATCGAAGACAACTAAAATGAATAAAATGCTGCACTGAGAATAACGTCTAAAATTAAATCTGGTCTAGCAGATCAGGCACTAGACTGGGAGTCAGCAGATTTAGCTTAGATTCCTGGCACTACCACTGACATGCTGTGTGACTGGGCAGGTCACATCTCAGCCTCCATTTCCCCTCCCACTCTTTGTCTATCTTGTCGATTTTGACTAAGGTCTTCAGGGTAGAGCAGTCTCTCACTATGTGTTTGTACAGCACCTAGAAAATAAGGCCCCAATTCCTACTGGGGCCCTTAGGAGCTATTGCAGTTCTCATAGGAATTTTATTAGGCAACTTCTGTATTGGAAGACTGGAATGGAGACCCCCAACCTGATTTAACACCTGGTTTGGCAGTGGCTGGTTCTATCCCCATGAGCTCTCCACTCTTGACTAAATTTCCATCTCATTTTGCTTTGGAGCGAGGGAGGTAATTGGTGTCAGAGCAGAGACCAGCTAAACAGGATGTAAAGCAAAAGCCAGGAACGGGGGTGAGGGTCTGCACAAACAGCCTCAAAATGGTGGGGAGCATTGAGGCTCAAGGATGGAGTCCTGGGGCAGCAAGCACGAGCCGAGGCAAGTCAAGTGGAGAATGTGTGTCTTGGGGAGACAGGTGGAATATGAGGAGGGGTTGCATGGAGCCCCTTTCAGAATGCTATGGGACCATAGGGAAGGGCCAGGTGAAGCCAGAAGTGTGTACTGTGGGATATGGACAAATGGGATGGGTGTACAGACAGACGCCAATGGAGGGTGGAAATGGATAGGCCAATAGGAAGCAGAGGGAACTGAAGGATGAGATGGACAGCACTAGGGCAAGCCAGGAGTGGGACAGCTAAGAGGTACTGGCAACCAGGTGTTGTAATGCAGTGGAAATGGGGTAGGGCAGAAGAGACAAGGTGGGCTCAGGGTGAACCAGGCAGGCAACCACCAACAGCAGAGTCTGCTCTCAAGAGGGCTGCAGGCTGGTAAGAGCAGCCCAGACCACACAAATAGATGGCAGACCCCACATTATTAGCTGATTTATGTAATCTTAGGATGTATATATCTTAGCACAGGATATAGGCCACCCTTAGTCAATTTTCCCTCACAGGATCTAGGTGGGGAAGTGCTTACAAGACAGACTGTTCATCCTACCTCCTACCCCAATCTTAGTAATTTCTCACGCAATAATGCCAGCGTGATCTACCATCATAGGGCATTTGGAAGAGAATTAAATTCTCTCCCCCTCACACCTCTCCTTTATATTATTAAAAGGATTACACTCTGTCTCAGTTTTTATAGTAAATATTTCTGCTGGGATGCCAAAGCAACTATCCTGCACAGTGCAGCCATCTGCACCATTACCATACAGCACTGCTTTATAATGAGTTTGCTAGTCACTGCTAAAGAACTATGTTACAGTCACAGGAAAGTAGCATCTAAAGTCACAGGAGAGTTGCTGCAATACAGCAAAAAAACCTCTGAGGGTCAAATTCCAGCACATGTAGGGAGCGCGATACACAAAATGTGTGCAGACACACATTTGCAAATATGGGGACAGTACGTATGCATATGCTAGCTAAATGCAGTTTCCTCCAGCTGCATGTAGGGGCCATTATCTAGTCAGAGGGAGCACAAACATGCAGACAATGGCCCTGGATCTTTAGAACCCATTTGAGAATACCCCTGTGAGTTATGAGTGTAATATAATATCTCATTGAAAGGTGACATAGGGCCAGAAAGAGTGAATTAACTCACAGACTGACCTGACCTATGGCCGAATTTAAAGACTGGCTAGGGAGATATGTAAATGAATAGAGCTTTGAAATGCAAGCCTACATTGTTAGAGATAGAAGGGTAGATGTTTGCTCAGGTCTTGTGATGTAAGCAAACAAGTCTTGTCTATTGCTATGGCTTTGATTCAAAGATCAAAAAAGGAGTATTAATATTTAGGAAGACCCTTGAGCAAAATAGTATTATTGTCTGTGTGTCTCTTTGAAGGTTGTGGTAACCTGGATCTGAACTCTTCAATGGATAAATTACCCTATGCTAATTGCCATGATGTTTGGAAGACGGAAAGTTGAGCCTATTGTTTTCTCAAGCCAAGAGGCTGTGGAAATGTATAAAAACCCTGGGACACCATCCTGTTTTATCTCCGATCTGCTTTGGGTTTCAAGAGGGGGAAACCTTAAGCCACAAGAATTGAGATCCTCAGTCACTGATTGGAGTGACGCTGAATATGGACATTGGACTGTGTAACCTATGGACTATTTCTAAAAGGACTTTTGCAACTACTAACTCATCTCTGCTATGTATCTGAACCTCAAGAATTGAATTCAAGTCTGTATGTACATTGATCTTTTAACTAACACTCGTATCTCTTTTCTTTTTTAATAAATTTTAGTTTTGTTAACAAGAATCGACTATAAGCATGTATTTTGGGTAAGATCTAAGTTATAATTGGACTTGAGTGTATGATTGATCCTTTGGGGTTGGAAGAACCTTTTCTTTTATATGATGAGATAAGATTTTCATTAATCATCATCATATCTGACATGTGCGTCTGAATGTAGGCCTGAGGCTGGGCACTTTAAGGGAACTGCATTATTTGGACTTCTGAGTAACCAGTGAGGTAATATAGAAGTTGTTTTGTGCTGGCTTGGTAAATCTAAGTATTGCAACATCCACCAGCTTTTGGGGTTTGTCTGCCCCATTCTGTTCACAGTGCACTCTAATTGGGTGACCTCAGCTGGCTTCAACAGGCATCATTGTCACAAGCCGCTACAGGGTTCACTTCATAGAAGATACACTTATCAAGAGGGAGAACAGGGTAAAGATCTTCAGGCCACACATTTTCTAGTGGGATCTTACATGCCATGCCTGCCAGAATTTGGCGCTCTGGCTGTAATGAACTGATGGGGTCACCAGAATGTGCAGTAGAGACTAGATGCCTAGCTAACCATTTGGAATCTGAAACAATCTGCCCCACATTTGCATTATACCTCTCCACCGTCCCAAGACAGACGTGCTATTGCACACTTTATGATCACTAACACAGTGGTTAGATGGATCTAACAGCGCATTAAGGAAAGATCTGATGAAGGATAAAAAAAATCTTTGCCAGTCATTGGAAGAAAATGTTGCTGCCAGAAATGCATATGACAGTACACCTGGTATATACTTGCCTATGTTTGTGGCAGAGAAAACCAAAATCTATCAGGAAGTTTGCTACAAGCAGAGTTTTGCCTTCATTTTTGTTTCATTGCCCTCCCTGATCAAATACGACACCACTTATTAATAGCTTAATGACAACTGGGGAGGCTCAATTCTGATCTCACGAGCCATTTTACACCAGAATCACTACACAGACTTCAGTTGAATTACTTGTCATTTACACTGGGGTGAAAGACATTAGAATCAGGTCCTGGTTGTCTACAACTTCACGCTTCTCCAGTCTTCTGAATGATACATGTTTCTTATAATCAGCACTGGCATGTGTAGAAGCCAGAGCATCCCTTGGGATCTTGCCCACTTAGAAATAATTGCTATGGTGGAGGAAAAGACACTGCAAGCAGCTGTGCTTCATTCCACCCGTGCATTCTCTCCCCTTTGAACGTTAAAGGCTGCATGCCTACACTGAAGCTGCTGTCAGCTGTATACATAATACAGGGCTTATTTTAGCAGAAATGAAATGGCTACCACAAAAGACAAGTCATACAGTCATCAAAGGGTTCAAACAGACGCCCATAAGACAACAGCATCTTTTGACAGAATTCACGCTTAATGAAACAGCCAAGATTCACACAACCCCCTGGCTTGCTTTTAGAAGTAGTGATAGGACTTGGCAGACAGCTTCTAAAGAGAAGCCACAGCATTATAAATTTCACTGCCATACTTGGGATTTCTCATTTGACTGGGGTCCTCACTTCCCCTTATGGAGAATAGGTTGTCTCGCTCTGCCCTTCTTACTTTGGGAGCATTTGAAATATCATCCTGGACCCAGATGGGTCAAACCAAAACTGTGGTGAAAACTCTGGAGCGTGCTTGGGAAGAGTCAGGGGCTGCAAAGGCAATGAAGATCTAGATCCTATATTTGCATCTTGAATTGAAAGCTACTTGAAATGTAAATAAAAGTCATATTTTCTTCGAGGCCTAAAAGAGGTGACCATAAAATACCTCAAGTTGTTTCTAATTAACAATTTTTTTTAAGCGCTGCAGCTAGTTACAAAAGTTTGTTGAACAGGTTACATCCGAAGTTATGCAGTCACCATTACGGGCGCTGCTATGGGAAAGCTCTGAGCACACATTCTGTAGTCTCTTGATATTAAAAACAATATAAATATTGCAAGTTAAAATATGCCCACATTTCCTTTTCATGTTACCGTTCCTTTTAAAGGATACAAAACATTCTCAATGTAACTAGACACTACAGAAAAATGTTAAGTTGCCTATTTCTGGTACTGCAGTCCCTGAGTATCTTTGAAACATAGTCCTTAACTTACAATTAGTTTATTCTGGTTGAAGATTCATTTCTTTTATCAGATATTCATTTAACAGAGTTTAACCTTGGCATGAATTTCCACTGATGTGATTAATCCATTTAATAGGCACACAATGCTCAGAGAAGCATTATGTTCACTTCTATTTGGCCACTGAGTTTATTCCAACATTGTACAGGCTTTCAAAAGATGGTGAAAGGTGATGTTCACTTAAAGGCAGAGAGCAAACAAAAGAGAGGTGGAGCACACATTTCTAGGCTGAAAACCCCCTTTGAATTTCTCATTTCTGGCCTGGTATTTCTGTGATGGCCAAAAGGGACATTACACTTGAACAGGTCCAAGTAACCAATGGAATAGCAATGTTTCTGAGCCCTGATGGATTGCATTATTTCAGATAGGTTCCACAAGGTGAATGCCATGCAGATTATGATGTGCAGATGACTGACAAGATGAGAGACACTGCAGGTAGAATGAAATTGGTTAGAGAAAGTAGGGAGTCTCAATTCAAGCTTAAAGAAAAAACGTTTAGCTACAAGATGCAAAGTCTAAGCCACCAATAGAGATTGGCCTTAAGAAGACCTGGCAGTTAAAAAACAGCAAATCCGTATGGAGCATTAGAGATGATCAAAGCTGGCCTCTAACTAGATAGGATCTGGGTAGAATTTCATTGGCACTGCTTCACAACAACAGAAGCTAAGACAGTTTGGCTGCAGATTGGAACCCCAGAAGCATGCCCCTGCACTGTAACATGGGCTGAATGGGCATGTCTGACTACTCAGTATTGGAGTGGATGCTACACAGATTTCATTGAGGCCTCCTGGAAATAATTGCTCCTCGCAAAGACTCTCACCCCTACAGCCTCCCCCTGAAAAAACTTCATGTCTGGTTGCCATGAAACTCTGATGGAAAGCTCTGAAGCATCAGGTATTTTCCCAGCCATTGCTTGGCCTGTATTTTGTAGAGCCCACAAGCCTTTTGTCTAAATTGTCTTTCTCCTGTAATTTCGTTTTGTAATACTAACCCCCCACACCCTCAAGAAAGCCACCCAGCCCTTTGCATCCAGCAATACCATGGAAACTCTTCCTTGACTCCTTCAACTATCACAGACAGGGGTGGCTCCAGGCACCAACGCAGCAAGTACGTACCTGGGATGGCAAGGTGCAGGGGGTGGCATGCCGGTCACTGTGAGGGCGGCAGTCAGGCAGCCTTCGGCAGTGTTTCTGCGGGAGGTCTGCTGGTCCCACGGCTTCGGTGGCAATTTGGCGGCAGGCATGCCGAAGGCGCGGGACCGGCAGATCACCTGCAGAAATGCCACCGAATCCATGTGACCAGCAGACTGTCCGCAGACGTGCTGCTGAAGGCCGCCTGACTGCTGTGCTTGGGGCAGCAAAATACATAGAGCCGCCCCTGATCACAGAGTGTCATTTTCAACTTCGTTTGTTATTTAAACTGGTGTCATTCAAGATGAAAATTATTTCTGTCAGGGTTTATATTGGAAAAAGCCAGTTTGACTACAGTCTGAGATCTAGAACTACAAAATAACTAGCCACATCTTCCCTAACTGCTGTACAAAGACATGATTTTCAATTAATCTAATAAAAAACAGATCAGAACTTCACCAGCACATTTCTAAGCCTGCAGATTCTTGATCTTATTAACATGGATGAAGAGAGTCAATGACTCAGAGTCAAAGAACTCATTCATCTTCCTTGGCCTGTGGGATACTAATCACTTGCGGCTATTTAACATCTCTGATAGCTAGTATAACCATAGAATCATAGAACGAGGAGAGAGGTTGAACTAGTAAAATCCTCTGCACTCAAGGCAGGACTAAGTATTATCTAGACCAGTGGTCCCCAACCATTTTTGTCTGGTGAGCGCCAGTTGACAAGCCACGGAGGACCGTGGCAGCAGACGAGCATCTGCTGAAATTCTGCTGACAAGCAGCAATGTCAATAGGCATTGCTGTTGAAATGCTGCCGACAAGCTGAGTCATCCAGAAGCGGCGCCGCCGAAATGCCACCGATTTTCGGCAGCATTTCGGCAGTGATGCCTCTGGATGACGCAGCTTGTTGGCGGCATTTCAGCGGATGCTAGTCCGCCAGCCAGTAAGCAGGCACACAGACACCCTGGGGGGGGACCCCTGATCTAGACCAACCCTGGCAGATGTTTGTCCAACCTGCTCTTAAAAACCCCCAATGATGGAGATTCCACAACCTCCCTAGGCAATTTATTCCAGTGCTTAAAAGACAGTTACCTTTTCCATAACTGGTGTTCTTTGAGATGTGTTGCTCATGTCTATTTCATAATAGGTGTGCGTGCTTGCCATGTGCACTGGTATTGGAAGTTTTTCCCCCAGCGACTCCTGTAGTGGTGCCTCCACGGCTTCCCCCACCCTCAGTTCCTTCTTGCCAGGTACATCCAGATACCGTGTGGGGCTTGGGGCAGAGGACCGGTAGAAAAATATCCTGACCCATGTGATAGGCAGAAAGCCATGTACGGGGGCTCAGAGGTCAGGCCCTGAGCTCCGAGACCTGCCTGGCTGACATGATCATAACCAGGAAGTCTACCTTCCATAAGAGGTGGGACAAGGAGCACGTGGCTAGTGGCACAAATGGGGTCCCTGTGAGATGGGCCAACAGCAGGTTTAGGTCCCACTGTGGGACTGAGGGCCTAACATTTGGGAAGAGACGATCCAACCCCTTAAGGAATCGGCCAGTTATAGCATGGGAGACTACTGTGTAGCCCTGCACCGATGGATGGAAGACTGATATGGCTGCCAGGTGCACCATGACTGACAAGGGCACCAGGCCCTGGGCTCTAAATTGGAGGAGGTAGTACAGAATAAGATGGATTGGGGCGGCCACCAGGGAAACTCCCTGCTCATCTGCCCATTTAGAAAACCGAGACCACTTTGCCAAGTAGGCCTGGAATGTGGAGGGCCACCTGATTTCTAGGACACTCCGAACCTCTTCTGAGCATGTCCTTTCCTCGCTACCTAACCATTGAGCAGCCACGCTGTGAGGTGGAGTGCCACTATGTTGGGGTGGAGGAGGCAGTCCTGGTCCTGGGAGAGCAGGTCCGGGCAGGATGGCAAAGGCCACAGCAGGGCGACCGCCAGGCCTGTGTGGGTCCTGTACCAATGCTGCCGGGGCAATCAGATGGACCAAGGCCTTGTCCATCTTTATCTTTTCCAGAGTGGGATCAGCAGGAATGGTTGAAAGGCATGGAGAAACTGGCCTGACCAGGACAGGAGGAAGGCATCGGAGATAGCGCCCCATCCCAGCTCCCTGCCTGGAGCAGAACCGGGGACAGCGACGGTTCTGCCAAGTTGCCAATAGGTCCACCTGGGGAGTTCCCCACACTTGCAAAAGTCTGTGCACCACCTCTGGGTGGAGACATCACTCATGCTGAAAGGTGAAGTTCCTGCTCAAGTGATCCGCCCACAAGATCCGGGCACCCAGCAGACGGAAGGCCTGTAGGCAGATGTAATGGGCTATACAAAAAACCCACAGCCTGAGGGCTGTGAGGCAAAGGATCAGGCCCCACCTTGCCTGTTGATGTAGAACATTGAGGCCGTGTCATCTGTGAGAACTCTGACCACCTGGCCTTCCAGGTGCAAGTGGAAGGCCATGCATGCCAGCCGTACTGCCCTGAGCTCCTTGACATTTATATGGAGGGTCAGATCCCGAGCCAACCACGGACCTTGGGTCTGAACATTCCCCACATAAGCCCCCCATCCCAGGTCTGACGCATCTGACACCAGTTCCTGCGACGGGCCCTGCCCCTGAACCAGACCCCTTGGAGCAAGATTCTCGGGGAGGACCACCACCGTAGGGAGGTGATCACTGGTGAGGACTTTGTCCATCCTATCTCTGGCCTGGGAGAACTCCGAGGCCAACCAGAGCTGGAAGGGCCTCATCCTGAGTCTGGCGTGATGGACCACATACTTGCACGCCAACATATGAGCCAAGAGCTGGAGGCATGCTCTGGCTGTTGTCACCAGAAACCTTGTGACTGTGTCAATGAGCCCCTTCAGGGTCTTGAACCTGTTCAGTGGGAGGTAGGCTCTAGCCGACGAGGTGTCCAGGACTGCCCCGATAAACTCCATGCATTGAACCGAGACTAACATGGACTTGGTGTTATTTACCAACAGGCCCAAAGTAGTGCACATGGAGAGAAGGAGTGACACGTGATCCCGCACCTGCAACTGGGAGCTGCCCTTGACCAACCAGTCGTCCAGATAGGGGAAGATCTGGACCCTCCGGTGCCTGAGGTAGGCTGCTACCACTGACATACATTTCATGAATATCCTTGGGGCAGTGGACAGGCCAAATGGGCGGACCTTAAATTGGTAGTGTTCCTGCTCCACCACAAAACAGAGAAAGCATCTGTGCCTCTCGAATATACAAATGTGGAAATATGCGTCCTGCAGCTCGAGGGTGGTGTACCAGTCCCTGGGATCCAGAGAGGGGGATGACGAAGGCCAGGGAGACCATGCGGAACTTGAGCTTCCCCATGTACTGGTTCAGGCTTCACAGGTCCAAGATGGGCTTGTCCCCCCTTTCGCCTTTGAACTCCCCTTCCACCACTCCTAGGGCCAGGAGCCACCCCACTCCTGCTCGAGCAGAGCCTCATGCAAGGAGTCCCCCAGGAGGGACAGGGTGTCATAAACAGATAGTTAAGGGTTAATGTCTCTTTTACCTGTAAAGGGTTAACAAACAGGGACCCAAACACCTGACCAGAGGACCAATCAGGAAAAAAGATACTTTCAAATCTGGATGGAGGGAAGCCTTTGTTTGTGGGTTTTGGGTTTGTGCGTTGTTCTCTCTGGGTCCTGGACAGGACTAGAGATGCAACCAGGTTTCTGCCAATCTCCCTGCTACAGTCTCTTATCTATTCAGAATAGTAAGTAAGTACCAAAGGCGGTTATAGTCTTTTAACTTGTTTTTCTTATTTGCAGATGTGTACTTGCTGGAAGTAGCTTAAATTGTGTTTCTGCTGGAGAAAGCTTCTTTCTATTGTCTATAAGCTATAAAAACCCTGTATATTTACTATCTTGATTACAGAGACAAGTTTTATGTTTTTTCTTCTTTTATTAAAGTTTTCCTCTTTTTTAGAATCTAATTGATTTTTTGGTTATCTTTTGTAAAACTCCAGGGAAGGGAGTCTGCACTCACCAGGGAATTGGTGAGAGAAAGGAAAGGGAGGAGGGAAGAAAAACCTGGTCTCTGCGTTTCTCTCTGTATCTCTCTCTGGGGAAGAAGGGAGGGGGAAGGGGTGATTCAAGGAGTTGAATCACGGTGGTCTCCTAGTGTACCCAGGCCGGGAAAGAGCTGAGAGGAAGAAAGGAGGGGGGAAGGGAAATGGTTTATTCCCCTTTGTTGTGAGACTCAGGGAATCTGGGTCTTGGGGGTCCCCAGGGAAGGGTTTGGGGAGACCAGAGTCTATCAGGCGCTCTATCTAAGTGCTGATTGGTGGCAGCCTATCAGATCTAAGCTGGTAATTAAGCTTAGGGGAATTCATGCTAGTACCCATATTTTGGACGCTAAGGTTCAGATTTGGGAATTATACTATGACACAGGGGTGAGGGGTGATTGGGGGGGAAGGAAGTAAACTTGAGGGTGTAGCCCCGGGAGATGGTGTTTAGGACTCGTTGGTCCGAGGTCAGCTGCGACCACTCCGGGAGGAAAGCACATAACCAATTAGAGAAGAGAAGCTTTATTGAGGGTGGATCCCTGACAAGAACTGGTAGGGCGCCCCTGGGCCTCCTGTCAAAACTGCCTTTTCCCCGCCTGCTTGCCCTTGGAGGACCCAGGTGGCGGGGGGGGGGTGGGGGCAGACAAAGACTGCTTTTGTGGGTGCCTCTTATAGTCCCGCAACTTCTTATAAGCAGCCCCGTATTTTGGGTGGGTGGCCTGAGCGGGAGTCTGCCATGGACAGTGCAGCTGTGTCCACTGCATCCGAAGCTGCCTGCAGGAATGCCCTGGCAGCCGCTGTTTCCTACTCCACCAGCGCTTTGAACTCCTTCCTGTCGCGCTCCTAGAGGGAGTCCTCGAACTTGGGCAGGGCCCCACAGATTGAACTCATACCGACCCAGGAGAGCCTGGTGGTTCACCACCCGTAACTGGAAGCTCGAGGACGAATAAAGTTTCCTTCCAAAAGAGTCCAGCCTCCGTGAATCTTTATTTTTTGGGGTAGGGGCTGGCTGGCCCTGCCGCTCCCTGTGGTTAACCGACTCAACCACCAGGGAGTTGGGGGCAGGGCGGATGTATAAGTACTCATGTCCCCCAGCGGCTACAAAATACTTGCATTCCACTCACTTAGAGTGGGGGCCAATGAGGCTGGTGTTTGTCACAGGGTGGTGGTACCGGCATGGACATAACATCTCAGGCCGCCTGCAGGGCCTCTGGCATGGAGGGCATCCAGACATCTGGGGAGGCCTGCTTCAAATGGGCCAGGCTACTCTGCTTGACTTGAGTTGGAGGCCAAGAGGCGGTGGGGATCGAGGACTGCCCGATAGGGGTCTAGCCTCTGTCTCGGGTTTACTCCGGTGTCACAGCGAAGAAGGCCTCTTGGTGTGCCCCATGGATGGGGAGCGGTGCCAACTGGTCGATGGCATTGAAGGGTCACCGCACACTGACACCGCAGTGCCCGGTGCTGACTCGGAGCGGTGCACTGGAGCTGGGGTCAACGTTGACTCCATCAGAATAGCCAGGACACTAATGTCCCTTTTTCTCCTGGTCCGAGGCTTAAACGACTTGCAAATCTTGCAGCGACCGCTGAGATCGGTTTCCACCAAATAGCGCAGACAATCCGCATGCGGATCACCCAGTGGCATAGATCGTCAATAAGTGTCACATGACTTAAAACCGGGGCGTGGGGCATGCCCTGGCCCAGGCGCTCTAACTAAATTAAACTAACTAAACCACTAACTAACTACAGGTACCATACACTGAACTAACAAAGAGTTTTGGGGACTGTCATAACCTTAGTCCCAGATCTGGACCTTAGCGTCCAAAATATGGGGGTTAGCATGAAAACCTCCAAGCTTAGTCACCAGCTTGGACCTGGTACCTGCTGCCACCACCCAAAAAATTAGAGTGTTTTGGGGCACTCTGGTCCCTCTGAAAAACCTTCCCTGGGGACCCCAAGACCCAAATCCCTTGAGTCTCACAACAAAGGGAAATAATCCTTTTTCCCTTCCCCCCTCCAGGTGCTCCTGGAGAGATACACGGACACAAGCTCTGTGAATCCAAACAGAGGGACTTGCCCTCTCCGTTTCCAATCCTGGAACAAAAACACTTTCCTCTTCACCCAGAGGAAATGCAAAATCAGGCTAGCAATCCAACACACAGATCTCCCCTTGATTTCTTCCTCCCACCAATTCCCTGGTGAGTACAGACTTAATTTCCCTGAAGTAAAGAAAACTCCAACAGGTCTTAAAAGAAAGCTTTATATAAAAAAGAAAGAAAAATACATACAAATGTTCTCTCTGTATAAGATGATACAACACAGGGCTAATTTCTTAAAAGAATATTGAATAAACAGCCTTATTCAAAAAGAATGCAAATCAAAGCACTCCAGCACTTATATTCATGTAAATACCAAAGAAAAGAAACCATATAACTTACTATCTGATCTCTTTGTCCTTACACTTAGAAACAGAAGATTAGAAAACAGAACTACTTCTCCAAAGCTCAGAGGAAGCAGGCAGGCAGACAAAAGACTCAGACACACAATTCCCTCCACCCAACGTTGAAAAAATCCGGTTTCCTGATTGGTTCTCTGGTCAGGTGTTTCAGGTGAAAGAGACATTAACCCTTAGCTATCTGTTTATGACACGCCCCCCAAATTGCAGACAGTGGGGAAGCTCACTGGCGGCAATTTCCTGTTAGAACTTGAAAATAAACAGATTAATACAACACATGCACCTTTACATATACTACTAAGTATATAACTAACAGACTTTTACATTTTAAGAACACTTTTTAACTACTGGATTCTGGGAAACTCTCATGGGAGAGTGCATCAGCAACTTCGTTAGAAGCTCCTGTGATGTGTTGAATTTCAAAATCAAAATCTTGGAGAGCTAAACTCCAACGAAGAAGTTTTTTGTTGTTCCCCTTGGCAGTATGAAGCCACTTTAGTGCAGCATGGTCAGTTTGTAGTTTGAACCGCCGTCCCCAAACATATGGGCGTAGCTTTTCCAGGGCGTACACAATGGCATAGCATTCCTTTTCACTGACTGACCAGTGACTTTCCCTCTCAGACAGTTTTTTGCTGAGAAACACGACAGGATGGAAGTTGTGATCTGTTGCTTCCTGCATGAGTACTGCTCCTATACCACGCTCAGATGCATCCGTGGTTACTAGGAATGGCTTGTCAAAGTCCGGGGCCCTGAGCACAGGGTCCGACATGAGCGTTGCCTTAAGCTGGGTAAAGGCTTTTTGACACTCATCAGTCCACTTAACGGCATTTGGCTGGGTCTTTTTGGTTAGGTCGGTCAATGGGGCAGCGATTTGGCTGTAGTGTGGTACAAATCGCCTGTAGTATCCGGCCAAGCCTAAGAAGGATTGGACCTGTTTCTTTGACCTTGGGACAGGCCACTTTTGGATAGCATCCACTTTGGCCTGTAGGGGGTTTATGGTTCCTCGACCCACCTGGTGCCCCAGGTAAGTCACTCTGTTTTGGCCTATTTGACACTTTTTGGCCTTAACAGTTAGTCCTGCCTGCCTGATGCGCTCAAAGACCTTTTCCAGGTGTAGTAGGTGTTCGGGCCAGGAGTCTGAAAAAATGGCCACATCATCGAGGTAGGCAACTGCAAATTCTCCCAGTCCAGCTAGTAGACCATCTACCAGCCTCTGGAAGGTGGCGGGTGCATTTCGAAGGCCGAAAGGAAGGACATTGAATTGATACACCCCCGCATGGGTGACGAATGCTGACCTCTCCTTGGCAGGTTCATCTAGCGGTACTTGCCAGTACCCCTTGGTTAAGTCTATCGTAGAGATGAACTGGGCACGTCCCAACTTCTCCAATAGCTCATCGGTGCGTGGCATTGGATAGTTGTCCGGACGAGTTACAGCATTTAGCTTACGGTAGTCCACGCAAAAGCGTATTTCCCCATCTGGTTTGGGTACCAGAACCACTGGAGATGCCCATGCACTGGTCGATGGGCGGATTATACCCATCTGTAGCATGTTTTGGATCTCCCGTTCTATAGCAGCTTGGGCATGAGGAGACACTCGGTAGGGTGGGGTTCTGATTGGGTGAGCATTACCTGTATCAATGGAGTGGTATGCCCGTTCAGTCCGTCCTGGGGTGGCTGAGAACAATGGGGCGAAGCTAGTGCACAGCTCCTTGATTTGTTGCCGCTGCAGACGTTCCAGGGTGGTTGAGAGGTTCACCTCTTCCACGCCACCGTCTTTTTTCCCGTCGTAGTAGACACCGTCAGGCCACTCAGCATCATCTCCCTGGACTGTAAACTGACAAACCTGTAAATCTCTGGAATAGAAAGGCTTGAGAGAATTAACATGGTACACTTTAGGCTTTAGTGAGGAATTGGGAAATGCTATGAGGTAATTTACATTTCCCAGGCGCTCTTGGACCGTGAATGGCCCTTCCCATGATGCTTCCATCTTATGGGCCTGTTGCGCCTTCAAGACCATAACCTGGTCTCCTACCTTGAAGGACCGATCTCTGGCATGTCTGTCATACCAGGCCTTTTGCTCTTCCTGAGCATTCTTTAGGTTCTCTCTAGCAAGGGCTAAAGAGTGTTGGAGGGTGCTTTGTAGGTTGCTTACAAAGTCCAGAATGTTAGTTCCTGGAGAAGGCGTAAACCCCTCCCATTGCTGCTTCACCAACTGTAATGGCCCCTTAACCTCGTGACCATACACAAGTTCAAATGGTGAAAACCCTAAACTGGGATGTGGTACAGCCCTGTAGGCAAACAGCAACTGCTGCAACACTAGGTCCCAATTATTGGAGAATTCGTTGATGAATTTTCGTATCATGGCCCCCAAAATTCCATTGAACCTTTCCACCAGGCCATTGGTTTGATGGTGGTACGGGGTGGCAACCAAGTGATTCACCCCATGAGTTTCCCACAGTTTTTCCATGGTCCCTGCCAGGAAATTAGACCCTGAATCTGTAAGGATGTTGGAGGGCCAACCTACCCTGGCAAAGATGTCGGTTAGGGCCAGGCACACAGTGTTAGCCCTGGTGTTGCCTAGAGCTACTGCTTCTGGCCATCGGGTAGCAAAGTCCACTAAAGTTAGTACGTACTGTTTTCCTCTGGGCGTCTTTTTTGGAAAAGGGCCCAGAATATCCACAGCTACTCGCTGAAATGGGACCTCAATTATGGGGAGTGGTTGGAGAGGGGCCTTGACCTGGTCTTGAGGCTTACCCACTCTTTGGCATACCTCACAAGACCGGACATACTTGGCAACATCCTTGCCCATCCCCTCCCAGTGGAAGGACTTTCCCAACCGGTCCTTGGTTCGGTTCACCCCAGCATGGCCACTGGGATGATCATGGGCTAAGCTTAAGAGCTTCCCCCGGTACTTAGTTGGAACCACCAACTGTTTTTGCGGCTGCCATTCTTCCCGGTGTCCACCAGAAAGAATTTCCTTGTATAAAAGTCCTTGGTCTATAACAAACCGGGATCGATTAGAAGAGCTGAGAGGCGGTGGGGTGCTCCGTGCCGCCGCCCACGCTTTCTGAAGGCTGTCATCTGCTTCCTGCTCAGCCTGGAACTGTTCCCTGGAGGCTGGGGTCACCAGTTCTTCCTCAGACTGTGGACTTGGGCTTGGTCCCTCTGGAAGCGATGTAGGTGATGGGGTTGTTTCCGTGGCTGGTGAACCGCTCTCCGCTGGTGCACCTGAGGGTATTTCAGGCTCTGGCTGAGCCTTTTGGGTATGGCTGTCTGTTGCTTCTGCCAGTTCTGGCTCACTGGCGCCCTCTGGCGTTGAGTTTGAAGATGTGGTTGCACTTGCTGGTGCTGGTTGCTGTTCCAGTTCCGGGCCTGGGACTGGAGATGCTGTGGCTGTTTCAGTGGTAGGCATGGAATCCGGGTCCACTACCTCTGTCTGGGTCTCTGGTAACACAGACGGGGCCTCTGTGGACGGCTCAGGAACAGGAATGGGTCTGGAAGCTTGCCTGGTTTGGCTACGGGTAACCATTCCCACTCTCTTGGCCCGCCTCACCTGGTTGGCCAAGTCTTCCCCCAGTAGCATGGGGATAGGATAATTGTCATA
Organism: Gopherus evgoodei; assembly: GCF_007399415.2. NCBI lineage: Eukaryota > Metazoa > Chordata > Testudines > Testudinidae > Gopherus > Gopherus evgoodei. The sequence goes on along the minus strand of NC_044331.1, from coordinate 34,113,840 downwards.
GACTGCAAAAGTCCACATTCCTGACCAGCCTTTGTACTGGACAGGCAGTTGAGCTGTAGGCAAGTCTACAGCTTGTGACATGAAGGGGTAAATTGTAACTTTGGCCTTTGGGTTGATGAATTTGGGGTCAACGAAGGATTGGTGGATAGCTGACACTTGTGCCCCCGTGTCTCTCCACGCAGTAACCTTCTTTCCGCCCACTCTCAAATTTTCCCTTCGCTCCACGGGTATTTGAGAGGCATCCGGGCCTGGGGATCTTTGGTGTGATGGAGGTGTAATGAATTGCACTCGCATGGTGTTCTTGGGACAGTTGGCCTTGATATGTCCCAGTTCATTACACTTAAAGCATCTTCCATCTGATGGGTCACTGGGCCGAGGTGAGTTACTGGAGACTGGTGAGGTTGAAGGGTAGGGTATGTGTGGCTTTCCTTGGGTGGTATGTGGGGTCTTTGGCTGTCCTCGGTTGTAGGGTTTATGGTCTGTGTGCCCCCTGTGGTAATCGTTCCCCTTGACAGTAGCTTTCTTGCTTTCTGCCAGTTCCATCCATTTGGCTCCAATCTCCCCCGCCTCAGCGATATCTTTGGGATTTCTATCTTGTATGTACCGTGTGATGTCTTCAGGAACACCATCCAAGAACTGCTCCATTTGTATGAGGAGGTTCAGTTCTTCCAAGGTTTGAATGTTGTTTCCTGTTAGCCAGGCCTCATAGTTTTTTGCAATGTAGTAGGCGTGTTTGGGAAATGACACCTCTGGTTTCCACTTTTGGGTTCTGAAACGCCGACGGGCATGATCTGGGGTTATCCCCATTCTGTATCTGGCCTTGGTTTGAAAAAGTTTATAGTCATTCATTTGCCGCTTAGGCATTTCAGCTGCCACCTCTGCTAAAGGACCACTGAGGTGTGGCCTTAATTCTACCATGTACTGGTCTTCGGGGATGCTGTACCCAAGACAGGCTCTTTCAAAATTTTCCAAGAAGGCCTCGGTGTCATCACCTGCCTTGTAGGTGGGAAATTTTCTGTGCTGTGGAGCAATAATTGGCGCCGGGTTGTTAGGGGTGGCTGGCACATGCAGCCCAGCTTTTGCCAACTCCAGTTCATGTTTTCTCTGTTTTTCCTTCTCTTCATTTTCTTTTTCCATTTGTTTTTGTTGTTTTTCCATTTCTTTTTGGTGTTTTTCCATGTCTCGGCGGTGGGCCGCCTCATCTTCTGCTTGTTTCCTTCGGTAGGCCACCTCTTCTTCTTCTAGTTTTCTTTTGTGTGCTGCCTCTTGGGCTGCCTGTTCTCTTTGGAAGGCTGCCAGTTTCATGTTTTCTTCCTTTTCTTTTATCTCCATCTCTTTTTGTTTTACTTCTAGTTCCTGTTTGTGTTTTTCCATCTCTCGCCTGTGTTCAGCTTCTTTGAATTGGGCTTCGGCCTCCATTTTTGTCCTGGTAGACATGGTTCCTGTTTTCTTGTGTTGGGGTGCCCTCCGGTGTTTCTCTTTTGAACTGCAGGCTCTGTTGCCTCCTGAAGTCTGCCTAGCAACAGTGCCTTTAGCTAATCTTCAATGTTAAGTAAACCTGAAAAACCACTTTATTTGCATGCATATAAGTGCTGGTACTTGCCTCCTAATGGGAGGGCTATTGCATGACAAAAGACCCTCAACAATCTCTTAATGGCTTCTCGCTTAACATGCAAACCACAAACTGCTAGAGAGAGCAGAAAAAAAAATTCTCTCTGGTTCCCTTTTAAAACCAAACTGTTTCTCTCTGCTAAAAAGCCCTTAGCAGAGAAAAGAAAAATATAATATTCCTACTGGCTTCTGGATTCTGTCTAGATCCCACCGCTGCTACACCATGTCATAACCTTAGTCCCAGATCTGGACCTTAGCGTCCAAAATATGGGGGTTAGCATGAAAACCTCCAAGCTTAGTCACCAGCTTGGACCTGGTACCTGCTGCCACCACCCAAAAAATTAGAGTGTTTTGGGGCACTCTGGTCCCTCTGAAAAACCTTCCCTGGGGACCCCAAGACCCAAATCCCTTGAGTCTCACAACAAAGGGAAATAATCCTTTTTCCCTTCCCCCCTCCAGGTGCTCCTGGAGAGATACACGGACACAAGCTCTGTGAATCCAAACAGAGGGACTTGCCCTCTCCGTTTCCAATCCTGGAACAAAAACACTTTCCTCTTCACCCAGAGGAAATGCAAAATCAGGCTAGCAATCCAACACACAGATCTCCCCTTGATTTCTTCCTCCCACCAATTCCCTGGTGAGTACAGACTTAATTTCCCTGAAGTAAAGAAAACTCCAACAGGTCTTAAAAGAAAGCTTTATATAAAAAAGAAAGAAAAATACATACAAATGTTCTCTCTGTATAAGATGATACAACACAGGGCTAATTTCTTAAAAGAATATTGAATAAACAGCCTTATTCAAAAAGAATACAAATCAAAGCACTCCAGCACTTATATTCATGTAAATACCAAAGAAAAGAAACCATATAACTTACTATCTGATCTCTTTGTCCTTACACTTAGAAACAGAAGATTAGAAAACAGAACTACTTCTCCAAAGCTCAGAGGAAGCAGGCAGGCAGACAAAAGACTCAGACACACAATTCCCTCCACCCAACGTTGAAAAAATCCGGTTTCCTGATTGGTTCTCTGGTCAGGTGTTTCAGGTGAAAGAGACATTAACCCTTAGCTATCTGTTTATGACAGGGACAAGCTATAGCAAAGCTGGAGCAGAGCAGTTCCGAAGCACCTTCACTGGTGGCAAGAAGGAACTGAGGGTGGGGGGGGGGGAGCATGTAACTTTCCTTATACTGCGCCATGGAGGCGCCTCTCCAGGGGTTGCTGGGGCGCTCCCCTACTGGTACTTCTAGGGGAAAGACTTCTGGCACCAGTGAACGTGGTGAGCACACACACCTACTGTGGAATACACATGAGCAATCACTCGAAGAAGAACCACTCTGGGAGTTAGGAAGTTTTTCCTAATGTCTAACCTAAACTACCCTTGCTGCAATTTAAGCTCATTGCCTCTTGTCCTATCCTCAGAGGTTAAGAAGAACAAGCTTTCTCTCTCCTCCTAGTAACAACCTTTTATGTACTTGAAAACTTCTGTCTCCTCTCAGTCTTCTCTTCTCCAGACTAAACAAACCCAATTTTGTCAATCTTCCCTCAGAGGTCATGTTTTCTAGAACTTTAATAATTTTTGTTGCTCTTCTCTGGACTTTCTCCAATTTGTCCACATCTTTCCTGAAATGTGGCCCCAAAACTGGACACAACACTCCAGCTGATTACACTCCAGTAATCAGAGTGGAGTAGAGCAGAAGAATTATTTCTCATGTCTTGCTTACAATACTCCTGCTAATACATCCCAGAATGATGTATTACACTGTTGACTCATATTTAGTTTGTGGTCCACTGTGATCGCCAGATCCCTTTCTGCAGTATTCCTCCCTAGGCAGTCATTTCCCATTTTGTATGTGCACAACTGATTGTTCCTTCCTAAATGGAGTACTTTGCATTTGTCCTTATTGAATTTCATCCTATTTACTTCAGACCATTTCTCTAGTTTGTCTAGGTCATTTAATCCTATCCTCCAAAGTACTTGATGGTATATACCCAATAACCATGATAGTACATACCCAAAGCCCGTATGCTTCCCTCCAGTGCAGAAGGCTCTCAGGGCACCATACATTCAGAGCATGCAAACCATGGGATCAGCCAGGGTGCAGAATGGACAGGCAGCATCCCAGAGATCCTAGCCAGTGGAATGGAAAACTCTCCTTCCAGGCTGTTTGCACTACTTCCTCTGCCGGTATGGCAGGCCCAATATCCAGGGTGCCATTGGGTGCCAGCACCTGACTGTACTCTAGGGCTACTGAAGGAAGTTGTAGAAAATACACTGGGGTTAATGCTGGCCTCAGCATCTTTAACTTCTGCAGGCATTTCCTGTGGGATTGGCTGCAGTTGTGGGTTTAGGAAGCAGGCTACCTGGCATAGCTCCTCGCATTCACCCTGGCCTCTGCCAACTTTTGCTGCACAGCTTTTATTTTGCAGAAGTGCGTGGAGAAAGATGGCTGCACACGGGTTGACACATCCCACCATCACCTCCCTCTACGTGTCCCAATAGCTCTGTCCCCAATGTTTGTCACAGACAATGGGAGATGGGGATAGTGGATAGATGATGGAGCGCACAAGCAGTGGGATTTTCCCTAGAAGACAAGACGGCGGGCACTGTTTGTTCACTTGGATGTGGAGCCATCAGATATTGCCACCTCCTGGAGCAAACACCACGCTTTTTGGTACTATTTACAGGAACATTTCCACACAACATTTGACATTTTTATTAACCCTTGCGGTACTGAGCCATGCTTGTCCTGAATGAAAGGCACTATGAACTCTTCCTCCAGTTCTCAGATCTGTCTCCCCCACCCTAATGCACTGCAAGCCTCCTCCATCTTCCTACTTGCTCCAAACAACACTGCATCACTGTGCTAGCATGAGACCCAAAAAGTGAAAGTAGTTGTGGACAAGAGTCAACCTGATTGACATGCCAAAAAAGTCCTACTTGATACAATTTCTTTCAGTCAAAGAATCTTAGATATCTTTGCTAAAATCAGTTTATCTGTGTAGTCTGACAATGTACCTTCAACAAAAAGAACATGGCTGCAGTATATTTAGTTGGCCTCACTGTCCCTTACTCACATCAACAAAGCTGTTTAACAGCGCCACTCTGGGCCACATTCTCCATTGGTGTCAATTGGCACAGCTCATTTGTTGTCAGTGGAAGTACACTGATTTACTACCCTGATTTACACCAGCTGGGGATCTGACCCAATACACTGAATATGTGATAGATGCAAAATATATTGATGAGGACGACGTTTCAGTGCTATTCTTCCGTTATGAAGTTGTAGAGAAACACTCACAGTCGTATGATGGCAATGCTATCACAGCCATATCAATAATGTCCCTTCAGGGCATGCAGTCTGACTTCTCCTTTGTGCCCAAAAGTCATTTCAAGTTTATTGCCTGCTTGGATGGTTTTAAGTCACTTTAGCCATGACTTCTTGCTTGATGGCACCACCTGAGATTTGCAATAGCCACACCCTGAGTGTGTTGTACTGACCAGCATCTTCACAGCTGAGCAACACTGTTTCCTTACCAGACCTTTTTTATGAACAGCCTCTGACTTAGTAATACTCCTCAGTGAGCCTCTGTTTTTCATTGACCTGTAAATTAGCAGGGAAAATAAAATATGATAAGTTGAGATTAAAATACCATGACACAGTGCACAGATTTACTAAGGAATAAACAAAGGCTAGAGCTTGCCTTTTATAGACGCACACCTCTCTGTGCCAGAGTCATATAATCTGGCCCTGCCAAACCTTCATGACATATTCAGCATTTATGAGCCTGTGGAATCACCACCTCACTTAAATTTCATAAAGAAACTACAACAAAAAAAAGCCACAGCATTTTAAGTACTGTACTAGGAGAGATTTTCCATTACGAGAGGGACCCATCGTGAGAGAACACAATGATACTAAATGCAGAGGCTCTGCCACCCACCCAAGACGGCCTACAGGAGAATATTTATTATTTGCAGACATGTGTCTGAACCAGAGCACCAGACATGAACTCCCCCAAAAGTTTTTTTTGTGGGGAAATACTGGTCTATGGGGGTGGCCCAACTCTATAATATAGCAACTACAAATCTCAGATCCAAAAACTGCCTGAGCTTTGTGAATGTTTGGATCTGGATCAGGACTGTGAGACAGGGAAACATTTCTGGTTAGTTACACCGCCCCATGAGTGAGTGTACACAACATGCAGAATCTCATACATGGCTGGGTACCTGCCCCACACTCCTAAGGGCTCAATCCTGCCAACATTCACTACCAGGCCTCATGCTGACTGTGAGTGGTGAATCTGGCAAGCACAACATTCAGTGGTGATTGTTGGCTGCTGGAGTGAGCCTTTTACTCAGACAAGTTGGACACAGAAGACTCTACTCCAGATAGAGAGAGAAACTCACCTTTAGGCCTGGTCTACACTGGAGGGTGGGGTGTGTGTGTGTGGACCTAAGATATGCAACTTCAGCTATGAGAATAGTGTAGCTGAAGTCGACGTATCTTAGTTTGACTTACCTTGCATCCTCACGGGGTGGGGTCAATTGCCACGGCTCCCCCGTCGACTTTGCTTCTGCCTCTTGCCGAGCTGGAGTTCAGCAGTTGACAGGAGAGCAATTGGGGATCAATCTACCATGTCTATACTACACGCGCTACATTGATCCCCGATAGATTGATTGCTACCTGCCGATCCGGAGAGTAGTGTAGACGTAGCCTCAGTGTAAAAAATCATAATTCCCTGGAACACTCCTATCTAAATATCCAAGATAACAGGGTTTTCAATTGCCTTTGGGTTGAGAAGCACTTTTCCCCTCTGCATTAGTTGTAATAGCCTCTTAAAAGCTTTACCTTATAGACAGGGCCACCCAGAGGATTCAGGGGGCCTGGGGCAAAGCAATTTTGGGGGCCCCTTCCATAAAAAAATTGCAATACTATAGAATACTAAAATCTCTTGGGGGGCCCTGTGGCGCCCAGGACAAATTGCCCCAGTTGATGCCCTCCCCCCCCGGGTGGTCCTGCCTATAGAGCCAACTGGCAACCCCCCCTTTTCCTGCCTCCTGTCACCACTGTGTTTTACATGTAGATGAAGTTGAAGTTGTGGTTTTAGTTTAACTGTTTCCACTTTATCACGTACAATACAAATGTTGCCAATCCCTTGAGCTGCCTGAATTTTTCAGGGCAGTGTCAGGATTCTCAGGAGATTCAAGTAACTTTACTTTCAAACATTTTTCCAGCTGTTCACGCAGTCTTTGGGATTGCCACAGCCTACTGCCCAAGAGGATTGAGGTTTGGCCAATCAGGAGGGCAAGCGGTAACAGGAAACAGGATCTGGCTGCCAGTGAGTTGGCACATTTCTTTGAGTATTTCTCAGTGCACCTTGGAATTAGTGATTAAACAGAAGCCAATAGTCTGGGGTTATTGTAAAGTTGCATCAGATTTGACTCAGCAGCTCACCTGGCAACAGCCCTATACCCTGTGCCAGTGTCTCTCAACCTTTCCAGGACTACTGTACCCTTTTTCAGGAGTCTGATTTGTCTCACTTAAAAACTACTTACTTACAAAATCAGACATAAAACTACAAAAGGGTTCTAGCACACTATTACTGAAAAATGGCTTACTTTCTCATTTTACCATATAATTATAAAATAAATCAATTGGAATCTATTGTACTTACATTTCAGTGTATTATATATAGAGCAGTATAAACAAGTCATTGTCTGTATGACATTTTAGTTTGTACTGACTTTGCTAGTGCTTTTTATGTAGCCTGTTGTAAAGCTAGGCAAATATCGAGATGAGTTGACTTACCCCCTTGAAGTCCTCTGTATACCCTCAGGGGTATGCATACCACTGGCTGAGAACCACTGCCTTATCATCGCAACACACACTACCTACCCTGCAGTGAGGGTGCCTGCAAAATTACATAGAAAATGATCACTGGATAACTTCCACTGCAAAGCTAGTGGAGAGAGCACACAAAATTCTGGGTGCGGTAGTACTACAAATAATTCCTCTCTGGGTATTTCTTTTTTAACTTATCAATAAAAGTTGAGTGAATTGTAAAACACCAACATATCCTAGACCATTGAAGAATCTAGTAATCAAAAACATAATTATAAGATATGCAGGCCAAATTTTGTAACCTAAAAAACTTAGACACTCTCCTGTTAAAGGTGACCTGAGAAATGTTAAGTATATTTACTCTCCCAAATTAGTAACCCACTATTGGCCCAAACCTATCATTACTGATGGATGGACTTTCTGTCATTGACTTCAATGAATGTCTGTTCAAGCCTGTGAGTAACGACCAGTCCAAGCCAGCACGTTGTCTGAACTCTAACCATATACCAGGGCAGTGCACAGTCAGATTGGAAACAAGCTCCACATTCAGCAGCTCAGGCTGTGCCCAGGCATGTGCAGACTTCAACCAAACACAATTCCATTTAGCAGGTTATTTGAAAGTTCGTTCCTCCGTTACTTACTCCCAAGCTCCACTGCCTGAGACCCTGAACAAAAAGCTGACATCCCAAATGCCTATTGAACACTGATCTTATGGTAGCCCCTAGATCAGGGGTGGGCAAACTATGGCCTGTGGGCCAGATCTAGCTTGCCAGCCATTTTAATTCAGCCCTTGAGCTCCAGCTGGGGAGTGGGGTCTGGGCCTTGCCCCGCTCCAGCACTTCAGTATGAAAAGCCTAACCAAGTGTCCATTCAGACTCTGCTCCAGAACTTACCATATCCAGTGCGGGCACATGGAAGAACCTAACTAACCCATTGTCCTCAATATTTTTTCTTCAGCATAATGATCCAGAACAGATTTTGCAGAGCTGGTGAGAAGCAGGAGTAGTTTGGACCTGGAAGCTGGTCCTGTGTTACCCAAATTCACAAAGCTGGGGAGTAGGGTGTGTGTTGTATTCAAAGAGGAAGCATGCATGCAAATAAACAATTGCCCGCTATATTTACACCAAGCAGATCAGGTTGCTGGACTCCACAGTAACAAACAAGAAGTATTTGACACCGGCTAATGCCAGACAAAGCGTGTCGCTGATCTCTGGATGGTCATCATGCCTCCAACAACAACAGCTGCCTCAACTTACCCCACTGCATTCTCCATCCAATTAACTTTTTAACCTTCAGCCAAGTTGCATAAGGGCTCTAGAGAGCTTACCAAGAGATTAGGTTTAAATACCTTGCTATTTTTATCATCATCCTGCTAGTGTATATTTCCACTACAACAGCTAGGATGGTCTTTGTAAGGAAGAGCTCAATAACCTTACTGGAATAATGGACCCGAACTTCAAATTTTGTGTCTGTTTTGTGCGTACAAATAATGGCGCTCCTGAATGATGTTTGGTCCACTTAATAGTCATTCAAGTACTATGCCCCTAAATCAGGTGGTTACACACCAAAGCATTATTCAAATGCTCCTAATATGTACCTGCCGTCATCTCTGCATGTAAAAACATAGGTACCCAACTGGAGGCTGAGCTGAGGTCTTTCAGAAAGCAGGGGTCAACTTGTTAAACAGAAGGATATGCTACAGCCCTTCAGTAGCCATATTTCACTCAGGATCCTCCACTATGGAACATTACGTATGGAGTAATGACAGATTTGATTTGTACAGCACCTCTGCAAAGCTATCAGTTTAAGGGGCGTGGATGGGTCCTGAGGGCCTCACAATCTTTCATGTGTTTATCCCAGACTGCCCCATGAGGTAGGGAAGTGCTCCATTTTACAGATGAGAACTGAGGCACGAGACTTAGCGATTTGCCCAAGGTCACACAGAAAGTCTGGGGCAGAGCAGAGATTGGAAACGGGGCCTCCTAAATCCCAAGTATGCACCCTAACCATTGACCCATCCTTGCTTTAAGGACCCCAAGTCTATTGCCATTCAAAATGGTGAGAATTTTGACATTGACTTCAACTGCAACAGCACAAGTCTCTGAGAGAAGGCAAAAAAAGTCTTCAGTGTTCCCAGAAATCAGTGCTAGAAAGTGGATTTTTTTTTGGTGATTCTAAATATTCTCCAGCACCATGCCAAAGCATGCATGCACACGCACACACACACACACTGAAAGAATGACAGGAATTGCATGGGAGGATTTATTGCTGTATTGAGGTCATTTACAGTACTTCAATAGGATGTTATTCAGAACAGGCTCTCCAGGCTGGGAAAACCTAAAGAATGCAATTGTTCTCCTCCAACCAGGGGGCCTTGAAACCACCTGGAGTGAACATTCTTGACAGAGAACACATTATACAATCCCGATTAATAAAACAATCACTTATGCTTCACCAGTGCCTTCCATTCATGCTAACATGCTCCACAAACCAGTGTTTATGAGACAGAAGAACTACTTCAACTGGCTGTGTGTCAAAAATGGGTGAAAGAGCAACACTACCCAGTAGTTTAGGAAAGGAAGTGAAGCCTGCCACCTCCAGTTGAAATGGCTGTGGGAATTTATAATGTAATTACTCAGAGTGGAGTTTGGCTACAAGACTGAGGCCAACACCCATCCTTGCAAAAGAGAGTACCATGACAGCTATAGTTACTACAAGCGGGCAGGATCTCAATTTATGCATCATCCAAAGAGTGAGCACCTCCAACCCTACAGGAGCTTCCACATCCTGTGGTGGCACCACTTTTCCCCCTTAGCGAGCTTTTCCAGACATGGCCTTCTGTCTTCTCTTTGGAGAGCATCTATGCAGCATGGCCACTGCTGGAAATCACTGTACCTTGAGCAGTGCCACCTGCCGAGTCACTGGGGTGATACACTTCTGGATTCATGCTGTAACTATTATATCTCCCACATCAAGCACATCCACCATTGCAGATGCCCTCCATGCATGTGTGAAAGCCCCACAGGTGATCATGCAGAGCTGTACAGCTGCTGCACAGAGTGAGGCAGCATGTGCTGGGTAGACTGCTATCCCAGCCTATTTATTATCCAGGTGGTTGTGCATTGCCCTTGGCTTGGGATCTGCCTGGCTCGGACCTGAGATTTCTGTGCCGGTGCAAGGCTGGCACTGAGAATTTTCCATCACTTTTTTTGTTCCCAGTCAGAGTTACATCAAAGCTGAACCAATTAGATGCCTTAAAAATCACAGCACAAAGTATTACAGCAAATGCCCATCAGACTCCACACTGCATGTAAGTGTATTTCCCAGTTGACAGGTTAAAAACTGTAGGCAGGCAATCCACGGAACCCTTCTGGGTGATGGGGGACTGTCAGATAACTCAGTATAGGAAGAGATATTAATACATTCCAGTGGTCATTGCTGTGCTGAACTCAAATAAAGCAATATGGATGAACCTTGTTGGTGATTCATTAGTGGAGCTAAATAGACCCAGGAGAATTTGGTTCCTGAAGATGATACAAACTGGGTACTGTTGGGTCCAATTGCAAGAGTTTGCAATGTGCCAACCCAGACCTTCATCTGGGACACTTGACTTTTCCTCAGGCACCTTCCACTCCTACTTCCACGCCTTCCCCAGGGCCTGGAGAAACCATCTTCATCCTGACACCTCCTCTCCAGCTGCCTTCTGGGGCCCAGAATCTCCATGAAAACCCAGCTGGCCACTCCCCACCACTGGCTAGCCAGGAAGAGGCTCTGTGGTGAATGTCTCCCCAGTTTGGTCAGCGTGTTCTTAGGGGCAGGAAACACCTGCTTCCTGAAGAACAGAAAGGGCAAGAAAACCCATTAACTTCTTACGTTGACTGGCTATTAGAGAGGGACAAAGAACCACACTCTGACACAGAGGTTACAGAAACCCTCTGCTTACTCAGAGATAGTACTGCCCCCAAAGTGTGGCATACCAAGGAAGGAAACTTCATTAGTTTCCCACACTCTTTCACCCTGAAGTGCTGAAATGTGGTTGACTAGTCCCAAGAGCAGAATAAGGAAGGAACAGAGCCAAAGAATGCTCACCTAATGCCACTCAGTCCATGGAGAAAACCCAGTGAGGAGTTTCTTCCTCCTTCCAACGAAGAAGCTGGAATTGGCCATTGTGAGAGGTATGAATGGGCCTTGGTCTGATCCAGCCTGGCATTCATGTCTTAGGAGGCAACCATTGGCAGTATGTCTCCCAGACGCATTGCTAGGGTGAGGGCCTCAAAATGTATAGGATTGGGAACACAGCTCCAGTAAAGTTAGGACATGCTCCTCATGAACCTCATCCTCACAGGAGCACTGAGTAGGAGTTTCCCCTAAGAACCTCACGTAGGCCTCATAGCCCTTCCCCCTTCTCTGGTGGGAGAGCAAATCATGGACCTCCCTGACCAAAAATCTTCTGAACTCTTTCATACCAATAATACAGGGAAGGGATATTCTCTGTAATGCTAATAGGGATCCTCGGGGAACTGTCATCATATAAGTAGTAAACAGTAAACAACTAGAGAGCATCTGGCTGCTATTAGTAAAGCAAACATCCATTTATTTTTAAACTAAGCATCCTTTTTACAGAAACACAATGAAATAATTAAGGTATCAGTTAGGAGCCAAGACTCTGGGAGCTTTTCTGTGCCTCCCACCCTATTTGTTCCCACAAAGAGTTTGTTACGGAGCAGACACAGCAGATATATTTGGGATCTGCTTTTCCCTGCACCCTCTCCAGCAGTCATCTATATGCCTTCTTTGTATAAAACACTCATTCCAGCATGCCTTAAAGAACCACAGAAAAAATAATGTAAAGAAACATGTGCATGAGTGAGCTCACCACATTAGATTATAAAGTAACAGTGAGTTGTGTGCTGTGCTTATGATCTACACACACGTTACTACATGTATGTCTAATTTGTCATTGCAATAGCTGGATAGTAAGAAAGTGAATCCAGTCTGATTTCATTTTACCTTCCATTCCTACCCAGCGGAGCTGGTTAAACTTTTTCAAATTTCAACAAAATCTCAAAGATCAGTAGGAAGTCAGACAAAATATGGATTTTTGTCATGTATGTTACCATCAGCTGGCTTTACATTTTTTTAGATGTCAAAACTGACCAAAAGTTTTCAAATATCATAGTTCTATATTCCAAAAAGGGAAACTTTTTGAAAAAACACTGTGAACTGCCTCCCCTAGCAACAAGCTCTATCCAGTACTCATACGTTCAGTTTTCTAACAGTTACCATCTTTAATTTCCTCAGAAACCCACTGAACTCTTGAACTGCCAAAAGCACCTTCTAGTAGCCATTTGGAATGATATATTACTGTATGCCTTTTGAGATACAAGGAGAGGACGGAATATCTTTTATCGGATCAATTTCTACTGGTGTGAGAGAGAAGCTTTCAGGCTATATGGAGCTCTTCTTCAGGGCTTAGAAAGTTACCAGAAGAACTCCATGTTGCTCAAAAGCTAATCTCTCTCACCAACAGAAATTGGTGCAATAAAAGACATTAACTCACCCACTGCGTCTCTCTAATATCCTGGGACCAACACAGATACAACACTGCATATAACAGTGTAAGCCGTTCAATCAGGCAAATTGCTCCTCTTGGAGGAACTCTCCTTTCTTAACACACAAGATTTCACAATGTGGAGATTTACTACTGGAGGGACTCTGGACACAACGGTTAACGAGAGGACGAATTACAACAACTTTCACTACAAAAACTGCAAAGCAATCTGGGGCCTCTGATCATTCAGAGATGAAACAGTGCCATTGTTTGCAGCAAGCTTTAAAAAGAATTACATTAGTTGCCAGCAAATGTGAAACAAACAAGTTTTAAGCTAAATATCAAGGGAACATACTTATTACATGGGTGGGTGTGAATTTCACAGAGATTCATGTATGTTCTTCTGAAGGCCTTTTTCTGTTTCCTTTTCAAACAGTCCCCATCTCTTTAAAGCTGTCTGACATATTTGAAGGGGTCTGACATCTTTGAAGACTGAAAACAGAGCTCCCTAATGTAAATTTAGCAGCAGCTCTGGAATGTTACCATGATGCAAATACCTCCTCTGCAACCAGACAGAGACTATGAAGAGAAATAACCTAATATGGTACTGCTTAAGGAACCAAAGTGTCTTGGATGATATATGCTGCCAGACTAATGCAAGTTTTCATCATTGTGCTTACTATGCAGATTACAGCAGAGAATTTTTTACATCCAGCTGATCACTGTGAATTTTCGGTACCAAATTAGTAAGTGGTCTGTATTTGTACTGAAGTGGCTCAGAATGACTTAAAAAGTGTCAGACTGATGATCAGTTGGCTGTAGAAAGTCATGTGTCAGAAAGCAACATGAAAGGTTACCCATTTGTGTCTATGGACGTGTTAGAGAAGGTGTTCTACTTAGGAAAACTATGGTATAAAAAGTGAAGAAGAGAATAGAGGAGATTATTGATTGTGAACTCAGTTTGCATGACTAACCTATACAAGGGTAAGAAAAAATATCAAAAATGGATTTCATTTCTCAAACTTGCAAAAGTGGCACAAAAAATTTACCAGCTCAGGACTAAATTGTATTTACTTGCCTTCATCATGATGAAAAGAACTCAGGAAAGGTTATTTCTGAAAAAAGGATAATACATTTTTTGGCCATATAGAAATTCATAAAGCATGGTTCACGGTACTTAAGAGTTCGGATCTGTGACCCTTCTCTCAACCTATTCTGTATCTATGACTGCAGCAACAGCCACTTCTAAACCAGTGCAAAGGTGTCCCGGTTGGTCAACCACAGAGGGATCTGGAAAGTGCTGAAAGAGGGAAGTCTCTGAGAAAGCAAGATAAGCGAAGCCAGATGGAATATGCAGGATCCTGTTTGCCCAGGAAACCAAGCATAAGAAAGACTGTAGTTGCTGCTTTGGAATTGCGGTACTACAGCTCTTGCCATGTAGCAACAGGCAAGACAGATGATCTTGGATGTCTCTGAAAAGCAACAGTATGCACACATACTATACCTACACATACGTGCAAAAAGTAAAAGAGGAATGAAAAACCTCAATCTACCTAGGTCAAGCCATGAGGTATAGCAGAAAGAGGGAGTTCAGAGAAGGGCAACGAGAATGACTACTAGCATGGTGAAATGTCTGTATGAAGGGAGACCAACAACAGACTGTCTGGAAAGGAGGCAGCCAAGGGGAGACATGAAAAAAATACAGAAATAGGAACGGTGTAGAGGAGATAAATCAAATCCTTGTTACCATCTCTCAGGTCAAAGAATAAGGAAACATTCAAGAAAGCTGAAGGGCAAGAAAACGTTAACTGATAAAAGGAAATGCTTTACAGCATGTATAATTTACCCGTGGAAGTCACTAGTAAACGACAAAGGCCAATAGCTTAGCAAAAGGAAGAGGTTTACTTGTGTGTGGATAAAGAAAATATTCCAAGTGACATTCCATAGGAGGTGAACAAATCACAAGGGATAGAAACCCTCACGCTTCAGCTCAGAAGCCAACCGCTAACTGATGAGGGTTTGGAAAATCCTGTGCATAGGAGAAATTCTTCCTCATTTGTCCATTATAGAGTTTCTTTCACTTTCCTCTCCAAGCATCTGCTAATGGTTACTGCTGGAGATACGATATTGGACTGTATAGACCATTGGTCTGATCCCACACAGCACTGTCTAATATTCAGCAACAAAAAAAATACTGGCAAATTTCTCTCTGGATCTGAAAGTGGTATGTTTCTCTACTACAAATTACACAGCCCCTATTTTTCCCCATTTCTAGAGAGTAAACTGGATTGAGGGAGCAAACTGATTTCTGAAGCTCCCTAGCATGGTTCAAGTGAAAATTTAGGTTTAACTGCTTTCTCTGCACAGATTCCAAGTGTGTTATGTACTGGTCTTCTAATCCTCTATGTGCTTAGTGTGTCAGATGTGAGGAATGGACTCTCCAAACTGATAACACAGTTCAGCATTAGGAAGCAGCATGCCTAGACTCAGGGCTACTCTGCATTAGAAAAGTTGGCTGGGATAGCAATAGCTGCAAATCCTCCTTGGAAGACACAGCTTTTACTGGCTAAGTGTGCTTTTGCTGACACAGCTTATACCAGTTTCCCCTGAATGAAGTGGGATACACTGGCAAAATGTTATGTTGTTATGCTGGCAAAAGCACTTTTTTTGTTGTTGCCAGCATAACAATCTACTCTAGGGCTACTGCCAGAGTAGAAATGTTAACAAAAGTAAAATCATGCCACTAACCAATGTAATTACACCACACAAGACCTGGTCTAAGCAAATGGCAACATTTTCACAGAGAAACAGCACTAGAAATAGGCTCAAGTTCATTGGTGACACAAGGGTTTTGGTGAAGGTTCATCTTTAATTGACTGCTTGCCATAGTCTTGCAAGTAGAGCTCAAGTAAACTAATGGCAGTAGGATCTCTATGACCATTATCTCAAGCAGATTTGTCCCCTCTGCATTGTCTTCTAGGTGCTAAAGATAAGTTAACTCATCCTCAAAGACACTCAGCTCCCTGGAAAAAATGATGGAGCGAGGAGTAACTTTCAGTCACACAGCAAGACTACGTGTGAGCCTGCGACAGATCCCAGGAATCCTGACTCCTAGTCCTGTGCTTTAACCATTAGATGATGCTTCTTCTCACAGACACACTGCTTGTTCACTGTTGATTATCTGTGCAGGTAAATGACTCTGTGAGCAACTAAAGGACATGTTAAAATTAAAATATATTAAAAAGAGAAATTCCCTTGGCTGTGTTATAGCCAACACCCTGGATTATTAAAGCTGACAGAATGATTACAATTTTGTTTACTTTTTACCATTAATGCCGTTTAATTCTGTGCTTCACATTGCTTCAGCTAAGAAAAGCACACTGGTCAGCTTTACTTTTGTTTGTACTCAGCTTTTAGAGAGACAAGGTGGGTGAGGTAACGTTTTTTATTGGACCAACTTCTGTTGGTGAGAGAGACAAGCTTCCGAGCTCTTCTTCAGGTCTGGGAAAGATAGTCAGAAGGTATAGCTACATTGCAATTACATACCCACAGCTGCCTATATCAGCTGACTTGAGCTTGTGGGGCTTGAGCTATGGGGATGTTTAACTGCAGTGTAAATGCTGGGGCTCAGGCTGGAGCCTAGGTTCTTGTATCCTGGAGAGGACAAAGTTCTAGAGCCTGAAGTCAGCTGATCTGAGCCAGCCATGGCCATACCACAGGTCTTTTCTTCCAGTGTAGATATGCCCATAGTGTGACACTTAAATAGTCAATTTCACTGCCTGGTCCTTCAAAACTGGATTAAGCTAAACCACATAAAGGCACTTTTAGTGCCAAGGAGGAGTGTTCATTGGGGAGCTAGTACACAAAAATTGTGTTTTAAATTCACATCCTAGCTTATTTTGCAATAGCTTCCCGCTGTAGACAAGTCCTAAGCGAAGGCTTCCATTCTTACTTGAAATTTTGTAGGATGCAAGCATAGGGACACTTTCTCCTTAGCACAAGTGACAATGAATATAGGGTTTTTTGGCATACAAAGTCAGGGCCATACATTCCACTCAGGTCTTTGTACTTTTATTACCCAACATTTGCTGAATTCTTCCCACTTTCCATGATTTATTTAGGAGTTACAGATAGTTTAGATTTCTTTAAGCAACACTTAACCCCCCACCCCAGCACGTAATATATTATTCGATATTAAGCTACATTTTTAAACCTGTGCACCCTCATGTCTTTTGTTCTCATATGCAACCCATCAGAACAATGAACATTTTAACCAGAAATTATTTCATGAGCATTTTCAGAATTATGTAAATGAATTCTGCCTGTCTCTATGATACTAGGTCTCTACATAGTACTGCAGTCACCAGGAAAGTATTTCTAGTTTTACATTTTGCCCAATGAAAGTTACTGCACAAGAATCATAGTACGGATTGCTTGCAAAGAATTTAATGGCAGTCACCCTACAGCAAGAGAAGGATCGGCTGGGGTATCAGAAGTGGAAAGCTGAATGTGGCTCTCTAGTTCACACAAGCATTACAGAAGCACAGCCTACACTTTGAAAGGTTCTCTGTGTGACCAGGTTACACAGTTTGCCTGAAATGTTCCAGGGGGACAAGATGGGAATGAGAATCCATGGTGAAGTCCTGCCAACAGCTGCTTTAC
Source organism: Gopherus evgoodei (assembly GCF_007399415.2). Taxonomy (NCBI): domain Eukaryota; kingdom Metazoa; phylum Chordata; order Testudines; family Testudinidae; genus Gopherus; species Gopherus evgoodei. Next base: position 34,096,168 of record NC_044331.1, on the reverse strand, counting down.
ATCTTAGCATGATACTGTCAGCTAAGAGATGTTCAGAAACAACCAAGTGTTCATCTAGTGACTACTTTACACCCTTGCTATAATGAACCCCTGGGGATCCAAGCTATTTGTTCGGTATAGCCCCGAGTTTGTTATAGGGAGAGAGGCAGGGAACCACTCCTCCAGCCCCAGGGCTGCCACTGGCAGCAGAAAGTGATCCTCTGGCTCCAGGGCAGCAGCAGGGAGAGAGAGCTCCCACAGCAGGAGCACTCCTCTAGCCCCGGGGCCAGAGGAGCACTCTGCCTCAGTGGTAATCCCAGGTCTGGAGGATCTCTCAGCGCCTCCATCCCACACAGCCCTGGTGCCGGAAGAGTACGCAACCCCCCACGTTCACTATAGCACAAGGTTTGCTATTGCGAAGGGCATAATAGCAAGGGTCTACTGTATCTCAGCTACTTCTCTTCAACGAGTCTCTCCACACACAACTCTTCCACAGACATCTATGGAGGAGTCTGCTGCTAACTTATTCAAACAATAGATCTTCTGAACATCTTGAAGATGTTGTGGGGGAGGGATAGCTCAGTGGTTTGAGCATTGGCCTGCTAAACCCAGGGTTATAAGCTCAGTCCTTGAGGGGGCCACCTAGGGATCTGGGGCAAAATCAGTACTTGGTCCTGCTAGTGAAGGCAGGGGGGCTGGACTTGATGACCTTTCAGGGTCCCTTCCAGTTCTGAGATAGGTATATGTCCATTTATTTATTTAAGAATTCTCAGCCTGTGGCTTCATTTTCCAGACTGAGTTGAATATAATTCTAGGTGATGGCCTATCCCCTTGGGAAGCGCTTCACTGAAGAGTCATTGGATCAAGGATGTTTGCGTGTTGAGCAGAGATTCATCTGAACTGATAAAACCCTGAGTCAGCATTTAGTTTCTGAAGTCTATGGAGAATAAGATTTCAAAACCAGGATAACTCCTTTAAATTGTTGCGCTCTCTCTCTCTTTTAAAATTAGGATAAATACTGAGCCCATAAAACTTTCCTTACATATAACAAGTGATCTTTGGCACTGTTTGAATGAGTGCTCTGTAGCAGCTCATACTTCTCTAGATTCCCTGGCTGCTGCTGCTGGAAGAACCAAAAGGAATTAGAAACCTTGGGGTGATTCAGCATTAGAGAACCACCATTCCCTTTCAATTACATGCTGCTTGCAGGTCGTAATGTGGCAGATCACTCAGGCTGAAGCCCATGTTACTGTGTCTGCATTACTACTGTTATCCACACCATGTCGATTAGAGCTAATGGGAGCATGCCTACCCATAATCACATCTTTGTTTGCAGCGTAGACATACCCTTCGGCTATGTCTAACGTACAAGTTAAGGATGTGATTTCCTCCTGCCTACGTACACAGCTTGAGGAGAGCTTGCGTGAGCATAGATAGCAACATGGCCGTGGTACCATGGGCAAGAGCAGTGGATGCACAGTTTGGCCACGCTGAGCACAAACTTGCCTGAAAAGAGTGGCTATGTATGTGGCACAGCAGTGCCTCTGCTGCAGCTATTTTTAGTGCAATCATAAGCCCTGCGAACCAGAGTCTGTGGACCTTGGTTCTGAGACTCACTGCTGTGGGTTCCTGCTTGCCATGTAGACATACTCTTAGCCCTGGTCTACACTATGAGTTTAGGTCAAATTTAGCAGCGTTAGATCGATTTAACCCTGCATCCGTCCACACGAAGTCATTTTTGTCAACTTAAAGGGCTCTTAAAATCGATTTCTGTACTCCTCCCTGAGGGGATTAGTGCTGAAATCAACCCTGCTGGGTCAAATTTGGGATAGTGTAGATGCAATTCAACGGTATTCGCCTCTGGAGCTAACACAGAGTGCTCATTGTGACCGCTCTGGACAGCACTGGCCAGATGCACTGGCCAGGTAGACAGGAAAAGCCCTGCAAACTTTTGAATTTCATTCCGTTTGGCCAGCGCGGTGAGCTGATCAGCTCAGGTGACGGTGCAGAGCCCATCAGCACAGGTGATCATGGAGTCCCAGAATTGCAAAAGAGCTCCAGCATGGGCCGAATGAGAGGTACAAATCTGTGCTATCAGAACTCTGTTCCAAAAGACGAAATGCCAGAATATTTGAAAAAATCTCCAAGGGCATGAAGGACAGAGGCTATAACAGGGACACACAGCAGTGCCGCGTGAAACTTAAGGAGCTCAGGCAAGCCTACTAAAGAACCAGAGAGGCAAACAGTCGCTCTGGGTCAGAGACCCAGACATACTGCTTCTATGATGAGCTGCATGCAGTTCTAGGGGGTGCCTCTACAACTACCGAGCTCTGTGCGTGGACTCTGTCAATGGATTCTCACGCAACAGGGATGCAGATTTTGGGGATGATGATGATGATGAGGAGGTTGAAGATAGCACACAGCAAGCAAGCGAAGAAACTGTTTTCCCTGACAGCCAGGAACTGTTTTTCACCCTGGATCTAGTACCCTCCCAACCCACCCAAAGTGGGCTCCTGGACATTGAAGGCAGAGAAGGGACCTCTGGTGAGTGCACTTTGTAAATATAATACATGGTTTAAAAGCAAGCATGTTTAATGATTAATTTGCCCTGAAGACTTGGGATGCATTGGCGGCCAGTACAGCTAGTGGAAAAGTCTATTAATGTGTACGGGGATGGAGCGGAAATCCTCCAGGGACTTCTCAGTGAAGCTCTTCCGGATGTACTCCCACGGTCACCTGGTTGAAATAGGGGAATTTTATTAAGGGGACATTCAGAGGTGACCGTTCCTACTGGGCTGTTTGCCTGTGGCTTAACAGAAATCATCCTCGCTGTTAGCCATGCAGTGGGGGGATGGGTGAAGCGATCATCCCAGAGAATTGGGTGTGTGTGTGGGGGGGTTTAGTTGGGTTTGTGCTGCACATTAACCCCAAAATTGCAGCCCCTTCTTTTAAATAGCCAACCCATTTTAACACGTTTCAGAGTAGCAGCTGTGTTAGTCTGTATCCGCAAAAAGAATAGGAATACTTGTGGCACCTTAGAGACTAACAAATTTATTGGAGTATAAGATTTTGTGGGCTACAGCCCACTTCTTCAGATGCATAGAATGGAACATATAGTGAGGAGATATGTATACACACAGAGAGCATGAAAAGGTGGGAGTTCCATTCTATGCATCCGAAGAAGTGGGCTGTAACCCATTTTAAATGGCTAACCCAACGGGTGCTTGGTATGGGAAATGAGGGCACTACTGTTTGAAACCATCCCCACACGTTATGAAGGTTAAAGAAGCCAAAAGACTGTGGCTTACCATGGTTGCCTGCAAGCCGAATTCTGTTGCCCGCCAACCCTGCATGTGTGATCTCTCACACCAAACCGGCAGGCCCTCAATATAAGAGGCGACATGCCACCTTGTGAAGAAAGCACACATGCTATGTAATGTTAACAGCTTGGTTCACCATGAAAGAGTTTTCCTTACCATTGTTTTCTTAAATGTGTCTTTTTAAATACTACTATCCCTTTTTTTCCTCCCACAGCTGCAAATGTTTCAATGCTCCCCATATCATCTCAGTCCCCGAGGCTAGCAAAGATTAGAAGGTGAAAAAAATGCACTCACGACGAAACATTTTCTGAGCTCATGCAGTCCTTCCACACTGAAAGAGCCCAGCAGAAAGCCTGGAGGCAGACACTGTCAGAGTGCAGGAAAGAACAAAATGAACATGAGGACAGGTGGTGGGAGCAAGAGGATAGATGGTAGGATCAAGATGATGGGTGGCGTCAGCATGATGAAAGGAGGCAGGAAGCAATGCTTAGGCTACTGGAGGATCAAACTGATATTCTCCGGCATGTTGTTGAGGTGCAGGACAGGCAGCAGAAGCAGACCGCTGCTGCAGCCCCTGTGTAACCAACTACCCTCCTCTCCAAGTTCCATAGCCTCCTCACCCAGACGCCAAAGAACGTGGTGGGGGAGCCTCCAGCCATCCAACCACTCCACCCCAGAGGACTGCCCAAGCAACAGAAAGCTGCCATTCAATAAGTTTTGAAGTGCAGTGTGGCCTTGTCCTTCTCCCCTCTGCCACCCCACCTGGTGCTTCCCTCCTCCCCTACCCCTTCTGGGCTACCTTGGCAGTTATCCCCCCATTTGTGTGATGAATTAATAAAGAATCCATGAATCTGAAACAACGACTTAATTGCCTCTGCAAGCAGAGATCAAAGGGGGGAAGGGAGGGGAGGGCGGCTGGCTTACAGTGAAGTAGAGTCAGCCAAGGGGGTGGGTTTTCCTCAAGGAGAAACAAACAGAACTTTCACACTGTAGCCTGGCCAGTCATGAAACTGGTTTTCAAAGCTTCTCTGATGCGCAGGGCACCCTGCTGTGCTCTTCTAACCACCCTGATGTCTGGCTGCGCGTAATCAGCAGCCAGGCGAATTGCCTCAGCCTTCCACCTCACCATAAATGTCTCCCCCTTACTCTCACAGATATTGTGAAGCACACAGCAAGCAGCAATAACAAAGGGGACATTGGTTTGGATGAGGTCTAACCGAGTCAGTAAACTGCACCAGTGAGCTTTTAAACGTCCAAATGCACACTCTACCACCATTCTGCACTTGCTCAGCCTATAGTTGAACTGCTCCTTACTACTGTCCAAGATGCTTGTGTACAGCTTCATGAGCCATGGCATTAAGGGATAGGCTGGGTCCCCAAGGATAACTATAGGCATTTCAACATCCCCAATGGTTATTTTCTGGTTTGGAAACTAAGTCCTTGTTGCAGCCGTTCACAAAGACCAGAGTTCCTAAAGATGTGAGCATCATGCACCTTTCCTGCCTATCCCACGTTGATGTTGGTGAAATGTCCCTTGTGACCCACCAGTGCTTGCAGCACCATTGAAAAGTACCCCTTTTGGATTACATACTGGCTACCTTGGTGTTCCAGTGCCAAGATAGGGATATGTGTTCTATTGCCCCACCACATTAAGGGAATCCCATTGCAGCAAAGCCATCCACTATGACCTGCACATTTCCCAGAGTCACTACCCTTGATAGCAGCAGCTCAGTGATCATGTTGGCTACTTGGATCACAACAGCCCCCACAGTAGATTTGCCCACTCCAAATTGATTCCTGACTGATCGGTAGCTGTCTGGCACTGCAAGATTCCAAAGGACTATTGCCACTCGCTTGTGAACTATGAGGGCTGCTCTCATCTTGGTATTCTAGTGCTTCAGGGCAGGGGAAAGCAAGTCACAAAGTTTCATGAAAGTGCCCTTACGCATGCAAAAGTTTCACAGCCACTGGGAATCATCCCAGACCTGCAACACTTTGCGGTCGCACCAGTCTGTGCTTGTTTCCTGGGCCCAGAATCAGCATTCCATAGCATGAACCTGCCCCATTACCACCATAATGTCCAAATTGCCAGGGCTCGTGCTTTGAGAGAACTCTGTGTCCATGTCCTCATCGCTACTGTCGCCTCCTCGCCTGCTTTTGAAGTTTCTGGTGCTGCATATATATAATATGCGTGGTGTTTACAGTGCTCATAACTGCTGCAGTGATCTGAACGCGTTCCATGCTTGCCATGGTATGTCGTCTGTGGAAAAAAGGCATGAAACGATTGTCTGCTGTTGTCTCACACAGGGAGGAGCGACTCATGACATGGCTTACAGGGTTGGCTTACAGGGAATTAAAATCCACAAAGGGGGGCAGGTTTGCATCAAGGAGAAACACACACAACTCACACCAAAGCCTGGCCAGTCGTTAAACTGGTTTTCAAAGCCTCTGTGATGCGCACCGTGCCTTGCTGTGCTCTTCTAATCTCATCGCAAACAGCCTAGTCAGCACACAGCACTAGCGAGCTTTTAAACGTCCAAAGGCACATTCTACCACCATTCTGCACTTGCTCAGCCTATAGTTGAACTGCTCCTTACTACTGTCCAGGCTTCTTGAGCCATGGGAGCAAGAGGTAGGCTGGGGTAGGTGTGACTGTGTGGTGCTGCCAGCTGGGAGAGCAGCCTGAGGCAGAAGCCTCCAGCTGGCACAACATTTCAGGCAGGACTGAATCTCCATGAGATGAAACTTAAAGAAGGGAATGACCTGGAGTCATTCCCATTTTTGTCTAGGCACCCGCCGACCAACCTCACCAAGATCGGCCAGGAGCACCCACGAGACCAGGATGACAATTAACAATTATATTGCACCGTCTGCCACTAGCAAGGCAAGGCAAGGCAAGGCAAGGAGGTGCTTCTGTGTAGCACTGCAGTACCATGTCTGCCAGCAGCACCCGGGAGAGTACAGTGACAGTGACCTGAGCGGACTCCATCCTTGCTGTGGTATGTCATCTGCACGGGTAACCCAGGAAAAAAAAAAAACGCAAGAAACAATTGTTTGCTGTTGCTTTCACAGAGTGAGGAAGGAAGGGGAGCCCGATGACATGTACCCAGAACCAACTGCGACAATGTTTTTGCCCCATCAGGCATTGGGAGATCAACCCAGAATTCCAATGGGTGGCAGAGACTGTGGGAACTGTGGGATAGCTACCCACAGTGCAATGCTCCTAAAGTTGACGCTAGCCTTAGTACTGTGGACACACTCTGCTGACTTAATGCACTTAGTGGGGACACACAAAATCGACTGTATAAAATCGATTTCTAAAAAATCAACTTCTATAAAATTGACCTAATTTCATAGTGTAGACATACCCTTAGTTTCCATTTCACACACAGCTCTAGTTCCTCTCCTCCTCTTCACTTTAGACATTGGGGCAAAAGCAGCAAATATTCCCTGACAGTCCCGCTGCTGTGTAGTACAGCAGTACTAGAATCTCATTGCTTTTCAGCACAAGTCTTAGGAATAAGGGTTGGCTCAGGGTGCTGAAAAACTGGATTTGTGAATAAATGTGCTTTTTGTAACTCAGTAGTCTAAAGCAGACTACTTCAGGGACAGAATCACCATGTGTTCACATCCATCTGTGATCCTGCTGATTTACAGTCATGTTGATTTACAATCCTCTCAAGTGAATTCACGTTAACTGTGTTTACATTTGGATGAAAATTCCTGTTCCTTTGTCATTGTTGAAACTTTAAGAATAGCAGATTCTAAATCCAGAGGAAACATTTAAGTAATTTGCTCCCATGTAGTGAACCAAACAAATACCAGACATTTTTTGGATGTCTATTATTGCAGAGACCAGCCAGGGATGAGTTATTTCTCCTGAGTTATTCAGCTGTGAAAGTTCTAAGAAATGAAGTCATGGCTTTCAACATACTTTGTTTACCATGTGTTTCTCTTCAATCTCTAAAGGTGGCCTTTGTGTATGTGAAAAATGAGAAAGTCTCGACAACCTTTACTCACTTGTCTGTAAGATCAAAGGCTTTGTGCAATTAAAGCTTCTCTCATTTGAAACATAAACCCTTTCTCTGTAATTCAGCAACCTAACTCCTCCTTCACAACCACTTTTGTTTCATTTTAGCCCCAAGTTCCCACTGTAACACCCATGGAATTATGATACAAGACCAGATCATGAGGCTCCTATGTTACCCAAGCATTCTGCTCAGTGGTAAATGTTCACATTGTACATATTCACTATTTGAGTCTGACAGACCCACTACCCAGTTCTTTCTTGGAAGTAAAGTCCTGAACTGCATCTGTAAATTTTCATGTTTAGCTAGCTGGCACTATTTAATCATGTTTATATGTTAAGAAATTTCTAGGCAGTTAGTAAGTAGCCTGAAATTCCTTTGGATTGTGGCTTGTTCTAGAATTTGCTGGCTGTATGGGAATCCAAGCCACAGCACTGGATTCAATCTATTTACAATCTAAATAGACAAGGGAGACACAGATTGGGGGACAGGGTATAACACACAAGTAGCAAGTTGCATGGGCTCCTATGCCTTCTGGAATCAGTCTACTGGCATCTGAGTGTGTTTCCAGTGATGGAGCACTTGTTGTACCTTGCTATGGCAGATATAGACGTTTTCAGACCTAGGAGCAGAATAAAGATGGTGTCCTGCACTGGCCATTTCTACTCAGGTAAAACTTAAGAGCTCCTCTTTGCATCTAGCCTGTACCATCTTCTTTTCAGGTGGTGAGGATTTAGCCAAACCAAATGAAGAGTGATCTCCTGTGACATATGAGAATAAAAAATTAACCTTGGTAACAAGTGATTCAATAGTAAAAAACCATCAACATACCCCCATGGAATAAGAAGTAAAATTTGCACCTTCTGAAAGATACCAGAGACCATTTCAAAACAAGAAGGAAATAGAGACCAAGAAGCTTTCTTTATGGTTCAAATGAATGGGTTGTGAGAGTTTGAGATAGTGAAGATATATCTGACAACTGGTTAGAATAGACTACTGCCCTAAGGAGTATTGATACCATTGTCTGATCACTGGAGACTTCAAGAGCTGGCTCCTAAGCCCAATTACAATCTGTCCTGTAAAAAAGCCAGCAGACCTGGGATACATGGTTTCTTGGGTCAGATCTTCCTATCTTGGCACCACAAAGGTTTTTGCCCATGCTTTTTCTATACAAAAATATGTCCTCTGTAATACAAGAGGCAATGAGACATGTCACTGCTCCAGCAGGTCAAAATGATCACAGAAACTTTCTTAAGTTAACTAAATTTCCTCCATGACAAAAAGAAAAACAGATTCAAAGAAATTTTGGGAAAACATTTGTGCTGTTTAAAAGCAAAGGCTCTTCTAATCCATGTGTCTGAGACCTATTTCACAGGATGCTGAGACTAGTTTAAGCAGACCTCAATATACTGAGCATGTTAATGTGGAAAAGTTTAAGCTATGTAGATATGACTATTCAGTTCTAGCAATAGTTCTGTTTACTTACCATATACACAGGAGGGCTGAATTATGCTCCCAGTGGGAAGCTGGCATGAGTAAAGTGAAAAGGACATTGGGCTAATCCTGCTCCCACTGAGTTCATTGATTTCCAGTGCAGTAATCAGGATTTGACTGCAATTTGTAACAGATGCAGTTCCTATATTTGTGGATAAAACGTAAATATAAAATCTGCTGCTTCGCCCCTCTCCCCCAGACACATGCGCATGCACACACACATACACACACTCATTTTTGGATCCCTGCACCTGAACATCTATCTGTAGCAGGAAAGCCTTCCAAATACATACCCACTTTCAAAGGAAGGAAGCTGACCGAAGGCAGATAAACCCAGAGAAATGCAGGTTCCGCCAAAAACATAAATAAATGACACTAAACATTGAGCTGAACTTCCAAAACCCACACAAGGCAAATGTTCACCCTTGGGCCTTTTTAAGCCCACTTTGTTCCTAATGCTTCTCTGCCTTAAGTCATACCTTGAACGTTCCCACAAAGACTGGATTTCTTGGACTCACTAGAGTGCCAAATCCTACAGTCCTTAGTTGTTATTTAGACAATATGTTTCTGCAATAAGGGCTGAAGGGTTTGGCTGAAGGTTAGACATTTAGTATCCACTCAAGCATTATACCAACAGGTTGACGATTAAATGCTACCTATCTCATACAACTCACAATCTACGCAGAGAATGCAAAAAAGGCCAAAATCAACCCTTTGATTAGCCACAGACAAACTGTCCCAGCATCTTTTTCAAAACATAGTGTCATGGCAACTCCATTACTTTCTAAAAACTGCGAATAGAGACATTGAAACCAGGCAAAATACACATTCTTATATAGCCGCAAGGAAAAAATGAATCAGAGCAGGCAGACAGCAAGAGTCACTAGGTTGGCAGTAAATGTCTAAATCTCACATAGCTACTGAAGATTAAAGGCATTTGTGGATAAACTTAAAAACTGGTATTGTGGTTAAAACTGTCATGCCAAAGGGCTCAGTGCCTCAGAATTCTTGCAATTAAGTTTTGAATGCTGCCTTGGTAAAGTGGGAGGCTGATCAAAATAAGCTGCAAGAGCTTTCTCAAAAAAGGATTAAAGCAGCCACTTCCCTTGCAGCAGACTTGGAGTCTAAGAAAAATGCAGAGTTGGTGTCTATTGTGCAAGCTGAAAGTGAGGCCTGAATCCAGTGACTTAGCAGGACTTCGCATGAAACAAGGCAAAACCAAGACAGCGAGCAAGAGACAGATTCTTGCAGATTAAAATCAATTCTGGAAGACAGGATGTTTGTTTAAGGAGTTTGCAGTGAAAGATGGGGGTGTTCTTGGCAGTGATCTCAATCACTGTTTAAGTCCTTTGCTATAAAAGTTACAGGGAAAGAATGCATTTGATTTCTGTGTATCTGACAGAGGATGGAAAAGTTATGTAACACAGAGTAAAGCAGACCAGGGAGTGAACTAAATAGTATTATAACTATGATGTAACCACTGGATACTCTGTTACCACTGCCAGTCTATTTCGTTCCCACAGTATAGGTGCAAAAGTAAACATTTACTTCCAAGAACACCTGCTTGGTGACCTCAGACAAGTCACTTTCTCTCTCTGCCTTCTCCACCTGTAAAATGGGGATAGTGATACTGTCCTTCTATCTCCTTTGTAAAGTGCTTTGAGATCAATGGATGAAATATGCTACATAAGATTGAGGTACCATTTTTAATACTTGAGCACACTAAGGTGATCTAGGGGATATTTGTTCAACGGAAAAGGCAACCTGGACAAGCATGATAAAAAGAATAATGCTCTGGGCCTGACTCTGCATTCCTTGAGTACCTGACACACCCAATTAACAGGAAATGGGGGTGAACAACATTAATAAATTCCAGCACTCTGTTCCTCTCCTATTAGCCCACTTGGCAAATCACTTAAGCATGTGCTAACCTTTAAGCATGTGGTTAAATCCTACTGAAGTTAATAGACTTAAGCATGCACTGAAGTTCTTTGCTGAATTGGGGCCTAAAAACATTTTATATTTCATAAGTAGTGCTAGTAATGGTATTAACTGACGCTAGATTGTTAGCAAGTTTAATGTATTTCCGGTTAGACTGGAAAACAAAAATACAAGATCATCAAATATGAACATATTACTGTATGCATTCATATATCCACTACCATGGAACCTGGGCACTCTCTTCATGGCTTAAATTGGGTCATTAATATTTCAATTTACACTAATAAATATTTAGATCAATAAAGTGCAACATACATCTCCAAGGCAATTACAAGTAAAAGATCATTAGTAATGAAATTTAATGATGGAATATACCTTTAACTGATTCATATTTTAATTAGTCAGTGACACCTTACTGAATGCCAACAGTGGCATAAGGACTTCAGGACCATGCTAATCCATATTTCTCAAAAGTGAAGTAAATCCTGTTAATCATTTCAAAATATAAGGATTATATTAATGCTTTAGGACCATGCTGGATGTTGCATCTGAGCTGGAAATGTAACTTTCAGCCAAGAACATCAAAGCCAGCACTTGGGTTGGGGATCAAGAATTAAATAAATACCTGACAATATGGAAGAGTTTTCTCATTGTACTAAAGCAATATTAATGGTTTTTCTCGTGCTCTGAAATGCTGAATCATATTACTACTAAAGTTAAGATAACACACTGTGCTGTGGTGAGCAAACAAGAAAGAATCTTCGTCTCTTCCAGGTGCTGGGTTTTGTGTTGGCTGCATGTTGCACACAGTATTTTAAATCAAGGCATTCTGACTCAGAAGCAACATGAGGGATGGGTAAAGTTCTAAAACAATCACTTTTTTATTGGGATGAACTTCAGTTTTAACACATGTGGATTACTAGTATGCTCAGCAGTCACTAAGCCAACAGCGCCAAATTTTAAAATAACCCAGTATTTTGAAAGGGCTTGCACAAGTTTAAGATTTAGTGAACAATTCAGATGCCTAGGGATGAACAGATTCCAGCTCTCCAGGGAAGGTGCTGGGGGGCGGGGAGGGCTTGTAGGGGCTATAGCCATCCCTAAATTTGCCTTAGCCTGCTCATACCCACCCCTCCCAGAGCAAAGGTCAAATGTTATACAGAAGTAAGGGCGGCATGGTAAGTTATTGCCACCCTTAGTTCTCCACTGCTGCTAGTGGTGGTGCTGTTTTCAGAGCTGGGCAGCCAGAGAGTGGTGGCTGCTGGCCAGGCACCCAGCTTTAAAGACAGCCCTGCTACCAGCTGTAGCACAAAGTAAGCGTTTAAATGCGCATTGTTAAAAAAATAAATACAGTAAGTATGTGTGCCTACAGGATGTATAGTGCAGCCCCCTGTCCCCCGCCCCCAGTTATCTGTCTATCCCACCTCAGCACCTCTGCTGAGAAGAGGCTGGTGCTGCTCCTGTCCCACAGCTGTGCAGAAGTAAGAAGAGGAAAAAGCAAGCAAACAAAAGTAATGCAACAAATGTAAGTCAACTGAGTAGTAGAAGCATGACCAAAGACACAGTTTAGCCTTCGGAACCTTTAGTTACAGGTGATGAAGCCTAAGGAATGAGTCTTTCTTAACTCTAAGACCCAGGCTGAGTATTTAGGGTTGGTATTTGGAAATGTGCTTTTTTTTTACATGTAAATTAAATCCATGTTAATGGGGATATTAGGAAGAGACAGTGAGCACCAAAATACTTTTGAGTAATTTTTTTTTTAAAGGCATGTTAAAAGTAAATTGCCTACAGCATGGCCAGTGCTTCCCATCCCTGTAGGTAACACTGATCTGACCAACCACTAAAAGATGCATTTCCTAATCCCTTCTCCCTCAGTGGAGCAAACTGGAAAGGAAGAGAGCTTACCTACTAGCACTGGTATTATGGGCAGCAGGTGCATATAAAATGTGGTGATAGACCATCATGATAACCAGAGCTTACTACTAGTATCTGCAGCCATGATGACCTCAGTACTGATGTCAAGGACACCAGTGTAAAGATGGTCACAGCCAAGGGAAACTGCAAGCATGCATTTAGTGTAGGAAGAGTAGTTACTATAAACAGTTCCACTGTTTACATCTACACACTTTGCATGCAAACTTGCATCCAGGATGTGCTGGTACCATTTCCACATAAAATTTGAACTAGAAAAGTCCCCATGAAATGGAAGCAGCATTATAGATAAGAACGAAAAAATAGACACTCAAACATGCTCCAACTATCGGCATATGATTCTGTTGTATACCACAGCTGTACATAGATAACACTTGCTTCCTTCAAAAGGGTGCTGAAGGCTCATTAGTGTCTGAGTGGATCCAGCATAGCTTTAAATAAGCTTTTCCCCTTCCCCTGCTCCAATCTTTCACAAACGGATAAGGATGTCACGTAGCTTGGTTCAGGGCAATATGAACCTTTCTATGCCAATCTCTGAGAAGGGATGTGAAGCAGGTCAAGCTACACAAACACACACACATGCAAAAGAAAGGTGATCATTCCTTCAAAAGTTTATTTTTGGTGAATACAAAAAAATACTTTGCGTGGCCAGATAAACAGCATACATACAGTGTAACAGCATGGCTAACCCCCTTCATGCTTTCCTGTGTGGTTAAAGCTCTGGGAGAAAGTTGAACTACAGAACATGAGCTCACACCCCAAACTCCAGCATGACCTGCAAGCATAACACTATAAAACTGTCTCACTCAGAAAGTTCTTCAGCTGCAATCATATTAATAAAGTTAGTAAATTTCAATAAGAAAAAAATCCATAGTGGTTTGATTTTTTTAAAGCAACAAAAGCAGCACTAATTACTTACAACTCAATATATTACTCTATTGATGGACAGGAATTCTCACCAGGCAAAGTAATTCTCTTTTATATACCATGTTGCCACATGCAAATGAAATAAAGGACATGAAAAAAGTATCATGTTTACATCCTTGGCATTTTTACACTAAAAGATACTTGGTTGCCTTACAAGGCAAGTTAGAACAGAACTATGCCATGGAGGTGTTAGGCTTTTAAGACGTGCATGGTAAAGTTTGCCAGCTCTCTGTGATAGGTGGATAGGACATGTTATCCTATTGGCCCATGCCCAGTTTAAAATGATTTTATTGTTGTTGAAAGACAGAGATTAAATTTCTCTGTTTCAGAAAAATTGTAGCAAAGCTTTCCCACACTGCTTTTCCCCATTTATTATCAATTATATTCTTGCCCTGGTTAGCGTTATTAAGGATGGATGGTAGAGAAAAATCTCTACTCTAGCTACCGTGCTACCATTCTACATCTCTGCTAGGTGTAGTGAAGTTCAGCAGTCCACTAGCTTCATCTCTTTTGAGATTTTGCTTAATGTAGAATATTGTATCAATAACGTTAGCACCTAATCTGTCAGATTTCACTGCAGCATTAGTTAATATGGTAAATCCAGCGCAGATGGTTACCTTGCAGCAATCAGTAGCGGATTGGTAATATATATAACCGAAAAAAAAAAAGGTATTGACTTTGTAGATGCTATGTAAGTTCTATGGGAGTGTTACCAGCAATGTCATGACATTGCTGGTAATAGGCACTAACAAGCACACACCCTTTGAGCACTGCATTTCTCTTTATATTACTGCAAATACAGAAAAGCAAGTTCCAGGATTAATATTGACTAGAGATGATGAGCTGAGTCCACTGAAATCTTCCAAATTTCTATTCAAACTCACAGAAACCAACAGTACACAAAGTTTAACTTTCCCCAACTTTAAGTGTAAGATAGGGCAGGAGCTTTTAATATACGTAATAAGGCACAAAAAGCTCCATGGATTAGCCATGGCACAAAACACAAGAGGTATTTCTTTATGGCCTTGTCATCAGCATGTCCTGGGGCCTGGTCTGAGTGTTTTTTTAGTAACATGAGGCTAGAAAAACCTGTTTATTTCCTAGGCAAAGACAATTTATGCTGAAATTCTGATCGATTCTGTCATAGAAACTAGTCTGAAGATGCAGGAGATCAAAAGCAACTGGAAAAAAGGAAGCAAGAGCTCAGTCTTCAACTTTTGGTTTAAAAAACTCTCCCCCATCCCTCACTTTGCAGTTGCTGGCCTAGAAAACAGAAAAGTTTAGACAAACTACAAAAAGCGTTCCCTCCAATTCCAATTTATCCTCTGAACCTTCGTGCAAAACCTCCCTAGAATATTTGTACATACAGAACTTTGAGGCATTTTGCTTTCAATTTCCAGACATTTCTTAAAGCAAGTTCCACACCATGAAGATGTGCAAGATACTACATAACTTGTTTGCTATTTCAAAACTTAAAACCCAGAAGAATAGGTAAGGAAAACAATATGTCTAATTACTACCCAATCCTCATCCCTGCATGAGATTTTCTGTTGCAGCTCTCCATGCCAAATAACTGCACTGCATTAATTACAACCACCACAGATGTTCTAACTTTGATTTCAATGTTACTACAAGTGCTACAGATGAGAAGAAAGTGAAAGAGACTTCAGATAAGTTTGTGGAATCTAGCTGTCTCCCAGATCAAAATCCAGAAATCAAGCTGAAAAACACTTCAGCTAGTCTGTTGGATATCCCAAGTTTGTCTATATGGAAAGTTACTGACCAGCAAGCCAGGGTGTGCATCTACAGTGCACTAACTTGCTGTGCAATAATGTCTGAAAGTTCCAGAGTGCACTCTAGCAGTATCCACAGGCGATGTTACTGTGCAGCAAGCTATTGTGCTGTAGATTCACACCTTGGCTTCCTGCCCAGTAACCTTCTGTGTAGATCAGAGCTTCTCAACCTTTATCCTTCTGAGCCCTTCTCCCCATGCTATAAAAACTCCACAGCCCACCTGTGCCACAACAACTGGTTTCTGCATATAAAAGCCACGGCTGGTGTTACAGGGTAGCAAGCAAGGCCGTTGCCTAGGGAAGTTACTTTGCTCAGGGGCTCTGGCTTTCTGCCCTGGGCCCCAGGGAGTCTCAACCTGACTTTGCTCAGTGGACCTCCTGAAACTTGCTTGTGGACCCTCAAGGGGGCCTCAGACCTCTTGTTGAGAACAACTAGTGTAGATAAGTTCCCAGTCTGATTGCAGTTCCTCTGTTGATCATAAGACTAAAGAGGAAAAAATCTGGCCAATCCAGTGTCTCAAGTTAGAGCACTAAATCGAGAAATAATCATCCCTCAAGTATAAGTACTGAAATAAATTTCCTCAAAACTTTGACAAGAGGATGATTTGAACATAAAAATTACCATTAGCTTGAAAAAATTCTAGCAGTACAATTTCTGTTTACAGATTAATTTTACTGGGGTTTTGGCTTATTCTTTTCCTAAAGCAGGGAAATACCATTCTCACTGTCTGCACAATTAAAATGCTGTGTTATTGTATTACAGTGATCACAAAGGAAGCACTGGTACATTATTAGTGAAAACGTCATCTTACTTGGAGTACTTTAAATTACAGTAAGTAAAACAAAAGCAATATATAGTAAAAGAAAAAATCTGCAAGACACAGACCACAACACCCCTCACCCCCCAAATCTTAAAAGGAAAAAAAAAGGTGACAGGAATGTTGATACTATCCAGGTAAGCAAAAGAAAAAGCTACAAACTGGAAGCCTGATATACTGAACAAACAAAAGCAGCAGAAAGCTCTGATAAGATCATGTGTATTTAGACCCTACAAAAATAAGCCATGTTTCAGCCTTCCAGGTTACTTAAAAATATTAAATGAAGGATTTGTTCTGTTTTTCTAAAGAATTTTTTATATAGATGCTTTGTGCCACTGCTCACTGAACTCTCTGCACAATCTCATGGTGACAATCTAACCAGTACAGCTACTGTTGAGGTTGTGAAGCATAGACTGGAATCTCTCTTTGGTGGCTGTTGCATGCAGAGAGGCTATACATTGCTTTCAGTCTCATTTTACCTGGTCTACACAGGTAGGGCAGAGGCTCATTTGGACACATTTACAAAAATCAATATTTGCTCATATCAAAAGGATTTTACTCAGGGCTTGCCAATCGCTTTCTCATAATTTACTAAGAATCCACAATTCTACTGAGTCTGAAATACTTCAGCCTCAGAGAAGAGGCACTAAAAAAAATAGTTCATTTCAATTATTTTCGATGAATTTTTGTGATATCTTTATACTAGTGACACAAAATTTCTGATAGGTATCATATGTGCAAATAACTTAAATTAGAAGTTAGCAATATCTAAATTGGTAATCTAACATAAGAGGGTTACTTCTGAGTCTACGTGACAAGTACTTCTGCAACAAGGACAATTAAGTGGGTAGGCATCTAACACAACTGACTCAGTTGGAAGTAATGGTAGGTATCTAAAATGGCAGTGTGGCTTTCAGAAGAAGTGGAGCAGCAACATTCTTTGACTCAAATTGACTTTACATTATTTGCTCAGACGGCTTGTGCAGGGATGGGCATGTGCTGGAGACCCATGGTTAAGAAAGACCTTGTTTCTGTAGTTGGTCTAACAGGTGGCATTTGCCAGTTCCGGTTTCTGCACTGTTTTTAATCACACATTATAAAATGCATCATTGACTCTACCCATCTTGGGAATGTGTCATGATATAGCTGTAGTACATACTTTGGGTTTATGCCAGGTCAGAGATTGAGAAAATTACAGTACCTTATGAAACCACGACATAAGCACAATTTCTGCTATCCCTTCTCTGCAATGAAGTTCCGCAGAGAGAGCATTCTGATCAATGCAAATTAGAAAAACATCAACTTCCAAGCATCCATAGTTCAGACTTGCAGATGTTCTTTCATATTTCAGAAAAGGGCCCTTTCTAAAACAGCTACTAGTTTCTTAAAAAAACCTCAAACACACAAAAAATACCCCAAATCAACCCCTCTAGATTTCAAAACAAAACACTTAGAAATAAAATCCTTACGAGAATAGCAAGAGTACTAAGAATGTGTCTACTTCAGTTAGCATACATTCTAGCAGAAATCCCACAGTTTGAGCCAGGTAAGATACTTCGAAAGGAGCTATTCAGTCCAATGTTAATCGAGTTTTTGTGGATGTTTCCTATTGTAAAAGTAGTCGCACATTGAGAGGTATATAATTGAAAAACATTTTCCTTCATGAACCTGGTACTAAGACCATGACTAAATTTCCATTTCTTGGTTTAGTTGAACAATGAAAAGAATGGATACCGCCATGTTTTGCAGGCCAGGGAACTGTGAATCTAAATACTGTACAAGCAGAAGCTGGTGGATACTGTGTAGGAACTAATAAAACTAGTGCAAACAGGTACAAAGAAGATCCCTCCAAAAGAGGACACAATCTCTAGAACCCACGCTCAGGTGCCTTTTTCCTCTCAAATAAATATTCACCTTAATCTTGGTCTTCTTGTTGGAGGAAAAATAATCCCCTGGCTCCATAGTGGTAGATAGCTATGATAAACGGTTCTCCTATTAATATTAACAAAGTCTTACAACAGGTCAAGGAACAATAAATAGATCAAGCTTAAGGTAATGACGTAATACTGATTTTATAACCTTCTGTAAAAAGTGAGGCATTCTCTCCTGAGATACAGTGAGTCAGGGAAGGAAGGAACAGGAATGGTGGACTTAACACTGTACCATCTGTTTGATGAGCACGCACCTTATGTGAACAGATGAGAAAGAACAAACGTTTATTGCCCTCTGCTCACCTAAAGCTATTACAGGCAATTTGTTTAGGTAAGTGCTTGGCATATCAGAATGCTGTTAGGTTAGTTCTCTCTGTACTGTCCCCCTTGAGCTCATTTCATTAAAACATCTCAGCAGTTTAGCCCTCATCTTCTCTCAGTTCTGTGGGGAGAAATTTATACTGCTGCTGGCGGATCTGAGCCAGTTTTTTCCTTGCCTCTTCCAGCTCTCTTTCCTTCTTCAGCATTTCCTCCTGGGCTGCAATGATCTAGAGAAAAAGAGAAAGGACTGTGATAGTGGAGAAGATTAATGAGGGGGAGGAAAAAAAAGGAAAAAGTGAGGATCTTTGTCCCTTTCACAGTGAGATTCGTGATCAGTGCACAACAGTTCTAGGGTGTTTTCCTGCAAAGCGCTAAACACACTGCCCCCAATCCAGGAAAGCATTTAAGCATGTGAAGAATCCCACTGATTTCAACAGGACTTGTGGGCTCAAGTACTTAAGCAAAGTAAGTTGTCATGGGAAAAGAGGGAAGGTCCTCTCATGGATCAATAACTGGTTAAAAGATAGGAAACAACGGGTAAGAATAAATGGTCAGTTTTCAGAATGGAGTGAAGTAAATAGTAGTGTCCTCCAGAGGTCTGCACTGGGACCAGTGCAGTTCAACAGATTCATAAATGATCTGGAAAAAGGGGTAAACAGTGAGGAGACAAAGTTTGCAGATGATACAAAACTACTCAAGATAGTTAAGTCCAAAGCAGACTGCAAAGAGTTACAAAGGGATCTCACAAAACTGGGTGACTGGGCAACAAAATGACAGATGAAATTCAATGTTGATAAACACATAGTAATGCATATATGAAATGATGGGGGTCTAAATTAGCTGTTACCACTCAAGAAAAAGATCTTGAAGGCAGTGTGGATAGTTCTCTGAAAACATCCACTCAATGTGCAGTGGCAGTCAAAAAAGCAAACAGAATGTTGGATATCACTAGGAAAGGGATAGATAATAAGAGAGAAAATATTCTATTGCCTCTATATAAATCCATGGTACGTCCACATCTTGAATACTGCATGCAGATGTGGTCACTCCATCTCAAAAAAAAAATATTGGAATTGCAAAAGATACAGAAAAGGGCAACAAAAACAAATAAGGATAGGGAACAGCTTCCATATGAGAGAGATTAATAAGACTGGGACTTTTTAGCTTGTAAAATAGATGACTAATGGAGGATCTGATAGAGGTCTATAAAATAAATGACTGGTGTGGAGAAAGTAAATAAGTAAGTGTTATTTACTCCTTCTCAAAACACAAGAACTAAGAGGCACTACATGAAATTAATGGGCAGCAGGTTTAAAACAAACAAAAGGAAGTTTTTCTTCACATAACACACAATCAACCCGTGGAACTCTGCCAGAGGATGTTGTAAAGGTCAAAAGTATAACAGGGTTAAAAAAAGAACTAGATAAATTCATGGAGGATAGGTCCATCAATGGCTATTAGCCAGAATGCACAGGGATGGTGTCCCTAGCCTCTGTTTGTCAGAAACTGGGAATGGATGACAGGAGATGGATCACTTAATGATTATCTGTTCTGTTCATTCCCTCTGAAGCACCTGGCATTGACCACTGTTGGAAGACAGGATACTGGCTAGATGGAACTTTGGTCTGACCCAGTATGGTCGTTCTTATGTTCTCAAGTGCTTTGCTAGGCCAGGCCAGCATGCCCAGTCCCTTGCAGGATCAAGCCACTAAAATACATTGTTAGCACCCATCCCTCCTCTTCAGTGATCCCAGAGTGCAGGAAAAGAGGGCTGTCAGCATAGTCCACCATCCATCTAGGATGCTCTATTGGACCACTATACAGGCCCACCAATCAGACACACATCAGAATAAACTAGCTGTAAAACAGTGGTAGGTGGAAACAGGATAAGGAGAGTTGGAGAAATCAATCTGAGCTGTTTCTATTTTACTAACTATTGTACCATTTCCTATTTTAAAATCTTCTCTCCTTTTTTGGTGTCTGTTGGATCCACAGTAACAAAGGGGACACTGACCTTGAACCTATCCTGCAAACTCTTCATAATGTAACACACTGAGCAACAGTAATAACTGAACATTCACGTCCCATGTATCTGCAAGAGTTTCCTATACTTATGAGTAACACAGGAGATATTATTGTGTCGTAAAATACTCAGAAATGGCAAGTTCCCGTATTTTTAATGGCAGCCAACATAGAAGCAGCTTTTCATTATTTTTTAATAGGTGGCATTTCTACAAATTGATTGAACTAGGTTTTTAAAGTTATTTCAGTCCTGTGTATTTGTTAAAGCCACAATAATGAAGTACAAGTAATTCTCACCACAGACTTATTACGAGATTATCTGCATACAAACTGTCATGTAACTGAGATTCCAGAAGATTTAAAGCAGGTCTAGGAGCATCTGGAAAGAACCATTAGTTTAAATAGCAGGAAATCTTCACTTTAACAACAACAGGGAGGGATACATAAAGATATTATACAGTGGCAACAGGTACCATGACAACTGTCCAACATACTGTGTAGGACAAACACAGAGTATTGCCTATTCTCTGCATGCACAATTTGTCCATTTGCCCATAACAGAAATATACGGAGGCAAGTTATTTACTGTACTGCATGAATCTATTAGAGTGTTACATAAGGCAATATTTTTGGGACACAAATTTTTCCTTCTGTTGCTCTGGATGTTCACACCAACCTGAGCGATGCCACCAACAAACTTGGTTTTAACCACCACATCGTCGTCGTCTGCTTTCCTAAATGCTGCTTTCTGGGCTGCCCTGACAAGATTGTCAGATGCTCGTTTAACAGCGTTCCCAGCAGCCTAGAGAGGAGATAAAAGGAATTTAGTAGCAAAAACACATGAAGGCACACCGTATATGTAATGTGGGATCCTTCTGGGCAGGAGAGAGAGCTCTACTGAACTCCAAAGGCAGGACACTTGTTTTCCTCACCAAACACCAAATGCACTTTTACCATCAGTGCTATACGGTGAACATGAACTTGGATAATCCTGGCAGTCTCTGACCCGATTTGGGGCTCTGTGTACAACTTATGAATTGTGGTTGATTTTATAATAATATTGTATCGCTGAATGCCTCCATGGACATGGAGTCAACCATTTGCTACAACAGCTGATGTCAGGTGCCTCCCAGACCACACTGCTGAGCCCTGACAAGTCAGACACCTGCTTGGCAGGCCCTGGAGATAATGGCCTATGGCTCATCTTGTCTCTGGAGAGGTACTCCTTCCTAACCCTCTGAGATCATTGATGGCAGGATGAAGGCAGATGACTGGGGCCTCTTGGTCAAGGTAGCGCGGGTGCTCGGGGTGGAATCTCAGCTTGCCAGGGAGCTCACGGAGAGAGACTGACCAGAAGATGGAGGTTTAGCCACAGCCTTCCTTTAAGCGTCCACAGAGGCTTGCACTGAGCACCTCCTGGGAACAATTTTAGGTGGGCCAAGGACCTCTCTAGCTTTCTGAATCAGCTTAGGCAAAAAGCAACACATGGATCACTACTCGGGAATATTTCCCTCTCTGAAACAAGAGTTGCATCTGGAGTACCTATCGGTTTTGAACCCTGGGGATTTCGATTTTGCCATATTGGTAGAGCCCTCTGTACATGGTTGAGGGTCTGGCCTATACACTAAGTATCTGACTAAAGCAGTTTTTTTTGTTTGTGCCAAAGGGGATAAAAACACCAGCTATTAATTAACAATACCAACAGCTAATGCGCACTAATGCTAGCACAGCATGCAGAGAATCACACAGTCACTGCAGGGGTTCCATCTTGCTGCCCAGAGTGATAAGAAGAAATGGAGGGACTGTTGGACCTGCCTCACACTGCACACCCTCATCTTGGGTGCAGGCTTGGCCCCAATGGACACCACTAGCCAAAAAGAATCCAATCTAGCATGCAGAGAGCACATGTGCAGCACATGTGCAGGAATTCATATGGACAATCACTCAAAGAAGAATTAGATGATTCACATGCATTTTCATTTACCCAGGTTCTGACTACAGCTCCTTCCAAAACAGCGTTCACATGGAACGTAGCTCAAATTCCTTCTCCAAAAGCTGGTTTGTCTGTCAAAGAGGAAACCAGGACATTCCTACTCCCATATCCACCCTATTGATTAAGGCTCCATGGAAACACGGATGCTACTGGCAGAGCCAGCAGAGGAACCCAGGTGTTTGCCAAACACACCAACACAAAACATTTGACGTGTACTAACCCAATAGTTCTGCTACAGTAAAGGGCATTAAGGTACTTCTAAGTGGAAAGTGCTTTCCCATCTTCAAACCTCCACTGTTTGGTGAAGAAACTATTCAAAGCCTGCATCTGATTACTTAAAAAGAAACATTTTTCCAGGGCTCTTGGGCCAGCCTCCTTGAGCCTTATGCTTAACTGTATTTTATGTCCATTTAATAAAATTTGTAACCCAACACCCTGATTTTCCAGGATGGGCAGACAGAACATGATAATACTAGCATTCTGTTCCCTTTTTTAGCCATTATTCTGCATTTGAAGTTCCTCCAGACCCATCTTGGCACTCAGATACTAATGTGGGGATGCATCAGAAAGCCAACGATCCTCCAGTTACCGATACATGACCACTACTGTGACAATCCCATCCAATAGGAGTCCCTCATCAACGGTCAAAACTACCCCCATTTTACCCATCCCCCACAGGGATAATATTACAAAACCATTGTTTTCTATTTAAACCACCACAGAACCTTAAATTTGCCTCAAGCTTTGACCATGATTTAAAATCATGGTTCTGTTTTGAAAAATGACTGAAAATAGACTCCTCTTGCTCAGATGTCTGCATACAGTCAGAATTGCTGATTTTAGTAACAAATATGTTTACTGTTTTTTATTCCCACAAAACGTAGAACCAGTACCCAGCTGTTAGAACACAGACTGAGATGGCATGGCTAGAAGTCAGTAAAAGTTGCAGTAAAATCCAAGCTCATACTCAGTGGTCCCTTGAAAAGGATGTTAACGACTTATGCTAAACAATCTGTTCCACCTTGTATTTAGCTGCGACTGAATATGTTTCCCAGACTGGAAGAAGAGCTCTGTGTAAGCTCAAAAGCTTCTCTCTCTCACCAACAGAAGTTGGTCCAATAAAAAACATTACCTGCCCCACCTTGTCTTTCTAATATCCTGGGACTGACACAGCTACCACACCACTGCATTCAGTAAAAGTAGCAGTCATTTCTAAACTGAGCACATTGCAATTGTAAATCCTTGAGATAACAAGCTTAATATCCCAGAGTGCAGTGTTAATGCTGTCACCTTTCAGATAAACTCTGCTCCAAAGGGGACACTCCACATGAAATCAAATCAGTTTTTACAAAAAATGAATTAAGTTAGTTCTGGTCCTAAGTCAGAATCTGTTGTTTCTCTGTCAATGTTTGTAGTCTTACAACAATTTTCTTATTTTAAAATGTTCTCTCCTCTGTTGCTGTCTGTTAGAGCCACATGGCCATATTAATGACAATTAATGACTCTGAACACTTGCATGACTATGCCCTCCAATGGATTTTCCAAATCCAAAATGATTTCCCATTGACCAACAGCAATCTGGCATTTCAAGTTTCCATAGTGTGATCACCACTCGCTTCCCCACTGTCAGTGAAGCTCTTTCTATGGTGTCCCTGCACTTGAGGGCTGGGGTGTGCTTGGCACACAGACCAACATGGCCTTCTGCATCTGGAAGTATTGCAGCCATTGCTCATCATCTCACTAGTGCATTATGATGTGATCCCACCAGTCGCTAATCGTTTTTAGGGCCCAGCAGTGTCACTCCCCCTTCTGCAGCTGTTCCAGGACCACCACCAACCCTGAAATGGGGTCTTGCTTCATCCCACAGCAATCTGTCCTCCAAGAACCTGCCATGCTCCATGTTGATTTGGTTCTTCTTACGGCTTTTCAAATACCAGAGGATCACATGTTCTGAGCTCGCAACACTTACCATAACAGTGCAGAGCTGTGCAGGCTCCATGCTTCTATCAGAGTGGTGCAGGTTTGTGGGATGTGTAAAAGAGGTGTGAAAATTATAGGAAATAGCTGACATTATGGGATGGAGCCAGTTGCATGCTGGGAATTTGACCCCCTCCTCCCAGTCACCCTGAACAATGCATTTCTGTGCCACCAAGTATTGTCAAAACCTCCCGAAAGACAGTGCATGGAGTAGTGATGGGTTGTACAGTGGAATTCCTACCCAGGGTGCTCAGCGCTGTGCATCGGCATGAGCACTCCTGGTGAGTATGCCCAGCACTGATTTAAGGAGCCACGTATACACGTGGACAAGTGATATAGTAACTGTGGTGACTTGATGCCGATGTAATGTGTGTCAATCAAAGTTTGTAGAGTAGATATGGTCTTAGTGATGTACTTTGTTTAAATACTTGAGTGGTCTCACTGAAATCTGGTAAGCACGTGCATGAGTGTTTGCAACTGTACATACAATGAAAACAGTAAAGCCAACGAGACACAAAGAGCTATCAAGAAACACCCTAGCAAACAGACCGAAAAGATCATTTCCCCAATATCTTCCAGACTTAGGGCTGGTCCACACTGGGGGGGGAAATCGATCTTAGATACGCAACTTCAGCTACGTGAATAACGTAGCTGAAGTCAAATATCTAAGATCGGATTACTCACCCGTCCAGACGGCACGGGATCGATGTTCGCGGCTCTCCGTGTCGATTCCGGAACTCCGTTGGGGTTGATGGAGTTCCGGAATCGATATAAGCGCGCTCGGGGATCCATATATCGAGTCTAGATTAGACGCGATATATCGATCCCCGAGCAATCGATTTTAACCCGCCGATACGGCGGGTAGTCTGGACGTACCCATAGTAAACTGAAGTATTACTTCTGGCATCAACAAGTACAATGTTTTCTAACAGCAGTTTCATTTTGGGTGCATTACCAACAGGCAGGGTGGCACACTCTCCATGTTTGATTCTGAGACACTGAGCATTAGCAGAGTTCCCTCTGATCACCACATCCTCTCCTCAACTGGTGCGAGGTGCAGACTACTCC